>NC_067429.1:11878506-12503506 GCF_009764475.1 Pristis pectinata
AGTGCACTCAGTCTTACGAAGTTAGAAGACGGAGATAGCTTCAGCATTGATCCCCAAAAGGATAACTTGGCTTCTAATCAGTGTTTTACACCGCTGAGTTTCAGAATCTGCCTCCCTTTTATAATCCTGGCAAGTGTTAACTGTGCATTCTCTAAAGCCCTTGCCAAATTGGTGCCACGCATGAATCTCCTTTCAAATCTGCATTGAATGCCACTGTGGAACTGAAATAACTCTTTTAACATCTGTGTGTTGTGAACTTCTGATCTAAATTTTCTGTCCAGGCTGTCAGCAGAATTTTTAAAAGTAGAGAAGAAAGCAGTGAGCTTAGGGCAAGGTTCCAGAGCTGGGACCGAGCTGCTGGTAAATAGTGGAGATAAGGGAACACTGAGATAGTTGGGTGTTTAACTGCTTTAATCCATATAATCAGATTTCAAATATTTCCACCTCTGTGAGACTTTTCATTATTTGGGGATGAAATTCCATCTGATGGTGATGAGGATTATGACCTCTTTATTGGCACAGCATTTAAAATTCTCACCTCACAAAGTAAATTTGTTTTGCAAGGAAACTTAAGCACACAACAGAGCATGACAAACAGTTTTATCCATGCCCATAGATACACGGAGGATCCTTGGAGCATCAGGACTACATTGTATCATGATGTTTATTAAATGTCAGCACTAATTACGGGCCAAAAATAAGATAATCATGGTTTTGCCAATGTGTTTCTTTTCAGACCAGCTGATTCAGTCAAGAATGAATAGACGCAGTGATGAATTCAGATCCCATAGCTGTGGCTCAAATGGGGATGTGCTCATCTCTGAGTTAGAAGGTTCAAGTCCCACTATAGACACTTGAGCACAAAACCTTAGGATGATGATCCTAAGGTATCTCTGCACTGTCAGAAGACCTGTTTAGAGGGACACAGAACAGAAGCAGACGATGCACCAAAAACCATGCTCCCATTTTTACACTAACCCTACCCTAATCCACCTTATTCCATCAGCTCCCCCAGATTCCTTCCACTCACCTACACACAATGGACAATTTACAGTGACCAATTAACCTACCAACACACACGTCTCATGGCTGTGGGAGGAAAACAGAACACCTGGTGGAAACCCCTGAGGTCACATGGAGAACGTGCAAACTCCACACTGAATTGAACCCAGGTCGCTGGAGCTGTGAGGTAGCAGCTCTACCAGCCGCACCACTCAGCTACCCCAATGAGACCTTCTCAGATGTATTTTCCCTCTCAGACAGATGTAAAATTCCCTTGGCACTATTTTGGAGAAGGACAGAAGAATGATCTCCAGTGTCCTGGTGGAGACATAATATATATACACAGAACTTTAAACAATATAAAAGCATACTGTCATTTTATTATTTGTGGGAGCTTGCTGTGCACAATTTGGGTGCTACGTTCTTGGCAGTATAACAGTGACCACACTTTACAAGCACTTCATTGGCTCAAAAGTACAAGGTCCTGAAAAGACCTTGAATGGTGTTATAAATACAAATACAAATACAAGCCTTTGATTTTCTTTGGTGGCAGGTGGGTTCATTATGCAAATTTCTTCACTACCAACCAGACCATTGGAGGAAGTGGTATCCTACCAGAGGAAAGGTGTGACACATTCATTGACCTTCTATACTTAAATTTAGAGTGCTGGGAAGTAAAGAGAAGGATGATCAAAGTATATACTTCCATCAAGGATGGAAGTGTGTAAATCATAGTCAACTCACCTTCAAATGCAACATGCTGGGTTTTGAAGAGATTGTTCATTTGAAGTTCAATGTGCAGGTTTTTTTTATCTGTGTGCACCCTATTTGAAATATTGGTTTGGATTTTCCTGAGGAATCTACACAACTGTCATGAAGCTTGGGACTCTCAAGCCAGTGTGCACAAATTCAGAAATCCTAAATTTCCTGGGAGATCCCTGTTGTTCTTGAAATCTAGCAATGGAACACCAACTTTTCTCAATCCCCAGCAGCTGCAGTAGGGGGACTGCCCATTGATCCTGTGCCTGCCCATTAGACCTGCCTCAGATTCAGTGACTCCATTCATTTCAATGGAGTCATCATGGTTTGTTTCAGGTAATTTCCATTTAAAAAAAACAAATAAATACATTAAAATAATTAATTTTAAGCATTTTTAAGTGTTTTCCTAAGCTTTCAAACTCTGTATAATAATTTTTAAAATGTTTTCATAGCCTGATTAACTTTTAACAGGTTTTGAATGTGGTTATCATATACATATATATTCAAGGCATTTGACTCCTTGACATCTGGTTCAGTCTGGTGATGTGGCTTAGTTGGCAATCAAAGCACTTCTGTGGGAGGGGCTTGTAATTTACAGAGCTTCAATAGGTCAGTTCAGACCCTGCTCTGTGGAGTATGTTGATGTTGGCAGATCTTCTCCAGGTAAGTCTAGACAAAGTGCTAGGGATCTGCCAAGCATTCTGTCCCAGGGAATTCTGGATCAATACAAACATGTTGATGGACTGCAGTCCGGACATCCACCTTCCATGCTGGAGGATGGCAACTTGGAGATGACTGATTGAAACTGTCTGAATCCATTTCCTCAAAGTGTGCAAAATTTCTAAATAGAATACTAGGATAAAACATACAGAAAAAAGTTCATTCATTGCAGTAAATCTAAAAATGTGACTTTATTTGCTGTATATTCAGATCAATATTAAATAATAACATTAACTTTTTCAATGAAGGAGCAACATTTACAACTGTTCACCCGCTCGATGTGGATTTGATTGTTTCATACAATTCTCTTGTTAAAAGCAGCAATTTCATTGCAATATCCATCAGAAGCTTAAAACTATCTACAGGTTAACTGATAAGGAGGACCTGGCATTTAGCGTGAAAACTGAAGCCACCAGGCATCATTGCTGTTAAAACAGTTTCAAAAGTTGTGCTTCAAGTCTTTGTTGGCCAATTGGATCTCTGTAAAATCTTGCTGTTCCTTAGATCCCAGCTGAGGCTCCCGACTGAAATACTTTTCCAGCAGGGAAGTAATGTCCTCACATACCCTGGTTGCTCCTGGGATGTCTTCTGACAAGGAGACCTGCTGAGGCTCTTGTCTCTTGCCCATAGTGAGAATACCAGTGGCTTGGTTCTCTAGACCATGAAGAAGATGGTACAGACGGCTCTGGAAGGGCTGAGTATTTGTTTTCCTCTTGCCCACAGTGAGGATGCCAGCTGCATGGTTTCCAGTTCCATGAAGGAGATTAATAAGTTCACAGGAGCAGGTTTGTTGGCGGCAGCACTTGGGGACATTGGGAGAAGCAGCAACCAGGGAGAAAAGCAGGGCCAGAGTCAGAATAACACCCAGCTTCTGCAACAGCAAGGAAATACAGGAACACTTTAACTGAGATAAGACATTTTAACATAGATCTGTGATGTCCAATAAGTTAGTTGCTTTGGATAATTGGAAATCAAGATATGTTGAATTATAGTTGATACATTATTATCATTGTTAGACAAACACAAAAATCTACTGAGGGAGCACGGTCTTATCAGAGATGCTATTGTTCAGATGTGATGTTAAATCCCCTCAGATGAATATAAAAGTCTATTTCGAAGGGCAAAGAAGTTTTCCCCAGCATCCTGGCCAATATTTATCTGACAATCATAAAAAGCAGATTATGTGATAATTACGACAATGCAGTTTGTGGGAACTTGCTAAGTGCCAAATGGCTGCCCAATTTTGTAAAACAGTGATTATATTTTAAAAGCACTTCATTGACCTGTGGGATGTCCTGACAGGGATCCAGAAGGCCTTATTTAAATGTAAATCTTTCTTTTTCTTATTTTCCTCCACACAAATGCTGCTTGGTGCCTTCAGTGTTTGCTGCTTTTATTTCAGATGTCAGTGTCTGCAGTGTTTTGCGATATTTGCTAGACTAATTCCTTATTGGATTAGAAAATAAACATGAATAATGGACACCGTCATCTGGTGTGTGATCGCTAGCTTTGTTCCTAAGATTTTGTGCATACATTAAGCTTTTTGTGTAACATTTGGCAAGTGCAAAGTGTTGGAGTGATTTTTGATTGTTCTGAGTGCTTTACTTCCCTGATTACTGAGTGGCACTAGATAAATAAATACATGCACAAGGTACTTTATTAATGCAAGTGAATAATATAATTCAGCCATATCCACACCTGTGGGTATTCAGTAATGGAGAGCATTGCTCTAAACATATATTTTATGCCCATATATTTAAGACTACAATTGCATCCAGAATTTTTTGTGCAAGATTTAAATTATTCTTTTCAGAAGGTTTAAGTTTCAATTTAGGTTCTAAACCTATTATTAAAAGCTTCACAGCCAAAGCTCCACCTCCATAATAATGGAATCAGTCCTGGTTGCCAATGTGATAAGTTTGTTCAAGTTGAGCACACCTAATAATAATGTGAACATCCTTGACTCACTGCAAGTGTTATTAATAATAATAGAAATTAAGCCAAAGCAATAGATCACAGCAGGGAGGTGACACCAATGTACACCTCCGGAACTTGGGGTGGATTAGAAGGAGGGAGGGAGAAAGATGAACAAAAATAAGAAATCTGGAATGCAGCCAGGGTGTGGAATGTGAAGAATGACTGCAAGAAGATGTAATTTCTAAACAAGGAAATCGGTTGAAATAAAAATATAGTTCATCAGTAAAGACATACAGGAAAGTGGAAATCAGACAAATGGTTCACAGTAGATGAGGTGTAAAAAGTCTAGAATCATTGGCTGGGAAAAAATCAATAAAAAACATGCAAGACAAAAGAAAAAGTCAGAGTAGTGTACAGAGGGCAAATAGTTCTCAAAGGAAAAATGTTATAGTATCAAAAATCTCTGCATTTTGATTAATTTGAAACAGAATTATTCAAACTAATAACTTAGTCTGCCAAATTTTTTTTGTCAAAATTGCACTATTTAGTCACTGAACTATGTAAGTCATGAGATGCTGAGTTACACCAAATCTACTGTGATTCTTCTATGTAATGGAATCATAAACTATGCCCAGCCACCAAGTTACTGGTGAGAACATATTCTGAGTTTATTGATAATCTTGATAAAGTGAAACGATTTAATAATTTAAAATAGTTTAATTGGCAACAATTAAGTGCGTGATGTAGAGGTGATTCTGACACTTTAGTAAACCAAATCTAATTCACAGGAATCAATGATCTGAAAAATTAATAAATTAATTAAAAATAAAAATAAATCAATATTTTTTAAATTAAAAAAGTAATGAAAAGGGAACAGTGCCATTCATGTAGAATCCTTTGCATCTCTTTTGAAACATCCCAAAGCTCTTTATAGCCAGTTAAATATATCTGTCATCATTGTGGAGACACAAGAAACTGCAGATGCTGGAATCTGGAGCAAGAAATAAACCGCTGGAGGAACTCAGTGGGTCACGCAGCATCTGGGCGGGGGGGTGGGAAGGAGCTGTAGATGTTTCAGGTCAAGACCCTGCATTACCCCTCCAGCAATTTATTTTTAGTTTGTTTTCTGCTCTGTCCTCATTGTGATGCAGTAATCTCAGCAGCCAGGTTATACACAAACAAGAAGGGACTCAATAATTAATCTATTTTAGCAAGTATCCATTGAAGGATAAATACTAGCCAGGCCTTCCCCAGGTTATGACAGGATTCAACTCCTGAGAACTGTTTGTAACCTGAACAGCTCACAAATTGGAAATGCGGCCGCTCGGCAATACTGTATTAAATATAGGCCAACCAAGGGTAACATGTAGTTAAACCAGGGTGTTTAACTCAACCATTCAGATTTCTCTGCAAGATGCAATGATATTGCCACAAACTAAGTTCCCGCACTGCAGAAGATGCCTGCAGCCCTGCAGAAGCTGACAAGTCCATCCCACCACTCTCCCAAACACTTGATCATATGTACGGACTGTACATAAATCAGGCGCTCATAACCTGCGGAGAACCTGTACTAAGCTTTGATTTTTGAACTCAGGTCTCTGGAGTGGACTTGAACCCACAATCTTTTACCTCAGAGATATTAATACTAGCCCCTTAGCTATAGCTGACTCACAAAGCACAGAAACAAATGAGGGTCACGTTGGCAAAAGATTCCAACTAACCACATGTAACAATAGAATAGTTTGGCAAACAAATCAAACAACACTTTTGTCAATACATGACTCGAATTCAGACTTGCAATCCCCCTGAGCTGAACTGCAACAGTGGAAGATGCTATATAAATGCCACCTTTCCTTTCAATGAATTTAAGTTTGTAACTAACAAAACAGACAATATAAGTCAAAAGCAATAGTAAGTTGATTTCAATTTTCACCAGCACACCTTCATTACATTCAGCACTTCACAATTTCTGCCACTCACCTTAGTTTTCCTTTCTTCTCTTCAATACCTCTGATTACATCCCATCTCCCTAGACCCCCAACCCACATCCCAACTCCCCTTCTCTCATTTCCCATTTATTGTCATATGCACAATGACAGCGGGGCACAGGTACAACGAAAAACTTGTTTGCAGCAGGCATGTAGATTCAGAAACATAGATTCAGACAACAAACAGAACATAAATTATACACATTATACAAGACTGTGAAGAAAAAGACTGCAAAACAAGACACAAACACTCATGAACATTACTTTCATTGCAGCCGCTTCCATCTCCACGAACTGAGATATCATGCAGGATATTCTTGTCACAGGTGTTTCAGTCCTTCTAATGAACTGAAGAGGAGTGACTCTCTAATCCCTCATTTATCTTATTTTCATTTCCTTATATCCATCAGCATTCTTTCTTCAGGGACAATGGTGCCATTGAGACCTACCACTGCAACAGTGATTCACATAATTTTTCTTCATTTACTGGATCTCATTAGCTATTATGCCATTCACATTGAAAAAATTGAAACTAGGAAACCTGTATGCACTGATATTATCTGGAATAACAATGTCACTGTTGGATTTGTGCTGTTAATAGACCTCTGAGCCTTTCAGAGGAAGCAAGTTTGTTTTAGCTTATCTATTCTTCTTTTCAAATTAGTCTCATTCAGCTTCACCTGAAAAGGTCATAAATCTGTAACCTAGCACTAATTAGCTCCTGAGCAGCAAAGGAATGTGCTATTCCTTCTTGGAGATGAGGCTCATTCAACCTTTATATATATTGCTTTCCATGCAGTTTTTGTTGGGCAGGGCTTTCAGTCTTACAAGTACTTTCAATGTGGTCCTATTATCTCAAATTTTTGCCGCAGTCTATTTTAAAAAATCTGTCCTAGTTTAAGTTTAGTCTCATGTTCACAAATTTCAGTAATGTTTTGTTTCTAGTCTTCGATGTGGAAAAATAAAGAGGTTCAAAAAGGATATTAAAGCATATTCTTTGAAGTTATTTTGTCAGGGTCAATAAGTTTACTTAAGTTTTTCTATGTTAAAATTCTTTTACAACTTTGTCATGAATTCTCACTGTGTTTATTGATGTGTAGATCAGAATGTCAAGAAAACACAAAAATATTAGACAAATATTGGCAAACTAGGTAGCTAGCTTCATCAATTCCTAATAAGCCACTGTATTAATACTTCTGCGGCAACTGATTTTAAGAGACTTTGAGCACTCTGCCCTGTATGCTTGCAAGAAATTTTTCCTGTTTGCAGCTCGCTCCTAATTCTGAAGTGATTTTACCCCAAAACAGTCTTGGAAATAAATTTTGCAGAGTTTTGATGTTTGAATTTCTATATTCAGATTTAATCTCTTTGACCCTCCCTGCATCCCCACAAAACTGTCCTTTATTTTCTGACTTGGTTTATAAGGAGAAAGAAATGTTAAAAAGTGAGAAATTGGCATTGATCTAGTAATTGAGACTGGACACTGATTTATACATCCATAGCTCCAAAGTTATGAGGAGTTGGATATTGGTATTGGTTTATTATTGTCATGTGTGCTGAGATACAGTGACATGCCCTCTTCTCGTTACTACCATCGGGGAGGAGGTACAGGAACCTGAAGACCCACACTCAGTGATTCAGGAACAGCTTCTTCCCCTCCACCATCAGATTTCTGAATGGTCCATGAACCCATGAGCACTATCTCGTTATTCCTAGAGAAACAAAGGACTGCAGATGCTGGAATCTAGATGAAAAACACTATGATGCTGGAGGGTCCTGACCCAAAACGTTAACCACCTGCTTTTCTCCACAGATGCTGTCTGGCCTGCTGAGTTCCTCCAGCATCATAGTGTTTTTCACCTCATTATTCCTTTTTTTTGCACTATTTATTTATTTTTGTAATTTATAGTAAACGTATATCTTTGCATTGTACTGCTGCCACAAAACAACAAACTTCACAACATATAAGTCCGTGACAATAAATCTGATTCTGGTTCTGAATGCAGAATATAGTGTAGCAGCTACAGAGAAAGTACAGTGCAGGTAAACAAATAAAGTGCAAGGACCATGACAAGGTAGACTGGGAGATCAAGAATTCATCTTTAGTGCAACAACACACACAAATGCTGGAGGAACTCAGCAGATCAGGCACTGAAGCATTTTGTGTGTGTTGCTCCAGATTTCCAGCATCTCTCGTGCCTGTATTCATCTTTAGTGTTTGACTACAGTGAGATAGAAGATGTCCTTGAGTGTGGTGATAAGTGCTTTCAAGCTTTTGTATCTTCTGCCCAACAGGAGAGCAAAGAAGAGAGAATGACTGGGGTCTGAGGGGTCTTTGATTATGTTGAGTGCTTTTACAAGGCAATGTTAGAAGAAAGGATAGGAGAAAATCAAAGTTTGCTTTACACAATACAATTTCTGGGAACCAAACAAGGTTCCATTTCCTTGAACCACACAGCCAATGTAGCACTCAGTGAACAAAATCCTTTAATTCGTCCATTTTATTGGTGCATTTGTCCAGAGATCATATTATTATCAATGCTGTTTTCATGTTGCAGGCTATTAAAACATTCCTTTATATCAGTGTGGTTTTTTTGCCAATGGCACAGTAAAAAGCCATTTATAAGCTAAAGCTTTTAGTTTAACATTTATGCCACGGATCATGTCCTGAAGCATAAATATACAGAGCTCTCTCCTGCTGCTGGAACATGATTCACAGCTAGATGCTTGGGCATTGACTCTGTTGACTGGGAAACAAACTCTGCAGCTACCTGACTCAGTAAAATATAAATGAGAGCATATTGCATGTACAGAACGTAAGGTAAAAAGAGATAATTAAAAATATTATAATTATCAGTTTTATGTATTATCCCTTGTATTTGTGATTGGAAGAGAATCTTGCCTTGGTAAACTTCTAATCACCAACCAGGAGAAAACAGAAACAACAATCATACCATTTACAACACAGAATGAGGCAATTCAACTCTTCATGTCTGCAAAGCTCTTGCAAGGTCCATCCAATTATTCCATGCTCTTTCTCTACAGCCATTATGTTTTCCCTTTTCAACCATTAATGAATTTATGTATATTGAAGACCTTTTGAACATCACTTTGAATGCACTTCCAATCCAAATCTGAACTTTGAATCAACTTCCAAGTACAGTGATTCCCAGTTCAATAACCCAATACAGAAAAGTTAATTCTCATCTCCCCTCTGATTCTTTTGGCAATGGCCTCAACTCTCTGTCTCCTAATTGCGGACCCTCTGCTCGAAATATTGGCTCCAGCGTTGCTCGGGTTTCCGTGGCATTGGCCAACAGCTGGCATTTACCCACCCACAACACTGCAGCACAAACTTGTCATCACTCTCCAGCATTTAAACTGCCTCACCTATTCACAGGTTCTGTGTTCTGATAAAACTGACACAGGATTTGCAAGTCTATTTATTTTCATTTAAATTTTACAACTGTGTGGAAGAAAGGGTTAGGGTTAATTACATTTTAAAATGAATTGTATTTGTTCCAACACTTATAATTATTTAACCTTGTTTCAAAGTGTCTTACAAAAATATTAAACCATTTTTAATAATTGTTAAGATGTTTTAAGTGTTTAGTTCATTTTTAACAGCCAATGAATATCAGACACCTTGAAAAGCCTTGACAGCTTCACCAAGAAATAAAGCTGGGGGCTGTGATTTACCATCTGTCTGAGGATTTATCAATAGTTTCTTGGATAGGACTTGTTCTAACCCTTCCTCATGACCTGATTACATCACATAGGACTTCAATTTAGCAGACACTGGAGAAGGTTAAAGGGAGATATTTGTTATTTTAGACATGATAGAGGGGAAGGTATTAAATGGGGAGGGGTGGCATTACTCATCAGGGAAGATGTCACAGCAGTGCTCAGAGAGGATATACCGGAGGGCTCGACGACCGAGGCAATTTGGGTGGAATTGAGGAATAAAAAAGAGATGACCACATTAATGGGACTATATTATGGACCTCCCAATAGTCAGCGGGATTTAGAGGAGCAAATTTGTGGAGAGATAGCAGACAATTGCAGGAAATATAAAGTTGTGATAGTAGGTGATTTTAAATTTCCATATATTGACTGGGACTCCCATACTGTAAAAGATCTGGATGAGATAGAGTTTGTCAGTTGTGTTCAAGAAAGTTTCCTTAATCAATATGTAGAGGTCCTACCTAGAGAGAACACGGTACTGGATCCCTTCTTGGGGAATGAGACAGGGCAGGTGACAAAGGTGAGTGTAGGTGAACACTTTGGATCTCATGATCATAATTCCATTAGTTTCAAGATAATTATGGAGAAGGATAGGACTGGTCCTAGGGTTAAGATTCTAAACTGGAGAAGGGACAATCTTGATGACATCAGAAGGGATCTGGGATAGGTTGTTTTCCGGCAAAGAGTTGCTTAGTAAGTGGGAGGCCTTCAAGAGTGAAATATTGAGAGTACAGAATCTGTATGTTCCTGTTAGAATAAAAGACAAGGCTAACAGGTTTAGGGAACCTTGATTATCAAGGGATATTGAGGCCCTGGTAAAGAAAAAGAAGGTGGCACCTATCAGGTATAGGCAGTTAGGATCAAATGAGGTGCTTGAGGAGTATAGGAAATGCAAGAGAACACTTAAGAGAGAAATCTGGAGGGCTAAAAGAGGACATTAGGTTGCTCTGGCAGACAAGGTGAAAGAGAATCCTAAAGGTTTCTATAGCTATATTAAGAGGAAAAAGATAGCAAGGGACAAAATTGGTCCTCTTGAAGATCAGCCAAAAGAGATAGAGGAGATCTTAAATGAATTTTTTGCATCTGTATTTACTCAGGAGACAGAACAGAGCCTATGGAACTGAGACAAAGAGTAGTGAGGTCATAGACCGTATCCGGATCATGGAAGAGGAGGTGCTTACTGTCTTGAGGCAAATTAGGGTGGATAAGTCCCCAGGGCCTCACGAGGTGTCCCCTCGGACCTTGTGGGAGGCCAGTGCAGAAATTGCAGGGGCGCTGACAGAGATACTTAAAACGTCCTTAGCCATGGGTGAGGTGCTGGGGGACAGGAGGATAGCTAATGTTGTTCCATTGTTTAAGAAAGGCTCTAAGAATAAACCAGGAAATTATAGGCCGGTGAGCCTGACGTCAGTTGTGGGTAAATTATTGGAAGGTATTCTGAGGGACAGGATATATAAGTATTTGGACAGACAGGGCCTGATTAGGGATAGTCAACATGGCTTTGTGCATAGCAGCTCATGTCTAACCAATCTTATAGAGTTTTTTGAGCAGGTTACCACGAAGGTTGATGGAGGGAAGGCAGTGGACATTGTCTACATGGACTTTAGCAAGGCCTTTGACAAAGTCCCATATGGGAGGCAGGTGCAGAAGGTAAATTCACCTGGCATTCAGGATGAAGTAGTCAATTGGATTCAATGTTGGCTTAGCGGGAGAAGCCAGAGAGTGGTAGTAGATGGTTATCTGTCTGATTGGAGGCCTGTGACTAGTGCTGGGTCTGTTGTTGTTTATCATTTATATTAATGATTTAGGTGATAATGTGATAAACTGCATCAGCAAATTTGCAGATGAGACCTAGATTGGGGGTATAATGGACAGCGAGGAAGGCTATCAAAGCTTGCAAAGTGATCTGGACCAGCTGGAAAAATCGGTTGAAAAATGGCAGATGGAGTTTAGTACAGACAAGTGTGAGGTGTTGCACTTTGGGAGGACACACCAGGGTAATACTTCCACAGTGAATGGTAGGGCTCTGAGGTGTGTGGTAGAACAAAGGGACCTGGGAATACAGATCCATAATTCCTTGAAAGTGGCATCACAGCTAGATAGGGTCATAAAGAGAGCTTTTGGCACATTGACTTTCATAAATCAGGGCATTGAGTAAAGGAGTTGGGATGTTGAAGTTATACAAGATGTTGGTGAGGCCAAATTTAGAGTATTGTGTACAGTTCTGGTCACCTACCTACAGGAAAGATATCAATAAGCTTGAAAGAGTGCAGAGAAAATTTACACAGATTTTGCTGGGACTTGAGGACCTGAGTTACAGGGATAGGTTGAATAGGTTAGGCCTTTATTCCCTGGAGCACAGGAGAATGAAGGGAGATCTTATAGAAGTATACAAAATTATGAGGGGTATAGATAGGGTGAATGCATGCAGGCTTTTTCTCCTCAGGTTGGGTGAGACTAGCATTAGAGGTCATAGGTTTAGGGTGAAAGGTGAAATATCTAAGGGGAATCTGAGGGGGAACTACTTCACTCAGAGGGTGGTGTGAGTGTGAAATGAGCTGCTGGCGGAAGTGGTAGATGCGGGTTTAATTGTAACGTTTAAGAGAAGTTTGGATAGGTGCATAGATGAGAGAGGTATGGAGGGCTATGGTCCTGGTACAGGTAGATGGGACTAGGCAGAAAACTAGGCCGGCATGGACTAAATGGGCTGAAGGGCTATAGTGTTCTATGACTCTATGAGGACCTTGGCACCACACAGGATTTCAATGAAAGGGTTCAGCAAGATCTCATTCAATGTGCCTATGTAATTGCCAGACAATTGGGTTTCTGAGTAGTGAGCACGACCAGTGGATGACAAGCAATAAAACTGGGCCAATTTTTCTGAAGTTAATCCATACCCTTCATACATGTAGCCACCTTTGCAAAAATCTCCCCTTAACCTTCTTTAGTGTCTGTGTTAAACTGAAGTCACACATTCCTGCTATCAAAGCATTAGTGGTCACAGTGTTCCTCCAAGAAGGAAGCTTGCTTCAGTTCACTCCCAAAAGCACTTTAATAAGCAATGTTTGTTTATAGAGTCAGACCCCACTGAGGAGCTGTAATCTGCAACTGCCAGCAGCATACTCTTCAAATTTGTAAGTGTTCCATTATCTCCCACACCCAGGCACACAGAGGCAACAAACTACTTGCATCTTCTGAGAAAAAGTCCATTTTGTTCTCAAATGGAAGACTTGCATTTATATAGCACATTTCGCATTCCATGCAGAACCTTCCCTTGTATTTTACAGCCAATGAAGTAGTTTTTGAAGTGTGGTTGTTATAATATAAATCATGGCAGGCAATCTGCAGGCTTGATTTTCAACATTTGATCTAAAGGGTTATGCTTCTCAGAGTGCTAACAACTGGAACCCTGTATTTGGCAGCTGTCACATGGGCAGCCACACGCCTGGCTCTGGATTGTCATCTCCTTCCATTTCAGTTCATTTGCATCCTAGGTATGACACAGCTCCACTGCAGATGTGTGGGAGGATTTCTCCCCTAGAGTGGTTGTCCAGTGTCTCTGTTCCTCTCATGGTGGAAAAGCTGGTCGCAGAAAGATTAATGAAGAAATCCTACTCTCAGAATCAGAATCAGGTTTATTATCACTGATATATGTTGTGAAATGTGTTGTTTTGCAGCAGCAGTACAGTGCAAGACATAAAGACATAAAAATTACTATATATTAACATAAATAAATAAATAGTGCAAAAGAGGAATAACAAGGTAGTGTTCATGGGTTCATGGACTGTTCAGGAATCTAATGGCGGAGGGGAAGAAGCTGTTCCTGAAATGTTGAGTGTGGGTCTCCAGGCTCCTGTACCTCCTCCCTGATGGTAGTAACGTGAAAAGGGCATGTCCCGGGTGGTGAGGGCCCTTAATGATGGATGCTACTTTCTCATGCCCTCGACGGCAGGGAGGGTTGTGCCCCCAGTGGAGCTGGCTGAGCCTGCAACCCTCTGCACCCTCTTTTGATCCTGCACATTGGAGCCTCCATACCAGGCGGTGATGCAACCAGTCAGAATGTTCTCCATTGTATATCTCCTACATAATGCAGCAGTTCCCAAATGCAATGAGTTTAAGCTTGTGCAAGACCACTCCACAACACTCATAGAGTGAAACAGCACGGAAACAAGCCATTCCTGAGTCCACATTTACCATCAAGCTCCCAGTTACACAAATCCTACTCTAACCCCATTTTATTCTCCCTGCATTCGCACCAACTGCCCCCAGATTCTACCACTCACCTACACACAAGGGGGAATTTACAATGGTCAATTAACCCTCCAACTGCACATCTTAGGGATCTGGGAGAAAACTGGAAAACCCAGAGGAAACTCACGCAGTCACAGGGAGAACATGCAAACTCCACACAGACAGCACCAGACGTCAGGATTTAACTCAGGTCACTGTACCTGTCAGAATCAGAATCAGGTTTATTATCACTGACGTATGTCATGTGATTTGTTGTTTTGCGGCAATAGTACAGTGCAAGATGTAAAGTCATAAAAATTACTATACGTTACAAAAATAAATAAATAGTGCAAAAGGGATAATGAAGTGGTGTTCATGGGTTCATGGACCATTCAGAAATCTGATGGCAGAGGGGAAAAAGCTGTTCCTGAAATGTTGAGTGTGGGTCTTCAGGTTCCTGTAAGGCAGTAGCTCTATTCACTAAGCCATTGCGCCACCACACATCCTTGACACTAGCCTGCAGAGACATCCCTATCACTGCTTTCCACTTACTTCCCATAATAAGAAAGAACTTGGAAACTTAAGCAACTGAAAATGGTTTCAGGTGGACTCAACAGCAATCAAACTCATTCAGCAAGGTCTGCTTACAGTAGGCCTCTTGCAATTGGTTTGTGTCTAATCTCTGTTTCTCAATCAATGCAATCCAATCAGTATCTGTAAAAAGTTGCTCAGATCATTTCCAGGTGAAATAGCACCATTCATGACTGTTGACCAGCCACTTCCAGTCACTATCCACACGAGTGCATTTGCGGTCAGACCTGCCTTAATCACATCATTATTTGTCTAATGCCCATTTCTGCTTGTTCAACCGAAAGTGAAGCTCAAGGCTGCAATTTGTTACCATCTCGGTACAACTAGAGGAACATTACATTAGTTTATCACAATTCTAGAGACACTTTGCAGACATCAGGAGATCTGACGAGATCATTTTAGAACTGATGACAAGGCGCTCAAACACCCTACAGTCCAGCCTGTACCACAGTTAACAGGCTTGGTTTCTTCCAGAATTTAGTTACTGACTTAGTCATGAGAAGGGAACATGAGTAATATTCCATTACTGGAGATATTCTTATTGTCAGGCTTGGCCACTCATGGTGGGTCAGAGACCCTGGGGCCAGAAGCAAGGACATGCCCATTGGAGGAGAGTCTACTCTCTGAGTATCTGCAGAGACAACATGTCCTTATCCTGAGCTCTGTGTTGAAAAAGGTTCAGCTTCTCCAAGGCTGTCAATCCTGGGATATGTGCAACATATGTGAAATGGTGCTGGAAAAACCTTCAGCTACACCTTGCACCTGGAATGCTGTCTCTGTGGAGCTAAAGGTCACATTGAGTCTGCATTATAGATGCGCCATAGAAAGCATCCTATCTGGATGCACCATGGCTTGATATGGCAACTATTCTGCCTGAGACAGCAAGAAACTGCAGAGAACTGTGGACACAGCTCGGCACATTGCAAAAATCAGCCTCCCCTCAATGGACTCAGTCTACACTTCTCACTGCCTCGTAAAGCAGCCAACATAATCAAACACCCTACCCATCCCAGACATTCTCTCTTCTCCCCCTTCCCATCGGGCAGAAGATACAAAAACCTGAAAGCTTGTACCACCAGGCTCAAGGACAGCTTCATTCCTGCTGTTATAATACTACTGAATGGACCTCTTGTATGATAAGATGGACTCTTGACCTTACAATCTACCTCATCATGGCCAGCCTTGCACTTATCGTCTGCCTGCACTGCAGTTTCCCTGTAACTGTAACACTTTATTCTGCATTCTGCTGTTGTTTTTCCCTTATACTACCTCGATGTACAGATATGAGGAAATGATCTGTATGGGTGGCATGCAAAACAAAGTTTTTCACTCTACCTTGGTACATGTGAAAATAATAAACTGTAGCGGTTGCTACCGCAGAATGAACACAAGACACTAGTCGTAGAGTTTCAGAACAGAACTGGTTTATTTTCCCGCCTTGTGCGGGCCTTTTAAGAGAGCCTGTTCCCACCCACTCAAAACGGCAATGACGTATACGCCACGTCATCAAACCTTTCTCGCGCGCGGGTTCTCCCTGTCGCTCGGGGAAGACGAAGGCCCACCGCCATCTTGGGCCCCGCCGCTTCAACGATGCGCGACCCGACCGCCGAGCCGGTTTGCTTGCTCGGACGGTGAGTCGCTACAAAACCAATTTACCAATTTACCACCTGGGGATTTTTCCAAGTGGGGTCAGCAGGTTTCTCCCACATGTGCTGCTTACTCCAGCAATGGAACGGTCCCTGATGCACGGCATTCTAGAAGGAATGAATTCTTATGTCTTGAATTAAGGGAGGAGAAAGTGGTATCTCAGCTCTGGGATCTGCCATAATGCTGGCAGCCCTGAGTGTAGGCAGTTACTGGTAATTGGTTTATTATTGTACTGAGATACAGTGAAAGACTTTATTTTGCATGCCAACCATACAGATCATTACAAAACTTAAGTAGATTTAGATATTACAAAAGGAAAAGCAATAACAGAATGCAGAATACAGTGTTACGGTTATAGAGAAAGTGCAGTGCAGGTTGACAAATAAAGTGCAAGGGCCACAACAAGGTAGACCGAGAAATCAAGAGTTAATCTTTATCGTAGAAGAGGTCCATTCAAGAGTTTTATAACAGCAGGATAAAAGCTGACCTTGAGCCTGGTGGTGCATATTCTCAAGCTTTTTTATCTTCTGCCTGATGGAAAGGGGGAGAAGAGAGAATGACTGGGTTGGGAGGGGTCTTTGTTTATGATGGCTGCTTTCCTGAGGCAGCCAGAAGTGTAGACAAGAGTCAATGGAGGGAGGCTGGTTTTTGTGATAGACTGGGCTGTGTTCACAACTTCTGCAATTTCTTGTGGTCTTGGACAGACTGCACTCACGTGCCATAAAGGCTTCCATTAATAACCTGGACCTTTTTGTAGACAGAAAAGCTTTCCATTCCCTTAATGTATTGGTTGTTGTGGATCCCCAGAAGGATATCCTGATGGTGAGTGCCATGTTTCCAGGAAGCACAAGTGATTTCTTCATCCCAAGGGAATGCACACTGACAACCATTTTCACTGGCTGACACTGCTGGATCTCAGGGAGCTAAGGGCTATCCCCTAGCTCTGTAGCTACTCACATCAGTGCACTCTCAACCACAACAGCTGAGCACAAATACATTGAGAGCCACAGGCAGCATAGTGGTGTTGCTAGTAGAGGCACTGCCTCGCAGCTCCAGAGACCCAGTTTCACCTTGATCTATTGGGAGGCTGGGTTGCTGCTACACAGCACAGGAGCAGTTTAAAATTCTTCATGAATACTGGTATTATTTTCACCACGTCAATCGTATTGAACAGTACTCTGTCAGCTGTTTACTGTCGTTCAAACTGTTCATACTTGGTTATATGGCACCCTCTGCTGGAAGTGACCACAAACACAGACACTCTGAGGCACATGCACATAAACGCACACACACATACACATGTATACACACCACACAGAAACATACACATGTATATACACCACACAGAAACAGACACATAAACACATAGACTCACATACAGAGAACATATATTCACACACATGCATAAGACACATACATCATTTATATACACATTGCACAGAACAGACAACACACACACACACACACACACACACACACACACACACACACACACACACACACACACACACACACACACACACACACACACATATATATATTGGACAAGTTCTATTGCAACCATTTCCTTGTTAAACTACGCCACTCCAGAAATTCGACTGGTGCTTCTAATAATGAGTCACCCTGAGCTGATGCTGGGATGTGGGCATCAGTCATGCAAGGAATGACATCATTCCTTGTGCAATGATGCTGTGGAGTGTAGCCCAGGAAAACAGGTAACGTTAGTCCAAGGAGAACTACTGATGTAATCCTACTGTCATAGCACTACTTGACCTATACCTCCATCATTTACAGGGAACTTCTTGAAACTAGTCCAGAGCCAGTGCTGGAGATATTAATCATGTAGATCCACTTTAAAACTTTTTTTTACCTGCACTTCCCCGAACCCCCACACTACACTATGCTGATCTCTGGACCAACTCTACAATGTTCTGTCCTACCCTAGGCCTTGGTTAGAGAGCTGACCACTGACCTTCTCTTCCTCCCTCACCTGCCAGAGCTGGTGCCACTTCTGGACTCTACAGTGCATGAAGTTAAGTATGGAACAAGCTGAAGCTTTGGACCTCAGATGCTACTGAACTACTGCCATTATCACATGTTAGGAACACAGCACCCATGAAATATACATGCACACACACACATACACACACACACACACACACACACACACACACACACACACACACACACACACACACACACACACACACACACACACACACACACACATCCTGCCAACAGTGAAACCGAACTCTTGAAATCCATCTGTTAAAAATCTTGCTGTTATGAACTGAATTTATTAGAAACTTTCAACAAGGAAGGTTGAACATTTTTTATACCTAATGTTTGTTGGAAAATTCTGCAACAACTTTCTTTTTTAAAAACGCTATTAATTGCAGTCCCTTAAAGCATAATGTTATTTGTCAATATGATGGTGACAACAGGCTCCGTGATCCCAAACCTAAAGGACAAACGAGCATTATGTGGCACAGCAAAGCTTCCAGTTATAGTTAACCTTGAAGAAGTGTTATACTATATGTTCTAATGTAGGAGGAGAGCTCTGCCACAGTCAAGGGAATGCAGGGGCCATGCAGTCTTTGTCCCTAGGAATTGATGTATTATTGTACAAGTCTGAGAAAAATAAAAATCCTGACAACATTCTACTGACAATAGTGTAGAATATCACCAACCCTCTGTTATATGCATCTGTTTTACATTTTACTCTGCAGAATGAATGTAGCCTGGGTATAATAATTACCAGGATTATTGAAAGGTCTGCCATCATTCAGAGAAATGGTGAGCAACTAAAAGAACCGTTGTTTATTTACATGTAATGATTGGTAACAGGGGTATCAAGCAAATAATGAACAACATAAGACATTGATAATGAAGTTCACCACTGCCTTCAATATGCCAGCACAGTCTTTGGCTAATTGAGGAAACAATTATTTGAGGATTAAGCCTTCAAATGAGGCACAGAGCTCATGGTAATTGGTAATTGGTTTATTATTGTCACTTGTACCAAGGTACAGTGAAAAGCTTGTCTTACAAACCGATCGTACAGGTCAATTCATTACACAGTGCAGTTACATTGAGTTAGTACACAGTGCATTGATGTAGTACTGGTAAAAACAGTAACAGTACAGAGTAAAGTGTCACAGCTACAGAAAAAGTGCAGTGCAATAAGGTGCAAGGTCACAACAAGGTAGATCGTGAGGTCATAGTCCATCTCATTGTATAAAGGAACTGTTCAATAGTCATCACAGTGGGGTAGAAGCTGTCCTTAAGTCTGGTAGTACGTGTTCTCAGGCACCTGTATCTTCTACCCGATGGAAGAGGAGAGAAGAGAGAATGTCCTGGGTGGGTGGGGTCTTTGATTATGCTGGCTGTTTCACCAAGACAACGAGAGGTAAAGACAGAGTCCAAGGAGGGGAGGCAGGTGTCCATGATACGCTGGGCTGTGTCCACAATCTCTGCAGTTTCTTGCAGTCCTGGGCAGAGCAGTTGCCGTACCAAGCCGTGATATATCCAGATAGGATGCTTTCTATGGTGCATCAGTAAAAGTTGGTGAGAGTCAAAGGGGACAAACCAAATTTCTTTATCCTCCTGAGGAAGTAGAGGTGCTGGTGAGCTTTCTTGGCTGTGGCATCTACGTGATTTGACCAGGACAGGCTGTTGGTGATGTTCACTCCCAGGAACTTGACAGTGAAAAATTTTTGTTTCCATGTCATCCGCACAGATCATTCCATATGTAATTACTTTGAGGTACTACTAAAAGGAAAAACAGAATGCAGAATATAGTGTTACAGCTACAAAGTGCAGTGCAGGTAGACAAGTAAATTGCAAGGTCCATGATGGTATAAATTGAGAGGTTAAGAGTTCATCTATAATGTATAAGAGGTCCATTCACGAGTCTGATAACAGCGGAATAAAAGCTGGCCTTGACCCTGGTGGTATGTGTTTTCAAGCTTTTGTATCTTCTGTCCAGTGGGAGTGGGGAGAAGAGAGAATGACCGGGGTGGGAGGGGTCCTTGACTATGTTGGCTGCTTTCCCAAGGCAGCAGGAAGTGTAGATGGTGTCAATGGAGGGGACACTGGTTTGTGTGATGGACTGGGCAGCAGTGAATTGTGTCTTTCTGTAGGCTTCCAAGACCTGGACTACCCTTATGCTACAACATCCCCACCTATTTCAGGGAACCTCTGGCCCATGACCACTCAAAGTGGAGAAGAAGCATTCTGGAAGGTATTGAGAACCTCGAGGCCATGCATCAGCCACACACAGAAGTCCTGGGTAAGCGGAGGAAGGAGTGGACTACCTCAACTCTCCCCACCCTCCCGCCCTCTCTGGCACTCCCTTCCCCATCTGTGATACATTTCCCACACTGGCTTCATTAGCTACCTCCGAAGCCACGAGTGGAAGCAATCCCAAGGGACGGACTATAAAGAAGAAAGCATAATAACGTGCTTAACTCTTTAAGCAACTCACTCCTACAGATACTTCCTTAAATAAACTTTTATAGGTTTTGAAGACGCAAGTGACTACAGATGCTGGAATCTGGACCAAACAACAAACTGCTGGAGGAACTCAGAGGGTCATGCAACATTTGTGGAGGCAAAGGGATGGTCAATGTTTCAGGTCAAGACCCTGCATCAGGACTGAGAGTGTAGAGGGAAGATAGCCAGTATATAGAAGTGAGAGGGGAGGAGTGAGACAGAGACTGGTAGGTGATAGGTGGAAACAGATAGGGGAAAAAACAATAAGCAGATGGAGCCAGGTGAGGGAAGGGGGGAGGGAAGGTAGAGATAGAAGCTGAAAATGTGATGTGGATCCAGATAAGGGAGGGGTGATAGGCAGGTGCAACCAGATGGGGAGGGGATAGGAAGAGTAGGTCAGGGGAAAAGAAGCCCAGGTGTACAGGTGAGTGGGTGATGGGCAGATGAAAATGGGAAACGTAAGCAAAGGGAGAGAGAACCTAGATGGACCAGTAGTGGTGGGAAAGGGACAAAGGGGCTTACCTGATGTACGCAGGGTTTTATTTACATTTAAAAACCAAGGTCATGGGCATTCAATTCAATTTCTGTTGTTAAGTTGTTAAATAAACCGTGCATATTGATGACATCATGGCATGTGTGGGGTATGAAAGGAAAATTACACCCTTATTAGGGCGAATTATGACAGGAGGTGTCAGGTTCAATTTTCCAATGGATGAGAAATGGGTGCAAACATTTCAAAAGGTTGTCAAATGGCCATTGGCCTGAATATGAAAGCTATACTCATTGTTTAAATTAATTTGTAAAGAGACAACCAACAACCTCTCACTAAACTTATAGAAAGTCAAATAATTCCCTGAAGGCGTTTTTTTTGCACATGTTAACCATAAAATACTGGTTCTCTAATCTAATTCCTAGGTATTCTAATGTTAACAAATTTATTGATTCAAATTGCAGATTTCCATGGCCTTTAATAATTTTCTTATAATAAAAAGTCCAACCACATATTTTCTTAACCTGATCATGGGTAAAAGATGGTGCTAAAGATTGCTAAGTATAGTATGTTGCAAGCAAAGAGAACTAATTAATGAATGGCAGTTTGATCTCTTTTCTGTGTAGACTGAAGGGTGAAAACTCAGAACAAAATGCATAACCTAATTACTCCTTCACTGGCAGTAGCTGCTTTCTTTTTACACTTTTGTATTTAGGTTTATGCTTTTTGCAGTGAAAAGCTTTTCTTGGTTTTTCTACGTTTACAATAAATAAACATTCTAATCAACAGGGAATTGAACTCTCCACAACAGTCACATAATCTTGAGTGTTACAAAGGGAATCATGCATCCATTTAGCATGCCCCTTTATGTCCTATTTGAAACATCTGACTCACACCCTGAGAATAAACTGAGTTTATATAAGAAGGTTGTCAGTAGACCATTGCCCTCAATTTCAATTTACGGTTATTATTTGAATTTATTTATAAAGAGGCGTTTGATAAACCTCTTGCTAAACTCGTAGAAAGTCAAATAATTCTCTAAATGCCTGTTGTGGATCACTGCCTTTTCAACATTTCACATAGGAGACGCAATGTTTTCCAGACTGGAATGCCATAATAATGGTTTCCCAGTAGAAACCCACCACTCAGTAACTTCAACCAGGCTACTTTGTAGCATTGCAAATAGGAGTTAGATTATGTTCTGAAGTACAACTGCCATTGATCACTCTCAGCACATCCAGGTTGTCCTTGCACTGTTGGTGCAGAATTTAAAGGGAGTTTCCCCAAGCAGCTTAGGACCTGGCTTGAGCAACATGACTTAGGTAGGTCACCATTAAATTATACCAACTCTCCTTCTGGCCCACCAATCCCAACCACTCCCTTACTCCCACAAGGACCTCAACCACTAGCACCGATCACTGAAAGCCCACCAGTGGCCTGATCTCTTCTTCCTATCCATGACGACCTCCTCATCCCCTAGGTCACTCTCCCCCACCTTCTCCCATTGCTGGACCTGGACCCAGCTGCAGAGTTTCCCTTTATCCTTGTGCAGTGGCCCAGCAGATGAAAGATAGATTTTACCCCAGTGTAAGAAGGCAAATTCAGTCCCTCACAATCCTATAACACCCATTGAAGCACTGCACAGTGACTGATCAACCAACGTCAGAGTACACCAGGGAGTTTCTGCTCTACATTTTTGTAAGAACATAGCCCCAGAAATTCTGTTGGGGAACATACTACCCATGGAGCCTATGTATTTTCTTTCAAGCTTTCTTTTGTTTGAAACACAAATGCATCGATATGTTTAGGTCACTGAAGGGAAATCAAATCTTCACAACTCATGTGAGACTTGTCTCAGCATTACATAAAGGGGACCTTCTCAAGCTGTGGGGTCTGTGACTGGGAACCAACTTCAGGTAGGTATTCACTACACTAAACCTTGGTGGTGGTTGTCTATTGAACCACAAAGCCCCAGACACCAGTTACAAACCCCTTAACCCCTCCCTCAGCCTTCAAACATGACTCTGAATGTCTGGATCCTCCACCACCATCACCACCTCCCTGCATGAAGCTCTGATCTCTCCCACCATATCTAGCCTTCTCTCTACTAGACTGGCCCCATGACCCAGACCCATGTCTGTTTTCGGATCTTAGTGCATTGTATGGAAAGACTGTTCTGTAGCGCTTGATATCTTGGGCCTCATGGGTTGTACAAATATGTAACAGTGAGGTCTCTTTGGCCCATCACACACTTTTCAGGTGCCAAAGGATTTCAAGGCCAAGGACATTATGTCCAAGTAACAATACAGCCTACTATTCCACTGATCCTAACATTGAAGCATTTACCATGAAAATGTGGTATTGTTAAGACCTGCTAACACATCTCAGAAGAGCTTTGGATCAGTTAAAACCACATGGAAGCTATTTTCCCTGTTCTATACAGAACTAGTTAACTTAAAGCTGCTGCTAAAACCACTTAGAAAAATAGGACATATTTACTTTCGAGCATAACTCAAAAATCTTACATATTATTGTCTTTTTCCAGGTACAGCATTTGTATGAGATAGATCTACAATGTTTGTTGATCTGCATCCTGACTGCAAACATCATGTCCTATTTGTAACCATTAGATTGTCACACCGTATTTTCAGACTACCACCACTATTAGCATTGTAGAACCTCAGTTTTCCATGCCCAAGCCCCTATTGCAAAGGAACCCCTGGGGTCTAACTAATTCTTCCATTGTTTCCCAAATGGTCATAAATTTATATCAAACTATAAAATAAAAGCCAATATAAAGGTCTTACAAGTGAGGTTATGTTTACATATCATTATTCAGTTATTTGTTCCCACCCTCCACTTCATTTTCCATGTGCAATACAATGGAAAATGAATTAAATATATATTGTAAAGATATGCAAGAAATATTTCCAAACTTCTTGTGAAAAGATCAAAGAGACTATTCTGTGTGAGTATGCTCTGCAATGCTGAAAATCTTCCTTCTAAAGTTTTTCTACTCAGGTGGGAGTTTGCAACCTTGCAGACATTTCAAATGATGAAACACACATACTGTAATAACAACAATTTCAATTTATAGTCAGCCTTCAAAGAAGCAAAATGTCCACAGATGTTTCATTGAAACCTTATCAAAAATAACTTTGCACCGAGCCACAAGGACATATAACTACAGGAGACCAAATGTTTGGCCATGAAAGTACCTTTTAAGTACATTTTAAGGAACATCTTAAAGGCAGAGAGATAGAGAAAGAGGGAGAGGGAGAGGGAGAGAGACAGGGAGACTGTGAAGGGAAAATACAGAGAGGTCTTTTGCAGCTAAAGGCATGGTTGCCAGCAGTGAAGTGATTAAATTCAGGAATGGGCAAGAGGTCAGAGCTGGAGAAACACAGATATCTAGGGTTCTGGGGCAGGATGGATTACAGAGATAGGGAGGCATGAGGCAATAAAAGACAAGACAATCAAGCCATTGTTTAACCAGGTGCCAACATAGGGAAGCAAGAACAAGGGTTGATGAGAAAATGGGAGTTTGTGGGAGTTAGGCTTCAGGTGACAGAGCTTTGGGTGTCATGCTTATGGGCATAGAGTGAGGGAAGCCACCCAGGAGCACATTGGAGTAGGGAGAGTTGACATGGCCTCAGTTTAATATCTTATTTGCAAATTGGAACCGAAGTGTCCCATAAATATTGCAGCAGTGAGAAGTCCTTCTACTAATTTAGTAGAAAATTAATCCTTGCATTTATGCTGTGTCTTTTCTGAGAGTGCATTTCACTACTAATGAGGATCTGTGTAGGTCTTTTTCCTTCATTTTCTTTAACTTATATCTCTCCTGTGGTCACATCCCGATCAGTATAGCCCGAGAGCAAATGGTAAGCAATGTGCAAGTACATTGGGTAAAGACATTCCTTTCATTTTTCCTTGACTGGCCAATGACTCCTTGGGCAGTGGCATAGTGGTTTAGTTTCTGTACTGGCTTTCAGAAGGCTGGACTATTGATCCACAGACATGAGGTTAAAACCCATAATGATAGTTGGATTAAAGTAATTAAGTAAATCTGGAATTTAAAAAGCTGGTCTCAGCATTTGATTCCAGCTCAGTATGGTTGATTATGAAATGTTTTTTGCAGATTCATAGAGTTATACTGCATGGAAGCAGGCCCTTTAGCCCAACTCGTCCATGCCAACCAAGATGCCTATCTAAGGTAATCCTATTTGCCTGCATATGGCCCACATCCCTCTAAACCTTTCTGATCCATGTACCTCTTCAAAACAGACAGTTGAGGGGCCAATAACTGCTAGCCTTGCTGGTGACATCTGTACCTGAGAACTAATAAATATCATGTCAGACTTGGCATCTCCCTTTTCATTAAAATAGTTGAGAATGATGGACGTGGCAGTGGAGAAACTATATCCTGGTTTAGTTTACCACTGTAGGGCCAGCTCCCCACTATTCTTCTTCAATCAATTGGACTGGTTTGTCCCAGGTAGTGTTGAACCTCTTGAGAATTGTTGGTGCTGTACTTATCCAGGCAAGTGGAGAGTATTGCATCACGAACATGACTTGTGCTTTGTAGATAAGACAAGGTAAGATTTCTTTATTAGTCACATGTACATTGAAACACACAGTGAAATGCATCTTTTTGTGTCGAGTGTTCTGGGGGCAGCCCGCAAGTGTCGCCACACTCCCGGCGCCAACATAGCATGCCCAAAACTTCCTAACCCGTACATCTTTGGAGGGAAAGTTCTTGGGATATAAGAAAATGAGTCACTTGCAGCAGAATATCCAATCTCTGACCAACTCTTGCAGTCATAATATTTATATGGCTGGTGCAATTGAGATTCTGGTCAATGGTGACCCTAGGATTTTGATAGTAGAGAACTTAGTGATGAACGTCAAGGATAGACAGTTGGACTCTCTGTTGTTGAAAATGGTCATTGCCTGGCATTTGTGAGGCAGATGTTTTATGCCACTTTCCCACGCCTGAATGTTGTCTGGATCTTGCTTCATGCAGGAATGGACTGCTTCATATCTTGGGAAATTGCAAACAGAATCGAACATTGTGCAATCATCAGTGAACATCCCCATTTCTCACCTTTGATGGAAGGATGAGCATTGATGAAGATGGTTACATCTTGGACCCTGCCCTGAGGAACTCCAGCAGTGAGGTCCTGGGATTGGGGTGATTGACGTCCAAAAACCACAACTACCTTCTTTGTGTGAGGTATGACTCTTTCCCTTTGATGCCCATTGACCATTTTTACCAGGGTGTCCTGATGCGATATTGAGTCAATGGCTGCCTTGATGTCAAAGGCAGTCACTCTCAGCTTACCTCTGGAATTCAGCTCTGTGATCCATATTTGGATTAAGGCCATGATGAGGTCTGGAGCCAAACTCTACATTGATAAGTAGTCTATTGGTGAGTAGGTGCTACATGTTGCAATATCAACAACAGCTCCCTTCAGTTTACTAATGATTGAGAGTAGATCGATTGGGCGGTCATTAGCTGGATTGGGTTAGTCCAGTTTTTGTGGAAGGGACATACTTTGTCAGTTTTCCACATTGTCAGGTCAATGCCAGTATTGTAATTGTACTGGAACAACTTAGCTATTGGTGCACCAAGTTCTGGAGCACAGGTCTTTAGTATTACAGCTGGGATGATGCCTGGTCCCATAGCCTTTGCTGTATCCATTGCTTGCAGTCAATTCTTGATATCAAATGGAGTGAATTGATCTGGTTGATGGTTGGCTTCTGTGATGGGGGATATCAGGAAGAAGCTGAGATGGCTGAATATGTTTGCCAGTGTTTCAACCTTATCTCAAACACTCATGTGCTGGGCCACACCATTGTTCAGGATAGTATTCTCAGGACCTCCTTCTTTTGTTGGTTTTTCACTCGTTCACCATCATTGATGACTAGATGCCATAGGACTGCAAAGCCTAGGTTTGATTTGTTGCTGGTTACTTGTTGCTGGACACTTAGCTCTGTCTATAGCGTGCATATAGTCCTGAGCTGCAGCTCCACGAGGCTGAAACCTCGATTTTTGGTATACCTGTTGCTCTTCCAGGATGCCCTTTTGCACTCCTTGCTGAACCAACGTTGATCCTTAGTGTAAAGTGAGGGTTATGTTGAGCCGTGAAATTACAGACTGCGGTGATGCATAATCTTGCAGATAGTGTGTCTTATGGATACCCAGTTTTAAGCTGCTAGATCTGTTCTCAGTCTATCCCCTTTTATTATGACACAACATGATGGTGGGTGTCATTGGTGTATGAAAAGGTTGTTCAAAGGGCTAGAAGGTTCAGATTCAGAGGTAACAAAGCCAATTATCGATATGGCATGAGGCTTTTTAAATTCTTAAGAAGTCGGCACTCATTCTGCAGAATGTCATATAGTGTATAAAGGGCAGTATTGGTCTTCCAGGAATTTCAGACATAGTCTCCCATAGCTAACAACAAAGAACAATCTTAATTTTATGACTAATCTGCCAGAGAAATAAAGTGCATCACCTCTTTGGAATGCCAGGGAGAGCAGACCATCTACCATGTGAGCAAGGGAAGTTGGATGCTTTCTTCCCATTGGAAAATCTGAGAAAGAAAATATATTGCTGTCCTCATTACATGGAATGTGATTAAATGGACAGAAACTTGACTTTGAAGGTGAAAACCTCATTTGCCAAGTCAAGTAAGGTAATGTTTCTGGAAATGTTGTTTTGGAGACCTAGAAAGCTCAAGACTGATCTACTGGGATTCAGATGCTAATTTTACCTGCACCACAATTACTGCTGGTGTTTATGTGCACTATTTGAACTGCTGTGATGAATAGGAAAATAAATCAACAGAGTCAACCAGAAGAGTTATCAATAAAATCCACATGAGTCAGTGAACACTGGCCAATGTGACTTCACTGATCCTATTTCAATTCTTTGAGCTATTCCTGGGAATGTGAATGTTGTTTAAGAATAGTTGAGTACCAAATATTGTTAACTGAATTGAAATATAGATTAAATCTTTGAACATGAATGGAAAAAAACAAAGCACAATGCACTGTGACATATATGCAGTTATCCTGTATTCATGGGAATATGAGTGTTGTTTCAGAATAATTGAGGTCTAAGTTTTGTTTAAGCTAACAGAATTTGAATATAGGTTAAACCTTTGAACATGAATGCATTGCAATATATGTGCTGTTATCTTGGAAACTACTCCAGATTGCAGAGGAGGTTAAACTTTCTGTTTATCATCCAGATTTTTTCATTAGTTTTTGTTGATTGGCAGAATAGAACATGCTCTTGCGACAATTTTGTCAGTTACGTTGTTACCTCAAGGATTAGTCCTAACCAGAGGCACACACCTATCACTGAGCAATCCAATTGATAATCAGCTCAACATCATGTTATATTTTGGCACATACAGTATCTCTCCATGCAGTGTGGCCCAAGGAGATGTGCGAGGTGAACAGAACATTGAATCTCTTCTCTGTGCCTATGTTCTATTTTTATGTCTGCTTCCTTATGGTATTAAAATGAGGAAAAAATACAGTTGGGAAAAACATGGTGTATCATTTATTTGTGGATCTCTGAGCAAGAAAAGTGAACCCCACAGATCCCAATTAGAGAATGAAGACTCTTTTCCTAATTAGTATTGAATCCACCAGGACTGTTTAGGGAAAAAACAACCTATGCTTTTGTCCAGGGAGAAACCAATTAGTTGTTACTTCAGTAAGAGTTAGTTGCTGCACCTGCTTTATTTTTCATAAATAACCTTCATCAAGTACAGCCAAAAGTGAAATTGTGCAGAAAGTTATAGTGCTTTCCTGTCTAGCAGCTGGGATCATTGTAAATGATTTGTTAATCTCTCTTGATTGGAGACAAAATCATTTTAAAATGGCTGTTTCTCCAATTGCTATTTGGGTTTGCTTGATCAATTCCAATGTTGGCCAACAATTATTTTTTTCTTCTTTTTTCTCTGCCAAGAGCTGATGGTATCAGCAATTTGATTATTAAAGAAAACAGAACTGGTAGTTAAAACTCCAATTGCATCTTTGTAATTGGACCCAGCTAAATGTAATTATTTTGCAGGGCAAACATGTTTTTCTGATTACAGTTGTTTTTGAAGAGGGAAAGATAATCCAGGGCCAGTCAAAAGGTAATCAAAAAAGTGAGGTGGATTTAGCCAAAATAGACAGAACTTCTTAATGCAGTGACAAACACATTCCCTTCCCTAATATAAAGTAGATAGTTATACCTGGTGTGGACAGCTACAACACACAATTTTATTTCAGATTTAACTACTATGCAAAGTGAGTATAGGTACGTGTGCAGTGCTGTTTAGTTATTCCATTGAGTGAATACTTGATAATATTGATTACCCTACCTCTACCATCTTACAGTTTCACATGGTTACATCCTTGCTTTTGAACCCCATCACAAGTCTATTTCCCAGTCACTGCCCCTATCTCTCCCCCTGCCATCCATATGGAAATAAACCAGACTGTTTGCCACATTGGTATTTGATCCTGAGAAGGGTTTCAGACCACATCAGGCCATTACGTAGAATGCATATTTCTACCTCCATAGCATCACTTGAATGTGCCCCCTTTTCAGATGCTGAGATCCTCTTCCCAAGCACTATTTCGAAGAATATTAAGGGAGTTTACTCCAGTGTAGTGGCCAATATGTATCCCTCAAGAAACTCAATGCATGTCACGTTATTTCTTGGTCACTTAAGCTGCTAAGGACATACAAGTCTACCTTTACTGTATTGTTGCAGTAAATGTGCAGTGATTCGTGGTCTAAAATAGACCAATGCAAAGTCCCTTCCATTGTCTAGACAGTAACTATATCTTGATGTTATTCTACACTTTGCTGCTGAGTCACACTGAGGTCATTTCATTCACAATGAGGCATCCAGCATTGACAAGATTTCTTCTTTGACAGGCTGGAGCTATTACTATACATCCATTTTGAGCTGAGATACCAGTCTCCACTCTGTTATAATTAGCTGTGCACAGTAAGCTTTGAGTTACTTATTTGACTAAAATGGCAAGGTAGATCAGTGAGGATAAACTTGTTCGTAAGTTGTAATGTCTGGAATACCATGGGTTGGACTTAATATTGGGAAGATTGTTTGGTTCAGTGGAATCATAGGGTCATAGAGAGGTATGGCACAGAAGGAGTGCATATCTGCCAAAAATGAGCTTTAGGTTTATTCCACTTCCTAGCTCTTGGTATTCAACCTTCCAGGTTATAGCTCTCTAAACAGGGTGTGAATTGGAAATAGATTTGTCTACCATAATACAAATGCTGGTAAATTACCCTGACCTGAAATGTTAATTTGTTTCTCTTTCCACAGATGCTGCCTGAGGTCCTGAGTTTTTCCAACATTTTCTGTTTTTACTTTAGATTTCCAACACCTGCAGCTTTTTTTTGGTTTTCACTTTAATGCTAATTTTGGTTTCAAATTCATAAAATTTGCTGCAGTGTTTTCCAAATTTCAGGAAACTTTAACTGGAAAAGTAAGAATTTGCTTTGTGTTGATGAAAATACATCCTCCTAACATAACTAAGTCAAGTCTTTAACAAGTTGGTGAATTAGTCCGTGGAAGCATTCAAAGGGAATTTTGTCAAATTAATATGGAAGTCTGAAATATGGATTTAATTGAGGCTCGAGGGTTTGGGTGGGGTCAACAGAACAGGTGTCAAGATCTTGGTGACAAGAGGTCCAACCTCCCAGGGTTCCTGAAAGGTTACCAGGTCCAACTTTCACTTAAGTGCAACATCAAAGATGTCAGGTAGGAATTTGGAAAGTGTGGCAATGTATCTTCTCTAGGCGGTCCATGAAAATCTGTTTAAAAAGAAATACCTTTTTGGCTTTCATTTGGGCCTACTACAACTTAATGTTCAGCGCTCTGAGAAGGTTGGCACCAAGAACTATATTTGTAGATATCTACTGGGTGCTGAATGCAGAAATCCAGTTGAAATATAGTTGGGATCCGAATACTAATAGGGCACCAACTTTTAATGACGCCCTTGTTAAGTAGGCATGAGGTTTTTACTGAATAGCTACAAAGCACCTGTAATACTGGCCTTTGAAGATTCTTTAAGTTGCTTCAAAGATTATAAATTATTGACTATTCTGTTCTTGATGGGTGTTGGAGGTTCAAAATTGGGCCTAAAATCTTCATCTGCATGTTTATCAGAGAAATGAATCCTGTTAATGGATGCCTTTAAGGGCAAGTCCATATAAGGCAGATTTTTGTATGCATCCTGCTAGAAATTTGCCCCTGGTCATTAACAAGGTTCTGGGTAAAGTCCATGCGTCCAATTTTAGTCTTGTATTTATGAGGCCTTTTGAAGATCCCACAATCTTGAGACAGTTCAGTCTTTCCACAGAGTAGATCTCTTACCTGTCGAGGTCTATCTATATGGTCTTTCCTTTCCTGAAAAAGATTTGAGCTCTAAGTAATTATATAGATTTTATGTTTATTGCATTTATTTAGACTTTTGACTTAACATTCGTTCACAATGCATCTGCTAAATGTGTGCTTTAGAAATATATAGGTGTTTAATTCCACAATGAAAATTGCTTCCACCAAGGAAGTAAATTTCAAACACTGGTAAATTGGGAGTATGAATTTATCTCCTTGCATTTTTATTGAATGACTGTAATCAATGCATTGCTATGTAACTCTGTAACAGATCTACTCACCTCCCCTAGCAAGGCTGACATGAGACCAGCAGGAAATGATTAAACAGGACTGTTTCCACCACGGAAGCCAAGGTCACTGACCTTTGTCCAAAATGTTTTACTTTCAGGTCATTGTCCAAGTTACATCTGATTCAGGCTCACTCTCAGTTCAGCATAGATCACAGATCTCATTTGTTTTAAATCCTGCATCAGCACATTAGTATTATGCAAGATGCTACTCTGTTTAACAGAACGCAAGTTTGTCATCTATGCACATTCATATTACAAACTTGCATTCAAACTATTATTGAGGCTTCCCCAAGAGTTTGTCCAGCAAGGGAACTAGATATCTATATCTGAAAGGGAACGTGTTGCAGGACAATGGGGGAAATAGTAGGTGAGTGACAGTAATTCAATGACAATCAGCCAAATGGCCTCCTGCTGATATAATTCTTTGATGATAAGCAGATGAATCATAAGAATCAGAATGCATTTGGCACCAGTCCCTAACTGATTATTTACTGGTAATGTTGGCTATATTTAGCCATAGGGAGTGTTAAAGAAGAAGCAAAGAATTAAATGTGCCAGACTTCCTGTTGCTGATTAGAATCACACTTGCCAGAAATGTGTATATAGCTATTGGATTAAGGAAGGATTAGCCCTAGTAGTGATGTCCACGTGGGAGTAGACAGACCACATTAATTGTCTAGACTTACTTTTAAATGACAGCTATGGGGATAAAATGCCAGAGCAATGGCGTGCCATGAAACTGAATTCCAACAATAAAGAAGGGATGAAAAATGCTAAGAAAAAATCCTTAGTTTTGTGATTGTAAATGTCCTAAATGTTTAAACATTTTTTTCACTATCATGAGTTCTCCCTCTGCCTCACTATCCAATACACAATTGCCATCTATTGAATAGCATTGAAGTGAGTGATCAATGCTAATTCCACGCTGCCCTCAGGTGTTTGCATTACTATAACAATCATCCTTTTGGAGCACCAGTCCATGGCAATGACCTTTTTTGATCTAGATCTTAACATTCCATACCTCCTAGTCGCAAGATAGTTAATAACTGGAATCTAAAAAAACTGGGAAAAATATATCCTGGAAGTGAGGCGATGTCACTCAGATACAGAGCCAGCTTTTTGACCTAGTAACAATGAATGAATAGCAACATATTTCCAGACAGGATGGTGTGTGACTTGGAGAAGAACTTGTAGGAAGCAGCATTACCATACGTTTGCTGTCTTTTGCTGACCTGTTGGTCTCCTGTCAGCCTTGCCAGGGGATATTAGTAGACCTGTTACAGAATTACATGGCAATGCATTGATTACAGTCATTCAAAAAATGCAGGGATATAAATTCACACTCTGATATATGTGCTAAATACCTAATTTTAGAAGTTTAACTTAACATAATTCTGTCACAAACACGTTTACTGACCACAAAAAATTCTCCAGCTGATATTGGAGAAAGATTGCAGAACCTTGTTCGAACACAAAGGTTCCTCAGACCTTCCTCTGAAGTTTTGGCTGTTGATTGGGAGAATCAAGGAAATAAAGTGCACATTCAATAAGAATCACTAAAGATGGTTGGGGAAAGAAACTTATGTCTCCATACGGTAAATGGCAGGGCCCCGGAGAGAGTTGTAGAACAGGGAGACCCAGGGGTATAGGTACATAGCTCCCTGAAAGTGGTGACACAGGTAGACGGGGTGGTGAAGAAGACATTTGGCATGTTTGCCTTCATTGGTCAGGACACTCAGTACAAGGGTTGAGACGTTGTGTTACAGCTGTACATGACATTGGTGAGACTGCACTTGGAGTGCTGTGTGCATGTCTGATTGATTAGCTATAGGAAAGATGACATTAAGCTGGAAAAGATGCAGAAAAGATTCATAAGGATGTTGCTGGGACTGGAGGGCTTGAGTTATAAGGAGAGGCTGGATAGGCTGAGGCTGTTTACCCTGGAGCATAGGTGGCTGAGGGGTGAGGTTTAGTAAATCATGAGGGGAATAGGTAAGTCTTTTTCTCAGCGTAGGGGAGTCTAAAACTAGAATTCATAGGTTTAAGATGGAAGGGGAAAGATTTAAAGAGGATCTGAGAGACAAGCTTTTCACACAAAGTGTGGTGGGTATATGGTAAAAGCTTTCAGAGGAAGTGGTAGAGGTGGGTACAATTGCAACATTTAAAAGACACTTTGACAGGCACATGGATAGGAAAGGTTTAGAGGGATATGGGCCAAACACAGGCAATTGGGACTAGCTCAGGTAGGCACCTTGGTTAGTTTGGACGAATTGACTTGAAAGGCCCATTTCTGTGCTGTATAACTCTATAACTCAATGGCTCCATCTACCTTCTGTAGACCTCAAATCCAAGATTGAGCTCCTGAAAGAGGAAGTGAGACTTAGTTTAAGATATTTAGATCACCCATGTTCAGGAGTATCAGTGTAGATTGATCCAATTGCTCTTCATGGATGAGAATCATAGAAACTTACAGGAGATGGCCATTGATGACTCCTTCCTTTCCTGACTACTTAACGGGTTCATTGTACTTCATCCTACATTGCATGTTAATGGGTGCAACTCTGTAAGGTCCTTTCTCGCCAGTATCTGTCCAATTTCTTAATATTATTCATGGAAAAATAAAAAATCCAGATCCCAACAACACTTTGAGTGGATAAATTTCTCCTCATCCTCCCTCCAGATTTTTTACAAGAACACAAGAAAATTGCAGCAGTGCTGGGTCAGCTGACCCTTCAAGTCTGCCCTGCCGTTCATCAACTGGCCAATAATGTCACTTCAGTTCTTCCATGAAAAGTATATCCACACAAAATGTACAACATTGTCTTTTGTGGTTCTATTTCAGTAATCATCAAAATATTTTTCCCCCAACTAATCACAGCATGGTTGGCTGTTGTAATGAGTCATGGCAATCTCTGATTTCAACTCACTTATTCCTAGTGAGATTGAATTGTGCCAAGTATCACACCTCATATAGCTGGAAGAACAGTTAGTTTATTTATAATGATTTTTTCTTTCATAGCAGCATAATGACATCACAGAGAAATTCAACAACAAAAAATAAAATCTGTCTGCCCGATTACTTTATACATGGGAGGATGTCAAACCCCCCAGAAACATGTGCCAGTACTGTTAGCCTTGTAATTTATTAATTGCATTTATAGTTATTAATTGTAAAACTGAAGAGTTCTGTTTAAGGTGTAAAACAACTTTCTTTCATCCCTGATCAACAGCTGAAGAGAAAGAGGCAAATGAGTTTTCAAAACAATTTATGTAGGACTTCAAAATGGGAAACATAAATATTATTCTGCATGGCTTTATTACAGAGACACATGATTAGATAGGTGGCATTGAGGTGGTGCTGTAAATACCCAGTCACAAAAACTGGAAGAGTGAAAATGTCTTGGATCTGACAGGTCCTTTTGAAGTGACGCTTAATTAAGAGAGTACATGACAGTTTCAACAGAAGGGACACACAGTCTTCCTATTCACTAAACTAACAAATCTATTGCTTTGCTGGTGATGAAAAGTAGCTTGAGTTTCAACCTCAGGTTGAAAGTGACATTAACGTTAGACGAATTGGTCTAGCCTACAATAAAATTTTCAGTTACATTCTGACATCATTACCAGGCTAGGTATCCACCCATTCATAGCCAAAAGGTACAAAATATATTACATGTTCCATGACTTCTAAATCACCGCTGCTCCCAAGGTTAATAATATATACCTGAACAATACACAGATCGTAATACATAGACCTGAGGCTGCAACAGATTTGTTTTTCACCCATTTTTGGGTGTCTGATCATGGGACGTGTCCTGGCTTCCAAACAGCAAACAAAATATTTTGCTAAAGTTAAACGACTTAGTCAAACCATTGATTTTATGTTTGCACCCTCTATCTTCTAATGGAGAAACAGCCTGCTCTTGCAACAACCCTCAGAAGCACATTCAGGATTTGGGAGCACACAGAGTGGGGGACTGCACGACAGTGACCACATCCCACCTACAGGAGAGATCCTGAAGGCCTTTCTCAAGCAAAGCATTTTCTTGGAACGTGGGCCTCTGTAAACAGGGTGGTGCTACCGATTACTCCCAGCATTTTCTGTTGTAATCTCAGTGAGTAGGGTTGTCCTAAAATATTGACAGTAAATTCAGCACCACTGCCTCATTTCTGTAATGAAATTACATTAGACGACTCTGTCAAATCCAATTCATGTACAACAAAATCACCTGGAGCTTTAGCGCGCGTGTGTGCGCGCGTGTGTGTGCGTGTGTGTGTGTGTGCGTGTGTGTGTGTGTGTGTGTGTGTGTGTGTGTGTATTTACAACAACTTCTTATTCCTACGCCTGCTGACATCAGGAAGATCCATTGTCGCTTGTGTTCTCACTTTCAGGAATGCTCTCCAAGGCGCCCTGTGATCGCAACTGATCTGGAGACGTCGAGCTGCTCTTACTGATACCACAAGATTGTGCTGCACAGTGGATCTGTCTCAGGTTATCCAGTGCTTCATTCTTTGCATGTTTCAGCAGATCTGCTTGGCCCTGAAAGTGACAAATGCACAGGGATTACTCACACTGAAAATCCTTATTCTGTTTATCAGCTGTGACTCAGCCAGCAGTCACTGCGGAGAAATAGTCAAATCCCTGAGCCAGATGCTTGCAGGTTCAAATTCCACTCCAGGGAACTGAGAACAAAGAGTTAGGCCCTTCAGTATACTATTGATGAACCGCTGTACTGTTGGAGGTGCTATCTTTGCGATGAGATGTTAAAAACATCTGTTGTTTCAGGTGAGCACAGAAAGATTCCACTTTGAAGACAGGTGGGCCTTAGCACCCAGACCTGGCTCAATCACCCTCAATAAATTAGTTTGCCTGGTTTGTGGGAGCTTGCTGTGTGTATATTGGCTGCTGTGATTCCTACGTTACAACAGTTACTAGACTTCAAAAGTACTTCATTGGCTGCAGTGCTTAATGACAGCCTGAGATTCAGAAAGGCACTACAGAAACGCACATCTTTTTCTGTTTCTATTGAAGTCATTCACATTTGCCTCAGTACAGAGATAATTAATACTTGGTCTAATGCTGTAAAGCTGGAAATCCTAACTGTAGATGCCTGGTACATTCAACAAATGATAGCGGACAAGGAGTCACACGATCAAAAGACCAATCATGGATAAGAAAAGGACAATAACCCAAATCAATCTTCCTTCCACTACACCTTAGCTCACCCAGTTTAGAGCTACATGCGTTTTAAACACCTCAATTTAGTTCATCTCCACTCTCTTATCGAGGAGATTATTGATCATCCTTTCAACGTAGCAATGTGAATCCAACAATTTTTTGTATATGCAACAAACAATCTGATGGAGGATCTCAGCAGGTCAAGCAGCATCTGTGGGGGGGAAAAAATTGTCGACCTTTTGGGTTGAAACCCTGTATCCTGATCCCAAAACGTTGACAATTCCTCTTCCCCACACCACCCCCCCCCCAGCAGAAGCTGCTCAACCCGCTGATTTCCTTCAGCAGATTGTTTGTTTCCCCAGGTTCCAACATCGGCAGTCTCTTGTGTCTCTATTTTTTTTATATAACTGGCAGTTTCTGGGATTACAAACAGCACTCATGATTTCAATCCGTGCTCACCCGGAGTGTTAGACACTGAGACCACAGAATCAGAGGCATTTCCATAATGGGAAAGTAGATCAAGCCATTGTGAGATGTTTCAGGTATTGAATTTGCCCATGATTAATAAATTGATGTAATATTAAATAAAAATAACGAATAGTGGGAATTCTCATAATGCAATACATGAAGTAGTTTTCTGTCATGTTGCAGGTGATGGAGTTTTGGTTGTTTATCTCAATTTTTAATTAAAACATTATAAAATTACACAAATTCAGCCACAAAGAGCAGTTTATTCAGTGCTATGTATCTGAAAATCAATTATTCCCGCATTAGAACACAAGCACAAACATTTCCAGGTTGGATTGAACTGTAACATTATTTCAAGAAACAACTATGACACTGCTGCCAATGCTGGGAACACAATCCAGCAACGTGCCCTTATATTTTTTAATTTGCTTGTACTTCCCCCAAATCCCACTGTGGCAACCATATCAGTATATATACAGTATGTCAAATATGCTGCTATTTCTTTCTCCCTTATGTCCTTATCTAGCTGCCGTTTTATTGGTGAGCATACAATTTGCCTCAACTACTAATGTTGTAGACTGTTCTACATTCTAATCCCATGCTGAGTAAAGAGGTTTCGCCTGAATTCGCTCTTGCTTTTAATAGTAAGCATCTGACATGAAGGGTTTTTTATTCCCGCAACAACTTTATGAACTTCACCGTTGCTTTAAAGGTCTCTTATCAGTTGCTACATTCAGGGTAAATGAAATGTTCCTTGAACTCCATGGCGGGCAGTATCTTCAGCTGCAAGCTTCAAGTTTACGGTGAGGTCTACATGTTCTCCTGCTTGTGTGTGTGTGTGTGTGTGTGTGTGTGTGTACATACGTATGTGTATGGATGCTTATATGTATAAGGCTACTTGTGCTGTATGTATGCATATGTGTGAGGTAGTATAGCGGTTAGCATAACACTATTACAGTGCCAGTGACCCAGGTTCAATTCTGGCCACTGTCTGTAAGGAGTATGTACATTCTCCCCGTGTCTGCGTGGGTTTCCTCCGGGTGCTCCGGTTTTCTCCCACATTCCAAAGACATATGGGTCAGGAAGTTGTGGGCATGCTATGTTGGCGCCGGAAGCTTGAAGACACTTGCGGGCTGTCCCTAGAACACTCTACATAAAAGATGTATTTCACTGTGTGTTTCAATGTACATGTGACTAATAAAGATATCTTACCTTATCTAAAAGAGCTTACACATGAATAATCAACAGTTGGGCAAGTTAGTCCCATAACTGGTTAATATCTCAGGAGAGGAAGAGGAGAAACAATGGAGAAACCTGGAGAGGAAACTGTACACCATTAGGAAATGAAGGGTTTTACATTAAAGTAAACAGTGAGTTACACATATGTCAAAGCTAGAAGCTATTTAAAAAAATTGCCTTGTTAGATGGAGGCTGGAAGTAAGAGGCAGGGGGTCTGGTGGTCATCAAGTTAATTCATTGCCACAGACTGAGATACAGTTGTGCAGTTGGAGCTCTCTGCCTGGGTTAGTCCAACCAATCCACATTTCCAGTATCTTCTCACCCTGCACAGTGTCAGCTGATTTATTTTAAGCATTGTGGTTTCCTCTTGCTACTGTAAGCTGGAAATGAGAAGAGAGGAAATGGAGGAAACCCTGCTTCTGGTATCTGTGCTACTTTTAGTGTGCAGTTTATTAGGATCAGAAGTAAGGAACAACCTGTGTGTGTCTCTGCATGAAACCGTACATGTGAGTACTTGGGTGCGTGAGTTTCTGTTTTCCTGTGTGCAGTGTGTGTATTTGCACATGCACGTCCTGTGTGTGCATTTGTATTTCTCTGTGTGTACACACATTTTCATACCCTTGCCCACATCATTCCTGCTCGGACGCTCTCCCCTCCATCTTTGTCCTTTACTTCTCAAGAGGGTTCCTTGTTGTATTCCATACACTGCAGTACAGGCAGAGAGTTTACATTGTGATTATACTTTTACATGCATTGTCCCATCTTCACTTGAACAAACTGAGGAATGTGTGAGGAGGAGACAGTTACACCATGCAGCCACTGTCTCAACCCTGATCAGATTGCGCAGGTTGATAGGGCTGTTAAGAAGGAATATGGTGTGTTGGCCTTCATCAGTCGGGGTATTGAGTTCAAGAGCTGCGAGGTAATGTTGCAGCTCTATAAAACTCTGGTTAGACCACACTTGGAGTATTGTGTTCAGTTCTGGTCATTTCATTATAGGAAAGATGTGGAAGCTTTAGAGAGGGTGCAGAAGAGATTTACCAGGCTGCTGCCTGGATTGGAGAGCATGTCTTATGAGGATAGGTTGAGTGAGCTAGGGCTTTTTTCTTTGGAGAGAAGGAGGATGAGACGTGAGTTGATAGAGGTGTACAAGATGATAGGAGGCATAGATCGAGCGGACAGTCAGAGACTTTTTCCCAGGATGAAAATGACTAACACGAGGGGGCATAATTTTAAGGTGATTGGAGGAAGGTATGGGGGGGATGTCAGGGGTAAGTTTTTTACACAGAGCGTGTTGGGTGTATGGAACGCACTGCCGGCAGAGGTTGTGGGGGCAGATATATTAGGTACATTTAAGAGACTCTTAGATAGGCACATGAATGATAGAAAAATGGAGGGCTATGAGGGAGGGAAGGGTTAGATAGATCTTGGAGCAGGATAAAATGTTGGCACAACATCGTGGGCTGAATGGCCTGTACTGTGCTGTAATGTTCCATGTTCTTAGGTGTTTACTGAAGCTAGTCCCACTTGATTGTGTTTGGCCTATATCTCTCTAGACCTTTCCTATCCATGTATTTGTCCAAATGTCTTTTTAATGCACAGATATGGTAAATGAACATAGAGTATAACAAAATGATATAAGGAATGCCACAAATTTCCTTAGTTCCCTGGAGCAAAGAATCAAAAGGATTTCATTTAATGGTCCCACTCCTCGTCACTATGACATGGCTATAACGGCCTACGTACTGTATGATCACCAGATCAACATAAGATCAGGCTCGGCTGTCATCTACTGAGCCTGAATGAAAAACACGATGATGCTGGAGGAACTCAACAGGCCAGGCAGCATCCGTGGAGAAAAGCAGGCGGTCAGCGTTTCAGGTCAGGACCCTTCTTCAGGACCGAAGGTAGGAAAAGGGGAAGCCCAATATATAGGAGGGAAAAGCAGAGCAGTGATAGGTGGACAAAAGAGGGGAGGTGGGGTGGGCACAAGGTGGTGATAGGTAGATGCAGGGAAGAGATTGAAACTCTCACCATTGAGATGAAGAAGGGGTAGAGATATGCTGGCAGCACCTGTAAATCTTTACTCTTCCCTCATTACATCCTCCCCTACCCCAGGGAGAATTGAACAGAGTACCTACAGAAGGCAGAGTGGGAGGAAGTATAGTCAAGATAACTGTGGGTCTGTGGGCTTGTAATGGATGTTGGTAGCAAATGGAGACAGGGAGATCGAGAAAGGGAAGGGAAGAGTCAGAGACAGACCAGATGAAGTTGCGAGTTGGGTGGAACTTGGCATCAGAACTGATGCATTTTGCAGGCCTGTATGATTGCTGGAAGCTGCACCAATGCAGTTGTTGATGTACTGGAAAATGGGTTGAGGGAGTGGGCCCAAGTAGGACTGAAACAGCTGTCACTTTGATATCAGCCCCTAAAGAACAAACCAATTAATCACTTTCTGTAGTGAGTTAATTCTGCAATGTGTGCAGCAGAAATTAAATTGACCCATCTGTAACAGCGGTACAAGCCACACTCCCTGCAGAGGGTCCAAGGCTATGATTTCCCTTTCACTCACTAATGCCTCTCTGCACAGGTTCAGTGTCCATTCATTCTCAACTAACGAGGTATTGTATTATGGATGTGGCTTTGTCTCTTTGACACTTTATACATTAAGTTCTTAGCCTTATTTTCCTCTTGATCACAAATACATCAACTATAGCCTCCACTCTCATTCATGAAACTTCAGCTCTGATGCAACAGAAAACTGCCAACATCTCCCCATATAACTGGGAGCGCATTTGGGATTTCTGTGCGAACACAGAAGCCCTAAGGGTTGCTCTGCAATGTCCCAGGATGTGCTCTAACAATGGGCCACTCACTGGCCCTGCTTGCAAATCAGAAGCAGAATCCATCCAAGCAGCTGGAGAGAAGTCAGACCAGGGCCAGAGGCAGCAACTCTCTCATTTGAATGAAAAGAAGAGCTGTGAACAAGGGTAAGCTTTAGATAACTTGTGTTTTCTTAAATTTAGTTTTAGCTTATTTAAATGGAACATAGAACAGTACAACACAGGAACAGGCCCTTCAGCCCATAATATCTGTGCTGACCATGCCAATTTTAACTATTCCCATCTCCATTCCTTGCCTGTTCATGTGTCTGTCTAAATGTCTCTTAAACATTGCTACTGTGACTGCTTCCACCACTTCCTCTGGCAGCGTGTTCCAGGCACCTACCATTCTCTGTGTAAAAAATCTGCCTCATAAGTCTCCTTGAAACTTTCCCCCTTTCACCTTAAAACCATGCCCTCTAGTATTTGATGTTTCCACCCTGGGAAAAAGACTCTCTATCTACCCTATCTGTGCCCCTCATAATTTTATATACTTCTATCATGTCACCCCTTCAGCTTCTGAGGCTCCAGAGAAAACAATCCAAGATTGTCCAACTTCTCCTTATAGCTGATACTCTCTAATCCAGGCAACATCCTGGTGAACCTCTTCTGCACCCTCTCCAAAGCCTCCACATCCTTCCTGTAATTTGGCAACTAAAACTGAAAGCAATATTCCATTTGTGGCCTAACCAAAGCTTTATACAGCTATGAATGTTCTGAATTTTCTTGTATGCTTTTAACATAATAAAGTTTTACATCTCTTACTTTTTTTACACAGTTTTTCACACAGAGAGTGGTGGGTGCGTGGAATTCACTGTCGGCAGAGGTTGTGGGGGAAGGTACATTAGGGACATTTAAGAGACTCTTAGATAGACACATGAATGATAGAGAAATGGGGGGGGGTATGTGGGAGGGAAGGGTTAGATAGATCTTAAAGCAGGATAAAATGTCAGCACAACATTGTGGGCCAAAGGGCCTGTACTGTACTGTAATGTTCTATGTTAATTCTTTTAATCAACACGTGGCTCCAGAACAACCAATGAGGCTGATTTGTAACTGCCTCCTCAATTTAGGTATGGACAGAAAATGCGAGCATTGACTGCAATCTCCATTGACTGCATCTCCAATGAACAAATGAATTGAAAAAAAACTCCCAGTAACAAGAGCACTGAAGGGAAATAAAAACTACATTGTAAATGCTCATGCACACAACCGGAGCTCCCCCTGCCCTACATTTTGCCTGGACTCGGTTCAAAATCTAACAATTCAGAGCACTTATTGATGTTGTATCAATCTGTATTATAGACTAGATACAGATCAATACCTGAAACTCACCACAGAGGGGCACCATGCTCACTATTAATGCCCAGGTCTGCCTTCAATGTGAAAATGTAATATATTTAAAAGTTTTAGAAGTTTTCATGCAGTTTTCAATGTTCCTACAGGTAATTGGGTAGCGATAATGAGAGTACACTGTAAACCTATTGCACAAACCACATACATGGAATGATTTCTTTCCGAAACTTCTTACAGAAAAGAAATTGTGGGTGGGTGGGGCCCACAAATTGCTTATAAAGAATTTTTACTTTGTTCCCTACCCATATTCTCTTTATATTCTTTGCCTTGTTTTCGAATTCCTCCATGGTCCTCCACCTCCCTCTCTATAATCTCCTCCAGGCCTGGACATGTGCACTCCTCTAATCCAGGGTCGTGCTGATCCTTGAGTTTAGTTAATCAAAGTCGACAGCTGTGCCCATGGGATAAGCTCTAGAGTTCCCTCCCTTTCCTTCTTGGCACAAACTCTCTCTCTCTCTTCCTTCAAAACACTCTTTGAAACATCTCTTTGGTTAACTAGCGAAATATTTCAATCGGTGGCTTGGTGTTAATCTTTATTTGTTATAAGTACTGCGAGAAGTTTTGTCGTGCTAAAGGCATTATTTAAAATATTTATTAAAGGCACAACATGAATCTTACTCCAGTTGAAGATTCTAAATTAATAGTAAATGGGGCCTGAAATTATTTAATTGATATTGTAACTGCCCTGCCTTGGGTACAAAATAGTGTGATTGTGTTCAGTAATAATCTACGATTACTGCTTTTTCATTTATTATTTGAAAGCTGAAAGTTTAAGATTCAATACCCATCTCTCAGACACCGAGCTCCATGTTGACTCTAATTTACAATGAATCATTTTCTTATTCTTAGTTGTTCCAGTTCAGTAGTAACACTGGCATCTCCTGACAAAATAGAAAACAGCCAGCTGCATCCTGTTCTCAAAAAAAAACAGGATAACTTCAATCCTACAAATTACTGCCCATCAACCAACTTAAGTCACCAGTAAACTGATGGGAGGCGTTGTCAATAGTGCCAGCAAGTACCACTTACTCACCCGATAACCTGCTCACTGATACTCAGTGTGGGCTTTGTCAGAAAATCTCAGTTCCAGACCTCATCACACCGTTGGGTACACAAGAGCTAAACTCCAAAGGCAGGGTGAGATTGATTGCCCTTGATATCAAAGTAGCATTTGACTAAGTGTGGCATCAAGAAGCCCTGGTAAAACTGAAGTGAATTAACACATCTGGGAGCTCCCTCGGTTTGACCCAGAGCCTCCAGCAATTCATGGAAGCTGTAATGTCTGCAAGGATTCCAGGTCACCCAACATTGGGCAGGTATGCATGCACCTGTTTGGGGTGGCGTTGGGGTGGTAACATAGGAGGCTCAAGAGGCACCGCTGGAGCCCACAGCTGCTGGTTAAAGGTCTCAGAGTTGTTTCACAGGTAAAGATTTCAGCTAAGCAAAGGAAGATGATTGAAACTGCTGCAGTCAATCCACCCAGCTCAGAACATTGCTGCAGGAGTCCATCAGAAGGTTAGAAGTAATGATTGGATCATGTTCTGTTCACTTCACATTCCTCAGATAATGAAGCTGCTGGTGCCTATGTACAAGGAACTATAGTCTGATATATAGAATGGAGTATTTGCATTGCACAAGTAGCCAATGGCCATCTGAAAAAATAGTCAAATCATTTTCCCCTGACATTCAATAATATTACCATCACCAAATAAACAAATGGATTATTCACATAAATACCATGGGTACAAGGGCAGATAAGAGTTTGGGTATCTTCCAGTGAGTTACAATTCAAAACCTTTCCACTCTCTATAAGATAGGATTGCAATGGAATACTCTCCGCTCACTGACAAGTGCAGTTTCACCAATGGATCTCAATGTCATTATGTCAAAGTGGCCTGCGTAAACACCATGGCTGTGATGAGTACCATCTATATGGTGCATCGGGGCTACTCGCCAAAGTCTCCTCAGTCGCACCTCCCAAATCTATAACCTTTACCACCTAAAATGACAAAGGCAACAGGAACAGGAGACCTTTGCCACCTTCAGGTTCCTCTCCAGGTCACACACAATCCTGACTTAGAAATACTTCTTTCATTCTTATTGGCAATGTGTTGGATTCCTGTGACTCCTACCCAACACCAGCAGTACCTACATTGCTTTACAAAGCTGCAGTCCACATCGAGTTACTTAAATGAGTTTCAGTCAACCACAGCAGTGAAGCTTTGCAGACAAGTTCCACCTCATGGTTCTAAATGAGGAATACACCAAGGGAGAAAATTACTGCAAATCAACAGCACAGCTTTTCTGGTGAATGTCAAGGGTTTATATGGCATACATGCGAACAATGAGTTAGGAGCAGGAGTAGGCAACCTGGCCCCTCAAACCTGCTCCACTACATAATAAGATTATGGTTGATTTAATTGGAATTTCAAACCCACACCACAGTCTACCCATGGTGACCTTTCACCCCCCTGGTGTATCAACCTATCTCTGCTTTAAAATATTCAAAGACCTTGTTTCCATCACTCGTTGAGGGAGAGAATTCAAAAGACTCATAACCTTTAGAGGAAAAATTTCACCTTATCTGTCTGAAATGGACAATGTCTTATTTTTAAACAGTGACCCCTATTTCTAGGTTCTCCTGTAACAGGAAACATCCTCTCCACGTCCACCTATCAGAGATCACTCAGGTCTTACACGCTTCAATTATGTCCCCTCTCACTCTCCTGAACTTTGGTGGATTCGTAGTGACATTGTGTCAACTGGTCTCCGACAGGCTGAACAGACTGTTCCTATTTGGTGTTTTGTTGTCTTGTCCTCTGGGCTTTTAGAGAGGTGCAAAATAACCTGGACCCACTGCTCACAGCCATCTCGTCACTTACTTTTCACAAGTTGCACTGCTTCGCCCTCCCTGAAACTCTCAGTTCCCTCCCTCTTGTATCTTCTGTGGGGAAGGATTAACAGCTACAGGCGGTTACACACATGAACAGATAAGCTGAGGTGTAGATACCAAGATAAACTACAACACACATAGATTCAGAGAAAGGTGCAAAGATAATACAGTCCAAATAAACAGTGACCACAAGCTTTCTCATCCATGATGCAAGGATAATTTGTAGTTAATGAGAAAATCAACATTCTTACAACTTCCACTGCTCACAGTCACAGCGGGGACACTGGTCCTTTGGTGCATTGAGTCTATACTGACCATCAACCTTTTTACACTGATGCTACATTGGTCCCATTTGTTATCCTCTCTGCATTCTCTTCAACTGACCCCAGATCACACCACACACCAACACACCAGGGGCAATTTACAGTGGCCAATTAACCTATCAACCTGCACACCTTTGGAATGTGGGAGGAAACCGGAGCACCCAGAGGAAGTCACATGGAGAACATGCAAACTCCACGCAGACAGCACCCAAGGTCAGGATTGAACCCAAGTCTTTGGCACTGTGAGGCAGAAGCTCTACAAGCTGTGCCAGAGATAGTTAGGTCTTTTTTCTCATCTGTGGCATGGGATCCAGGGAAACTTGGCTGTGTGGATTCAGAATTGGCTCGCTCATAGAAGACGGAGGGTGGTGGTAGATGGACAGTATTCTGCCTGGAGGTCAGTAACCAGTGGTGTTCCGCAGGCATCTGTTCCGGGACGCCTGCTCTTTGTGATTTTTATAAATGAGGATGTGAAAGGGTGGGTTAGTAAGTTTGCTGATGATACAAAGGTTGGTGGTGTTATGGATAGTGTAGAAGGTTGCTGTAGAGTACAACAGGATAATGATAGAATGCAGACCTGGGCTGAGAAGTGGCAGATGGAGTTCAACCCGGAAAAGTGTGAAGTGATGCACTTCAGGAGATTGAATTTGAAGGCAGAATACAAGGTTAATGGCAGGACTCTTAGCAGTGTGGAGGAACAGAGGGATCTTGGGGTCCACATCCATAGATCCCTCAAGATTGCCACTCAGGTTGATAGGTTTGTTAAGAAGGCATATGGTTGTGTTGGCCTTCATTAGTTGGGGGTATTGAGTTCAAGAGCTGCCAGGTAATGTTGCAGCTCTATAGAACTCTAGTTAGACCACACTTGGAGTATGTGTTCAGTTTTGGTCACCTCATTGTAGGAAAGATGTGGAAGCTTTAGAGAGGGCGCAGAGAAGACTTACCAGGATGCTGCCTGGGACTGGAGAGCATGTCTTATGACATTAGGTTGAGTGAGTTAGGCTTTTCTCTTTTGGGAGAAGGAGGATGAGAGGTGAGTTGACAGAGGTGTACAAGGAAATTTTTAAAATTAAAAAAAAATTTTATTTACAGCGTGGTAACAGGCCCTTCCGGCCCAATGAGTCTGTGCCGCCCATTTTAAACTCAAATTAACCTACCCGTACGTCTTTGGAATATGGGAGAAAACCCACGCAGACACGGGAGAACATACAAACTCCTTACAGACAGCAACGGGAATCGAACCCCAATCGCTGGCGCTGTAATAGCATCGCGCTAACCGCCACAATGATAAGATGCATAGATTGAGTGGACAGTCAGAGATTTTTCTCCAGGGCAACAATGGCTAACACAAGGGGACATAATTTTAAGGTGATTGGAAGAAGATATAAGGGGGATGTCAGGGTAAGCTTTTTACACAGAGAGTGGTGGATGCGTGGAACGCACTGCCGGCAGAGGTTGTGGGGGCAGGTACATTAGGGACATTTAGATAGACACATGAATAGTGGAGAAATGGGGAGCTATGTGGGGAGGAAAGGGTTAGATAGATCTTAGAGCAGGATAAAATGTCTGGCACAACACCGTGGGCGAAGGGCTTATACTGTGCTGTGTTCTGTGTTCTGCTTTGTAAAACATGCAGAACATTTTCATGATTGTTGCCTGATTGAACAGGATGCAAACTAGAAAGTTTCCATGATTGGCATCAGCAAATAAATAAAGATTATAACAGGGTAGCCTTTCTATCTGAGTGAGTTGGCCAATTTAAAACAGACCTGCATCACTTCAAATTGGGTTGTAATTGGTTGAATAATATCTTCATTAATAAACCCAGTATCAAAATTATTAAAAGTAAAAGAACATCATCACAATTAGTTATAATAACTGATTTTGAATAGGTGCTTTGATGATGAAACAATGTCGTGCATGAGTGAAGAAGTCACAACTTCCTGACAATTGTTTTGCTGGGTGCTCCAATCATCCTGGACCACAATGGCCAGAGTACCAGCAATCCCCCAGCATTTAGGCGAGGGATTAGACCATGCAAGTTCTGTAATAACTTCATTTTAATGGGGATGAATGGCTATGAGGAGGAAATGAAAAGTCAAGGTACCTTACATTTATTTGGCCATACAGTCATAGTGCACAGAACAGGCCCTTTGGCCCAACAAGTCTGTGCTGATCACCCTAGCACCCATTACACTAATCCCGTGTTTATTCTCCCCATACTCCCACCAACTCCCTGCAGAGTCTACCACCTACTTGTATACTAGGAGCAATTTGCAATCGCCAATTAACCCACCAACCTCCTTGCCTTTGGGATGTGGCAGGAAACCAGAGCACCTGGAGGAAACCCACCTGGCCACAGGGAGAACATGCAAACTCCACACAGGCAGGACCAGAGGTCAGGATCGAACCTGGATCACTGGAGCTGCGAGGGCAAGCTGCACCACTGTGCCGCCCCTAGCTACAAAACTTGACCTACCGTCCACTATTTGACTATATTGAGTTTAAAAAGTCTTTTTTGCTTTGAATCTTCTTGTGTTTTTAATTTTTGCTTTCACCCTGAATGTTAGTGGATGTCAGAAACATTCAAATATTCATAGAACACGAAACAGTACAGCACAGGAACAGGCCCTTCAGCCCACAATATCTGTGCTAACCATGATGCCAATCCATATTCACACTATTCTACTCACAAGCTGTCACTTTCTAACCTAGGGTTTCTCCTGCTAGAAGTTGTTCTGGAGCTGCCACCTGATACCACTTCCCTCCAGATGGGGAAGCAGAACTTGCTGACCAGGGTTGATGCGGATCAGACAGCCTTGGTGGGAGAGTTGCTGCTGGAAGATGTGCGGGACAAAGTGTGAACTAAGCTGTAGGTGAGTGGCTTGTCACCGTTTCAAAATTCTGGCCAACTTATTGCAACAAATCCAAAGTTGTCATGCACTTTCCACTCTGACCACATTCCAACAGCTGATCTGTGAAGTTTTATTCTGTACCGGTATCAGGTACTACCTGCAGCAGTTTTTCTCTGGAGCAGATGAAGCATCAACAGGGCTCTTATCAACAAAAGCTGATATTGTCACTGAGACAATAAACCTCAGTGTTGTGATTTTCCTCAGTAGAAAAACCCCATGTAATCTTTGCCTGATCACTTTTATCATTTTAGCCGCTGTTCAGTTCAACTTGGCTTTATGGCAGGTAACTGGGTTTGAAATAACAGGAGATTACACAGTGGCTTAGCCTTCAGATCTGGAGCTGGTTTCTATTGCAGTTCAGGCTAACATCCTCCCTCTCAGTCAAATGTGACTGGAATTTGATAACCCAGACCAAAGTTTTCACTGGCACATTGAGCAATTGCCTCCTTCTGTGCCATTAAAGTTCTTTGATTTCCAATTACCTGATGCCATCCTACACCGCAAAACTGCTCCTAAGTCGGCAGTGGATGATGGAAGGGTCTCGACCCAAAACGTCGACGAGTCCTGATGAAGGGTCTCGACCCGAAACATCGACTGTTTATTTCTCTCCACAGATGCTGCCTGACCTGCTGGATTCCTCCAGCATTTTGTGTGTGTTGCCCCTAACTCGGCAAACTGAAAAACTGTGTCAAAGATTTGTCAAAGGAGCTCTAAGATGGGTGTTGGGAGTCATGTTGTATGGCAGGGTGCTACATCTGGCCTGGTGATACCTGTTGCTGTATCCGAGTGTCAGAAATGCTCTAGTCCTCTGCACTGGGCTCCCTCATCCCAGCAAACATAAGAATTGCCAGAGAGCAAATCAGGAAGAAAAAAGTGCTCCATTTTAACACATTTCACAGATCACAACATTAAAGATTATGATATAAACTTATAGAAAATAACAAACCTAAAACAAAGGATTAAGTTACTGATTAAACACATGGAATTTGAAATATTTATCTGAAGGAATAAGAATCTCAACTTTTAAAGTTAGTGTTTGAGAGCAGGGATAAGTAATTATGGCTTAACATTCCTTTCAAAACCCAGTTGCACCTCGAGAAACAAAGGACTGCAGATGCTGGAATCTAGATGAAAATCACAATGATGCTGGAGGAACTCAGCAGGCCAGGCAGCATCCGTGGAGAAAAGGTGCATTCAAAAAGGTACAACATTTTCAGAATTTTGTTTTACAGCAAAAAAGTTTGTAAGAAGTTGAAATTCTCATCAGTTCATGGTTATATTGGAGATGATTATGAGAGGAGAGTGTGAGTGGGGTTACTCATTTATTGTGCTAAATGCATCTTCCACAAGTTGCTGTCATATTTCCTATGTTATTAAGGAAATAACGCAGGAAATAACTCTCCTCGCTTCAGTGTTATTCCCACTGCACATTCTGGGCTATAAAGTAAAATTAATTATATAGTAATCTAATTACATTACCCCATTGTCCTGGGAATCTAAGGTTATCATGCGGAGTAACTATTTAATGTGTAAATATTTTCATTTCTAGGGCATGACATGATTGGAAGTATCCTGACTGGTTGCATCAAGGTCTGGTACAGGAACTTGAAGGTGCAGAGGATAAGAAGCTGCAGAGGGTCATGGACTTAGCCCAGTACATCACTGGCACATCCCTCCCCACCATCAGAAGTATCTACATGAGATGCTGCCTCAAGAAGGCAAAATCTATCATCAAAGATCCCCACCATCTGGGCCATGCCATTTCTTGCAGCTACCATTGAGCAGGGGGTACAGAAACCTTAAGTTCCACACCACCAGGTTCAAGAAGAGCTACTTCCCTTCTCCCCTTCAACCATTTGGTTCTTGAACCAACCTGCACAACCCTAATCACTACCTCAGTAAAGCAACACTATGACCACTTCAACCACTTTGCACTACAAAGGACTCTTTTTTGTTTTGTTCTAATTGTGTTCTTTCTTGTATAATTTTCTATACTTTATGTTTAATTTATGTTTTTCTTGTTAATGCAGTGTCTCTGATGCTATGTGCCTGTGATGCTGCTGCAAGTAAGATTTTCACTGCACCTGAGCAAACATGTACTTGTGTATCTGACAATAAACTCCACTTTGAGCCTCCAAGGGTGAAGGTGGTACTTTAGGATGGTACACAGACTTCTTATGCATTTCTTTGTACTTTCATGGTACCAAGATTATCCAGCATCTTCTGAAGAACATCTAAAGTCAAACATTATTATTTAAGAAAAGTAATTCTATATCCTTCTGGAAGAGATAAATTATAGTGGATTTTTAATCACTATAGGAAGTTAAAATGGGTCAGCCACGACGGTTCACCCTCTATCTGAAAGTTCTGGGAGATCAACAGATATCCAGACTGTGGAAGTTACTTACTTTTAATACAGTGATGTTCCACGCAAAGCTCTCAAATGCTTTTTGGAGTTTCCGTCCTTTCAAACCTTCCTTTGATCCAATTTCATGCAGGTCTCCATGGAAGTCCAAACCTGTGCATTTGGAAGAATAAAACTCAGTCACAGCGTGTGAGCTTCTTTCTGGATGAAAACACTGAATTTCAATTTGCTTTCTGATGGCACAAGGTGAGAAAGTCACTTGCAAAGTCTCCACTGGATCATTCTCCCTTTCTCTCACATTGGGGTCAAGGAGTAAATGGGTAGTGGTGTACTATGTTAAATTAGCCTTATCTTAATCTGACACAGTGGGAAGGTAACAGACTATTCAACAGTGAGATCGTTATTGTTAGATACTAACCACACCTTACATCTAACACAGGAGACTATTTGTTGGATATCAAAAAGATTACTAATTTTCCTTTCATTTGTTTAGGGGCACGTGTGACTTATGGTTGAGTTCCTATCAGTACCCTAATTGAATTGGAGACTCTCCTAGTTGTGATGTGCATTTATCCACTGACCAATTTGAGGTGAATGTTGGGTTTCCTTCGATAATATTGTTTACTTGCAAATCTGGAGCATTAAAATGAATGGGCAGGCAATACAAAACTGATTTAATAGGTTAAAACTGGTTTCAACTAGGCTTAAGGTGCAGCTAGTTCTGAAACACAGACGTTCCGTACTACAGCCGGGATGTTGTCTGGACCCGTAGCCTTTGCTCCCGTAGTCCTTGCTGAAACCAATGCTTGCATCTGCCCCTTGGTATCACGTGGAGTGAATTGACTTGGCTCAAGACTGGCTTTTGAGAGGGTGGGAATCTCCGAGGGAATATGGTTGTAAATATGCCAGCCTTGTACTCACATGCTGAGCCCCACCATTGTTGAGAGCTTCAGTTGCTCAACACCATTCACAACTTGATGTGGTAGGACTGCAGAGCTTTGAACTGATCTATAGGTTGTGAGATTAATTAGCTGCCTTAGCATGCTCTTCAGCTTGCTATTGTCCTGTGTCGCAGCTTCACTGGGCCGACACCTCAACATTTTTAGGTTACCCTGATGCTGTTCCTGGCAGGCATTTCTGCACTCCCTGTTGAATTAGGGTTGATCCCCCAGTGTGATCGTAGTGATGAATGTGATGGGCCTTGAGGTCGCAGATTGTGGCAGTGCACACTTCTGCTGTTGCCGATGGTCCATAACCTCTCACAAATGCCTAGTTTTGAGCTGCCAGATCTGTTCTGAGTCCATCCCAATTGACACATTCAATGCATGATGGAGTGTGTCCCCGGTGTGCAGATGGGACTTTGGCTCTGTGTGAATCTGTGCTGGTCACTTCTACCAATGCTATCATGGACAGATGCATCTGCCGAAGGTGAGGACAAGGTGACATAGGTTTAACCTTTGTGTTGGTTCACTCCCTACCTGCTGCGTACCCTGTTCGGTGGTTATGTCCTTCAGGAGTCGGCTAGCTCCAACTGTAGTGACGCTCTCAAGCCACTACAGTGATCGACACTGAAGTCCCCTTGCTACTTTCATCGGGGAAGTAGGTGGTTTCCTTGTTTCTGTTATCCTGATCTCATGCAATTTCATGGACTCTCTCAAGGACTCTCTCCCACCTGTATACCACTATGCCATCACCTCTGATACTGAGGGCACATTATCTGTAGATATGACTATGTCAGACTGTGGCTTGACTAGCTTGTGAGACAGCTCTTCCAATTTAGATACCCATCGCCAGATGTTTGTGAGGAGGACTGTGCAAGGTGTGGGGAATGAATTTGCATTGTCTGAATTTGGTGCCTAGCTCAATTCCAAGTGGCCAATCTGCCTTTATTCTCTGTTTGAACACAGCACACAAGAACACAAAAAAAAAGGAGCAGAAGTAGGACATCAGGCCCTTCAAGTCTATCCCACCATTAAAATATGATTGTGGCTGATCTATGCTGACCTCAATTCCTCTTCTTTGCCATGTCTCCATACCCCTCTATTCCTCAATCTGTCAAATACTTATCCACCTCGACTTTAAATACTTCTAATGATTCAGCTTCCGCCACTTGCTGGGACAGAGAATTCCAGAGATTCACCACCCTCTGTGAGAAGAAATTTCTATGTACCTCAGTGCAAATGAGTGGTTTATTGGGCCTTTCCAAGTCAATCATGTCTGGTAGTTCTATGCTCATCATCACCAAGGTGAGCTGTTTTTTTTCAAACTGCCAACTGAATTTATATTCCGCAGCTTCCCATGGTGGGAATTGAACTTGGATTGTTAGTCCAAGCATTTGCATTACATATCTGGTAACTTAACTACTGCATCCTTATGATGCAGGAGCTGTAGTATGGTTTGCCTCTGGCTGAACCTACTGCCATATCACCATTAAGGGGCAAAGTATAAAATCTTTATTTTTTTTAAATCCTTCAACATTGATTTTCTTCTGAGGAAATGAGGCTCCCCGTTCATTAATTTTTTGATTAATTTTGATAATGGTTCAACGGTAATCATCAATTATTTTACTCAGCACCGAATTATTCCTTTATGCATAAACCCTAGTTTTCTCATGTGAAAATAATCAGCCCGTCCCCTTGACAATGTGATCTTTGTGCAGATTCCATTGGCGAAGGCTGCAAGTGCCTACCCAGTGAAAGAACAGGGTAACACTAATTTGGGATTTCTGCAACTAAATTGCATTGAACAGATAACAGTAGTTACAAGTTTTAGCCAGTAATAATCTGCAAGTGTTAATAGCCTGCTGTTATTAGTAAAGCACAATTTGGGCCCTTATATTGTACATCAAAACTGCAAAAAAAAAGTACTTCACATCTGTTGCAGTGAAACACTTTGGGAGAAGAGAGCCAAGGGCTTTATTCAATCCAGGATTTGCTTATTAGGGTGAATTCTTTCAGTAAATTTTATTTCTTTTAATAAGTTGAGAATGTTCAATATATGAAGTCAAAGTTTTTTTTCCTGTAAAAGTCTTTCTAGGTAACATGTTAGTTAAAGAATTGTTCTTCAATTCCATGTGCAGTATATAATATGCCCCAAGGTATCGGAATTAAATGGTACTGTCTTGCTTATATGACAGATTAGCATTCAGAGCAAGGTATTCTGCTGCTGCAGTTTACAGGGATAAGTTCAATAAAATGCCAGCTTGTGGTAAGATGCAAAGTAGTAAGATTTTCATTTAAGGGAGCAATTGGCTGGGAAATCAACACTTTCTCAAAAGGATGAATTTAGTTACAAAATGTTGGTGGGTTAGATCCCACTGGGAAAAGAAACTCTTGTCATGAAAACATCGCTAATTATTGTTTAGGTTTCCTGCAGCAGACACCCATTGGTAGAATAAATGCACATCCCATCCAAAGGGAGGTCAGAAAAGCATGAACACTTCTCCAGATCTCAGATGCTCCACGACAGAATACCAAAGCACCTCTGAGATCAGCAAGTATCTGTAGTATCTGACCAGTGCTTTATTTGCCAAGAGTTCCGTCATCTGACTGCTTGATCAAAGGGAGGTTTAAAGCACCTTAAAAGGAGGTGGAATGGTTTAGGAAGTAAATTTTAGAGCTCAAGCTCCAGATAATGGAAGTCACAGCTGTAAGGAAAGGCAGGAGAAAAGCAAAGCAGATTAGTTCAAATCCCCACCCTGTCTTTCTTCAAAAAAAATGCAACTTTGCTACTTAAACTGACAACAATCCTCCCCGTCATCTCACAAGTTAAGCAGTCACTATAAAGTGTCGAAAAACTCATGTAGACCCTCAAAATCAGATTGTAATTGGTAGAGAAAAGAGTGTCTAGCCATTATTTGACTGCTGGTTACACCGATGGTCCATGAATTGAGTACACTAAACACTTTTGTTCATGGTCGCCCTTGTTACGTTAGGCCACAGCACTGACATAGGCATATCATGGCATTTAATTTTCCAGTACTCTCAACCTTGGAATTATCTATGGATTTGTAGATGCATGGATTATGTTACCTTTATATTATGACATGATGTCGCTCAGTACCACTACATTGATGCAATAGATGAATGGTGAAAGTAAGCACTTCCAGTAAGACCTGACAAAGGACTTGATGCCTGAAGTGTTACCCTATTCTATTCTTTCTCCCAGAAGCCAGGCTGATATTTCCACCATTTCCTGCTTCAATTTCAGATTTTCAACACGTATGAGTGGGACTGAATTATTCTACCGATAAAGTAATTTATGGATATTGCTACAAAAAAAATGAGAATTGCTATAAAGGCCTGTATAATAGCCACCAATCTTTGCAATGCTTCCTTTATAATGAAATCTTTTCAAAGACTGATGATGCAATTCAGCCCTTCAGTCATGTTGTTGTAATGAAACAATGATCTTGCAATGTGGTCCTGGCCTCCACAATGGTCAAGGACACCTTTCAAGATCTCATCAGCCATTCAACGTGTAATATCCCCTTTCCAGCAGAAGAATTAATGGGAATGGCACTTCCACACTGCATTGTTCACCAACTACACGACATTCTCTGGCTCCATGACAATTAGAATATCCCTTGTGAAAAGAAAATGGCACAGGCAATGGGAAAAGTGAAAAGTTATGAACACAACAGCCCGAATTATGATTTCCATTATTACTGAAAGTAAACCTCTCTAATCAGTTTAAGTAGCATGAGTAATAGCAAACCAGATCCAGATTTGGGAAAATATATTTTGGAAAAAGAAATTTTTGTATAACCATTATTTGAATTTATGGGTTCAGAGATCAAATTTGCTTCTTCTGAGACATATCAGTAAATTTAAGCTGCATTAATAATTTTGTCTTTATATAATATCTTTTATTGGTAATTGGAAATGAGCTTATTACTGTCACATGTCCTGAGATATGGTGAAAAACTTTATTTTCCATACCATCCATACAGATCATTTCAGAACATAAGTACATTGAGGTAGTGCAAAGGGAAAAGCAATAACAGAATGCAGACTGTAGTGTTACAGTTACAGAGAAAGTGCAGTGCAGGTAGATGAGAAGGTGCAAGGGCCATGACGAGGTAAATTGAGAGATCAAGAGTTTATTGTTATCATACAAAAGGTCTGTTCAAGGGTTTTATAACAGAGGGCTTATGTGGTTAAGTCTAGTCATGGAGCATCAGACACCAATGGACACCTACATTTTAAAATACAACTATCTTCCACAGCAATGTATAAGCCACTGAGCTTCTTGAATCCTTACTCAAATATAGGCCAGGTAAACCAGCCTTTAAACTGTGAAAACATTTACTTCAACCAAGGCTTGGACAAACAATTGCTGTAAGAGTTCATGGGGGAAGGAATAGAAGGAACAGAAGAGATGAAATTTCATTTGGAAACAAAAGTTGGAGTGTAAAAGGGGTTGCCACTTCAGTATTGCTCAATCTGTGCAACCTCCATCCCACATCCCAGCTCTGCAATCCAATTTCACCCTCAGAATGGCAGCAGGAGATATTCGTCTGAAGCTAAAGGGGAAAGCAGTTCAAGTAGCCATGTTTCTTATGTTCATAATTTGTACAATCTGTTTCCTAATAGTAGTAGTTGGTTTCATTTATAACGTAGAAAGGATTAATTCTTGGAAATCACTGCCATTGCCTTCAAACAGTTGTGTCCATTGTGGATGTGACTGAGTCAAATGCAACCTGAGCTAAACCTGCCATGTAGCTAATATTTTCCTCAAGGCAGGGGAGTGTAAAATCAGAGGACGTTTAAGGCGAGAGAGGAAAGATATAAGAGGGACCTGAGAGGAAACTTTTTCACACAGAGAGTAAATGGAATGAGCTGCCAGAGGAAGTGATAGAGGCAGGTACAATTACAATGTTTAAAAATCATTTCAACAGGTCCATGGATAGAAAAGGCTTACAGGGTTATGGGCCAAATGCAGGCAAATAGGACTAACTCGTTTGGACAGCTTGGTTGTCATGAACAAGTTGGGCTGAAGGACCTGTTTCCGTGCTGTATAACTCTGTGACTCTATATGTGCACTGTATTCCAGTTTCAATATTCAGTTGTATTGAAGCCAATGGGACTTAATTTCAGAAGCAGAAATCAATGCACATCTGCTTCTATGTCATGGATGTGCCTGAAGACTGCCTTTAAAGAGGTGCCACCTACCAAAAAATGGTGGCTTCACACAACACATCAGCTGTTAGTGGAAGCTGTTGACGGTCACTACACAAAAAGGAGGGGTCTTTTTTTAGCTGCAGGCAATAAGCAGCAGTTGAAGTATAATTGCCAGCTCCATATAAGCCAATAACAAAGTTTCCCTGTCATACACAATTGTTTTGATGCAGTAATTTAAAAAGTCATGGAGTCATACAGCATGGGAAAAGGGCTTCTGAGAGTCCACACTGACAGTCATGCACCAAATTATATTAATTCCATTTTATTCTCCCTACATTCCTCTCAGCTCCCTCCAGATTCTACCACTCATCAACATACCAGGGACAATTTAAAATGGCCAATTAACCTACTAACCCACACATCTTTGGGACATGGGAGGAAACTGGAGCACCTAGAGGAAACCCACATGATCACAGGGAGAATGTGCAAACTCCACACAGACAGCAGTGAAAGTCAGAATTCAACCCAGGTCACAATGGAACTTGGGTCCCTGGAGTTCTGAGACAGCTACAACACTGTGCTGCCCCTAGCAGTTGATTTGAAGCAGTATTTTTTACAACGGAAATCCCCTCACCATATTAACTGGGAGGTGTTATTGTGGTATCGCTGTAGTAATGATATACTTCAACTTGCAAGAGCGTTAGAGATGTACAAGATGTTATTAGTTTCCATCTTGATTTCACAAAATACACACACTGATGGTTTTGCTACAGTAATTGGTAGTAACACACCTGGTAAATAGTACATTCTCACCACTCTCTGTGTATGTGTTACTTCTGAATTTGTGGCTGTTTGATGTGGAAGGCCTTAAATATTGCCCTTCCCTCAAGTTGAAACACTGATAAGTTTTGAGAGAGGACTTCCAGAATTCTGGAAGTGTCTATTGGCTTGCCCCTCAGCATTTGCTCGCAAAGAGACCCAACCTGCTTATCCTTTCCTGAAATGGGACAACCTCAGTTGTAGTGTCCTCCCTGTGTATCTTTTCTTTCCACCCTTAGTGCCTCTATCTTCTTTTTATACAGTGGCAATTCAAAATGTAGTGTACACAGCAATGTAGTCTTATCAAGGTTCAGTCAAAGTTGAGGATTACATTTCAGTTCTGTTCTTTGGAAATAAACAAAAGGTTTATATTGAAAGGGTAGAATATGCTTTTGGTACGTCGTCATTGATGGGTTGCATCTTTCAGTATTTTTACTTCCATATCTTTCAAATCTCATTTTATACATAAGAAATAGAGGTCCTAGAGTCATACAGCATAGAAACAGGCCCTTCGGCCCAACTGGTCCATGCTGACCAAGATACCAATCCAAGCTGGTCCCATTTGTCAGCGTTTGGCCCATAACCCTCTAAACCTTTCCCATCTGTGTGGGATAGGAAAGTACAATAGGAAAGGAAAATACAAGAGCTTATTTTTCGCAGCTTACAGTCTTGGAAATTAAATGGTCAACTATATATCCCATCTCCAACTTTATTAATGTCCTCTTGTATCTTGGTGTAAATTCTCCTTGGTTTTGATTCCCACCCAAGTTGTTGATATCTACAAATTTATGGTGTATTTTTGAGATGAATGATACATTTCTCTTAGCTTCTACCCCACTGTGAAAAGACTATTGAACGATTCCCTTATATGATGAGATGGACTATGACCTCACGATCTACCTTGTTGTGACCTTGCACATTATTGCACTGCACTTTCTCTGTAGCTGTGACACTTTACTCTACTGTTATTGTTTTTACCTGTACTACATCAAGGCACTCTGTACTAACCCAATGTAACTGCACTGTGTAATGAATCGATCTGTACGATCAGTATGCAAGACAAGTTTTTCACTGTACCTCAGTACAAGTGACAATAATAAACCAATACCAATACCAATAAACAACAATGGCACTTAAAATATTATAACTTTCTGATGTTAACATGTAATAATATCATTTGATTTTTCCTGATAACAAATAATTTTAAATTGATTTTTTTGCTTATGGTGGTGATTCATATAATTTCATAATGATAACCTTTTCCTTCCACAAGTAGTTCGAAGTTAGGCAATAACATTAGTAATATATTCAAATATATGAATAGGAAATTAGTGTCATCGTGGAAATAATCAGGGTTTTCAAGAAGGAACTGGATAAGCCCACAGGGAAAAACAGTGGAAATTAAATTGACTGGAATGTCCTACAAAGAGGTGGAACAGACTTGATGGACTGAATGACCTCCTCCTGTGCCATAACAATTCTATGATCCTATGATTCTGTCCGTGTTTAATGTCATTGCACACACTTTCCAGCAGGGGTCACAGGCTTGCAGTCAGGAGCAGGAATCATTGCTGATCTTTCCTTTTGAGTAATTTAGCATTTATCTATCTATTTATGATTTGGTCAGCTTTTATTGCCGGTCTCTGATTGCCCAAGAACTGCATGGCTTGCTAGGTCATTTCAGAGGGCATAAGAAACAGAAGGCAGGAGCTGATTCTATGGCCCTTGAGGTTGTTCCGTCAGTTAGAAGGAAAGTAGATGATCCTGTACCTCGTCGACTTCCCTGCCTGATTCCTGATGGTTAAGAACTAACCACAGTACTATGGGTCACCTATAGGCCAGACCAGGTGAGAGCAAGAGATTAACTTTCTTGAGGATCTTTATTGAATTAGATTGGATTTTCCAATGATCCAGTAATTTCCTGGACTTCAACTTAACTACTCCAAACTTATTTAGTTTCTTGAATGGAAATCTTCAATTGACATGGTGGGATTCAAACTCTTTTCTCCAGATTAATTTAACTATCATTTTACTTTACTCAAAATAGATTTTAACCTTTCTCCCACTGACTTGCCTAACATAGCCAGCCAGGCAGAACAGAAATCCACAATCTGATGACATGTCACAATCCATTACCTTAGGCATGAGCAGAGACTTCTGAACTGTGTTAATGTAACAGTTTGAAATTCCAGGCAGAATGATAAGCTGTTTTCAACAATCTAAATTAATGTACATTAAATGAGTTCCATGATACGTTAACAGGGCTTCTTCTAAAGGAACAAAGTCACCAATGTCTTTTTACTGGGGCAATCTAGTTTACAGACTAGCTGCACTTCACAAGTTAAGAATACAACGTCGTTAAGCGACCAGCTATCCAGAGGTTTCCCAACTGCAGCAGATGGGAAATTTAAGTTGAGTTAATTAAATGAATGTGGATTTTAAAAATCTGATTGTTGTAAAGCCCAAGTGATTTCCTCATTGCCCTTTGGGGGAAGGAATTCTGCTCTCCTTGTAGGTTCTAGCCAATACGTGACTCCAGTCTACAGCAGGTTTATTGGCTTAAATGTCGTCTGAAATGGTGCAGCTAACTGCTCAGTGCTCCACTATCTTTTCTAGGGCTAGGGGATAAATGTTGGCCTTTCCACTGATGCTTACACCCTGTCGATGAATAATTGAATGAAAGTACTGAATTCAACATGAAGTGTTTTCCGATATTCCAAGTCTACAAAAGATGCTCCATAATTTTTGTTTTGTTTCTTTCTTCAAATTTCATCACAATTATTGAAAGCGGCCCAACCCAGAGTAAATGTTGAGGCAATTAATAAATTTCTACCAGAAAGCCAACAACATTAATGCAACTTCTGGTTGAGTTCCCACATTAAACTGTTGCCCTTATAGCCTCTCTCAAGAGGAGAGCAATTCTGACATCCCTTACTCTCAACCCCCTGAACAGGAACAGCCACAGTTATGTCACAAGCAGCAACCACCACTTGAGGGTCAGACTATTAAACCTTGCAAACATCAGTTGACTTTTCCTTTCAATTTTTTTTGCAAAAGACATAATTGCAGTATAAATCACATCACATTGAGCAGCCTGTTAAGGACTAATAGAGGAATTAAATCTAAATTGATATTGATTTAGAATTAGCAGATAAATTAATGAAATCCTCAGCCCCCAAATGACTCTTCAGTCCTGACCCAAAATGAGGCTTAACCAATATTTCAGGTGAAACATTAAAATCCCAAGCACGTAACTAAAATAAGCATCAAACTGATCAAAAGGTATCCCCATTCCCTGCATTTTCAAAGGAAATAATGCAAAGCAGAACTGCCAGTCAAACTCTGGAAAATCCAAGGAGACACAAGAGACTGCCGATGCTGGAATCTGGAGCAAACAACAACATGCTGGAGGAACTCAACGGGTCAGGCAGCATCTGTAGAGGGAGGACAGTCAATATTTTGGGTCAAGGGTCTTGACCTGAAATGTGGACTGCCCACTTCCTTCTACAGATGCTGCCTGACCCGCTGAGTTCCTCCAGCACTTTGTTTTTGCTCTGAAAAATCCAATCTGGGAAAGGACTCATTCAATTTTGATACTGAAATATTGTTCGTATTATTTCTTCTACTGATCTAATAATGTTTTTTTAAATGACTTTCATTACAACAATGTTCCTAAATGTACAAGAAAAAGCGACTCAAGGGAGAGAGAGAATTGGAGAAATCAATAAACAGAAACAAAGAGAAGACAAAACAAGGTGTGAGAATGAGTTAAATGAAAAAGACAGAATGAAAGAGGTGGATACTTTCAAAGAGGAAAGGGTCTGCATTTCCCTTAAAGCTGCTGCTACTCAGCTGTGATCAGCACAGAGACTGATGCCGTGAAATTGGAATGAGAGCAAATCTAATATTGTTCTCCCTTTGTACACACACATGATGCCCCATTAATAGGTTGCAGTGGGTATTACAGGATATGAGTACTCTCCAAGGATGCTGCCGGGTTATTAACAGACTCTCAGTTTTCAATGCAAGGGTTCTGGTGTGAAATGGACACATGTGGTCTAATAAAAATTGAACCTTTTAATCAAGCATATCTGTTCTCCATTGGATCAGCAGCTTTGCAGAATCCTGGCTTGTAGTTCCACAACAATTATTTTTGCTTAGAATCTTAATGTTTCAGGGCTAACGTTTCTCCCTCAAACAGTTAGAAAAACAGTTGGTCTGGTTTTTACCCCTTTGTTATGAATGGGACCTTGCATACTAATTGGTCACTGTGCATCCTAGGTTAAGTTTCAAAAAGTTTGGGATGTCCTGAGATTGTAAAAGGCTTCATATAAATGCAAGTCTCTCTTTTTCTCTCAAGCAGATGGCTATCTAAGACTAACATTATTCCCATATCTGGGAAACTGTTCTAGCATCTCTTTTGGTCTGGTGCAGGATGTGAGGATAAACTTGCCTGACAGGAATCTAATGTCACATCTGCTCTCTTCCTCACTGCTTCTACTTAACTATATCTCTGTTGATCATGGTCCTCTGAGATCTCCTCCAGTTCTGTCTAATTAACAAATGTGATGGTGCCCTGCACTATCTCATCATTGCACTGTTTTTAAAATTTGAAAGACAGTATCTATTGTGCGAGTATTTCACTTATTCAGTCTGAGATACTGGTCCTTAATTTACTTTATCAAAGGTACATCATTAAAGAAACAGATTGTAGAGCCAAATGCCATCCTTATACTTGTTTTTTTATCAAAGTGCTTCCTTTTGGAATTTGTTTCACCAAAATCTGTTGTCACAGCAACCCACAGTTAGTGATGTGAAATAATCCTAAATGGAATGATTATTTTCTGATATTGCATATGACATAAATGCCACATTCATCATTTGGGGTCATTGCCTAACTGGTTCCTGATTTTTGTTTCATTTACTGGACACCTGGGAGTAAAGAAGAAAAATTGTGTGCAGAAGTATGAACATCAGATCATATAAAATCATATAACAGGAGCAGGAGTAGGTCATATACTCTGTCAAGTCTCCGTCAAGCCCATGGCTGATCTGATCACAGGCAAGAGATTGAAGAGTTGAGGTCAAGTAGACATATTCCCTTTAGTCCAAATTTCTATCTATCTCAGGCTTAAGTGTGCTGCTTGCCTCTGCACGTCTATGGCATAGAGAATTCCAGAGGTTCACAACCCTCAGAAGAAATCTCCTCAACTCAGTCCTTTGATCAACCTCTCTTCCTGAGAATATTGCCCTAGCTCCAAAAATCATAAACCACAGGAAAGATTCCACTCAGAATCCAGCAATACTGCTTCCAGGAGAGGTTTGAAGTCATTTTTTTAAAATGAAATGAGCAACTTACTTGACAATAGAAAAGCAGTGATATATTGAAATAGATAGAAACACAAAGGGCACCTTGGTAACAGGTCCAATCCGGTCTGCGGAATTAAATATTCAGATTACTACCATGTGTTTCCCAGGCTTACTTGGGGAGAAGTAGTAAAGCAGAATGAAATTATTCTTAAAAGCATTTCATAATGCGGGATCAATTTGAAATATAAATTTTTTTCTGAACTACTTAAATATTAGTGTGCTTTGGGGAATAAATAAGGGCTTTACATTTCTGTGGAAATGAGCCATGAAGCTTTAGCTTTGAGATATTTTCATGCACTTCAATAAAACTTCAGGACATTGTTCATTAACTATTAATATTTGGTTTCGAGATTGATGCAAACGGCCTAGTTTTGTTATACTGCATATTTATAAGCTGTATAGCTGGTTTGACTATATTAAATTTTCAAGAATTTCTCCTAAAGTACCAGGCATTACAGCATCTTATCCAAACCTCAAATACAAGTGTTCCCAGCAAGAAGCCGGTATCTCACTCGGGGGTGGTAACAATGATCAATTCTCTTGCTTCAATCAGGAGTGCTAAGGCAGGATGTGGCATCCACTTCATCAGTCCAGTAAATGGATTGAATTTGTAGGGACAACTTCTCACAACCAGGCACCAGATAAACTTGCTGGGCTAGCAGTAAAACAATTTAATTGTGACCTTAAAGTCTTAAGCAAAATAGTCACATTACTATTAGATGTTACTTTCTGGGATTATGTCCAATTTGTGTCTTGTTGATAAGAAGAGTGTTTTCAATACAATAGAAGATGCTGTAAAATCCATCACATTTACATTGCCCGAAGCAACAAGCAGATATCTATTTACAATTCAAAGACAGATTATGCCGGAAAAACTCATCAAGTCAGGCAGCATCCATGGAGAGAGAAACAGTCATTGTTTCAGGTCAATGGCCCTTCATCAGAAAGCATTTGCTGTTTTTCAGCATCTTCAGTTGTCTGTGCATTATGGTTATTTTCTGTTCATCTTCTCCGGGATAAATTTGCAGAGCCTTGGAGAGTGTGATTGACTGGATAGTTAACATTCAAAAGTGATGATGGATCAAAGGGCCTCATTTTGTGCCTTATGATTGATGCTCTAGGCAGCAAAAGGAATTGTATCAGTCCCCTGTATGAAGAAGTCTAGCACTCTATCTGCTCTGGGTTAGTAAAAATGGAAATCTGGTTTGCTGGGATCAGTGTTGGTCTTATTTCTTCCAGAGGCAAACGTTCTTTAGGTGAGTTTAAATAACTCTGGAAACAGCAATTATCATCCATTCGTAATTGCCCTCTGAACTGAATAGCTTGCTGTGCAGTTAAGAGTGAATCATACCGGGTGGAAATGGCTGATCTTCTTCTATGAAGGAACAGTGAACCTGATGGATTTTTACAACGAACTGGTAATTTCAAGGTTACCATTATTAAGACTGGCTTTTTTATTAATGTAAATCAAAATTTAAAAAAAAACTGCACACATTGAAAATCTGAAATAAAATCAGATGCTGGAAAAACTCAGCAGATTAGGCATTTTCTGCTTTCAATTACTTTAAATTGCCCAGCTGCTTGGTGAATCGCATGTATCCAGAGCTCTGGACTATTGATTTGGAGATCAAATTGCAGATGCTGTAAATTTAAAATATTAACTCTGTTTCTCTTTCTATAGATGCTGCTTCAATTCGTGAGTATCTCCAGCATTTTCTATTTTTTATTACTGACTTGGATACTAGTCTAGAAACGTAACCACCATGTTACAGAACCCCCAGCACAGCCATGAATAGCTTACACCTTATGCCACGTCATTCAAAAAGCAGCACTTTCACCCAACTCAGAGGATTGTAGGTTTGAGCCTTACTCCAGATTTGGACCCATAATCCAGGAAACTCCCGTGCCATACTACAATAACCCTACAGATAATGCCGTTTATCGAGACTCTGTAGATACAAAACCTCTTAAGCAGCTTCCTGAAGAACAGCATTATTTCCTGTTCAGTATTTCAAACAATTTCATCAAGGACAGATTAGCTGGCCATAGACATTTGCTGTTTATGGGATCTTGCCATGCACACAATAAAGGAACTATTCAACAGTTGTAAAGTTTTATCAAATTGAGTTCAGTAATCTGTTACAGCATAACAGCCAACTGTAACCTCAATAAGTGGCAATGATGAGAAATGTTAGTTTTAGTTTCCAAAAAGCCAAGCTTTTCTTGGTGTAAAACTGTCAGTAAAACCCCAGTCCATTAGAAACAAGCAGGGTTCTTGATAACTGTTGAACATACTGTATATAAAATGGAACTGCCAGATGGAAATGTAAATTCAGATTACTATCAAAGAATAGCAGTAATTTTTTTGCTGGGAAAACAGCTTTTACAAAATATTGTTCCATTGTTTGCCAACATTGGAAGCTGGTTAATATTTTGTTCGTTTAATTACTTCAAGATAATTGGCTTTAGACCAACATGATGCATATCAACCCCTGGGACAGAAAAACACACCAGCTTCTATTTTTCTCATATATTCTATTTCTAGCAACATCCCCTGTCAAAGATCTGAAGATAATGTAGCAGAGAAAGAAGGTGCAGCGATTTAATCAACAATTTGTAAAGAAGCAACTTCCTCAAAAGGGCACACAGGCCCAATTATAGTTCTCAAATACAAGCTTTGAACTGTGTAATATTTTGACTATATCCCTTGCTACAGAGTATAACTTTACCGTGAATAAAAATCCAGAATAGTTGCTGCTTAAGAACAGGAAATACTGGAAGTAATCAGCAGGTCAGGTAGCATCTGTGGAGGGAGAAATAAAGTTAACATTCGAGGTTGAAAAGCTTTCATCTAGCAGATGCTGGCTGACCTGCCAAGTACTTGCAGCGGTTTCCTGTTTTTCTTTCAGATTTCCAGCATCTGCAGATTTTTGCTCCTTGATTATGGCAGATGGTGAAACTGGTGAAAAAACGTAAAATCTCTGTGGCATCCAGGAGACAGGCGAGCAGCAGACATCCAAAATACTTTCCAGGAGTCAATTTACAATGATTGGCATTAATTGTTATTCCTAGACTGCACTGATCCAAATACAACGAAAAATAAAAATTCAAATTTCAGTTCAATGAAGACTCAGGGGAGAATCTAAATGGTGTTGGAATAGACATGATCTGGAATCATAATGGAAGTATAACATGCATTCGTTTAACCAGGTGCAGGTTGCACAGAAAGTGTAGACTCCACCTCTAGTCAAGGATACCCTTAAATAAGATGACCAAAGCTGTACACGGTACTCCAGGTGTCATCTCACTAAAGTACTGAATAGCTGCAACCTGTGCTCCATCCCTCTCGCAATGAACAGACATCCTGCGTGCCTTCCTAATTACCTGCTAGAATGTTGTTGAGGGTGGTTATTGCCTTATCGTGTTTTTTTTAACTCATGGACTTGATGATTACTGCCAAAACCAATCATTATTGCCCATCCCTGAGTACTAAGTGGTCTGTTGGGTATTTTCCAGACAGCACTTATGAGTTAATCATATTATGTGTCTTAATCAGGAGCCACGTTAACCAGGTAAGAACTCCTTCCCCTAAAATGACATATGTTATAATTCAATCTGGTGGCTTCACTAGCTCTTCATTCTGTTACAAAGTTAACTGAACTTAAACGTCCCAGACGTGGTGGTAGTTGTCCCTGGATCATTAGTCTAGACTTCTGTGTTGCTCAGTTTGTAAGTTAACTATCAATGCAACTATACTCCGACTCATGTGATGTGAATGTACCTTGACACCTATCAGTTTGAGATTGAATGGTTTTGCAATTCAGACTCTTTCATTCTCTGAGTGGCAGCTCTTCTTTCTCATCACTGAAGTCACAATGCAATCAGCCTCTCCCTGACTCCATAGCCAGAATGACGACACCCCCTCCTTTTCTTCATGCCCCCCCACTGCCAACCACCTGCCCCCACCCAAAACCCACCACTATTTCCACCTCTCCTTTATTCTCCCCAGTTGCTGCTGGAGGGCCTAAACCCATCACAAGATGGCAAGTTGTGGAGGATGCAGCAAACCACAGAAACTGGGACCCCCTCTTGAGGCTGCCTCCAGCATCTTCTAAGCAGCCCTTAAACACACCTCTTCCATCAAACCATTCGATGCCTCTCCTAATCTCTCATGTGGCTGAGTATCAAATTTCCTTGTGACATTTTACTTGTCAAAGACACTAAAAGATCAAAATAAAGATTCCAAAACAAAGAATTGAGTCAGTAACGCAATGTCTAATTAATTGAATTGAAATGTAGTGTAAAGAAATATTATATGTGTTAATGCCTTTTGCTTCTCCATGCATTCTAGATGCTTGACAGAAGCAGCTGAGCAGAGAATTTCCCCACACTGACACCATTAAGTTCTACTCCAATGATATCATGAAATCAGAGTGCTACGTTAGTCAGTTGTTCCGAATTATGTCACTGCAGTAGTATTTTTTACTCGCAGATGGTCTATTCTGAGGCTGTCTCTGACCAACACTTCATACTTTGGCAAACATGCCACGCCTCTTGCTTCACTTATAGCAACAAGATGAATAGCAAGTGAAATCCAACCCTTGTTGTCTGGATCTCAACAGTGCTGGCCCTCAGGGAAGGACGCATCCTGATGTATGGACATTTGGTGCTACAGGTTAACGACCAGATCCACCGTGTACATCCAGGCCAGCCCTCCTGGGATTGCTTTTGTTATTTCAAAACCCAAGTAAAATTCACAACTTATGCTGCTTGCACAGCCTTCACACACACACTCACATGCACACGTGCAGGTGCGCACACACACCACACACACACATGTGCATGTATTGCAGGTACATGCACACATATGTGCACACACGCATGTGAACATGCATGCACAGACACACACACCCTTTATGCTTGTGTATTATAATTAGCAGAACAAAGCAGGAATCTTGGCTAATTTTCACCAGTCCTGTGACAGGAATGTTGAAATTAGCCGCAGTTTCAGCAGTAGGTCAAATAATGGAAACACCCTGGGGTCAATGCTGTTAATTTATCTATAAATATCTAAGTTTGATTTATACCTGGGGATTGACATTTTCATTTGGTTACCAGTGGCAAACTAGAACCCACTGCATTTCCCAAATATCGGGAGAGAGGACTGCAAGTGGCTGGTGCTACGTTAAAGATTTAGCGCAATGAACCAAAGGGAAATTTCTACCCCCAGGCCCCTAATTGGACTGCCATTTTCACCACTTCTGGCTCCAACTGAGACTTCTGCTTTCAATGTTCTGCATCTGTCTCGTGCCACCTCAACGAGGTTGGGTTGTGTTCGATCCAGCTTACTGTCCACACTACTGCCCTGTAATTTTCTCGTAATTGTACTTACCTCTTGCAGCTCTATGGGACTGAGTGACCGGAAGGCCTCACTGCAACATCTGCCCTACAAAGCAGAACAGTCCTTAAGGGATAACTAGACTTCAGCTGGCAGATCCTGAGACTATAGAGCCATTCAAGACAGAAATATGGTCTTTGGCCCATTAAGTCCACACCAACCATCAAGCACCCATTCACTCTAATCCTGCATTAATCCTATTTTATTTTGTCCACATACCCGTGAACTTCCCCCAACCACACATTCTACCAACCACCTATATTAATGTAATTTAAAAATAAAGAAAAAGTAAAATAAGCAAACCATTTAATACTTCACTCATGATTGGTGACCCCATTCAAATGAATGGGCTCACGCATCTTACATCAGCTGTTTCTAACATGGAGCAGAGGGGCCAGATGCAATGTGCATCCTGACCTCAGTTCTGGACATTTGATCTCCACACATAAACTTGGGATTGAGTCCAGAAGCAGAATGGGACGTCAGGTATACTTCCAGTGAATCTCTGACTTCTACACGGCAATGTGCAAGGTCAGGGACAAGCTGAGCCTTGAGGAAGTCCTGCCAGCTGTTCTCTACAGAACTGCCAGTAAAAAGGCAAGCACGATTCAGGCCCTTGGAGCAAGTTCCAGAAAAATATAGTTTCTAAAGTAACACCAGCTGCAACAGCTTTCTTTTCTACAGCACCTGTGGCATGGCAAAATGTCCCATGCCTTCTCTCAGAACCATCAAAGACTGACCCTGGCCACTTCAGGAAACATAAGGACAGCTGCTAAAACTTGGTCAAAAAGACAGGTTTAAAGGAATTCTTTAACGGGGGGCACAGAGAGATGGTAAGATATTGGGAAGGAATTCCAAGTGCAGGGCATAGCTGCTAATGCCAGGGTGATTAAATTTGGCAGTGATCAAGAGGCCAAAATTAGAGCTGATATCCCAAAGGGGTTATAGAGGAAGTGTGTATTTCAGAGAAAGGTAGATGTGAGACAACAGAGGGATCTGAGAACAAGGATGAGTATTTTGACATCTTGGCACTAATTAAAAGGGAGCCAATGTAGACCAGGTAGTGCTGGGGTGATGGGCAAGTTGAAGACATCTTTTTGAGTGGATTTTCATGACTTAAATTCCCACATTTTGTACTTTACAAAAATAAAATAAAATTACATAGGTTTTGTCACACAGCAACATATATTTTACCCTACTAGTTCATGTTGGTGTTTATGAACCCCCTCCCACCACCTTATCCAATCTCATCAGCATATTATCTGTTCAACCTTTACATACGTAACTAGCTTTCTTTCAAATACCCCAACCACTTCCAATGGTAGTGAATCCCACATTGTATAACTCTCTGTGTAAGGAACTTCTCAAGAGATCCTCATTGGATTTATAGTGATCATCTTATTTATGGCCATGTGTTCAGATCCCAATCACATGACATGATCAAGGAACAAGTACGTGAGGCCTTATCCTGAATATCTGTTCAGCCTTCAGCTCTCTGTCATTTTGACATGACATAGAATGAGGCTCTCATTAAACATCAAGGCTTATGATGAGCAAGTGTCCTACTGCTTTTTTCGATCCAAGGTACAGCTGTCTGGCACTATCCAAATTGCTTGAAAGCTACAGTAAAGTTGTTAATTTGTCTCAAACCAAAATATAATTGCAGGTTGGATCTAATGCTAGAGGAAACTGCAAAACTATAAGCTTTTTTGAATTACTCACAGTCTTTCTGAAATAAAGGAATGATGTCATTGCTACATTACATAAAATCAAGAGGCAAGCTTGCTAATTGCGTGAAGGAAGGAAATTGATTGAATTCCTTTGCTTAGCACACAAAAACATGCCAAGTTCTCCATCACCTGGTATTATGACTGTCCACAGATGCTACTTGAGCTCTTTCACACTGCTGGCCAAAGACATTATTAACATTCAGTGATTAAACAAAAAGAAGTGTTGTATAAATGTGTAATGAAATGGCATATTAATCTTAATTCCTTCATGTTTCAGATTATGAAAAAGATAGTTCTGTACCAAGATTAATTAGTAAATTGAACAATGTGTTTTTCATTAGAGAAAATTGTAGCCTTAGTGCCAGGATATTCTCCTATTCTAAACCCAGTGTTTTTTTAATTCATAGAGCAGGACATTTGGGGATACTAATTTAACCAATGGAGCATGTACACTTTACATACACAGGCAGTTGCACCATGTAAAGATTTACATTCTCTACTTACAAAATTCTACCCCTTGATTTATTTGTCCTTTATTGTCAGATTTTTCCTCATGCCTTAAAAGGCTACATTACAACCACACAGCAGCACACATTAGATCAGATTCTTATTCTTGAGAAGAATCTCACAGCCTCCATAAGCAGCCACCTAAGACCAAGCATTCACAATCAACACAAATCTATTCCTTTGTACACAGTGTTCACCAGCCCCCTCCCATCCCGTTGTCAAGTTGGCTGAGAACTCAGCATGCAGTCTGTTCCTGTAATAGAGATGGTGACACTCACCAGCCTTCTGAGCCTGCATTATCTTCACGTAGACTGCATCAGCAGATTCAATTAGCATCTTGCTGGTCTGAATCATCTGGAAAACAGTAACATAATGAAAAGAAAATCACAAATTCCTTGCATATTTAAATCCTTTTCCCTCTCTGGGCTGAAGTCCCTCTTCAGTGCCTCACTTATTGCCCATTATGCAATTGTAAATGTAAAAAGATGATTTTAATTTGGGGCTACAATATACCACAGCTAAGTCTGTCCATAGCCACACATGCACTTCATAGCAATAAGATTCCCCACCAGATTATCTCTCCCTTTGTCAGAGGTGCTGGAGAAAGTACACAGAGCCGGCTCATACCATGGTTTGAAGTCTAAATATCCCTGGCAAACCCAACATTTATTAGACATTCTGAATTGCCCCTGAATGTCCCTAAATGTCCATGTTAGGCCACTTCAGAGGGCAGTTAAGACAACCAGATTGCTTTGGGTCAGAATCACAGGTAGGGGATATAAGGTTAGAATGCCAAATTTACCTCCCCAAGGGAACCAAATAAGATGATTTGTTTCAATGATAACTGGAAGTTTCATGATGCCAGTTTTAATTACAGATTTATTTAATTGAATTCAAATTCTGCAGCAGTCCTGGTGGGGTTTTAAATCTGTATTAATATTCTTGGTCTCTGGATGACAACTCCAGTAACATCATCAATTTGTGACTGTATCCTTACTCAGAGAAGAAAACTTAGCAAGCTTGGGATCATTATATTCTACATGATTCAAGCATTTACCAATGTAGCTCATAGAGCCATTGAAAGAAAGGTGATGCTGTAAATATAAACAAAAATGCTGGAGGAACTCAGCAGGTCAAGCAGCATCTACGGAGAGAAATAAACAGTCAACGTTTCGGTTTGAAACCGTTGATCAGGACTGGAAAGGAAGAGGGCAGAAGCCAGAATAAGAAGGTGGGGGGTGGGGCAGGAGCACATGCAGGCAGGTGAAAGGTGAGTTCAGATGATAGGTGAGTCCAGGTGAGAGGGGGAAGGTAGGTGGGTGGGAGAGGGGGTTTCTTATTCTGGCTTCTGCCCTCTTCCTTTCTAGTCCCGATGGAGGGTCTCGACCAGAAACATCAACTGTTTATTTCTCTCCATAGATGCTGCCTGACCTGCTGAGTTCCTCCAGCACTTTTTGTGTGTGTTGCTCCAGACTCCAGCCTCTGCAGAATCTCTTGTGTCTCAATGCTGTAAATGTTCTGAATTTGAAATGTCAGGGTAGGTTGTGCATAAGAAATATCAACAGGTTGCTATCTTCCAGCTAATAGATTTAATAATTTTGATATTATACTCTACGCTGCGATCCAATTTAAAGAATCTACTGATTGTATATTTTGCATTAGAGCTCAGCATTATATCCCGCCCATTGCACTGAAAGAATTCAACATCTTTAATTCATTTCATGGTTTTAGGATAAATATTCTTTAGTGTTTGTTATGACAGAGAAAGTTCAACTGTTATGTTACATCTCAACTCACATATTCAAAAGTGAAAAATCCCATTATACTACAGTATTAATGGTGAAATGCCTTTGGCAGTTTTCTCCTGTTATTGTAACGTAAGCAAAATAAATGGTGTGAGATATCATTTTGTAAACTGCTGGTGTGGGATTTTAAATCACCACAGACTGTTTGCCCAACCTCTAAGTTACAAGTTCAACAATATAATCATGGAGTCATTGAAATGTTTATAGCACAGAAGGCTGTTGTCAGCCTACCATGTCCACGAGAGCCGAAAAAGAGCTTTTGAGACCAATCCCCATTCGAATCCCTGACCCATAGATTACAACGTGTCATTTGCTGATTTAGCTACCTTTTAAATGTAATAAAGGTTTCAGCCTTACCAAGTCTTTCAGGCAGTTCCTGAACTTTTGTGTAACAAACCTTCTCCTCAACTCCCCTCTAATCCTTCTGCTAATTACCTTAAATACAGTCATGTCCCCCACCCCCACCTGTCCATCGCACAGCCCCCACCCGTCCCCAGTTGTTGATCCCTGCACTAAGGGAATACTTGCTTCCTGACATATTCTCTATTGGGATCTCATAATTTTATATATCTCATTAAACCTTTCTTAACCCTTGTGGCTCTGAAGAAAGTAACCCCAGCCTGGTCAATGTTTCCTTATAACTAAACTGTTCCATCCTTGGAAAATCCTTGTAAGTCTGATGTGTAAAGGACCTTGCTCTGCTGAAAGACTGGCCTTCTTTTTTAACGGATGGCCTAAAGCTAAAAATTTTAGCTTTCTAATCATTTTGACTTCTGGGCATCTCTGCTTTAAATCTGGTGTAGCTCTCCGAATCGGAAGGTTGCAGGTTCAAGACCCACTCCAGAAAATTGATCCCAAATATTTAGGCTAATGCTCCAGTGTAGCAATGAGAGAGTGCTGCACTGTCCTGGTTTCCACCTTTTACAAGGTGGAAATGTGCCATCTGCTTAACCTAGGGAACATAAAAGACTACATGGTCTTACTTCAGCAGGAGAGTTATTGCTGCTGTGCTGGCTATGATTTTCCTCTCATAACAACACAAGAAGGTAGGAAAAGGACACTCGGTCCCTCAAGCCTGTTGCACTATACAGTATGATCAAGGATGACCTGCCCCAGTCCTCAACTCCTCTTGTGTGCCTAACCTTATAGCTCACAATTCCCCGAGCTTTCAAAAATGTATTTACCTCTTCTTTAAATACCTTTGATGATCTAGTCCCCACAACCCTCCAGGGTAGAGGATTCTAGAGATTCACCATTCTTCACGAGAAGAGATTCATACACACCATAGTTTTAAATGATGGCCCTTACTTTGTAACTATGTCCCTTTATTTGAGACTCTCCCACTAATAGAAACATCTCAACATCCCCCTTACGATCTTACATGTTTCAATAAAATCCCTCAGTTCTCTAAACTTCATAGAATACAGATCCAACTTCTTTAACTGTTCATGAAAGGACAACCCAGTCAACCATGGAATTAGCCTAATGAATCTCTTCTGGACTGCATCCTTGAATAAGATATCTTTATTAGTCACATGTACACCAAAACACACAGTGAAATGCATTTTTTGTGTAGAGTGTTCTGGGGACAGACCACAAATGTCGCCACACTTCCGCTGCCAACATAGCATGCCCACGACTTCCTAACCTTGGAATGTGGGAGGAAACCAGAGCACCCAGAGGAAACTCACGCAGACACGGGGAGAACGTACAAACTCCTTACAGACAGTGGCCGGAACTGAACCTGGGTTGCTGGCGCTGTAATAGCCTTACGCTAACCACTACACTGCCGTGCCTGCCCAGGGACCCAAAACTGTACGCAGTATTCCAAGTGCAGCCGCACCACAATTATGACCATACTTCTCTATTTCTAAGCTCCAACCCCCTGCAATAAAGGCCAATATGCCTTCCTCAATCAACTCTATTAAAATACCAGGTCATTATTGCATTGTTGTTTTTGGAAGCATGCTACATTTCCAACATCACAGCAATGACCACACTTTAAAAAGTATTTAAGTGGCTGTACATAGGAGCATCCTGAAAGGAATGTGCAAGGTGCTTTATAAATAGAATATTTCTGTATTTTAAATGCAGTGCAGCAAAACCTCCTACATCAAATTCCTAGTGTTATAAAATCTGGCAGTAAAGAAAGTAATGTTGCAAACTGCTGGCACATTGCAGGGTGTAGTGAGTCCATGGTGGTGTTATTCATGCGGGACGAACATACATCAGCATCTGCATTGTCCTGGTTCAAAGTGAACCAGCTATGGCCAGCTGGAGGTTTTATGCTGCAAAAAATGCTTCATTAATTATATTTACAGAGCACACAGCAGGCTGCTGAGAACTGTTGCTTAAAGCAGCAATAAGTAATCTATGTACCAATTCAAAAGCTGACAAGTCCCTTTAAATATTCAAAATTTCTACCCATCATACACCAAACTATCAAAGTTATTTAAAAAGAAACCCTGTGGTTTGAATTCTGGTCTCTTCTGACCTGGAACCTGGAATTTTGAAGCATTCATCAATCTGTAAACTTCCATTAGCTACAGCAATTAGCACCAGGATATTGTTATATACAGCAATTAGATTGTGTGGGCTTGGTGGTAAGTGCACCTAAACACAGCTGTGTCTTGAAGTGGCTGTAGAAATGCACTGTGCTTTAATGTTCCCACACTTCCAAAACAAGTTCAGATGTTGCTGTCAAAATAAGGCTGATGTTAATGGTTCTCCATTATTTACACATAAATGGTAGAGCAACTTCAGGCAGGGAGCAGACAGTTGTTAAGTTAAAATTATCCACAAGCTGCTATTCGAGTTGTGCTGCTTCACTGCCAGCTTCTTGAAAATGGCATCTCACAGTTCACCACACTGTTGAACTGCACTAACCCCAAAGTATTTTCGTGAGAGATACTATCTAAACTGACCTCAGAAGGTTGTGTTATGTGATTGCAAGTCTAAGTATACTTTTAACCAAATACTAAATCTTAATGACTCCCAATCAATTTCTCCAGAAATGAACTGTTACAGTATCAGTTGTGGTCTCATTCCTTAATGTTTTTGATCATAAAAGTGACGATAAAAATGCAAAATTTTAAAGTGAATAATTTTACAATTTCCCTAACTGATATGACATTGATTTCATCTGCTCCAATTTACATTTCATTCTCATTTCTTGTGCTGTTAATTTCATGGCCCTTCAATATGATTGGGTAAGGGAATACACAGTTGTTTGCTCTGTTTCTTCTTCAGAAGTTATCTGTCTTTGGTTTCAGAATTTAACAAAAAAATGAAAAAACTAAAACCTAAACAAACAGAATTAAAACAAATCAATGTTAGATGCTAATGATGCTCCTTAAAGCAAAACATGGCCCAAATTCCTGCTAATGCTAAACAATGTCAGAGAAAGTTGGTCTGTGCTTTTAAAGCGCTATATGTTGCTTGCAAAATTCATATTTATTTAAGTAGGTTACCAGAGTGGAGTTAAATCTGGATTTAAACAATAATCCAAAATTATTACGCCACCAGATTTGAGGAAAATATGTTTTGCAATTAAAATTAATTAGTAAATATAAAAGGAGAATTAGCACAGCTCATTAACACACCATTCCTAATGCTTTAACAATTATACAAGTGCCATAAAGCTTGAATGCAAATTTTCCTACCGAGCTCTAAGGCATTTTCTAATTAGTTGCATATTGGATCAAAGTAGTTGAGATGATTAATAAGTCGGGCTTAATTGATTAATGATTATATCCATTAATAAATGAAAATCCACAAATCATATCACTGCAAAACCAGGAAAGTAGGAACAGGTTGGTGTCTGCTGGTTCGGCACACCCTAAATTTTGGGGTGAGGAGCAGACATCTGTCACAGGCCACAGCTGAAGCAACATGACAACAACGTATATTTCTACAATATTTGTTTCACTAGCACCTTGCACATTCCTTTAAAGATGTCTCAAAATGCTTTATAATCAATAAAATCCTTTTGAAGAGAATTCATTGGTATAACGCAAGAAACATGATGCCAATTTGCATGCAGGAGTGCCCTACAAATAGTAATCCAATGTTTTACAAATGCTGATTGCTCTTGATCCAGTAAAACATCCTGAGTCACTTCATAGAGAAGTGGAAAACAGTTTGTTATCAATCCACATAAAGGGATATTCGAACAAACCATGGTCAAAGAGGTGGATTTGAAGAGTATATTATGGGAGAGGTAGGGAGGTGGAGAAGCTGATGTTGCTTTAACGACTATTTTATGAGATGGGTTAGAATGAGCTCTACTCAGTTCTAAATGTTGCTTGCAAAATAACATTTGCAGTGCAAAGAAAACGATGCATCTTTGGTATCAAAATAACACTCAGATATAAAAAAAGTAATAATTTCAGATTGCTTGATACCTGAATTATTTTGGTACATTTAAGAATACTTATTTTTTTTATTTGGAAGCTCGGAATATATGGGTCCCTGGATTTCTTTTCAGCTGCAGAGATGGGTAGGATAGGATGCAATGAATCATCAATAGCTGCATCAACATTTTCAGCATCAGATGACTTTAGTTTAATAAATGTTCATAGTGGGATTATTGCCTTCAATTAAAGCTTCACAATGTAGATAGTGAGGGATTGAAAACAGAATTTAAACACTCGGCTTAGCTTGAATTTCACTGCAATACTGGAAGGAGAAGACTTGAAAGGAAAAGTAACTACAAAAAATGTTGGACAAGACACAGAGCCCTGATTACGTTTCTGGGGGACGTTCTCAGTGAGAGTCAAAGAAGGCAGGAAACCCTGTTAGGTGAAAAGGGCAGTTGTTCATCCTATGGAGTGGAGCCAGAGGAAGAATTGGTCACCTCCCCATTTCCCTAAATAAGTGCCTAATTCTGCAAAAAGTCTAATACCATTCCAGTTCAACCAAGATGAGACCCACCTTCCAAGAATACGCTACACAAAGCTTTTCTTTTCTTTCCATTACTCCGTTCAATTTTTCTCAACTGAAAGGTGCAACTTAAATGCAATGCAGGTCAATCTGAGAGCTTCCTGACCCAGCTTAGGTGCAATAATGGAAAGATTGTTCTTCAAACCACATTTGGGTACACAGGCCGTCTCTGGGTTAAGAATGTCCCACTCATAGACACCCCTACATACAAACTGAGCTCCCATAACATCATTAAATTCAATACTCCGAGGTACACACATATGTTTGTTCCTATGTGGCAGAACGAGTTTTCCTCCCTCACTCTGTCTCTCTACCTATAGTAATTGTTCTTCTTATTGCCGTTTCATTACAATACTGTGGAGGTCTGGTTACCGTACTGAGTGATTTTTGTGTATTTTCCAACTTATGGACAAAATCAACTCATTGGACGTCTGTAAAATGGAAGCCATTTGTTACCCAGGTAGGGCCTGTATACAACAGAGAGCTTGTTGCTATTAAATTGCCATTGCCTATTCAATGGCCAAATGTAACCAGTGCCTGGTAATGGTGGTCTGGCAAGAAAGCACAAATGGAAATGATCTCACGGGCAAGAATCACAGGCATGCCCCATGATCTACTCATTCAGTTGCCCTCAAGTACAGGGGAAAACAGACAGGGCCTAGTCTTTCCTACAACAATTAAAGACATGCAGCCTGCAACAGTCTTGTCCCGGGAACCAGCTGCCCAGACTGAGAAGCAACCTCAGTGCTTGAAGTTTCAGGAGAAAGATGAGTAACTTGAGGACTGAGGACAGACTGTATAAAACTGGAGTGAAAATCAGAAAAAAATTTAGATGCTAGAAATGTGAAATGTAACCAGAAAATGCTGGAAGCTCTCAGCAGGTCTTATGAGTTCTGACAAAGGGTCTTCAACCTAAAACTTTAACTCCATTTCTCTTTTCCACAAATGCTGTCAAGGAGTGTTTCCAGAATGTTCTGTTTTTACTTTTGTATAAACTGGAATTGCATTCTCTTAGACAGATGAATTATAATCAAATTAAAGTATTTAAACTGGTTAAGGGATTCAATCAGGTAGGTGGGCAGGCACAGTAGTGTGGCGGTTAGCATAACACTATTACAGCGCTAGTGACCTGGGTTCAATTCCAGCTGCTGTCTGTAAGGAGTGTGTATGTTCTCCCCGTGTCTGCATGGGTTTCCTCTGGGTGCTTCAGTTTCCTCCATCATTCCAAAGACATACGGGTTAGGAAGTTGTGGACATGCTATGTTGGCACCGGAAGTGTGGCAACACTTGCAGGCTGCCTCCAGAACACTCTACACAAAAGATGCATCTTGCTGTGTGTTTCAATGTACTTGTGACTAATAAAGATATCTTATCTTATCTTATCTTACAGGATATCTGTGAAAATCAAGACTAAATGACCTTAAACATAGAACATAGAACAATACAGCAATAAACAATCTGCTGGAAGAACTCAGCAGGTCGAGCAGCATCTGTGGGAAGAAAGGAATTGTCGATGTTTTGGGTTTTGACCCGAAACATTGACATTTCCTCTCCTCCCACAGATGCTACTTGATCTGCTGAGTTCCTCCAGCAGATTGTTTGTTGCTCCAGATTCCAACATCTGCAGTTTCTTGTGTCTCCACAGAACAGTACAGCACAGGAACAGGCCCTACGGTCTCTGAAAATTCTCTAGGCCCTTTAGGAGTGAAATCAAGAAACCTGGCAATCAAAGGGTAATGTAATGGAAATCTGGAATAAAACAGAGTGTTAGAGGTATCTGAACTGGGATAAGTGAATAACAAGCATCCTTTACATTCAGAAAAGGGGCATTGGGAAAGAACATTGGGAATGTCCACAATAGGGTGGAGAGTAAGAAATTCTAGAAGGTGAAGATTCTGTTCGTGCCATCTAAGAGAGGGTTGGCTTGTTAATGAGCAATGATCTGTCTGGAGGAGGTGGAAGAAAAGGAAGATGAATAGGAGCTGAGGAATGAAAGAGAAACACTGCTGGATCTACGCAATGCAGAACACTGCAGCTGCTGGAAATATTCTGCAGGTCAGGTAGAGTTTGTGGTTGGAGAATAATTCTGTTAACATTGCAGGTGGACGTCCTCACATCAGATCTGGCCACTTACAACACAAACTGGACTGGCTGATTATCTGACATTGTTGAATTTAGTATAGAGCCCTAGGGCCACAACCTACCCCTTCCTAATTCCAATGTTCAATCCCTTTGATTAAATTTCATCCATGAAATGACAAGGTGCCTAAGGTGCACTGCCCTTGAGTTCTCTGTGTATTCGTGTGGCAAACTGGAGTCCTCACATTGTTCCATTTCTAAAACCATCTCAATAAATACCATTTGTCAATGTTACAAGCAGCACTCAGCTGTGACAATTCAGCTTTCCAGTGTAATCCCTAAATGATGCTTAGGATGTAGGTTAAAACTATGAAGAAGATATTGAATTACTGGGGAAGCAGTAAAGATGGAGCAGAGTGCTCTTTACAGCATATTAATTTTTTCTTGTTTTGAAGGCCAGTAAATGAGCAGTTCCTTGTTTAGTAGTGTTGTACACAGGGGAGATGGTGCAGGAAAGGAAATGTTCAGGAGGGATGATTCTTGATGAGGTGCACACCAAATTACTTTTGACCTGTGTGAGTTTGCAGCCCCTTTAAGAAACAACAACAAAAGAAATAGGCTCAGGAGCAGCCACTTGGCTCTTTGACCCTGCTTCGCCCTTCATTACGAACTTGGCTGATCTTTTACTTCAGTGCCGTTTTCCTCCACTATCCCCATATCCCTTGATTCCCTTAATACTTGATACCTGTTGTCAACAAACACAATGACTGAGCCTCCACTGCCGCCAGGTAAAGAACTCCAAAGACTCACCATGCTTTGAGTGAAGAAATTTCTCCCCATCTCAGTTGTAAATGACCCACAACTTATTCTGAGACTGTCATCCCTGGCCCTAGGCTCCTCAGCCAGGGGAACCTTTTCCCTGCATCCAGCCTGTTAAGGCCTGTAAGAATTTTCTAAGTTTCAATGAGATGTACTCTTGTTTTTTCTAAACTCTGCAGAATGCAGACTGATTCTTCTCAGTCTCTCCTCATCTGTCAGCCCTATCTGAAATCAGTCTAATCATTCTTACTGCACTCCCTCTATGGCAAGTGTACCCTTTTTGTTTCAGGAGACCGATATTCTAAATGTGGTCTCATCAAAGCCCCGTATGGTTGCAGTAAGGCACCTTTACTCCTGTACTCAGATCCTCTCATAATAAAGGTCAACGTTCCATTTGCCTTCCTAATCACTTGCTGTACCTGCATGTTGGCTTTCAGGACTTGTATACACCTAGGTCCCTGTGATCGTCAACACTACCAATCTCTCACCATTTGATAAATAATCTGCTTTTCCATTTTGTGCATCAAAGAGGATAACTTCATATGTTGTTAGGACAGGCACAGTAGTGTAACGGTTAGCATAACACTTTACAGCGCCAGCGACCCGGGTTCAAATCCGGCCGCTGTCTGTAAGGAGTTTGTACGTTCTCCCCGTGTCTGTGTGGGTTTCCTCTGGTTTCCTCCCACATTCCAAAGACGTACGGGTTAGGAAGTTGTGGGTATGCTATGTTGGCACCGGAAGCGTGGCGGCACTTGCGGGCTGCCCCAGAACACTCTACCCAAAGATGCATTTCACTGTGTGTCTTGTTGTACATGTGACTAATAAAGAAATCTTATCTTACCATATCTTATCTTACCTTATATTGAGGCTGCCCACTCAGCTTGTCTATGCCCTCCTTCCTTCAATTCCATCTAATTCCATGAGCAAAGCTGGGAATATGACCTCCGGTGGATCATTTGACTGCTTTCCTGATACCATTGTATGTAGAACCTGCACAATCTAGCTTCTTATGATTCTGTGCCCCTCTCAAGGCATAGAGAAACTTAGTCTAATAATGAGGCAATCTGCTCTGATTAACTAGATATCTCAGTAACCACTTACTCACCTTTAAATCTTTGTCACAATACCACAACATCTCAGTTGCCTAAATGTGTTTAGCATTAAGTAGCAATATCTTGGAATCCTCTGTGTTTATGTGTAGTCTCCGTTGACTTATGAAAATTACTGAGCCTCTGGGGGCTTCTTGGTGAATTCAGGGTCACCCAACTTTGGGGCCTACTTGTATGCTTGAAAGGGTCACCTTTCTGGGAAAGCTCCGAGATGATTAAGACCATTAATCTGCTGATATCAATGAGGCTCAGCCTAAATCAGTATTAAGATCCAGGCTCAAGAGAAGAAAGGGCCAGTGCACTGAATATTCACAAACAATTCGCAGAATGTATCTCTTTAAGGGGCTTGGATTTTTCCAGCAGCATGTGGAAATGACATTCCAAAATATAACAAGCTAAAAATACCAAGCACACAATTGGCAGCTGATTGTTTATTTTATAAAGGGAATGAAAATAACTCAAAGGAAGTGACTCATGAGGTGATCTCCTCTGGGTCAAATGTACATTGAGCATCTGTTCCGGGGTTTGGACACAGAGAACAGATGCACCTCTGCCAAAGGATTGAAAAAGCTGAAAGACCCTACAATATCTGAATATCTTTGCCCTTACTGCCTCTGTGTGTATCTTTCCATCTCCACCTCCATTCCCTTTAATGAGATGCATGAGATTGATCCTCGGTCCCATGGTCCTTTATTACCTCAGCTACACTGCATCCTTCATATGTGAGACAATCACCGACCTGTAATATCCTGTGCAGACATGCAAATGCCACACACAACACACAAAGCGCTGGACAAATTCAGCGGGTCAGGCAGCATCTACGGAGGGAAATGGACAGTCGATGCTTCAGGTCAAGTCCCTTCATCTGGACTGGCAGTCTACATTAATGGATATCAGGAAACTTGTCGAATCGTTTATACCCTTAACTAAGGGGTTAACTGAGGGGTTCACCCAACCTCCGTTGGAGGGTGTGCTTTGTTTTAACTAATTAGCAATTATTTTTACCTCACACATAACTATCTCCATCAAATACAGAATCATTTATCATTTGATAGAAAAACAGAGAATATTCAGCAGTTCAGGCAGCACCAGTGGTGTTTACAGTGACCTGAAACATTAACAATTTCTCAATACTACATGACCTGCTGAGCATTTTTCTGTTTTATTCCAGATTTCCATCATCAGCAGATTTTGCTTTCATTTATCATTTTGTCATTTGTATACAAATTATCTCACACATTTGTCTACATAATACTCTTAGCTGCATCATAATACACTTCACTAGCTGTGACATTCTGAAGTTATGAGAGATCCAATATAAAAATAGTCCTTCCTTTCCTTTTCTCCTTTTAAACATTAACCTGTATTTTGCATATATTTATACATATATGAAATTTGTTATTTCCATGATATTTGCTGTTTATCTCACTAATTGAATCAACTAATTCTGTAACCTTAAGGCAATTATAAAGATCTTTAATGAAAGGAGTTAGGGAGGTGTCTTGTTTTATAATAAGGTCTCCTCCAATGTATTATTTATAAATAACTCATATGAAAAATACATGCTCTTTCACTTCATCAAAAGTATTTTTTCCCTGTAGCTATTTTCAATCTTTTTATGAAATGTGAAAACAGATTCCAATTGTATGTTCAATCCACTTAGTTTGTCCTTATTAGGACTGAGTGTGATTGCAAGAAACTCTCCTGATCAAGTCATATTTTTCCACGTGGATAGCATCATCTTTTGCATCATTTCAGCTGGCTAATCCGCCATCGGTCACATCAGCCACAAACAAGTTCTGTCCATGGAAGCTGATAAAAAGTCCCCTGAAATATCAAATCTGTTAAGCCTTCTGGTGAGTCCTCATCCACTATTCCAGCTACCAGTCCAAGGAATTCCAAAAGAACCTTGAGGGATGAACGACACTAAAACTGTGCCAAATGTGCCTTTCTGTCTCTAGTGGTGATCCAAGGTGATCACTGATATATGACTACCAAAAAACAGGTGAGATTTTTAATAGATTTGATAAAGTCTAGCAACTACTTTGTGATAGTTGAAGCTGAATACAAACTCAGTGAAAAATTCCCAAAGCATAAAAAAACAACATAAGAAGAAAAGGTTTCATTTCTTGAACTCTGTGACATCAATGTCCTTTTCATTTCTATTGCACCCTTATTCACTGTAATTATTTTTGATTACTGATCTTTAATCTTTCAATGCCATACAACTATATATAATACATTATAAGTTAAAGAGAAGTACATTAAAATGTATATCTTGAATAAAAATATTTCAAGAAAGTTTAATAGAAATGGGATTTGTTTTGATGATATTTTCATAGAAAACACAACTTTAATTCTTTTATTAATTCCAATATTGTACTTTTTAAAGAAACACTTGGTCATAATTTGGTGAAGTCATTGCACATTCTGATTTCAGGGTTTTATTTGGATTCATGAGCTAAGCAGGATGACCAACATGAGGCACTGAATGTCTGAGGGTCAAGACAATAGCTACAGGAACAGCAAAATGAAAAGCATTCTCATTCTGCAATATCCTTCTGCTCAGGCAAAACTAACTTCCTACAACACTCCAGGAGGCATAAAACAACACAGGAACAATTAGAAATGCTAAAGATTCTTTGCATTTCCTACTAATTAAAGCAGTGTGTTGTCTTTGAAAGGAATTTATATGACACTGACACAGGAATTGTTCCTCCAACCGAAGCTGTTGGATGAATATCCAACCAAAGGTGAGATGGGTCCAATCCAACGAATCTTTTCATACTGCCTTCTGGGTCAGCACCATTTATCCCCATGACCTACCATGCTGCTATCCCTTATTAACATATTACTAGATTTACTTATGCACAAGTCCTATTGAGTTAATTTATCTTTCTCACTGAGATAATTCTTAAAAGACATTTAAGACGATAAGAGGTGAGGACAGGAGTAGGCCATTCAGCCCCTCAAGCCTGTTCTGCCATCAGAAGTATAATGGCTGATCTGACATTCCTCATCCACTTTCCTTCCCTTTGCCCAATTAGAAATCTATTGCTTTCAGCATTAAATATACGCAAGTACTGTCTCCAAAGTTCTCCGCAGCAAGGAAGTCAAAAGAATCACAATTCTTCTTCATCTCAGTCATAAATTTGCACCTTCTTATTCTGAGAACATGCCCTCTGCTCTGGACTCCCCCAGGAAAGGAAACATCGCCTCAGTAGTTACCCTGCCTTATCTGTTTCAATAAGATAACATCTCTAAGCACCACTAAGCAACCCGTTTAACCTTTCCTCAGACGTCAAACCCTCTACTCAGGATCATCCTAGTGAACCTTCTCCAAACTAACTCCAATGAAATAGTATCTTTCCCTAAATAGGGGAACCAGAATTGTTTGCAGAATTCTTGATTCTGTCTCACTAGTGCCTTGTACAGTTGTAGTCAGGTTCCTACTTATACACTTCAATCCCTTTGAAATAAGGGTCAATATTTCATTAGCATTCCCTGCTCCCAGCTCCACTTGTACACTAGCTTTCCATGTTTCATTCCTTGAGGACTCCAAATGCCTTTGTGCTGCAGCTTTCTGCAGTTTTTCTTCATATCAGTTGATACTGTTCTTTCGTACTTCTTCCAAAATGAACGATTTCACATTTTCCCCATTATACTCTTATGTGCCAACTTTTTGCCAGTCACTTAACCTATCAATATTTTTCCATAAACTTCTTGTTTCCACCTTGCAATTCACATTACCACTTATTCTCGTGATGCCCATAAACTTGGCTACTGTAGATTTGTTTCCTCCCTCCAAGTCGTTAATACATATTGTAAACAGTTGTGGCCTTAGCACTGATCCCTATGGTACGCCAGTGGTCACAAGCTGCCAACCTGAAACCCGTTATCCCTACCCAGTAGTTTCTGCCTTTTAGCAATCTTTATCCATGCCGGGTTTTACCTCCAGCACCATGGTCCTTTGTCTTGTGACCTAACATCTCGTGAGACACCTCCTGCAAGTCCAAGTGCATCTGCTGGTCACCTTCTGTCCACTCTGATCAAGACTTCCTCGAAAAACTCTAATAAGTTTGTCAGACACAATTTGTCCCTCATTAAGCCAGGTTGACTCTGTTTGGTTAATTATTATTTTTTAAAATGTGCTGCAGTTACTTCCTTGGTTGATTGTAACGTTTTTCCAGCAATAACTGTAAGACTAATTGGCCCAGAGTTACCCACTTTTTGCCTCCTTCCCTTTTTGAATATCACATTAGCAGTTTTCCAACCCTCTGGCATTTCTCCAGCATCTAAGGATTTTTGGAAGATTACAGCTAATGCATCAACTACTTTAGTAACCATTTCTTTTAGGATCCCAGGATGCAAGCCATCTCGGCCAGGGGGATTATCAGCTTTTAGCCTCTTTAGTTTGCCTAAAACTATTTCTCTAGTGATGCTGATGATACTCAATTCCTCCAGTATCAACAGGACATTTGTTGTATCTTCTACTGTTAAGACCAATGCCATTTGCTTGATCCTATAACTATTTATGCAATCTCATTCTCTAATGGCCTATGTTTACTTAGAACTCTCTCTTCCTTTTTATATACTTAAAGAAATATTTATTTTCTGTTTCTATATTCCTCACTAGATTACACTCATAGTTTGTTTTCTCTCTCTTCAACATCTTTTTTGTCCTGCTTTGCTGGATTCTGAATTTATCTCAAGTCTTTGAGTCTACTGCTAACTCTTGCCCATTTATACATGCTTTCTCTTTCATCTTAATCCCTCCTTAACTTGCTGCGTTAGAGTTAGCCAATGTTGGTTCATCCCTTTGTTAAAATCTTTCCTTCATTTTGGGTATATTTTTCAGTGTCATGAATTACCTCCTGATGTCTGTCATTGCTTGCTTTCTGTCTGTCCTGTTAAATTATCTGTCTGGTCCACTTTAGCCATTGCAACTTCCTGTTATTTCATTTTTTTCCGATCTAAATGTCTCACTCTCAGTGAATCCAAAACAAAGCGTTTTCTTCCCCAGAACTTGATGGTCGGGTGCATTTTATATATTTCTGAAAAATATCCCATGAAGCCAAATCTTAATGCACATATAACTACATTAAATGATCCAGAGACCTACAAATGTTTCAGTTTCCTATTCACAACACTAAAGTTTCTAGTCTGGTTACATGCGTGAACAGAATCTCAGTGATTACTCATGGGATTCGCTGGCCAATTATTCTGTCTTCATGTGATAATGACTTTTAATTATGTTTTACAATCTGAAAGTAAACCCTTCTACAACCCCTTCGTATTAACAGGTTGAATTCAAGTATGATTAATGTTGTATAATTTAGTTACTATAGGAACTGCACCCTGATCCAAGCAGCACTACAGCCAATTTAGCTTTTTTTTGTTTTCTAGTGTGATGTTCCTCAGTACATAGTTTGATCTTTTGAGTGTTCAGTCAACCACAGTAAAGTCCCCAGTTAGCTGAAGGTTGATGAAATAAAAAGGAGAGAGCTTGACTTGCTAACAACAACCACATGTCTTCACCTTGCCACCAGAAGAGGGCTTATTGCATCAGCAGACATTGGTTTATTTCTCTCCATTAGACCTATAAGCAGCTCTACTAATTCAGTGTGCAGATTTGAGCAGTGGACCCATGCCCTTTAGAAATTGGGAGAATGTTGTTCATGCACATTTCAGACCAAAGCAAATAGAGAAAAGATTACATGAGTGGACTCACTGTATCATAGGCTGCTAGAACCTTCCTGAGGAGGTCTGGAACTGGACCCTGTGCCTCCATGGAAGGATACTGTTCGCTGAGGTTCAGTGTCACCAACACCGTGTTGTCACTGTTCAGTAACCATGACGACAGAGTTAGAATGCATTGCTTCATGTTCGCCGCAGGAGTCAGGCCACACAACTCTTTAAATGAGACCACGGCATTCTGTGTAAAATACAAACCCATCCATAAAATATACTGTTACACCAGTTGTATGCATCTGAACTCATGCAACAAGCTGGTTGCACTGCTCACAACATTATCTTTATAATTGATTCATAATTGAAAAGAACAAACAAATCATTTTCAAGAGGACATGAAGTCTAATTCTTGGAGTTAGTCTTAACAAAAACCCAAAGAACTTCGACCTACTATAGACCTGCAGGAATTTACACTCATAAAAGTTGTCCATGTAATTATGAGGAATTCCAACATTTATTTACTGTGCAGGGGAACGGCATAATATTGTAGTGAAGCATTGAAGGTGAATACCGCTGAACAATATGACTTCCATCGGTGCTCCATCACATTCAATACCATGGGGAGTGGTTGGCATAGTTCAGTGGAGAGCGTTTCAAGTTAGGCCATGGGAAGAGAATAAGGGGGATGGAGGCATTGCGGGCAGCGGCTTTGCTCTTTCGTATCCCCCTCTGTGTCCCTTTTCTATCACAAGATGATCACCCAATACAGTAAAACTCTGGCAATCCAGCACACCCAGGACTGGTACATTTTCCAGACTTTTGGATTTTAATTTGGATACAGAGTTTCTGGTTTCTGTAACTAAACATTATCCAGTAGCAGGGAACTGCTGGAGAATAATTACTTGCAGGATTCTTGTCAGATTTTCTCGTTCCCTCTTTCAGAATCAGCCCACCCGTGGTTCACTGGGATATGTCGTACTTCCTCAACTTGTGGCTAGCTGAGCAGATTTAATTTCTCACAGCTTGTTAGGCAACATATTTGGTACGGACGAGATGGGCTAAAGATAAGATAAGATTTCTTTATTTGTCACATGTACATCAAAACACACAGTGACATGTATTTTTGCATAGAGCGTTCTGGGGCAGCCCGCAAGTGTCGCCACACTTCTGGTGCCAACCTAGCATGACCACAACTTCCTAACCTGTACGTCTTTGGAATGTGGGAGGAAACCAGAGCACCCAGAAGACACCCACGCAGACACGGGGAGAACGTACAAACTCCTTACAGACAGTGGGCGGAATTGAACCTGGGTCACTGGCGCTGTAAAGTGTTACGCTAACAGCTACACTACCGAATCTATTTCTGCGCTGTACAGCACTCAACTCATGAAAGAGTTGCTGGCCTCAGTTTGCTCTTTCTAAAGGTGGGTGGGTGTTACCAAGTACAGTAAAAATACAGTATTCTGCTCTCTAATGATGTAGAATTAACGACTCAACACTCATTTGGTTCATTCATTTTTTTTAGATGTTACGCATATTCCAGTGAACCAGTTAAGTTGAATGAGAGTGAGGGAACCAGGTCCGCAGAGTGTTGGAGGGAATGTGGGAACCAGGCCTAGGTGAGTTGAAAAGGAACACAGAAATTGAGACCTTGGTGTGTTAGAGTGAGTGCAGGAAGCAGGCTCCTGGTGGGTGGAGTGAGAGGGAAACATTGCTGTTAAGCCAGATGCTGAACTATTGGGATTTTGGAATTGATTTGGGATTTCGGTCCTGATGCAGGGTTTCGACTCAAAATGAGGACAATTTCTTTCCCCCTACAGATGCTGCTCGACCCCCTGAGTTCCTCCAGCAGATTGCTTGTTGCTCCAGATTCCAGCATCTGCAGTCTCTGGTGTCTTTGGGATTTCAGAATTGTTAGGTAGTTGAATACTGGGCTTTCACTGTACTTGGTAACCCCTTTATAATGAGCAGGCTGAGGTCAGCGAGTCTTTAAAGAGTTGCAATGAGAAATTAAATTTGCTCAGTTAGCCACAAGCTGAGGGGTAAGACATGTCCCAGTGAGCCTCAGGTGGGGTTGACTTTGGAAGGGGTAGGGAGAAAATCAGCCAAGAATCCTGCAAGTAATTATTATCCAAGAGTTCCCTCCTGCTGAATAATGTCTAGTTACATAAACCAGAAACTCTATGCCCAAATTACAATTATCCCCCTCAGACAAACAGCTTGGCAAACTCGTATATGGTCACATTTATCAGATATCAAAGGAAGGCTTGCATTGGAAAGGATTCTTAGAGATAGGATCTATGGACATTTAGAGAATTATGGTCTGATCAGGGACAGCCAGCATGGCTTTGTGAAGGGCAAATCATGTCTCACAAGCCTGATAGGGTTCTTTGAGGAGGTGACCAGATAGATTGGTGAGGGTAGTGCAGTAGATGTCGTCTACATGGATTTTAGTAAGGCATTTGACAAGGTTCCACATGGTAGGCTTCTTCAGAAGGTCAGAGGGCATGGGATCCAGGGAAGCTTGGCTGTATAGATTCAGAATTGGCTTACCTGTAGAAATCAGAGGAATGTGGTGGAGGGAGTGCATTCAGATTGGAAGGCTGTGACTAGCGATGTCCGACAAGGACCAGTTCTGGGACCTCTGCTTTTTGTGATTTTCATTAATGACTTGGATGAGGGGGTAGAAGGGTGGGTTGGCAAGTTTGCAGACGACACAAAGGTTGGTGGTGTTGTGGATAGTGTGGAGGATTGTCGAAGATTGCAGAGGGTCATCGATAGGATGCAGAGCTGGGCTGAAAGTTCAATCCGGAGAAGTGTGAGGTGGTACACTTTGGAAGGACAAACTCAAAGGCGGAGTACAAAGTTAATGGCAGGATTCTGGGTAGTGTGGAGGAGCAGAGGGATCTGGGGGGTTCATATCCACATCTCTGAAAGTTGCCCCACAGGTGTATAGGGTAGTTAAGAAAGCTTATGGGATGTTAGTATTCATAAGTCGTGGGATTGAGTTTAAGAGCTGTGAGGTAATGATGCAGCTCTACAAAACTCTGGTTAGACCACACTTAGGGTACAGTGTTCAGTTCTGGTCGCCTCATTATAGGAAGGATGTGGAAGTGTTGGAAAGGGTGCAGAGGAGATTTACCAGGATGCTGTCTGGTTTAGAGAGTAAGCATTATGAGGAGAGACTAAGGGAGCTAGGGCTTTACTCTTTGGAGAGAAGGAGGATGAGAGGAGACATGATATAAGTATACAAAATATTAAGAGGAATAGATAGAGTAGACAGCCAGCGCCTCTTTCCCAGGGCATCAATGCTCAATACAAGAGGGCATGGCTTTAAAGTAATGGGTGGGAAGTTCAAGGGAGATATCAGAGGAAGGTTTTTTACCCAGAGAGTGGTTGGGGCATGGAATATACTGCCTGGGGTGGTGGTGGAGACAGGTACATTGGTCAAATTCAAGAGATTGCTAGATAAGCATATGGAGGAATTTAAAATAAAGGGATATGTGGGAGGAAGGGGTTAGATAGTCTTAGAGGTTTAAAGGTCGGCACAACATTGTGGGCCGAAGGGCCTGTATTGTGCTGTAATGTTCTATGATTCTATGATTTACATAGCACCTCTCACATCCCTTTCAGGACATCCCAAAGCACTTAACAAGTTAATGAAGCACTTTTGAACATTGTGGAGTGAAGGAAACACAATTGTGGATTTTTATGCACAGCAAGCTCCCACAAACAGCAATGTGATGATGATGGACAGTGTGAGGGAATAAATATTGGCCAGGATGCCAGGATCACTCCCCTGCTCTTCATTGCAATATGATCGTGGGAATTATTATGGCCACCTGGGAGAGTAGAAGAGATGCTCAACTGAAATATTACACCTCCGGCAATAAAGCACTTTGCTCAGTACTGCAGTATAGTGTCAAACTATATAAGCCTCTCATATGGATCTTGAACCTACAGCCTGAGGGCTGCTGATTGAGGCAAGTCTGGATGAGATACAAAAGGCTGAATCAGCACTCTTACACCCTGAAAAGAGGGGAAAGCAGAAGTACTTTGGGTACTAACATTGAAAGGGAGTGCGTGAGGAATGCTCAAATACAGGAAAAGTTCCTCTGCAAAGTTACCTCAATTATGAGTTATGAGGATAGATAAGGAGACAGGTTTAATATTAATAAAAACATAAACTGCTGGAAGAACTCAGGGGGTCAAACAGCAACTGTGGAGGCAAAGTGATGGTCAATGTTTCAGGTTGAGACCCTGTATGAGTGTCTTGACCTGAAACATCGACCCTCCCTTTGCCTTCACAGATGCTGCCTGACTCGCTGAGTTCTTCCAGCAGTTCATTTTTTTGCTCTCAGTTCCAGCACCTGTGGTCTCTTGTGTCTCCTGTCTTAACGTTAGTAAAGCTGTAAGCAGGGAATTCTTCATGCAAAGAATGGCTGAGAGTGGATAATAGAAAAGAGCACTGGAAACAGAAAGCCTGCACTCATCAAGGAGCCATTTGAATTCTGCACCATAGGTTTCTTGTGGATGGGTCCCTTGTCCTTGATGGGAGACCTGAATTGGACTGAATGGCATTTCTGATTTGTGATTATATTTTCATGATAAGAGAAATGGGACAGGGGAAAGAAAATTGGAGGGAAATGGAAGAGCTGTGCCAAATAAAAGCTAATTGTAATACAAACCATACCTGTACGTTTTCTCGGAAGTCCATTGCTTCACGTAAGGGTTGAGTAGCTGTTCTAAAGACCTCATCAATAACTTTGATCCCTATGGTTTTGGTTGAAGTGTATTCTCTGGCCTTTTTCCCCTTGCGAACAGAAAGCCCCCTTTTCTGGGATTTCCCACCACCTCGTCGATTGCTGACGGCCACGTGTATAAATAAGGTTGAGTGTGGCAGAAACTCTCCAGTCAAGGACTGAAGAGGCACGTGTCTGTATCCTGCCTGCAGGCATTCAAAGGGTATGGTGTACTGTGCAATGAACTCATCTCCGATGTAGTCATCATCTAGAACTACAAAGCGTAAGAGTGCTAGCTCGGGCAAATTAATTTGAAACTCAAAGCTCTCGTCAAAGATAGGATTGTCATCATGTTGAGTAACTGTCTTAGTCCTCTGTTCTGAACAGTCAGCTGGTATCCCATGTATCTCCACATACACATATGGTTCTACAACATCCCCCTTGGCTGCAGAGCCTTTAGGCTTGGGCAGGTTTTGACCACTAATGATTTTAATGTGAAGAAGCTGAGCTGACACTCCTGGCAAAGAATCCTTTGCGTTGGCGCTGAAGTAGGATACCTCTTCCCTCATGATGGCAGGACGGAGTACATACCCACAGTTTCCATTCTGTCGAAACCATCCAATATTGAGGTCCATCATTAGCCCAGGAGTCTGATAGTTCATAGCCACCATCTGGCAACCACATTTCCAAAAGTCTTGGGGATTCATGTTACTGGCATCTATTCTCATGGGGCTGGGGTATACCCTAGACAAGAACTTTTTATTATAGATCACAAAGTCCTCTGGATATTCATTGGCAATTCTGCTTGCCACCACCTCATTAAATGAGCAAATTTCCCAATATTTCTGATTTCTCCTGGAAACCTCAAAGTCCCTAAACTGCACGGACTTACAGAAGCTCACCAGGTCGGAGAGTTCTTTTGAAAGCCTCAGCTTTCTTTCCGGGGGTACATTCAATTGATCAGCACTGTCTTCGGCCATGCTTTGGCACATTTCAATCCCTTCATCTTCATCACTAACATCTCCTTCAGAATCGGAATAATTCCCAGGCAACTTCTTTCCTTTAAGAAGAATCTTCCCCTTGAGTTGTTCTGGTGATGGGAGGTAATTGCCCTCTGGATCTGGAGGATCCACATGTAACCTGTCCCCCAGAATCTTCTTGATGTGTTGAGCCATCACTTTCTGCTGTTTGACTGAACAGCGTGTCACCAAGCAGAGAATCAAGGGGTGCTGTGAAGCTACAAACGCATACTTATTTATCACATCAATAACTGTCCGGAAAGGTATTTGTGTTGTCATCAAATTGCCGGCATAAATCAGAGGCTCATTATCTGGGCCATCCCAAACCACAAGTTCAATGCTACGGCATCCCATTTTCAAAGCTCGGATATACCCATTAATGTCTGAGGAACCCCAGAAATGGTCCTCCAACAGGCAAGCGTTATGGGATGAATTAATGTAGTAATGAGACAAAGGTTGAGTCATATCTTGACAGACATTTTCATGTTGTAGATCAAAGAGATGGCACTCAAGTGATAAAAGGTAATTGGTAAAGCCATCTATGGAAAGGAAACCTTTCTCCTGACCTTCTTGCGATGGTTCATATTTGCGAATGATTTCCAAACACATATCTTCCGTAAGGCCCTCCATTCCTTGCTCTACGTCCAGGAACAACATAAGGTCCTTGGAGTCAAGACATTCTTTATTGCTGGAGAACTGTACAAGCAGAAAATATATCTCTGGCCGTGTGCAGAGTTCACAGTAAGCCTCGGTGAAGATCTCCAAGGTAACCTCAGTTCCGAGTTTGTCCTTTGCCTTCAGCAGTTCTTTAAATTTCAGCTCAACTTTGGTCGTCTTCATTCCAAGACTCAAACCTTTAATGAGTTGGACTGCCCTGGTCAGTGGAATGTGGCCTTGAGTACCATCATCTGCTGCGTGAAACACTGATTCCAGCCAGGAAGACCGCAAGCTGTTCTGGTTTGACTCGATCACGTGAAGGGTATGTTTTCCGTATGAAACCAGGTACCTCAGTCCCATAACCCAAGTGTTCACAATATCAGCAGAACTAGCCACTAAATCCAGTGATTCATAGTTCTCCCCATAAATAATCGAGAAAGCACATTCATCGGAAAATTGGTCTGAAATCCCATTACTGCGAAGCACGGGAGTCTTCTTTCCCAATCTCACTTCTTTGATGGACTTTATTTCAATTTTTGCTTTGTCGGAGTCTTTTTTCGATGGCTCCCATCTCAGCGACCTCATGTCAGAATCGAGAATAAAATAACGGATGTACACTCTGGAGTTTGAGCGAACCTTTTTCATCTCACATCCCTCCAGCATGAAGGAGATGCAGGCTGCACTGCTGTTGATCTTGCGATCATTGGGCATACTGCTGAAAGAGACAGTCTTCTTCCTGTCCCGCCTTTGTCGTGACCCATCCTGAAACAAACCAAAAAAATTAATGTAAAACAATCATTCACAGTCAGTTGACAACAGCATCCAATAAGAAGGCTGTGCTAAACTCGGCAAATTAAATGAAATCACTTGCAGTCTACGTCCTTCGCTGTCACCATTTGTTAGCCACATCCAGCTCTCCCTTTTGAAGGGGAAGATGGACTTACATACCACGGCTGGACGCTGAAGATACATTTTGCCTTTCATAATAAATGTATGTTTGGCTCATTCTGAAATGTAATGACTTTCTAGCTACCCTTTCTCAAATGCCATTTGTCATCCTCATGACATTCACATCTAATCCAAAGCAGATTTCCCACAGAAAATTGAAAGTCATTTATAATAATTATTTTATAGAAAACAGGTTCTAATAGGTGTCAGCGAAGCCGGTGCGCTCTGTCCCAATCTATTACTCACTCTAACTACATCTTCAAAATTGCATGTGTGGCAGTCGGCCAAAGAAATAAATTTGTGTTTCTCTATGACCTGAACTACCTTTTGCTGTTTTAAAACGTACATCAACTGCGCAAGAACTGGTTGGGCTTCAAGTTGCTTTCAGCAGAAAATGTGAATAAACCTTCTCAAAATGTCACTTGGATAAGAGGAATTCATTCAGCACTCTATTCCAAACCCATGAAGGTCTCTTGACAAACCAAACCACTTTCAATCAAATTTACCTTCTGCAGATCTCTGACTATTTCTGTAAGCCGATGATCGCTGAGAAGCCTGCTGATGAGCAGACGGTAAGAAGATAAATTCTTGTAAATTATCAACATCTTTTGATCTGGTTTGAATGGAAAGCACAGAGCAATCTCTGGGAGAAGACAAATAGACTGCTGATAATCCTACCACCAACTCTGAGATAAGCTCTTCAATATTTGCAACTGAAATTGGAGCTTGCTGCAATAATGATTATCTAATATTAGTTCTAATGTTATAACTTATCTCCTAAAAGCAGACAATTGAACAATCTAATTTTTTTTAATTGTATTTAGAAAGAAGGAAAATTTGCATTTTTTATTGCTTTTTTTCACAATGTCAGGACACCCTAAAATGTTTCATGGCCATTGCAATTACTTATGGAATAAAATCCATGTTGTGATGTAAGGAAAAGTGGCAATCTAATTGCAGAAAACAGAGCCACACAAAGAGAAATTTGTCCTCAGGTGGAAGCGCTGCACTTGCATTTTTATTTCATTTATTTATGCGACCCGGACATTGGTGAAAAGGCCAGAAGTTATTGTCGGTGAGAAGGCAGTGGTGAGCCACCTTCATGAATGGTTGCTGTCCTCTAAGATACTGCCATAATGTTATTGGGCAGGGGTTATTCCAGGACTTAAAACTAGTAAGGATGAGGGAATGAAGCCCCAATGGTACGACTTCGTGAGAAGCCTTCAGATGATGCACCTGCTGCCCTTGTCCTTTCTGGTGAAATCGATCATAGCTTTAGCTAAAGCTGTCAAAGTAATTGAGACTGTTGTAGTGACTGCGTGTTACACTTCAGCTGAGCCAAATTGGCAAGTGGAGTGTAACCTTCAACCAGTCCCAATTATTTGGCACTACTCTAATCCATTGGACCTTGGGTTATTTTAGACTGTTAGCTAAAGCATGTTGTGTAGCCATCTCAATACAGCTGATGAAAGCAATATAGAGGCTTTGAACTGTTAAATAAAATCAACATTGTTACATAAAAAAATCCTCAAAACTAGTCAACCAACTAAAAGCAATACAAAAGTTTGACCTGGTAATGCAGTTAAGGGATTCCAGTTATTCAAAGGAACTAAACGCAGATTGGTCATGACATCGGGATCTTCTGAAAGTTCACAGCCATGGTCTTGCACTGCCAATTATTGTGGTGCCATGGTGCACAGAAGTGGAGTTGGGTGGGGCATGGAACAGAAGGAAAGAACTCACAATAGCATTGTGGTAAATAATAGAAGATGAATTAGTTCAGCTTCATAAATATGAATATACTTAGGGACAAAATTGCATTAAATATCTTTTGGGTAGCACAACCGTGTTTCCATGATTATCTATTGTCTCCATGTATGTGCCTATTTTTGTCTACTATTGTGAACAAACTATACTGATACCAGATGTTTTCCTGTGATCCTCCTAGGTCTGCTATCATCAGCAACAGAACACTGCTCAACTTGCAATAGCTTCCTGGTTTCAAGCTTGTGACGTGCAGGTATTTCAAAGCACCAATGCTGTTCCTCCCCACAGAGCTATTTGTATCCAGATGCTGCAAACGATAACCTTAGTTTAACAGCTTGAGGTGAAAGGTGAGGTTTGCAACTCAATAGCCCTTAAAAGACGACAGAATTACATTTTATTTGTTTGTTGAACATTTCTTGGCTCAATTTTGAAATGATCAGGTTCATTTACCGACTGATTTTATCTGAAGTACAAGTGACAGCAAGGTCTGAGTTGCAGAGCAGACCTGCAGATTGAAGTACACTACATTAAACTGTGATTTACTGAAGAAAACCAAATAACTGTGCTCACTATATGTGTCCACCCTATTTAATGAAAGTGGCTGGTATGAAGCAGCTTACCAACTGCAGCATTGTTCAGAATCAAGAACTTTATCCATTGATGTGTCAAACTAGTCATTCACCACAACCAGTGGGAGATCATTAACTGCACATGTTTCTGGTCATCAGTCCCATTTGGCTTTGAGAAGGAATTTTATTGTTAAGTCTTTTTTCTAACACCCTGCCTACTATGAACGGAAACATAACATTATTCATGAAGTGAATTGTTAGAACATCACAGGATTAGCAAGTCCCTTTTAGCAGTTGGTATACCCTATAGATATTTCTGGTTCCTTCAGTAGCTTCAGATATGGTTTAATTTACAGCCATTTAAAATTCTGAGGTTCTTTACAATTAAGAAAAATTCTCACATAATTTAAATCAATGCACTATATTAAAAGTACAATTGATTTATTGGTAAACTTAAAAATAATTAATTTTCTCTGAATCTCAGGGTCACTACTTTACACAATCTTTTATTGTTTATATGGGCTTCAGTGGCCAAGGAGTTCTACTTCACTAGCACAATATAGAAACATTATGGAACTAAGTACACATCCTTTAGTTGCTTAGGCATGTCCCTCTCTGCTCAACATATCCAGTAAACAGGGAGTAACAATGAGCAAAGGAAGTGTAATGGTCAACCATACTCAGAACAATGGAGTACAAACTACAGGAAGACAAGATCAAACTAAAAAGTTCCCATCAAGACACCTCTTGAGTGCTGGGTCTAGTTCCAGTCACCAGGACACAAGGGAAGCAATTAGGCACTGGTGACAATTCAGAGGCAAGTTCCAAGTGACAGGGGGACTGAGTTATTTAGACAGACTGGCTAAGCCTGTCTGGGCTCTGAAAGGAAGGAGCTAGACAGTGATATTATCAAACTATTCGAATTAGAAAATGAAAAGGAAAAGGTTGATGGAAGATTACTCAGAATGAACTATCAAAGGAGAACAGGGGATGTGGGTTCAAACTGGTTGAATTTAGGACTGATGGAAGGAAGCTTCTCTGCACAGACAGAGTAATCAACACTTGACTTGGCCTTGAACGTGAGCATTGTTGGGGCTGCTCTTTCATGTAAGATATTACACTGAAGTCACATTGGCCCTCCCAGTTAGAGTAAAAGATCCAGTGACAATATTCAAAGAAATGCTCGGATACTTTCCCAACACAGTGGCCAATTCTGATCCATCATTCCACACACAAAGAACAGAGTACCTCATTGTCCTATAAAACTTTACATATAAATTGTCTGACATCCTTCCCTACAGTACAGTGAAAATAGTACTATGTAACTGTAGGTTCCTTTATTCTGTTCCTTTCTATTTTCTGCAATGTACATTCCCTGAGACTTATTCACGTTAACTGAGGGAAGAGCTTCTGGTATAATTTCCAGGCATCCAACTCAACAGCAGTATTGGTGAAAGGGTCTTCTTTGTTCAACGGACCAGTGAAGACCAGGAGACTAGGGAAAACATAGAACATATAGGATCATCCTACTTCTATAATGAAGTTTTTATAATGAAACTTGCCACCTGATAGGTACATACTCTAGATGACTGCAGAACTCTTCCAATCTCCTGCCTGCACAGTTAATACAAATGCAGGCACACAAAGTACTTGAACATACAGGGAATATCAAAATCCAGTGTTGTTCCCACAACATTAAACAAACCTGTCATCAGACAACCACTAACTTTAAAAAGCTAAACATAGCCCAGTTCCTCAGTAAGGGAGGATTCCTACATGCCTTAGATTATCAAGGAAAAAGGTTAGAAGAATCATTCTTGGCACTTAATAACCACACATTCCAAAAAGAATTCAATTCACAAATGGTTTAACCAGCACTATTTCATTTCAGTGATGTACCTTGGTGGTTTATTTTACAGAGCTGTCCCCAGTCTTGTAAATGACTCAAGTCACATTTTCTGAAGCTCAGCACGCAGAGAATCAGACTGAAAGCTTTCAAAGGTACACGTGGAATCTGGCAGAATTTCTACCTGCCTGTAGATTGTCCACTGTGTATCCTTGACCCTGTGCTGATCCCTGGAATCATAACCAAACATACTGCCCCTGTTACTTGTATCACTAACACTGTAGCCCCTGGCTCAACTAAAAGGAAGGACAGGGTAGAATTAGCACAGGAACGATCATTGCCGCAAGGAATTTAGGGACATTTTTTGGAAATTCTAACTACAGATTTACCATTTCAACAGTCTGCTGATGGTTGTTGTAGACCTTTGAAATGACACTAGGCCCTACTTCAGAACAAATTAACATGTCTGCTTCCAGCAAGTGTATGGCATGCCAGAAGCCAAGCTGGTAGGGATTTCAACAGGCTACATTACCCTAACTTAACTGGCAGGTTGTCCATCCAGAGGGTGGAGGATACAAAGCAAGTGGAAAAAACCTTGCAAAACCAGTGCCACCAAAATCTTATTTGTTTAATTAACCTTGTTGGAATACTGCCAGCCTCTCAGAATTTCAGCTCTCAAAAGCTGCTCTACCTGTAATCCATTTCCCCTCACCGTACTTGTCCCATTCCCACAGGCAAATAATCCCCTTTATTTGTGTAATTAAATTCTCTTGCAAATATAACGAGATCCTTAAAGGGCACAGAAACTACAGCAAGTATGAGAAAAGCAAGTTTATGCAGAAACCAACCCAATCCTCTCAGAATGTTTGTCTGGAATGAAAGATATGGAGAAATTACTTCACTGGCAAAAGGTATCAATCCGAACCTTTTCACAGGGAGGCTGAGAGAGAGGCTACTTAGTCCCCTTGTGACATGGAGGTCTGGCCTGGGAATACTTAAAAGAATGAGGTAATCTAAATAAAAGTTTACTAAGTTATCTCTTTCTATACCTGCAGAAAGCAGCATGGTATTAATTCAAGGTTCAAAACAAATTGACATTTATTCCCTGGAGTCTGATGTTAAAACTGGCCCAAATTCTATTTGCAATCTTGCTGCTCTTGCTGTAGCTTATCTCAATAGCCATGAATAAACATAAGCCAGGTTCTGCACACCTTACTGACCCCAGGTACATTTCTTGATATGACTCCATGCATTCAGGGATTTCTGTTTTTTTTTCCTTGTCCTGCAATCAATATGAGCCCTCAGGATTCTTTAGTGGTAAGTAATTTTAAAGAAATTAAAGATCCATTGGTGTGGGACCAGGAGACACAAGTAGCTCCACTAACTCCAGTGGGTCCAATCAATCTCCATTTCTCTCCAATTACTGCTCCTCCAACTCTGTCACTTTGAGCCACAATCCTTTAAGATCAGATCCGCTCCTTGAATGTGTCCAAAAGTTGCTGTCTACACTGCTCCACTCAGTCATTAGAGGAGCCTTCACCCATCTGCATTGGCTCTCACCCTCTAATACATTAAAGTCCTCATCCACAATTTTCCCATGCTCACCACTCACTCCTACTATAAGCTCTTTGATCCTCCAAGAACCTGACCCATATTTCAAATTCCATCATTCACTTGTTTAGTTTATTTTTTCTCTGGCATTTCACATTTATATGTTACCCTCCTACTTTAGCACCAGTCTTTGACCTGAAACATCAACTCTGTTTCTCCTTCCACAGATGCTACCTAGCCTGATGAGTATTTTCTGTTATATTTTGTATTTCAGCATTGGCTGTATTTTGTTTTTGGACTTTCCTTTTACATCACCCTCCTGCCCACTTTCCACATCAAGGCCTCCAGCTGCCTTGGCCCCCACACTCTATGATACTCACCCAGAATGCCTCAATCTTACAGGTTCTCTTCCCACTTTCTCAGAACCTCACCCCATGACACTGCTTTCATAAGAACAATACAACATAAGAAGTGCAATCAGGAGTCCCTCATGCCTGCTTAGATATTCAATAAGATCACAGCTGATCTTTTATCTGAACACCACCTTCCTATACTTAACTATATCCCTCAATTTCCTTAATATCCAAAAATCCATCAATCTTGAAATTACTCAACAAGACAAGACAAGATACCTTATTAGTCACATGTACATCGAAACACACAGTGAAATGCATCTTTTGCGTAGAGTGATCTGGGAGCAACCTGCAAGTGTTGCCACGTTCCCGGCGCCAACATAGCATGCCTACAACTTCCACAGACACGGGGAGAACGTACAAACTCCTTACAGACAGCGGCTGGAATTGAACCCGGGTCGCTGTTGCTGTAATAGTGTTACACTAACCGCTACACAACTATGCCTGCCCCTACACTACAGTGCCTGCCCTCACTCAGCAACTGAGCCTCCACAACCTCCCTGGGTAGAAAATTCCAAACTGGGCATTTCATACACCCAATTTAAACCATTTTACTATGTTAATTGTCCTGTATAATTGTATATGGTTGCTTATACTCTCACAAGTGACTAGTATAATGCAACAACAAATGAACCATGTTGGTTCATCCAAACTACAATGGATTATGAACTAAAACGAAATCTCAATGAAATGGTCCTTCCAACCTAATGTTGTGGGTCTGCTGTATAGAATTCCCTTGTATGCAATAGCTCATGCTAAAGAGCTTTTTCAGGAAGCCATCTAGTTTATAAGAGGCTGAAGGATGGAATGTGTTTTAAGCTGAATAACGACATTTTGAGGAAATAATTTGTCATGCAGTAACTTAGGAGTTTGTTCATTTCTATTACAGCTATTTTAATGCCAAAAAATGCTAATAAGCAATTCCTAAGGCTGAAGAAGGAATCATTCACCAAAACTTGGGTTATGGCCTAGGGAGTGTATTTAACTAATACACATCGCCATAAGCTAAAATTGGCAAAGGCAATTTGAACCATGTCTGAATGTTGCTGCTCCTGTCGTTCTTGGTGACAGGAATCACAGCGAAGGGAGATGTTCTTGAATTAATCTTGGTCAGTTGTTGCAGCACACCTTGTATATCACAAATGTCATCATGACAGTGTGCAGGTTAAGTGCACATTTAAGAATGACCAAATTAGTTACCTGCCTCATGAGCCACACAGACAGCAGTACTGTGTTTGTTACACAACCTTTTGGACAGACAGTCAAGCCAGCCTTGTAAATTTGGCAGGATCCTATTAAATCAGAAGTCCAATTACATCACTGTTGCTAAGGCATGGGATTAAAATCACCCCAACATTGATGTCACTAGGTATGACTGACTTGTCAACATTAGCATTGCTGCTAAAAACCTGTGTTAAAATCAAGAATATACTAAGGCACAGCTACCAATAACTGTTAATGGCAAAATTTATGAATACATAGGATAGGCTCAGCAGAAACACATGAAGTTGAGGAGCAGGATTTACGTTTAAAACAGCAGACTACAAAAAAAACACCAGTGAAAGCCACATTTTTAAAGCACAATAAGTGTCACTCCATGAGAATGCACGTTGGCAAGTCTGCTAATGCTGACCTGAAGCTTCACAGGCAGAGACAGCCAAGGTCAAGCAATGGAAGTGGTTACTCTGAAAACCAATTGAAGTAAATGAGTCACTTGCCACCACTCCCCTCCCCCATACTCACCAAACTTAGCTTACACTGGGCATGTTGCTATGATTCAGCTGCAGATTCATGAGAAATGCAAAGGCACAATGGAAGTATAAAATGGGCAAAAAGAACAGTTCTGTGGACAATCTGTGAGATCCTGGCAGACGGAAAAGAAAGTCCTTTCCTCCCCCTGTGTGCTGAATAAACGCTGAATTCATGCTTCTCTAATTTATGCCTTGGAGCTAGTTTCTCAAGTAAGAATTCCCTCTTTGTAATTGATTAAATTATTCTGCTGGGGACAATTGAATTACTGTGAGCAATTTGCAGGGATTTTAGCCTTTGTGAGACCATGACAGAAGCGATGAGATAAGACTGGAAACCAGGGCTGGTTATTATCAAGTCACTTGGGGGAAAGAAAACATCTTTCCATACTGTTATCACATAGTCTCCTCTTACACATCAATTAAATATGATCTTTTCTCTGGCCATTCTACACATTACCTAATAATTTGTGTCATATAATTCCCCCCTTGCTCCATTTTTTTATTTACTTGGGCAGACAAAAGAAAAATTTTTCAGATGCTGTAGGTCTGAACTTTAAATAACACTCTGAATATTAGAATTAGTCCTGATGAGAGGCCATCGACCCAAAGGATTAATTTTTTTTCTCTCTCAAGCAGATTTGTCTATCCTGAAGACACAAGAGAATGCAGATGTTGGAATCCGGAGCAACACACAAAACGCTAGAGGAACTCAGCGTGTCTGACAGCACTTGTGGAGGGAAATGGACAGTTGACGTTTCAGGTCGAGGCTCTTCATCTGGACTGACAGATAGAGGGGAAGTAGCCAGTATAAAAAGGTAGAAGGAAGGGGTGAAACTCGTACTCTACCCTTCCTTCCACGTTTTTATACTGGCTACCTCCCCTCTATCTTTCAGTCCAGGTGAAGAGCCTCAACCTGAAACATCGACTATTTCCCTCCATAGATGTCGCCTGACCTGCTGAATTCCTCCAGCGTTTTGTGTGTTTCTATCCTGAAGGCAGGCTCCAAGAGTTTCTGATTTTTCTTTGCAGGGTCAGGCAGCTCATATTGCTGCTGTAAGGCACTCACACCATGAGAAACATGAATCCATTTTGTAACTCTATATATGTTAGTAGGACTTTGGGCAGTCCTGATACGAGTACAATGTAGGCTTTAATATAACTGAAAATGCTGGAAACACTCAGCAGGTGAAGCAGCATGTTTATTGCAGTTTTCCAGCATCTGCAATTTTTTGATTTTCATGGGGTTGGGTGTAATGAGGTTCATTTTTTGACACCAGAGCCAAGCAACCTAATATGTATCATCCATTTCCTGCACTGCTAAAGCACAATGGCTGCAGTGCCCACCATCTACAAAATGCACGGTGGTAACCCACCAAGGCTTCTTTAACAGCACCTCTCAAAGCCACAGCATTTATCACAGAGAAGAGCAAGAGCAGAAGTGCATGGGTATACCATTAACTGCAAGTTCTCCTCCAGTTTATTGTCCTTCTTCCATTGTCACTGAGTCAAAAACCTGGAACACCCTACCCAAAACCCTGGTGGGAGTATATGTAGGAGGAAAGGTTGGCTCAGACTCAATCAAAGAAGAGTGGTCAACACTGAATGGATAAAGCACAAAAATAAAATACCGCAGATGATGCAAGTCTGAAAAAAATCATACACAGGATATGAGCACTACATTTAATGCCCATCCTTCATTGCACTTGAGAAGATGGTGTTGGGTCACCTTCTTGTCCTGCTGCAGTCCTCGAGATGCAGTAGCTCCACACCATTGCTGGAGTCCGTGTGATATCCAACAATGGAGCCTCAACACATCAGGACTCCCAGTATTACATTGGACAATCTGCCTCCCTTATCCTACGGCAGCCAGACCTGGTATGGGATCGGAATCGTCATTCATTGGATTGGAACTTCTCTTTCCAGAGATTAGGAGGACAACTGTAAATTCAGTTACCTTTCAGTTGTGTTATTTTAATATTTATAGTTGTTTCCTGCTTAATTAGTTCAGTATAACATCATGGGCAGAAGGGCATGTTCTTGTGCTGTACTGTTCTATGTTCTGAGTTTTAAATTTTTTATTTTTTTAAAAACATAATATAATTGGTTACTTTAATTATTTACAGCAATCTAAATATTTAAATATCTCTGAATATCACAGAAATTGTTTAAAATGATTCACTGCCTTTTAAAGAGAAAAGTTCCTCCCTCAGTCTTGCTCCTTGTCAAAGGTCATCAGGGAGTTAATGGGCAGGGCCTCACAGTGATTGCTGAGGTTACTTGCTCCTGAGGCATAGCTACACCCTCACTGGATGTGGAGGGTCAGCTCAATCAGACTTCTGTATCCAGATGGTCAGTGGAGGCAGGAACTGCAGACAGTGGGCCAGATGTTAAACAATCACCAAATTCTGCTACAAGGCCTCAAATTCAGAACGATGGGGGTATAAAGACTCTGCGGCTTTACACAGAGGCTAGGAATGCATGGGATAGACTGTACAGGACCCACTGGGGATTTATAACAGTATATTCAAAAGGTAGTGAGATAGATCTGCTAAAATAAAACACGGGTAGAGTTCTGAGAAGTGTGTGTCAGGACAGTTCCCAGATACAAAGTCCTTTCTGGGGTCATATATTTCAATGCTACAGATGTATTAAAGCAGTTTTGCCCTGCTGTTTCAATTCATTATGAAAGAAAAATATCACAGAGTAATGATGTAATCCAGTAGATTAAAGGAAATGGGGAAGGACTGGGCCAAAAATAATGACAGGAGACTCAAGAGAAAGTAAGAGTTATTATGTGGCATGGTTGAGGAACGTCAAAGTGGTTTGAAAGTGGTTTCGGTATTTTTTTGGCTGTTGTGCTGTCCTGGCTGTAAGGAAACATAAGAGGTACAGCAAACCACATAGGCACTAAATCACAGTCAAAGGACTACCTTATTCAGGGCCCAACAAAAGAGGTCCCAGAAGCTGCCTCAAGCGTATGTACACTAGGTAGGGTAGATGTGGCTACTTGCTCACCACTCCCGTGTGTGATTATGGCCATTCAAGTAGCTAAACCGGATAGATCCACATGTAGTGTTTGGAGATGAAGTGGAGTCCTTCCTCACTTCTGACTGACGAAGCTCATCCACACAATGACAAACTCCCCTGCAGCCAGCTGAAGTAAAACCACAGATCAACACTATCATTATTCAATATTAAACCATTTAAAACCATATGTGGCAGATGCTAGGAGATTTAACTTATCCTCTTCAGCCACAATTAATAGTATTATCTTTACTGGTAACAACTTAGGATGTGGAAAGTTATCTTTATAAGCCAATATCCATTGTAATTATATAAATGATTCCAATAAAGTGAATTGTTCCTCACATAATTACATAAACCTTCTGTTTATCATAGCACCATGCCTTACATAAAACATCAGTGCGGGTACACACTCCAAAACACAGACGCGGTTGCAGTTTTCCACTTGTTGATAAGGTCTTCAGAGAGATGAACCTTGGAAACCAGTTCATCTTTTGTTTATGGCCACAGCAACTTGATACATAGTTGCTCAGATTCAACATCCGGTAAATGGTATCATATTAGCAAGCGTTCCTCTTCACAAGTTCAATTCTTACTTTACGTTATTTAGGAAAGGCAGCCTAAATAAAAATAACAGTGATGTGTTTCTCCTGAATCTAAATCTTGACATGCTAACTACATGAGATGAAGCAGGAATCATAAAAGAAAATTGTGGAAATACTCAGAAGATCAGGCAGCATTTGTAGAGAGATAAACAGTGATAAACAACACTTCAGGTGGATAACCAGGCCAGAATTCCAACATCTGTAGTATGTGAAGTAGGGTTGGAGGAGGCTTGTGTGGACCATAAAAACCAAAGAAGGAACAGGGGACCCTGGTGCGTGTATCCAAGAATTGTGAAGGCAGCAGTGCAGGTAGTTAAGGAGGCATACAGGATATCTGACTTCATTAATCAGAGCATATAATATTGGCCAGCACAGTGGCACAGATAGTAGAGCTGATGACTTACAGTGCCAGAGACCCGGGTTCAGTCCTGACCTTAGGTGCTGTCTGTGTGGAGTTTCACATTCTCCCTGTCTCTGGTTTCCTCCCACACCCCACCGACATGCGGGCTAGTAGGTTAACTGGTCACTGTAAATTGTTCCAGCTGGTAGAGTCTAGGGAGAGTTGATGAGAATGTTGGGAGAATAAAAAATGGGATTAATATAGGATTAGTGTAAATAGGTGGTTGACACTCGGTACAAACTCAGTGGGCTGAAGGGCCTGTTTCTGTGCTGTATCTCTCCATGGCTCGAAAATATATGATAATACAATTGTAGAAAACATTATTTAGGCCATAGCTGGAGCACTATGCTTCCCAAACTATGGGAAGGATGTGATTTCTCTGGAGAGGGTCCAGAGGAGTCTCACCAGATGTTGCCTGGGATGGACCACTTCAGCTCTGAGGGGAGACTGGATAGGCTGGATTTGTTTTCCTTGGAGTGGAGAAGGCTGACGGGTGACCTGACTGAGGTATACAAAATTATGCTGTTCAAACACAGGACAGGTAATGAAAAACTTTTCTCTTTAGCAGAGGTGTCCATGACCAGAAGGGATAGGTTCAAGGTAAGAGGTGAGAGATTTAGAAGGGAGTTGATGAATCATCTTTTCACCCAGAGGTTGGTTGAAATCTGCAACGCTCTGTCTGAGGGCTGGTGGCTGCAGGTGTTCTCACAACATTTAAGGAATATTTCGGTTAGCACCTTCTATAAATTTTTGATCTGTTGTTGTTGGAAACCTTCCCAACAAATGAAAGCGTTGTTGACATTTTTATGCCTTAGTTTTTTGTGTGTCATATCTGGGTAGCAAACACTGAGCCACGATAAAAGTGACCTCATAAAGTGAATGTGAAAATACAAGATATTGCAACATATATCTGGCTATTCAGTCTTCTAGTTGGTGCTGGGCTGAGGAATCATACAGCACGAAAACAGACCCTTCGGCCCATTGTCTGTGCCAGCCCTCAAGTACCCAGCTACACTAATCCCATTTCCCAGCACTCAATTCGTAGCCTTCTATTTCAAGTGCTCATTACAATACTCCTTGGCAAGGTATCTGGTTTTCATGACATTGCACCAGTTCTGTACTTTAATAATGATGCAAAAGTGCTACTATCTGATAGAAAGCGTTTAATATTTCAGTGGAAACAGTTTTGTCGGCTGGTAGATGGATTTTTGTGTTAAGGTAAGAAATTAAAATTTGTGCTTCTATAGTTCACATCCATTTCAGAATCTCCTAAGGCAACTTATATCCAATGAGGTGTCTTTGAACTGTAGTCACAGTTATGCACAGGAAGAACTGTGAAAATGACTGGATAATCTGTTTCCAGAAATGTGGTTTGAGAAATAATAACTGATCAGGACACTAGGGATTACATGTATTTCTTATTTTTCTTATTTCAAAAATAAACTTTATTCATAATAAAAAAAATACATACAAAGGAAGAACACAGTGCAAAATACAAAAGCTTTACATTCATGGTTGTTACATTCAGTAGTGTAAAACGTAAGGAGATAAAAAACATACACACAAATAAACATAGCACCATTGCCACTTTTTTAAAAATTTTATTTACAGCATGGTAACAGGCCCTTTCAGCCCAACAAGTCCACACCGCCCATTTTAAACCCCAAATTAACCTACCCGTATGTCTTTAGAATGTGGGAGGAAGCCCACGCAGACACAGGAGAACGTACAAACTCCTTACAGACAGCGACGGGAATCGAACCCCGATCGCTGGCGCTATAATAGCGTCATGCTAACTGCTACGCTACCGTGCCACCCGTGCACTTATGTAGCTCCCTGAGGTGATACCCCTTTCATTGTTTGAGGGGCTTCCCCACTCAACCCCTTCATACGTGGTAGTGGGAGGAGTCCAGACTGTGGTCCTTCCCCACAGAGCCTTAGCATTGGCTGCACCAAGCTTCAGTGCATCCCTCAGCACATACTCCTGCAGCTTGGACTGTGCCAGTCTGCAGCATTCCCTTACAGACATCTCATTGTGCTGGAATTTTTGAGCACACCAAAGAGCATCTTTCACCAAGTTGATGACCTTCCAGCAGCACTTGATGTCTGTCTTGGTGTGTGTCCATGGGAACAGCCCGTAGATCAGAGAGTCCTCTATCACATAGCTGTTGGGGATGAACTGGGACATGGACCTTTGCATCCTTCTCCACATCCTCTAAGCAAATCCACAGACTGCAAAGAGGTGGGTAACCGTTTCTTCCCCAACGCTGCCGTCCCGAGGATAGCATACATTGGGGGTGATAAGTTGACTGTAGAGGAAAGCTCTGACTGGAGGGCACCTCTCACTGCAAGCCAAGCGAGGTCTTTGTGCTTGTTGGTCAGATCTGGCAATGAGGCGTTCTGTCATATGGTTTGGACCATTTGCTCTGGGAACAAACCCACAGAATCCATAGTGTCCCTGTCCCTCAGTGTCTGAAGTACATTCTGCGCTGACTACTGTCTGATGGACTTGTGGTCAAAGGTGTTTACTTGGAAGAACTCTTCCACAAAGAACAGGTGGTGCAGCAACGTCCAGCTGATTGGGGCGTAGCGCAGTAGAGGGGCATCTTTTGCACCAGCAAGAGAAATAAAGAACTGCAGATGCTGGAATCTAGATGAAAAACACGATAATGCTGGAGGAACTCAGCAGGCCAGGCTGCACCCGTGGAGAAAAGGTCCTGAAGAAGGGTCCTGACCTGAAACATTGACCGCCTGCTTTTCTCCACGGATGCTGCCTGGCTTGCTGAATTCTTCCAGTATCATTGTGTTTTGCACGATCAACCTCTGCAAACCCTTGCATCAGACCACAGAGTAACATAGAGGCAGTCCCTGGGTTAAGTAAAGGTTCTGTTCCTGAGAAAAGCTCAGCCGATTTCTCCATAAGTCAGAAACGCCTGTTTTCTACAGCTACCCAAATCGTATCACTCTACATACACTTGCAATAATTCTTTCATTTCATTGAATAATCACCCTAGCACAACCCATAATTAAACTAATTGAATATTTATTGTGTCCAGTCATTAATGAACACCATGAGACTTTGTATTATTATTACTACAGGCGACCTCCACATTACGGCCGACTGGATTATATAAATTTGCCTTTATGGAGTTCACAAATCATTACCCAAAATCAAAATTTGCTCTTATGGAATTGATTGGGGAAAAAATAAATAAATAAGCACAAAATGCAAAAGAAACAACAAATTTTGTCCATTTTTTTTCAACTTGTATTTCTTGACACATGCACAGATAATGTGGCGAGATTTTTAGCATGGTAGGTTTATTTTGCTGTCATTTTGTTGATTTTTTTTATAAGAGTTTTTCACATTATTTATGTCTGAAACAGGGTCAGCAGGTTTAAGTGCAAGTTGTAAAGCTAAATAGAGTCATACAGCACAGAAACAGGCACTTCGGCAAAATCTAAGCTAGTCCCATTTGCCTGTGTTTGGCCCATATCCCTCTAAACCTTATCTATTCATGTACCTGTCCAAACTTCTTTAAAAATATTGTTAATGTACCTGCCTCAACCACTTCCCCTGGCAGCTCGTTCTATATATGGGCCACGTTCTGTGTGAAATAGTCGTCCCTCAGGTTCCTAATGAATCTCTCCCCTCTCACCTTAAACCTATGCCCTTTACTTCTCAGTTCCTCCATCAAACCAAAAAAACTGTGTGCATTCACCCTATCTATGCCAAATAATCACATAAAGGAATTTCACTGGATGTAAAACTTGATATTTTACAAAGGTTTGATGCTGGAAAAAATCTTAGTGCAATACCTAAAGCTGTGAAGCTGTTTACAACATCTGCAGTTGCTTGTGTCTCCAAATGCAGCTGCCAGCCACCTAAGAGCTTTGCTTTGGAAACTGACAGGGCAATCTCTTAAGTGGCCCCCTGCTGTAAACCAGCAGTACTATAATTACTGTTGAGAGAAAAACATCCTGTCGGATCACACCCCCAATTATAGCATGGGATTCAATGGTAAATTCAGTTTCGTTATGGAAAATCTAGGAATGCAACCCCTCTGTAATGCAGGGTCGCCTATCATAGTTTGAAAAATGCTTTAAATCTGTGTAAAGTCAGATTTTCTTAAGTCAGGTCATTCATGCCCCAGGAAGCTCCTGCAGTCACTGCCCTCAGACCTTGAACTGCATATAGGGATCCTCACTGTTCTTTATTAACATTGTAATTAAACCTGTTTCATACAGGAAGAATGCTTCTTGTTTCAGAGACATTAGAGATGAACGCAAAAGGTAAACTGAATTCTGCTTCAGGATGAGTGCAAAATGCAGCTTTTGAAAAGTGCTAATGTTCCTGAGTCAGAACACACACAGGTGCACATTTATGCAATGCAATGCAAGTGATGTGAATTAGAAGGCTATAGACCAGAAGCTGGAAATTGGGAGGGATTGGATAGTTCTTTATCCATCTGTGGCTAATGGCCCCATGTCATACTGTTAACTTTATTGTTTTGATGTGTAATATATATTTTGATGTGTAAGTGTACCTTGAAGAACTGGATATATTTCATGTTATGACCTTGATACATATTTGTACCAGGCACAGCTCTTTAGTTAGCTTAATACCTTTAGTTGAAAGGTGTTAAGCTTACAGCTGTATCTCAGTCTAATGGACTTTACTTGCAGTAACACAGAGGAACCCAAAGACACAATATTGACATATGCTTGACAGAATAGCAGGATGGTAATCCAAAGTGACAGAGAACAGGGCCCTTTGAGAAGAGCAGTGATAATAACAGGTAGCGGACTTTGCGAATACTTGGGGAACTCGAGACATATGAGAGGACTCAGACTTGTATATGGAATGTGTGGAGATGGTCCTCATGGCGAACAATATCACTGAGGTCCTGGAGGAGGACACAGTACAGAAAAATGCAGCAAATACAAGAGAAAAGGAAGGCAACAATGCCATGGTTAGTAGGGTATATGAAATGCTGGTGGTCTATGAGTGCCACGGACTAAAGACAAGGCTTCATGTTGGGACATCTGATAATCTTGAAGGAATATTTTATCCAATGCTCTCAAAGATTTTTGAGAGCTACAAGTTTGGCAGGTGCAACCAAGGACCAGAGGAAACGATTGGTGAATATATGGACAGGCTAAAGATATTGGCAAAAGACCAAATATTCTGAACTTAAAAAGTCACTCATTGCAGGGATGCTTAGTGTTTAGGCTAGCTGATGAGAGAAATCAGACAAAATTATGTAATATGGAGAACTTAACGTTTAAGGAGGCTTGTAGGATGACTACCAGTATGTCTAAGGATGTGAGGTAGCTTGGCTTAAGAGAGCAATTCTAGAGTGCAAACCACTCCTTTGTGCTCAGCCTTGTGTATTGTTAGCTACTTGAACTGGTTTGGACGTGTTAGTATTATGGTTATGTACCTCTACAGAGAGGTTCTATGGTCAATTTTTGCAACTCACAGCATCCCCAAGGAAGAGGCTTCAGACAATAACCCACACCTCAGGTCAGCACCTTCCTCTGCTCCAGTGGAATCCAACATAGCATCTAACAAGAAATGCGCATAATCTGTTTACATGATTAAGGAAACAAGGAAGTAACAGTTGTTGGACAAAGGGTCCACGTGGCCTGTGAGTCATCAGCTTGCAAATTTCTGCTTTGGACAAGACTACCCAGCCTCAGTCACCCACAGGACTTTCCTCAATGTGTGCTGAGCTTAGTGCCATCTAACTCAGAAGGATGGCTGGAGGAAGAGAAGAGGAGTCAGAAGAGGTGGCATATCACGTGACTGGGGCTTTCAAGTGACACTGTGAGAGTGGTCCCCCTGGCAAGTCTAGGAAGATTGTCAAAATGAAAACGTGGAGATTGTGGAAATATTGAAAGTCAAGAATTAACTGTGAAAAAGGGTGACAGATGTCAAAAGGTTCACTTGGATCAACTAGTACAGGCACATAGTATCCAAAAATGATGCTGATCAAGAAGGTGAGGTAGTGAACGAGCATGGGGTTGAGTAGCAGCATGGATCCCCATCACTGGACAGGATATGTGGCAGGGGGAACCAGAGCCCAGAGCAGAGAAGATGACATGCAGCCTATAGCAGGAGGTTATCCACCAAAACTACAAGAGCAGATTTTCCACCAGAACTGAATAACCCCCAGTTGTGTAACTTCATGAGGATAAATGGTTGATGCGTAAACACCAATGGTTCCATTTTATGTGCAATGCAACTGTTTTTACTGAGAGTTGTAGCAAAAGGCTCAGTTGTCTCAATCAAGGAAAGTTAATTCATGGATGTTCTTCCTTTTTACAGGGGAAGTAATGCGGTTTTTATAAGTTTAAGATGCCCTTAAGGAAGGTGTGTACCTTTTGGCATAACTCTTGACACATTGTTGTACCAAACACTGCTGTTTAGTTGAGAGTTACTGCCATCAGTAAAGGATGTCTATTTATAATTCTACCTCTGTCTAATCTCTGTCTAATCACACAAACCACAGACAATATATTCTGATAATGTAATGAATGCTTTTGCTGTGCTTTGGATCCAATTGTTCACCACATGTGCCTCAGGCTTTAGCGAGCAGACCTTTCCTCGTTTCCTTCCTAGTATTGACGCACTCATAACCTCAGCCACTGGACTGAAATTTATTAATATTTGCAAGAGAAATAAACTGCAGCTCTAATACCCAAGCTGTGATTTTATTCATGCTAATTGGAGAACAAGTCTAGGAAAACATGTCTAGTTTTTATTTTCATTGCTCCCACCAAGTAGAATTAGCTCACAATTATATAAAAGTCATGCAGCCTGAGCAGACATCTCTCAATCACTAAGCAGCTGGACGAGCTCCCCACTCTCATGTAGTTGCATGAGCAAGCTTAAACTTAACATTCGGGAAGTGAATTTTGTTCCCACGGAGCTGCTGTCAGAACAAATCACTGCAAATATAATCATAATATAATAGAGCTTTAACTGGTTGAAGGCTCTGCCCCAATTATTCTGGGCTAAAGTATAACAGTCGGTATTTGTTTCATTACACTTATTTCCAGCAGGTAAATATGAAAGGTTCATTTTATATGCAATATGATGTTTTTATTGTCAGTTTTAACAAAAGGCTTATTCACCAAAAGGAAAGTGAATGTGTGCACACTCTTAGGAAAGAGCATGCTTGTGATGCCTTGCGCAGTCAAACAACCCTCCAACACTCACTATCTAGGTTGGCAGATAAATTAAGGACACTGGCGTGCGATACCAGATGTTGAGAGTCTGTTGAAGCTCAGTTTCAGCAAGAAAATAAGTTAATTATAAAGGGAACAAGAATGTGGAAAGATTAAATCTGGGGTGCTATACCATATTTAAAGGCAATAATGAGTACAGATAAGATTATCATTGCCAGAAACATATGTTGGAATCTTCAATATCAACCTAAATGCAGTTTGCACATCTGTGGCCATTTAACGTCATTTAGAATGCCAGATGATAAGTTCCTATCGCACCTGTGAAAGATTAGTTTTGATGGAGTATTTTGTTTGATAAATTCATGCACATCAGTAGCACAAACAGGCTTTATGCTAGCCTCACCACATTTTACTCTGCTTCCAAAATTCACTCCATTGACATTTGACACCGTGTCCCTAGTGGTCGGAAATGTTTTGGGTGATGGCTTCATGCCAGAATGCAGCTTGGCATGTGATTTAAGCTCTGTATGGGTTTTGATTGCTTGCTGGTGCTGGTGTTCTTTACCTATGTTTAATTATGCATATGGTTGGTTGATATACCACTAAAGGTTATGGTCTCTGCCATTTCAGCTTACAGATTCTGCAACGTGGGCAAACAGCATTGTTCATTGTCCAAGGCTTGGTTGAGGATTATCTCCTGAGTTACAGGAGCTGGTATCATCCAATCACTCTGTGAAGTTTTGACCAACTGTCCAAATTTGTTCACCTCTCCCTCTACTTGAGTTGAACACATGCAGCCTGGGCCTGCAATAATTTGACTTGGCATTTTGCTTAATGTGCATTTTTGTGATTTATGTCCCTTGATGTCATTTACAAATCTTTGAACATGTCTGTACATTACTCTGGGTTTTTCATCTATTTCCTGCACCTCCCTCTCATCCTCTTCCTTCCTGGACAGAGCAAGAACAGATTTTCCGTGGTCCTCACCTTCCACCCCACCAGCCTCTGCATTCAATGGATCATCCTTCACAAATTCTGCCAGCTCCAACAAGATTCCACTTCCGGACACATTTTCCTCTCCTCTCTCCCTTCCAGCATTCAAAGCGTTCATTTCTTTCACAATTCCCTGCTCTTCTTTTCCATCCCCACTGACCACTCCCATCTTATGACACCTTCCCATGCTACAGAGGAGATGCAACATCTGCCCTTTCACTTCCTTACTCCTACCATCCAGTGATCCAAAAGGTCATTCTGAACAAAGCAGTGATTCACCTGCAGTTCTTCTAATCTAGCGTCCTGCATTCACTGTTCACAGCGTGGCCTCCTCTACAATGGAGAACCAAACGTAGATTGAGGTGGCTGCTTGTGGAGCACCTGCACTCAGTCCACAGGAGTGACCATAAGCTCCCAGTTGTGCTGCACCTGAATTCTCCATCCCACTCCTCCTCAGACATATCTGTCTGTGATCTCCAGCTTTGTTGCAATCAGACACAAAACAAGCCTGAGGAACAACACCTCATAATCTAATCCAGGCACATTGCAACCTTCCAGACTCAGTACTGAACTCTCCAACTTTCTGTCTGTATCAGAACTGGCCATTGCTGCCTGTCTCCATCTTGGCTCAGTTTTTCTTGTCCACTTGTACAGTCTAACCTGCTGGCCACATCCCACAGTTTACTTTTGCACAGCATAATCTGATTCTAAAAATAGTTATCTGCTACATTGACTCATTTGGTCTCATCCTATCAGATATATTCCCTTGTTCTACCCATCCCTCCCCCTCCTTCTCTGAATTGTTGTCTCCCTTTCCCAGCTGAGGAAAGACCCTGCAATACTAACACAGATACTGCCTGACCTGCTGAGTGTTTCTGTCATTTTCTGTTATTTCCAGTGTTTCCAGTTTCTTTTTTAATTTTTATTCCTTTTTTATTACTGGATCCAAACTCTGGAGCTCTCTGTCCTTCTGGAAGCACACAGTGGCGATCCCCAATGCCCCACCTCATCCACTCGAGAGACAATCTTGTCAAGTGGTGTTTGGAACCACCACTAAAGGGCTTGTGTAACAGCAGAAGATTGCAGCTTGGGCACAATTACTCACTCAGTGCTTTACATTGTCAGTTCTAAAGCATCACTCATTACTCCCCTGAAGATCCACAGCAAGAGAGAAAAATTAAGCAGGAGGAGTACCAGTGAGGCTTTATCATTTGTGTTACCAGTTATGTTCTGTACTGCGCTGGAAAGGACAATGAGAGTAGACTCAGTGACAAGGACCAAAAGTGAATTGGACATTTGTAGGACCATGGGGAACCAGCAGGAGGGTGCAGCTCATTGGAGAGCCTTTTGGCAGAGCTGCTTCAGATAAAATCGGCCCATTTTCTGTGCTTGTGTGATTTTATGGCTCTAAGTTATTGGGTTTGCTTATGGACCTTGACAATCCTGAAAGGATGACATAAGCCAAGCGATGTAAGAGATACTGTCTACATATCACTCCTATTAGTTATTGGCTGGCACAATGAGATAAGTGGATTGAGGCTATTGCACAGATCGAGGAATGTAAGTGACCTGCAGATCCAGGCAACCATTATACGTGCAGGCAGATAGTGCTGATGGCCTCCATAATCTGCAATTCTTTTAAAAGCCTTGCAAAAATAAACAGTAACCTCTCTCAGTCACCCATGCGATCCAAGAGAATACTCTTTTCCTCCACATTGGTTTAATAAATTTATAGAAATATCCTGTCCAAATCTAATTGCTGAAAAGTCTAATGTTTCTGCCCATGGTGGTTATGATGACTTACGACACAATCACTCCCTGTCTCACGATCTGCAGCCTGGTTATTTTTATGACATTAATGATCAGCACAGAGTGTGTGAAGGAGACAGATAAAGGACAGCTGAGCAAAGATCACAATAATTAAATGGGGGAAAAATGTGAGTCATTTATTTTGAGGCACGACTCTGCCACTGAGCTTGGTTCCTCATTAAAAGGATTTGCTGAATAGTCAGAAGAAAATTGTAACCCACAGAACCAGAGCGCTATTCCTACCTAATTTGTTTAAACTTTCAAACTTACCAAAGGACTTATTGTCACAGTCTTGTGATGTGTGACATCCTAATGAAGGCAAAAGTGACAATGATCAGAATGTAGTGGAGAGGATTCTGCAGAGCATTTTTTTAGAAGCTTAGCACATTGAAATACACATTCCCATTAATAGCTGTCAGGTCTCCTATGTATCATAAACATGTCAAAATGTAATAAAAAGGCTAGTTGTACGTTAACCCACTGTCCATGCTGTTCCTTACTTTTTATGACTCATTGTTGGATTATGGAATATAAATCTTCAGTTCATAAACAGTTTTATCAGATTATTTAAAACCCATCATTGACTTCTGATTTATGATGAAATCATCATATTCTTAAATAATTTATTTCAAAATGCCAGTTTTCACTGCTCCCCAGAGTCCTTTTTAGAATATATTATACCATCTAAATGGTGAAAACTCTCAGCCCAAGTTACAGTAATTGTAATTGATGAGTAATTTGGTGGAATAGGATCTCCACTGTAAAAGCACTCACATAATGTCAAGTTTTGGTTATTCAACAAGATGGAGATATTGGCCAGACATGTAGGAGCTACCCACCCTGACGGAGTTTCCTGACTCACACACTTAATTGGGAAATGCTGGGAGATCTTCACGAGGAGAAAGTAGGAAAACATATCCTTTGCTGCTCTGTACTGATAAATATTGCAAGAATGAAATAGTAAAGATGCAAGAGGCGTGCAAAAATACTTCGTATTGGATTGCAAAGTTTCTCTAGGTAACCCATATTCTCATTGTTTTCTTGACAGTCAGGTCATATAACACGAGAAAAGTTGGGAAGAGTTTATGGCCACATATTCAGACCACACCTTCCATAAAGCAATAAATGGATTTGTTGTACTTCAACCAAACGAAATGATAAGCATTGGCTTGAGGGCAAAGTAAGTGCTTACTTTCCAACTTTTAAACTAATTACATTCAGTCAGGTGAATTGTTAATGTTACCTCATGGAAGTGTTGATAAGTTGCAATAGATGGCAACATGAATCTTTGCAGCTTTGTTGATACCACTCCACTGACGGGCCGAGTAATGGACCCAGCATGTCAACTGCAGAATGCTGATATCAGCCAACACAATGGCCCTTAACATTTTTGTGTGAGTTGTTAGTTTTATTCTCAAGAAGCATGTTGAAAATCTAGCAGAAGATTTCTAAAAGACTACAAGAGCAAAGTACTGCAAATGTTGGAAATCCAAGATAAAAAAAAGGAAATACTTAGCAGGTCAAGCAGCATCAATGGAGGGGGAAACAATGTTACTGTTTCAGTAAGAGACTGCGTATATGTAAGATTGGTGTCTCGGGTCTGAAAATGAAACTTTTTCATGGGAGTTCATTATCACATCTGAAGGCCAATGTCAAATTCTGGTCATTGAGACTGAAGGAAAATATTTGAGGCCTGGAATGAGTTCAGAAAAAAGCTAAATCTATCGCCAAGGAAAATTGAGTTAAAAGGATAGATTGGGAATACTTTGGCCTTGGAATATTGAACGGAAGTGCCATTATGAGCACATAAGGGCCATAGCACATGAAAGCACCACGAATTCCAAGTTCCTCCCGAAGTCACACACCATCTCTCTTAAAACTGGCTCAAAATCCTGAATTCCCTTCTTGGCACTGTCAAGGATTGCAATGTTTCTAGAAGAAACCCTGTCTTCTTTGTGCAATTGTAATGGGCAAGGAACGTGCATTTCCTAATAGCACCCATGTTCAGAGAATTAAAAATTACTAACATCTTTGTTTTTTCACCAGTCTGGATCTGTGTAGAGGTAATATTCAAGAATGGAGCTCTACTGATCTCAATGAAAGTTTTATGATCTTCATAAAGTAAGCATTTAGGTTGGTGCCAGGAAATGTTCATACCAGCTAAATTGAAATCACTAACAGATAATTTGAGGTTTCAACCACAATTGTGAGATTTAACTGTGAACTATGTCTTTCACATTTTAGCCACTGTTCAGATTCTCTGCATTGACAAGTGATCTAAATTGGTCTGGAGGTCAACAAGAGGTTAGATTAATGGCTGTCATCTCCTCCATGGGTTATATCAGGCTTAAAATGATAGTAAGAAACTGTGCTTCTTGTCACTTTTCTCATTGCTATGCAGTTATGATTTAATGGCTTGCACACAGTGTGACCTCTAAGTTGTGATATACATTCTCAAAATTTTCTATATAGATTAGCTGGGGTAAACCTTTCAAGACAAAGAGAACATCTGTCTAAAACAGTCATCTGGGAATACAACAGCAAACAACATTCTAACAGAAGCAGCATGTCACCCTGCATAGCTTCTGTGGAATGGATAGTGCCATACCAAAGCAGATCTCTTGACCAGGCTATTGAATGCTGTCAATAAAATCAAACAAATTGAGAAATAGTACAGCAAGCTCTGAACAAATCACTCTGCTTACAAAAGTGGAAAACTTAATACTACTTTGTGTGAATATAATTATTTCGGTTAACTAAACCACGTTACCCATAACATTCCTGGCAAGTTAATAATTTTATCCTGTTCAGATTCAACCAAAGTTGTAAGACAGAGAATGGACTCACTTGAACATGATTAATATTCCTTCAGTCTGCCAAACCACAGCAGGTAGACAGAAAGGTAGTCCCTTCAATCAGTAAGTTTAAGGTTTTCCAACTGCCATCAAAAACATCACAAAAAAAAATTATGAAAACCAACTGTTTTTTGGTATCAGTTTCAGGCAGCTGATTGCATTCTTAATGCTCTGCCAGTGTTGCAATGTTCACTGTGATCGGACCATGGCTGTACATCCCAGGTCACCTGTTTACAGGCTGCAAGCTGGCAGACTTGGTTGTGCCTTGTACGCCTGTTGTTCTAGAATGGTACCCAAATATAACTCAGAGTACATAAAATGAATTTACAAAAGCCTAGAACAGCTCAGATACAAAGTGGAAACAAAAGCTGCTGGAAACACAAGTCAGGCAATATCAATTTTTGATGAAAAGACATTAAATGTTAACCATCTTTTTCTCTCTCCAAATACAGCCTGATCTGCTAAGTTTCTCCAATATTTTCTATTTTTATTTTATTTACATCTTCTATATCCAGCATGAGTAGTATTTCTTTTATATCCTCTGATATAGCCTCATTTAACTATCTTCTCATTCTAAAGCTTGTAAGTATGAAGGAATTTTACAATACATATCTGACCATTGGGTTTATTAGGATGTGAGTTCACTCATCTGAAACGTACTCCCAATCTCAGTCATGTCATCTGTGGCAGGTAGCAATTGGAAGTCAAGTGCCTTTGCTGAAGAGATCAGAAGAAAAGGAAGACGAGACTTAGAAAATGAGCTAGCCCCAAACAGTTACCAGACTAAGTAAGAATAGAATGTGCTAGGAGCATCTATGAATGATGCACAGTAACTGAACAGTGGATCTGGTACACCAGGGAAAAGAACCAAACTTTCCCGTGAGTAAAAATTGCACTACACTGATATTTCACTTGGTTTAAAGGAATTTCCTCCCCAACTATGCACTTTCCTCAATACAGCGGATCATTCAGAACCACAGTTTAATGGACTCATGCCACTATCCAGCACTTAAGCCAAGAGTTCATTTTCCTTCTTTGAGCCCAGTCACAGAGTAGGCTGTTAATTTAGCACCCATCACAACCAAGTCCTACCTTATTCTCAAGCTAGAGCCTGACATGGACAGTTTCCAGCAGGGGTCACCTGTCAGCAATTGGAACAGAAACAATGATAATTCCTTTTCTGTCAAAACAGCATAGCAACCTAGATCAAGTCATCATTAACTAAAGATAAAGACTACTCATTTCTGACACAAAAGCACACCACATGGCTGCCTTGAAAATCAATCTAACATATTTTCAGCATATACAATTCAAAATCACTTTTTTCTAGCATACCCAATTAGGGTGGGCTGTTTGGTCTAGATTGGGGTGTTTATGATGGAAGTGAAATGTTTAAGAATCAAACGTAAAGTTTGAAACTATTTTGTATATTTCTGAGTACCAATATTTTGGCTCATTTCTCCCAAGTAAACCATTTTTCTTTTAAAAGCTCAAAACGCCTCTGGCTCCAATATTTTTGGCTTGAGTTAGTATTAGCTTCAAGCTAATAAAAGTCATGCGATACAAACAGCAGTAATAAATTCTTTTTCTACGTATGGTTGGATTAAGCTCTTTCAGTTACAATACTTTAGTGATAGTATTGCTGGCAACCATGCTCCTTTCAGTGAATGTTCAGACTTGGCCTGAGATTCTGTCAGAAGCTCTAATGGAACCCTGTTATCTTGACTTTTATTTGTCAGCCCCTTCTGACTGTGTTTATCTTAAATACACTGGCAATCAGAAGATCTTTAGCAAAGATAATCAGGGAATATTAAGTGACGTTATCAGATGTAGTGATCTCTCAAGATATTGTTTCCTGAGCCAAGGCCTGGATTGTGGAGTATTCATAGGACATAGAACAATACAGCACAGGAACAGGCCCTTCAGCCCACGATATCTGTGCCAAGCATGATGCCAAATTAAATGAATCCCTTCTGCCCGCACATGATCTATATTTCTTCCATTCCCTGCATATTCATGTACCTATCTAAAAGCCTCTTGAATGCCACTATCACATCTGCTTCCATTACCACCCCAGGCATCGTGTTCCAGGCACCTACCACTCTCTGTGTAAAAAAAACTTGCCCCGAACATCCCCTTTAAACTTTGCCTCTCTCACTTTAAACTATGCCCTCTAGTATTCAACATTTCTACCCTGGAAAAAAGATTCTGACTGTCTACTCCATCTATGAGTCGACTGCTATGTACGTATAGACTTCTATCATGTTTTCCCTCAAGCCTCCAACGTTCCAGAGAAAACAATCGAAGTTTGTCCAAACTCTCCTTATAGCTAATACTCTCTAATTCAGACAGCTTCCTGGTAAACCTTTTCTGGACCTTCTCCAAACCTCCACATCCTTCCTGTAATATAACGACCAGAACTGCACGCAATACTCCCAAGTGCAGCCTAACCAGTTTTATGCAAGTTTTATTCATGTGGGAATAGGTGACAGAAAGAACAGACTGAGCATGGAGTAAAACACCAGAGTTGAGCTGAAGCAAGAGTAAAATGACATTGTTAGTTTCCTATGATCTGCCAACTGGCAATTGAAAAGTACAGAAAATGGATAAACATTGTTAAACGGGCTGTTGCTAACTTCCTTTGTAGGATTGGAAGTGGAGACATTTCTGGATTTACATTTGGAAGTATAAAATGACAGAGTTATTACATGTTATAAGTCTTTGGATATAATTAAAGATTCAATAATAACTTTAAAAAGGAATTGGAAATATACTTGAAAAGGATACATTTGCAAGGCTGTGAGTAAAGTACAGGGATGTAGAAATAACTGGTCTGCTCTTCCAAAGAGCTGGCACATATACAATGAGTTGAACAGGTTTGGTGCTGAATGAGCCCCTGATCCTCAAGGTAACTAGTATCCCCTTCTTGAAACACCCTGTAAGGTGTAGAAAGAGAGTAACTGTTCAGTCAAAGACTCTTCAGCCTTTCCCTTTCAACAAATGCTGCCTGACCTTCCAAGTCTTTCCAGCACTTTCCTCTCTTATTTCAGATTTCTGGCATCTCCCGCTTTACTTGATTTTCATTCCCTTCTTAATTTTGCTCCCTCTCCTGAATGTTGTTTTCCATTGAAGTTGCAGTAAGTATCACTTCACCACTCCGTCATTCATTAATAATGGAGAAGCATAGGGTTTTCAGCTGAGTGGCATGAATACATTAAGTATTTCTCATTCAGTCCCTTACATAACTGCTAAGAAAATATAACTACTGTTTCCAAAAGAGCCCATTCTGATGTAAACCATGAACATCAACTTCTGATTAAAAAAGAGTTGGGACTACTGATGTGATGTGAATGTACTTCACAGCATGTTCTCTAGCCACTGCCTGACCAGCAGCACAGAAATCTTCACTGTACCTAAATAGGAAGCAATCTACAAGGAAAATGACCTTTCTGTTGGATTTCACCCCCTTTGAAACTGTTGAGCTCCCAGCCCTAATTCACACCCAATATTTCACATCTAAGTTTGAACATAGCCATTTATTTTCACTTGTCTAATGGGAGTTAGTAGTGGCAAGCTAGCTGACCGAAAGCATTTCAGAGCTACACCTTTCAAATTCTTTCCCATACTTTGAGTGTAGCCATTAACAAAAGGAAAATCATTCTTCTAGTTTGCTACTGGAAAAACTCTAACAGGAGGAATTGCCCTATTGAATAGCTACTAAGTTAAATCTCCAACACCTCTTTGAATGCCACCTACTCAGCCCTCTCAGTAAATGACTAGCACTTAACATGAAACTGTGTGGAAGGAATGAGAAAAATGATTAGTGGTGCTTGAAAGTACATGAGAGAGTTGTATGCAATGTGGTGACTGTGGGTTATTTTGAATACGGAACTAATGTCAGCATCCAGAATATCATTCAAACAAGAGATATTACTACCTCCGTCAAAAAGATGATGATAAACTTAATGCCTTAACAGCAGTTAAAATGAACTGTGAGATGGGTTTACTAATGGCCAATCATGAAACTATTGCTCAAAGATGTCAAAAAATCTACCCTGAGGCTAACTATTATGCACTTGCATCAGACTAACTTTAGACAGAGTGAATGTAGCATCAAAGCAGACTGAGCATCCTCAGTGGTGGCGGGGAAATCATATCCCAGCTTAATCACGCAGCTACTGCAACTTAACAATTGTTTGTTACACAAAGAGTCAATCAGATACAACTTCTTGAAGGTCCACGATATGTTGAAAGCACCTTAAATCAAAAGAATTTTGTACTTAAATAGTACTTTGTCATGTCTTTCAGAAACATCTCTCAAAGCACTTTATTATAAGTGCAGTCACTGTAAAGCAGTTAGGTGTGGCAACTATTTTTGAAAACAGCATGACTCTGCAATGGTAAGGAAATGAAGATGTGGCTAGCATCTTATTCAAGCAGAATCTATGAGCATCTACATCCACACAGGGTCTCTGTTGAATCTCACCTGTTAATGGAGCAGCTAGACATACTATTAGTATCAAGATCGAGAAAGTGAAAGTATAATGATTAAATTATTGCACTAGCAATTGCAAGGTTAATAATCCAGAGACATACCTGTAAATCAAATCCCACCATGGCTGCTGGTTAATTAAATAAAAATGCTGGAATTACAAAAACAACCTCTGTAACAATGATCAGAAAACTGCTGGATTGTTTAAAAAAACTCATGCACTTCACTCAGCCAATCTGGGCCCATGTGAACTGCAATCTAAGTGACTGTAATTGACCTCTGAAATGTTCAGTTCAAGAGAGGTGAGGGATAGGCAGTAACTGACTTGCCAGTGATATCCAGTCCTGCAAAGAACTAAAATTTGGAGATATCAATAGCAAAGCTTTATTTGTGGACTTCTGTTGATATTTAATCAGTAAACTCAAAAAAATTACATGGACAAAAATAAAGTCACTTGCACTGTTTAAACACATGTTGAGATTGCACGTCCTCCTCCCAAATGCTGCATTGATATGTGGCAGCTGCTCAGCCTGATAGATTAGATAATGTAACATAGAAGTTATGTGAAAGCCAGCAACTGAATACTTAAACAAGCCCTTGAACAAGACGGAGGAGGAATTTTTACAACTGCAACATTCTCCAAGGATATCAAACTATTCAACCCTGAGAGCTAGTACTAAAATGCAGAAATAATTGACTCCAGTGCACATTCCAATTTCTGTAACTCTACCACAGTTCACATAATAATTTTCCCATCCAATATAGCACAGACTGTTCATGCTAATTTCCTGTTTGAGGCAGTCAACATCAGAAAGATTACATTCAGTTTGCACTATTTACATTTTGCTGGGCTTCTTCGCCAGTTTGCTAAACCATGTACATTGGGCCTAAATTTGGCCATTTTTGGAGAAAGTATAATGTCTGGACTTTATGGACTGAATTCCAATCTTCAGAAATGAACTAATCTTCAGGCCAGTTCTGTGATAAATGTTATGGGGAGTTTCATTTGTTTTCTTAGTTTTGGAAGCTTGTCAGGCATCATCCAACTGGCTGGTGAGAATGTACAGCAGGAGAAAGGAGCTGAGTGATCAATGGCAGCAGTGTAGAGGTTGGACATGAAGTGAGATTTCCACAATTATATTCACACAGTGTTGGGTTGGGCCCCTGCTACATTCGAAGACACTGTAGTTTCATGCTGGTGTGCAATTCGTTTCAGAACATGGCCTTACATTTCATTTTATAAATTATCTGTTACAAAGTTTTCTTGCACCTTTAGATGTGATTGCATGAATCGCATTGCAATTAACATAAAGATACTCTTCTAGTGACAATAAGCACACATTAGTTATTGTTAGTCTGCAATAACATGGGCAGGCACGGTAGTGTAGCGGTAAGTGTAACACTTTACAACGCCAGCAACCCGGTTCAATTCCGGCCACTGTCTGTAAGGAGTTTGTACGTCCTCCCCGTGTCTGCGTGGGTTTCCTCTGGGTGCTCCGGTTTCCTCCCACATTCCAAAGGCATACGGGTTAGGAAGTTGTGGGCATGCTATGTTGGCGCTGGAAGTGTGGCGACACTTGCGGGCTGCCCCCAGATCACTCTATGCAAAAGATGCATTTCACTGTGTGTTTCGATGTACACGTGACTAATAAAGATATCTTATCTTTGTTCTGAAATTCCTGGAGATCATTGTGAATAGTCGCTAATAGTATTATAAGACTATCTCACAGAGCACCTCCAATGACACTTTTATTTATCATTTATCTTTACAAGCCACTCACAGGACATTTACAAGCCATTTACAGGACATTTATCTTTACAAGCAGTGACCGTGGCACAGTGGTGGTACACAGGCTCGGAAGGATGTGGCTTGTTATTGACACTCTAGAGGCTTGTGTATGGAAATCCAAGATGAAGTTCCAGTAAACTATTCGGTGGGGTGGGGGGGAGGTGGGATGGAGACTTATCAAAGGTGCCATCTTTCAGATAAGTCATTAGGAGTCAGAGTAATTACATTTAGCCGATCAAGTCCATGTTGATTCTCTGCAGGGCAATCCAGTCAGCCCCATTCCTCTGTTCTGTCCTAATAATCTTGCAAGTTTCTTTCCCTCAAGTGCCTATCCAATTTCCTTTTGAAATCATTAACCATCCCATTTCCACCACCTCCCTCAAGTTTCAGATAAAAGCAGGCCTCCTGGTAAATACTGGCCCTTAAAAACATCTCAAATCAGATTACCTGGTCACATACTTTCTGCTGTGTAAACTGGCTATGTTACTGTAGTGATTAGATCCAAAGTACCTTGTTGGCTGTAAAATACTTTGGTGGGATATCCTGATGTTGTGGAAAGTCCTGTATTAATGCAATATTTTCCTACTGTGCATAAAGCTGAAAAATAGCCTTAAGCAAATAGATCTCCATCCTGTAACAAGGATGAGCCATTTCACGGCTGATACCAGAATCCATGCTGGATAGACGGTAAAGAGATTATACCCACCAGAAGTAAATTCCTCTAAAGTAATGGAAAATCTATATTTCAAGTAGTCTTGTGTTGCTGTTAAGTAATATCCGTAATAATGCCTAGGCCATACCAGGAGCTTCAGTACGGGAGTGTGTACTCTTCTGCAGACTAACAACAAGCTAAATTAGTGAGTGTGGGGTTTGCTGATTATCAGCTTCTCTTTGTTACTTCATAACTGCACAGTCCTGTGAGAACATAGTCACTTCAACAGCTCTAAATTAGATTGATTATTGGCAAAAAATGACTCTCAGCTTGAACTAATTTACAGGAACCTTGCAGTTTAGATTCCAGGAAATAAATGCCTTGGAGTAATTTTAAGACTGTAAACTCACCACAGGGTGTGAGTCCAGCCAGGTTTCTGTGTACCTCTCACAACACAGACGGTGGTGGGCTGAGAGATGCTCTGTTCCACAGAGAATGCCGTTGCCTTGCTCAAAGGCAGGCTCACAGCTGGAACCTGGTAGTGTGCTGATTCATATGCACAGTTGAATCAGCGGGCTCAAAGCTCTACCAGTCAAAGGAAGCTGCCAGGACTTCTCCCATAGGCACAGTGCCCAGGTCCTGCTGCCCAATTTCTGCAGTTTGCTGCCAACAAGTTCTGTATGGCTCAGAGAGAGCTGCTTTCCCGTCAGCTTGTGGACCTCTTTATCAGCCAGCCTCACGGATCATGAAGAGGCCAAACAAAAACACAGAAGGGGAAAAATCTTGTTCTAAAATGTGAAATCAGCCTGCAGTAAAACATTCAAACCAAAAGAAAAGGAGAAGTGAAGAAAAAGAGTAATACATGCCATTACAATCCTTCTTCAGACGGTCAGAAATCCTTCTGTTAATTAATTGGACATGTCACTGTAAAATATTAAGCAATCAAGCAAACATAAAAAAAACTGATATAGATTTGTGTTTACTCGTGTCTTAACATTGTCGAAAACTTTCCAGCTCCCATAGTCATTGCTTGATGCTTTACCTCTAGGGTTTTCTTTGGGCACACTGCAATAGAAAAATACCATTGCCCTCTTAGTATCCATTTTGAAGTGTGTGGAAGGGAATATCAGTGTAAAACAATAAGCTACAATAAGTCCCCAGCTCATAATCATAAATAAATTAGGCATCAGGAAACTGCTTCAACGCAGATGTTAACCTAGAGTCGCAGCCAACTCCAGGCAGCCTCCCACACATGTCACCACAGACAGTGAAATCCCACTTCTTCTAGTGGCAAACAAACATTTCCAAGTATTTTTTCTATTTAAAATCTCAATAGCTCGTGCATAACTAAAAGAGTTGTTGTCTTCTTCATTACAACACTGTCCGGAAGTTTAGGTTTCTTGGATACTCTCCCATTATATTCATTTATTTGGCATCCACACTGTGAATCCACCATTATTCCCACAATAACAGTGGTTTTCTAAAGATTTGACACAGTTCAGCACTTTACAGTGAACTTTTTGTGTAGCTTATAAACATGGTTCTAGGTTTCAAATCGGATGTTGTTTTCTAAAGAAAAATAGGTTGTGATGACATATTTTCCTCTAATCGTCTCCTCTCCTTCATACAGCTGGTCCTAAGCTCCACAACTCCCTCTCTGTATCACTCAAATTCCTTAAAAATGCTCGTTAACATCTCTTTTTTGACCAACATTTTGCTCCTAATGCATGGCTCAGTGTCAAGCTTTGACTGCTTTCCATCATGTGATGTGGCCTGAGAGATTTTGCCTCATTAACAGGTGCATTATTAATGCGAGTCATTGTGCCATTGCTTGGACTAAGTAGTCATCCTACATCAACTGTGACTGTACAATCTCTCTGCAAAACCATCTCCTTACTCCCACTCACCTCCTCATACTCCATGATATTTTATTTTCCTCATGTATCAATCTATCTGTTTTAAAAACTTATGAATTTGTTTTCTACCACTATTTCCTGTGAGCCATATTCTAACAGTCCTCCAAGGAAACAAATACTTCTCTTAATCCCTTGCCAATCCCTTAGTCTCTTTAGCCAATCAGGTCCTCTTCTGGCCTATGGCATTGTAGGGGATTATTTTATTCCCCCTGCCAATCAAGCTCGTTGACCGCATTGTGTGAGTGACTGAACTTGATTTTATTCAGTCTAAATGTAACTATACACTACAGTGTAGCGGTGAGCGCAACATTATTACAGCGCCAGCGACCTGGGTTCAATTCCTGCCGCTGTCTGTAAGGAGTTTGTATGTTCTCCCCGTGTCTGCGTGGGTTTACTCCGGGTGCTCCGGTTTCCTCCCACATTCCAAAGACATACAGTTTAGGAAGTTATGGGCATGCTATGTTGGTACTGGAAGTGTGGAGACACTTGCGGGCTGCCCCCAGAACACTCGATGCAAAAGAGGCATTTCACAGTGTGTTTTGATGTACATGTGACTAATAAAGATATCTTATAGCATTTAGATTCATAGAGAGAGTGAGCACAGTAACAGTCCCTTCATCCACTGGGTCAGTGTGGACTCAGCACCCATTGACACCAATCCTACACTAATCCCATTTTATTTTCCCCACATTCCCATCAATTCCCCCCCTCCCCGATTCTACCACTCACCTACACTCGAGGGGCAATTTACAATGACCAATTAACCTACCAACCAGCCCATCTCTGGGATGTGGGAGGAATCCAGAGCACCCAGAAGAAACATACACAGTGAACATGCAGTGACAGGGAGAACATGTAAACTCTATACAGGTAGTACCAGAGGTTAGAATTAAACCCAGGGCGCTAGAGCTGGTCCACAGCAGCTCCATCAGTTGCATCACGGTGCTGCCTCATTTGCTTGGAGAAACGAACCTGCTTTTATAGTGAGAAATTGCTGAAGTTTAATCCACTGTTCTTCAAATAAACTTCTAAATAAATTGACTGCCTTACAAAGACTGCTGTGAGTCATATGCCCCCATTCCCATAAGAACAAAACAAATAGAAGGCAGAGTAGGCTATTTGCCTGCCATTCCCTGCACCTGCTCCACCATCTAATAAACACAGGCTGATCTTTTATCTCAGAGCCACTTCCTGCACTAACCCCATATCCTTCACTTTCCTCAATATCTAAAAATCAATCACTGTCTTGAAGATAATCAGGCTGAATCCTTACAGCCCCCTAGGTAGAGAATTCCAAAGATTTGCTACCTTTGGGTGAATTTCTTCTCAACTCAGTCATGAATTTATTTTGAGACAGTGGTCCCTGGTTCCAAATCCCCAGATAGGAAAACATCATCCCTATATTTAACCTGTCAAGCCACTTACGAATTTTGTACATTTTAATGAGGTCATGTCTCAGTCTTCAAAACCCTGGAGAATATTGTCCCAGTCTCTTTAATCTCTCCTCATATGACAAAGTCATCAAAGAATTAATCTGGTGAATTTTCCTTGCACTCCATCTATTTCAAGCATATCCGTTCTTACAAAAGGAGACCAGAACCGTACATAATATTCCAGGTGCAGTTTCGCCAGGGCTTTTAAATTGTACCAAGGTATCTCTACTCTTGTACTCAAATGCTCTTTCAATAAAGATCAGCGTGCTTCCTAAATGCTTGTTGAATCTTATTCTTAACTTTCAATGATTGGTGTACAAGGTCAGCCAGGTCCCTCTGAACACCAACACCATTTAATCTCTCATTATTTAAGAAAACATCATTTTTGTAGTTATTAACCATTTTATTGGTTGAAATGGTATTGTCAATAAATAACCTGTAGATCTTTTACTGATCAAAAACCGTACGCTTGCTTGCAACCAACACACTGATCAGTAGATCTGATCATGGATTCTTGTTGCCATACCATAGACACAGCTTTAAAATAATTAGTAGAAGGATTAAAATGGAGATGTGGAAAATGCTTTTCACTTAGAAAATAGTACAGATCTGGTCCTCGCTCCCTGAAAGGATGATAAGAAACAGAAACCCTGCTGATAGGGTTTAGATGTGTACTTGAAGAGTCATGACCTACAGAGCTAAGGATTAAATGCTAGTGGACAGCATTTGGTTAAATAAATTTTTTTGAACTAGCACAGACATGATGGCCCAAATGGTCTCCTTCTGTTTTGGAAATATCCTATGACTCCTCAACACCGGTAGTTCTCTAGTATAAAAGAGGTCAAATGCATTCTACTGTAGATATTAACATTTCGATAGGAATCAAGAATGAGGAATTTTTCCAGTAGGGTTGCTATTTAGGACTAAATGGACTTACTCCTGCAAGTTTCATCACATATCCTTCTACCCCCAAGTCACCCCAGTCCAACAGTCATCATTGTTCGCCCAACATACCCATCCTCATGATGCAATTGAATTGTTTCTGGGGCAAAGATTCATCTTTGATTACCATTGCTGTCTGTGAGTGTGTCGGCTATTGGTTGTACTCACCTCTACATATGGACCCATTGACCTCAAAAGGTGACATTAATAAAATAGATCGTAGAGCATTACCTAGGGTTGCTCAGTGGCAGTGGGGAGGTCTATTATTATTGAATGCAGCACTGACCTCGGCTATAATATGAAAACAAAAAGCAACTTGCCACAGCTTATGATGTGAGGTTCAATGAAACTGACTCTGTAGACTTGAGTACAATCAACTGTCACTAATAAACTGAACATGAGTCTATTTAATTCTTGAAGACATCAGAGTGGTTGAGGATGATTAGTAACCATTATGTGCAGCAACATAACAGAGTCTGATATTATCTTCCCCCATATCCACAGACTGGTACTTTCCAGAGTCATGGTAAGTAATGATTCTGAATGGGAATATAGCAGACTATTCCCCCCTCTAACTCAGGGAAGAAGAACCAAATTAAAACTATCTCAAAAATGACTGAAAATCAAGCCAGGGAGCTTCTGACTCCTGTGGCTCATCTGCATAATGAACTGAATATTCAGTTAAATAACTGTGGACCTGACATCAGTGCTGCCTACTGGATACCCTCTAGAGATACCTGCTTCTAAATGTGGTTAAAAAGATCTATCCCAGGCATTGACAAACTGAGATTTTAAATGTGCACTGACATATTTAGATACAACTTTATACCAGTACTCCTCAGATGTATAAAGTCAAAACTTGTGCTCCTTTGTAGAAACCTGATGCCATGTTTAGTTTTAAGGTAATATAATCAAAAGGTTCAGCTTTTAGAAAGCAGTAATTGCATGAATCCACCAGCATGTGCCTTTGTATAAAATGTGACATTTGTGAAACATGTTTAAAACCAATAATGAGGGCTTGTTAATGACACTCACAATCTCCTGTCCTGTTTTGGAGTGGTTTACATTGCTTCAAACCTCTGAATGCAGCACTGGCTTAGACCAGAATGAAAAAGAGAAGAAAACAAGCAGACACAGTTCAGGTGATGAGATTTGGATGGAGCTTCCTGAGGTAACCAGTCACCTTGCAATTTTCTTCAGGCTGCAGACTTCCCATTTAGGCCAGGAATATGCTTTGCGCACTGTTAAAAGCTATGGATCACACCCCGAATGCGGGGAAGATTCCGAGATAAAGCCAATAACGCCAATAATTGAACCCTGCCATCAACACTACGCATCTTCCACAATCCTGCATCCTCCCAGCTCCACCTTCACCTTTCCTCCTACACCCTTCTGATGCTAAACAACCAATGAGGCATTTTTCTTTTGTAGATAACACATGGCAGTATTTTAGGTACACAAGGGGAGGGATAGCCCTTTACTGACTTTACAAAAACTAAAAATGACTCTGGGGGATACTGACAGCGAAATGCATTTATAGGACATTCATCTGTCTGTTGTGTTTTTTCATTAGAGACTTTAGACTGAGACCACTCTCAGATCCCATGTCACATTTTGAAGAGCAAGATGAGTGGTGCAGTTCTCTCTAATGTTTATCCCCACATTGACAACCATACAGTTTATTTTCCACACTCACATAGTCAGCTATGGGAGCTCACTGTTTGTAAAATGGCTGCCTTGTTACAGCAATCTTGGTACTTCATTAGTTGGACATAATTTTGGTCATGGAAGCTGCTACACAAAACTCAGTTCCTATGTACTCCAATATCCTAGTTTTAAACACATTAATGCACCTCCTAACAATAGTGAAGGAATTTCAAGCAAATTACCCGATATTTCTGGAAAAAGTAACAAGAAATGGTTCCTTTTAGAAGTTAAAAGAAAGATTAGTCAATGGGAATATAACAGTAATGGTATCATTCAAATACAGTAAAAGAGCAGGTACAAAGGTTACCAAATGGTTAGTTGATTAAGTAAGGCAATAAAAATGGTGAATATTTGATTTCTTTTTTATCTTGAAACACAGATTACAAAACTAAAGAGGTTAAGTTGCACTTGTACAATGCATTAATTGGACTGTTGCTCCAGCAATGTGTGGGCTTTTTGGAAATTCACAACAGAATTGTCCCAGCAGGAACGGAAGGGTGGAGCATAAATTCATGCAGATGTTGCCTGGGGTGCAGGACTACAGTATGAAAAGTGATTTGAAAGTCTGCAGCTCTTTTCATAGGAATAAGGAAGGTGCAAAGAGTGACTGAAAACAGTTTTCCAAATCTTTAATGAATAATGACAAACTAAACAGTGATACTGTTTCCATTATTTGGCAATTGTAATAAAGGAGTAAGTTTAAGGTAATTACAAATATACTAATTAGAGACTCACATTTATATAACAGTTTTCATGGCATTCCAAAGCACTTTATAGGCCATTAAATACTTCTGAAATGTTGTTACTGCAGTCCATTAAGAAATGTGTCAGCCACATTGCACACAGCATGCTCCCTCAGATAGCAATATGATTTCAGAAAGTTCAGATCTAATTTAAGTCTTGTCAGTTAGATAAACATTGGCTACTGTACCACAAATAAGTCCCCTACTCTTCTGTGACATAGTGCCATGGGATTTTAAATTCATCTCAGATAATAGCTGGCCCCTCAGTTAAATATCTCATCTGAAAGGCAGCACCTATAACACTGCAGCACTCCCTTTGTACTGCACCAGAGCATCACCTAGACGTTTGTGCTCTAGTCATTGGAGACAAGCTAGAGCCCAAAATCGTCTGGCTCAGAGACAGGGGCCCTAGCAACTGAATTGCAGCAGTTGAGATTAAGAGAAGAAAAGTAAACAATCAAACAAACACTTTAATTTCTGCCTCTGAATTTTCCTCTGAAGGATGTGGAGGTTAGGGTGAAAGTGCAGAAGAGGTTTATGCATAATGTCGACTGTCCATCTCCCTCTATAGATGCTGCCTGAGCCATTGCATTCCTCCAGCAACTTGTATGAAGGCAAGGAGGATATGGATTAGTGTAGGGCAAATGGGATTAGCGTAGATGGGTAGAGAGCTCAGTATGGACATGTTGGGCTGAAGGGCCTGTTTCTGTGTTGTACAATTCTGGCTCAACGTGAGAATCAACAGTCGAACAGTTCTAAGGATTCTTTACTCAGTTCTGTGTGTTGGAGATCCTGGCAGAGTGGCTAGGACATCTGCCATGTTTGTAAGCGAGGGCTCCACCTAACTGGCTCCATCCTTAGGATAGCTGCCTTGCAACAAAGGTGCCATATTGGATATTTCAGTTTCCTTCATTCACATTCTTCTCTCTGTCTTTCACCCTTCCCCCCACCTCTCCGAAGCTGTGCAACTGTGTATTGATATGCAGCTCCATTAGAAACAGGCAACCTGCAGTAGACCACACAAGTGGGCAATTTGTGTGATTGAGGTGGTGATTGTCAGCAGACTACTTATCCCTTGGCAATGAGGGATACTACCAGTCAAACTCAATCTTGGTTTGAACTGTCATGTACGCAACTGTGCTCTCCAGTTTAAGAGCATGAACCCTAACATTGTTTCCCTCCCCTGTCCAAACTCAAAGGCTGCCTTCCAGCTGTTACAGATTATCCTTAAGACACAGCTGCAGGATATCTGGGAGAAAATAATGGTGATATTAAAATAAATCATGCACTTTTATTTCATTTACTATAAACACATTTGTTCTTTAGTCATGTAGATATTGATAATGGGGGATTGGAATGACAGTTAAGAATTTTCCAATTAGAAAACAAAGCTTGTTCATTTTCAAACAAGGGGGGTGCATAGTGTGGATGGATAAAGCAAGTGACCAATGGCAGGCTGGTGGGGGAAGGGGGGAAGGGGGGAAGGGGGGTGGGAGGGGAGGTTGAGGGGGTGGAGGTGGGGGGAATGGTTTTCTGATCAACTGCAGGCAATATGTAATGAAACTCACTGCCATACATCCAAATGAAGCTGGCAACTCCATCAGGGACACTAATGTTCAATACAACTACCCCAAACATCATCTTGGGTGAGAACACGTTAGTTAACACAGTCAATAAATCAAACTAATCTCAGTGGCTCAGTTCATCACTAGCAATATCGCTAGTTCCCTGATTTTTTTTTGTTATTAAAAGGGCCAAAGAATCTTCCCCTGGCAATACCATCAAAATAGATTTTTATGTGTTTGCTATGACGACTCTATACTCTGTAAATGCAGCTGTAAGTGGAAAAATATTCAGGCGCATTTCTCTTCACACCTTCTCCTGACTTCTGTGTTTCCTGTGAACTTTCAAAACACTGGAGAATCATAAATAATGATGAAAGCTCACTAATCAAGAGGGTATAACATTTCACTTTTCCCTGAATTATTTAATCCTGCTGTGTTTTGAAATTGGGATGTGCATGTATCACAACACAGGAATAACATAGTTATGGCATAGAAAAGAATGAAAAAAACTTGCATGAATATTCCATGGAAAATAATACAATTTATCAGGAGTAAGTTTGAATAAAATCTGTGTAATAATAGCCTGGGAAACGACAGCTGACAAAGATTTGAAGGGGATATTTCTGTCTGATGTGCCAGCTCACAGACACTAAAGAAAACACCAAAATCTACCTAGACTTCCGAAACACATTTTGCAAAGTTATGCATGCGTCAGTAAAATAGAATCATATAAGGATACAGCACAGAATTAAGCAATTTTATCCATCGGGCTTGTATTGGATATTTGTTGAAGATATTCAGTGGTCTAGAATTTCAATCTTAGAATCCTTTCTACCACCACTCCCTCCGCCCCACCTTTTCTCAATTCAAAATTGATTTTCATGCAATAATGACTGTATCCACACAAAGTGCTGGAGGAACTCAGCGGATCAGGCAGCATCTATGGAGGGAAATGGACAGTTGACATTTCGGGTCAAGACCCTTCATCTGGATTGCTCCAGATTCAAGCATCTGCAGTCTCTTGTGTCTCCAATGACTGTATCCAGTTTGATTCAAGTCACTGTAGAATTTCAACTGGACAGATTTCAGAATGATTCACCTTTCATGCTAACACAATGTCCCTCCCAGAGCAACAGTGCTGTCGCAGTACTGAGGGGGATCTACGATCAAGTCAATCAGGATATGCCCATCACTGGGCACCCCAGGAACTACTAGACTTTAATATGCAGTGCAGGATTGGGATCTTTCTAAGGTACATCCCATTCCCAGCTTTCATCCTTTGGATCCCACTTCCCACATGGAACTGCCCAACCTGCCCCACCCACAATCTCCATCCCCACACACCTAACTCCCAGATTCTGACCACTAACCCACAGAATTCCCACCACCTTAGCTTCCAGGCCTCCAACCAGATAATCCCTCGAGTTCCCCAATCCCATTCTTCAACCTGTTCATTGGCCCCTAACCCTCCAGTTCACATACACACCTCCTGATCTCCATCGCTCAGTTAGAAAGCTCTCCCATTCCCAGTCATTTACAGACACCCTGCCAACCCCAGTCTGCCAGTCAGACTCCCTCCAAGCCCCTACATTCTCCAAGCTATTTAGCTTGCTTGTCGAACCTAACCCAGGCTCCAATCCTGGGGCTAAGGCCACCAGTCCTCAGGAATGTGCAATGCCTTTACACTACTTCAGGCTTTGCAGCAGTAGCCCCACAACCAAAATGGTCATTGATGCACTGTGAAAACAACCATGTAATAAATCCATTTGAGTGCACTCAAATTTCTAGGCAAATTGGTTCCAGCTTTTCATTTTCCACATAACCCTGTAAATATTTTCTCTTCAAGTATTTATCTATTCCCAGTTTGTAAGTTGCAAGTTATTATTATTCAATCTGCTTCCACCACACTTTCAGAAAGTGCATTCCAGACCACTAGAGGAGCAGGAAGCTACAAGGGTTCAATTTCAATAATATCCAGAGGTAAAGAAAACGCATTTTCCAAATTGTTTAACTCGAAGAGGCATTTAGACAGGCATATAAACATGCAGGGAAAGGAGGGATATGATCATGTGTCGGCAGATAGGTTTAGTTTAATTTGGCATCGTAGTCGGCACAGACATTGTGGCCTGTTCCTGTGCTGTTCCTTTCTAATTCTATATTCTAGAAACTCAGTGCAACCTGCTCAAATTTGCTAATTTATAGGGCACTGGTTTCAGAAGAGATTATTCAGGGAATTAGAACTGGACTTAATATACAGTACATATGATCAGAACAGTTGTCAGTGAAACTTAACAATTGTAAGGAAAGGAAGATTAACAGCACAACTATGGATTAAGCTTGAGTGGGAGAAAGAGCCCTTCTTGACTTAGCAGTGAGCTTGCTCAACCAAAGTGATGCAAAGTAGCATATAAAGCTGATAGCATGTTCACCATATGGCCGTATTTGTCAATGAGCTGTACAGAGCTCTGGTCACAATCATCCTGGAGGGCGTACCATTCACAAACATTTTAGAAACCACAGCTGTTTTTTGTTACAGAATTTCAGACAAGAATTTATATACATGTAGGCATTTCTACAAGTTTTTTTCTGCATACATGTGCTTGATAATTCTCTGTGAGCTAATAAAGGTTGTTGAAATCCTCGGTAACAACCTCTGTGACCTAATAGAGGTCTTCAATGTAATAGAGTGGAGATAATGAAAATATTTCCACATGGCAAAGAACCGCCGTTATGTGATACTCATAAGAAATCCAACAGGGAATTTAAAAGAAACTTACCCAAGGAGCAGTGAGAATATGAGATTTGCTACCACAGGGAATAGTATAGATACAATTTAGGGAAGGTGTACAAATATATGAGAGAGAAGGGAATAGAGGGCTACTCTGAGGATTTATATGAGGAATATTGGGAAGGGGTTTGAGTGGAGCATAAATGCCAGCATAAACTGTTTCGACCAAATGGCCTGGTTCTGTGTTGCATTTCATATCTCCTTATGGCATAGAAGGAGCTCATTCAGCCTCTGGTGCCTCACAGAGCAATTCCATTCCCCGACTAATTTTCCCTGTAACCATTCTCCCCATATTCAAATCAACACCCCTCTACCCATTTTCTACCACTCACCTGCACACTAGGGGCAATTAACCTATCAACCTGCATGCCTTTGTGATCTGGGATCTGGAACACCCAGAGAAAACCCACACCATCACAGGGAGAACGTGCAAACTCCACAAGGTCAGGAATGAACCCAGGTCACAGCAGCCCTGCCACTGTGCTGTACAGTTTATACTCTGTAATCCTACGTAACCATTGTAGCATGTGTCTTGTAGTGAACTAAGGTCCCCACTTTGGTCTCCCTTTATATATGCAGAGTGAATATCTTTAATTTCAGGCAGCATCCATGAAGAAGAGTCCAGATGAAGAGTCTCGACCCGAAACGTTGACTATCCATTTCCCACCACAGATGCTGCCTGGCCTACTGAGTTCCTCCAGCTTTGTGTGTATTGCATAAGGAAGACAAACCCAGGTCAATTCCCTCCACAATTTCCTTTTGTTCCCTCCAGGGCAACTACTTGTTCCCACTTGCCACTTCCTACTGAGTTACATGTGGAAAAGCACAAGCATGAAAACAAGCTGTAATAATCAGCAGCACAGGAGTGGAAGCATCATCCTTGACCCAAGGATTTCCTAAGACGTTGGAGGAAGCCAGTACACCAATGCACTGTGATGTGGCACTGTTCCCATCCCCTAAGGACACTGCATTATGTTTGTAGACAACCCAGTTCTTGTTGGATTGTTATATCTTCCTCTCAACTTGCAATGTCTTGTCCCTTTTCAATTTCACCAACAAGAGTATGTACTCAGAGAGATACTCTAAATACACAGCTGAGAGAATCTGTTGTTGAACCTGTCTTGGTACAGCCCAGCCCATTGCCTCAGGAAAATTGGCCCGGGAGCACATAAGCACTGCACTTTGTTTTCGGTGCTACCTGTCTAAAAGTTGCCTGCGATTCTAGGCACCCTGTTCCAGGGAGTGCCCTTTGTTAGGCACCCCTGGAACACAAGAAAATAGGAGCAGGAATAGGCCACCTGGCTCCTCAAGCTTGGCCTGCTATTCAATGTGATCATGGCTGATCTATGCTGGCCTCAACTCCTCTTCTGTGATAGATCCCCATGGCCCTCAATCTCCTGATCTTTTAAAAATATATCACCTTAAATATTTCTCATGATCTAGCCAGCATAACCCTCTGGGGTGGAGAATTCCAGTGATGGGGTTCTGGACCAGGGCCAAGCCTATGAGTTGGAACCCGCTCAGATAAATCCCCTTTTAACTATTTTGACTTACACACTCCTTCCCCCACACCAGTCCCCCGCCCTCACCCCTCCCACACTGTGACAACCTCCACCAACAAAAAACTTCCCACTTCTAACCCCCAGATGACTCCCCTATGCCACAATATGTCTACTCAGCCTCTGAGTTTGTAGCTCCTACCTACTACCCTAATCTCTGCATAACCTACTCTAAAGGCCACAATCCCTTGATACCATCACTTTCAACAAACACACCGATAAGCAATGGATGCACAGATGAACCTTCACCTAGAGGTGGATCACTGAAATGAAAGAAAAAGTGTGGAAAACTTGCAACTGCTTTTCAGGATATCAAAAGTTATCTTTACCAGGATATAATTAGCATTAAAGTGTTATAAGTATTGAATTTATTCAGCAAATGTTCCTTTGAATAACAATGTGTCTTTTAGTTAACCCAGTGAAGAATTGTTAATGTGATCGTCAAAATCAGAATCAAGAGTGTTGGAGCAAATAGTTGTATTGTAAGCAGGATGAGTACAGAGGCAAATAAAAACAAGGTACTAGAAAAATAAACAGCTTTCCAAGGGTAAAGCAGTCCATCATGCAAATACAAAGGAAGTCGTGGGCATGCTATGTTGGCGCCGGAAGCGTGGCAACACTTGTGGGCTGCCCCCCAGAACACTCTATGCAAAAGATGCATTTCACTGTGTGTTTCAATGTACATGTGACAAATAAAGAAATCTTACCTTATCTTATCTAAGACTTCTGTGCCAAATGAGGAACTTCTGAAGTGTTTTCACTGTCATAATGTAGGAAACATGGCCACTAATTTGCTTAGAGAAAGCTTCCACAAACTGCAAATGTGATAATGTTGAGTAAGAGATAAATATTGACAGAAAACTGTGGATAATTCTCTTACAATATATTCAAAATTGCGCTATGGGACAGTAGACAGGGTCTCGGTTTAATGTCTTATTTAAGATGGAACCAGTAGAGAGTGGTAAACATTGCCCAGTCCATCACAGGCTCATCATTCCCTTCCATCCAGTTTATCTTCACGGTGCACTGCGTCTAGAAGGCTATCAGTATCGTCAAGGACACCCTGGACATTCCCTTTTCTCTCTTCTACCTTCAAGGAGAAGATACAGGAACCTGAGACAATCAGGGTCATGAAGAGCTTCTTCTCCACTGCTTCAATCACCTCTTTCACACCCCCTTCCCAGTGGTGCTGCCATGTTCTCAAACCCTTAATTCTATCTCTTCCATTATTGTCACTTCAGCATTTCTTTCTTGCACTACTTCAATTTGCACTACTATTCTTTGCACCATTGTGTTGTTTTGCACTTGTTGCTGTGCTTATTGTATTTATTGTCACCATGTATATTATTTACTCTGTGAGCTCCACACGAGCAAGAAATCTCATTCGACCCTGGTGTATATGATAATAAACTAATCTGATCTGATCTGAAGTAGCAGCACATCAACAACACTTTGCTCCTTCAGTATGGTAAAACACCAATAATCCAGCACACTTGGAACTTTGGTGGTGCTGGACTGCAGATTTTAGGGAGTATTGAATATTATTCCTGTTAATACCACAACATACTTTTAATCCACGTTTTCTAAGATGTTAGATGGTAGCATAATTAATTTTCCAGTAAATTGTGGGAAACAGAAGCAGGTAAATTTAAAGGGAGCTCTGGAAATCTCACCTAGTGAGCCCAATACCGAACTATCATGATTACTGATTAGCAGATTATCGGTGTTTTACTGGACTGCACTGGAGTGTCAGTATAATATGCACAAGTGTTTGAACTGAACTTGAAGCTTCTCTCTCAGAGGCAAGACTGATAGCACAAAATGGCACAGTATAATGGGAGTGCCATTCACTCTGCCACATCCACTTATTTCTTAACAAATCCACTATTCCCTATTCACTGAATTTGGTATGAGCTCATTCCAAAACATCATTAAAGTAGATCAAACAGATTGAGACATTGAATATGAAGGAATTATTTATAGTCTCTCCCTTTCGCCATCCATAAATAAATTTGGAATAATTATTGGGAAACAGGAAAATGGGCAAAGCCCACTCCATGTAGAATTTCCACCTGTTTTGAATGTGGAATCTATGCAGAGAGCAGCAAGATTATATGTATCCATATTAATTATATTAAATATTAACAAAAAGCAAATAGCATGAAAATGGAACCATTTCAATCAACTGCCTATTGTACCTAACAACTGATTTCAATGAAAATCATATTAACAAATCTAAACAACAGCATGATTCAACTATGGTACATATAAACCCTCAGAATGACTTTTATTTATTTGCACAGTCATGTGAACCATAGGTCTACAGCTTAGTGGTTTCTGACTCAGGAGGTTGTGGGTTCAAATCCTACACCAGAAAACTCCAATACTCCTCTGATGCATCAGCACTGCACTGAGGAAGATGCTGTCATTTAGGGAGACATTAAACGCAGAGCTTACTCTTATTCTCTTGTGGATGTGTAGAATCTTTGTCAAAGAGGTGCAGTTAAGTTCTCCCTGGTGCCCCGGGTAATATTTATGCCTCAAGCAACTTCTAAAAACCAAAATTACATTGGTTTTGTTTTGTTACAGCCTGTAAAAAAATTTCACATCTTATGAGTTGGATGGAATGCCAATTAAAAATAAAAACATCTGAGCTTTAGGTGGGCTCCTTGATCTCTAATATGGTAGACAGGACACACGACAGATCATCAGTTGGAGGTTCACCAATCATGCTGGCAATTGCACAGCATCATCATCTGAATCTGGTGCTAGTCCCTTTGCAAATAAAATCCTAATGTATGCTTGAAGCCCTGTGGGCAAAACTGGTTTTCCAGAGGAAGATTTCAGTCTCCTATTGCGTTTTGCTGCCAAGTTACTCAGTGCTCTCTGTACCTGCTGGCTCAATGGAAATAAGGCCTAACATCCAATTTCAGAAGCTTTGGGAGTCCCACAGGTAGTTGCACCTGCATCTCAACTACTTCACAAAGACCACCCAAAACATGACAAATTACCAGGCCTACAGACTAACTCTCTAAACCTTAATGCACTGCTTGCTTCTCTCCCTTCCCAAATTTATCAAACTTTGTTATGCAGTTCCTCCTAACTTATGATTGCTGCTTTCAGTTTCAATCCCCAGAACTACGATATAATGTACAATTTGCACGTGATTCTTGCACTGAATAACTTACCGCACATCAGTTGCCACAGTCATTGCACTGTCCTGAAAAACTCAATAACCAAATCACTCTGCCATTTCCTGCTGTTAACACGCTGAATTAACTTAAAGAAGTGGCTTTGACAGCTAACGACTGGAGCAAGAGGAAGCGAGCCATAGCTTCAATGAGGTAAAGGAGCAATTTTTCCGTAGTTCACAATTCTGGCTTGGGCCAATTGCCTGATGGCAGATGGCTCAACATATTTCATGGAGAATTCACATGGATCAGCTGCACAAAAAACAAAATTCACTCAGCTACTGAAATAAAAACCAGAACCTGCTCGGAACGCTCAGCAGGCCATGCATGCCCATCTAGTATTAGACATTTCAACCCTGGGAAAAAGATACCGGCTGTCTACTCTATCTATGCCTCTCATAATTTCATAAATCTCTATCAGGTCTGCCCTCAGCCTCCACTACTCCAGAGAAAACAACCCTAGTTTGTCCAACTTCTCCTTATAACACATGCCCTCTAATCCAGGCAGAATCCTGGTAAACCTCTTCTTAACTTTCTCCAAAGCCTCCACATCTTTCCTATAATGGGGCATCCAGAACTGAATGCAATACACCTCAGATGTGGCCTCAGTAGAGTTTTACAAAGCTGCATCATAACTTCCTGACTCTTGAACTCAATACCTCGACTAATAAAGGCAAGCATGGCATGTGCCTTCTTTACCACCCTGTCGACTTGTGCAGCCACAAGCTCAAGTAATCAAGTGACCTGCTGCTCAAGTAGCCAGACTCAAGAAGAAGATAAGCTTCCTCATTTGGTGAGCAAGTCAAGGGATACTAAAAAAGAGGCAGGTGCAGTAAAATGATCCAGTATTCGATTGTTTGGAAATCCTGATGGATCAGCATTTGACCCACTTATTAGGCCGGAAAGTGAGCCAAGGGTCCAGAGAGTGAGCAGGTCTGCAGTGCAGCCAGGGGCTGGGTTGGGATTCAGACCACTAGGGGTTGGGAATGTGGGTAGGTTTGCAACTAGAACTGGAGTCTGGACTGCTTGTATATTTCCCTTCACTTAAACTCACCGGGATCGCTGAAAAATGCATTATACTATTGTGTTGCATGTAAAAAGAAGTGAAATAAAAGTCAGTTTGGGTATTAATAGGAGTAACATCCAATATTCAGGAAAATCTGCTGGTCCGGCATCACCAGAGCCTCGAGGATGCCAGATTATTGAAGCTTTACTGTGCACAGAACTGAGCTTATCTGAGGGGTGGAAGAGACACGGAGGGCTGGAGGAGGTGCAAATGGAGCAGCATTAGAACCAGACAGTTTTGCTCTGTGATTATATACCAATGATGTGCATGATTTTCTAAATGTTGCCAAAGCACGTCAACCCAGTGACTGCTTAACTCCAAATCATGGGTCTTATTCAAGATGGGACAGACCATCTCAACTACCCTTCTGCGAATATAGGGCAAAGTGTGGTGGTGATGGTGAAGCAGGTTGGAGTGAGATGCACACAGGAGGCCAGGATTCTGCAATCACTGGAAACAAAAATGCAGATGAAATCTGTAAGAAAAGAAATACAATTCATTACCAAAAGGGGAAGGCTGGATTTAAATGATCTGACAGCAGAAGTGTACAATTTTGGTATTTGCTCTATTTTCTCATAACATACTACAAATTTTATTCAATCTGCCATGGAGAACTTCAAAACAGCAATACTTGGGGACAGATGTACTCCAGCATTCCTCAGATTTCTAAATCGGAAGATAAAATACATAGGAAGTCTAAGCAGTCACTCACTGTTTCAAGCGTGGATTTAAAAAAAAGCAATCTTTAAAAATGTATATGTTTTATATAACAAAACTCCAGACAAAATCCTGCTGATCCTCCCTGAAATTAAAGCCAACAATTACAAAGTGCTTTGAGACTGCAGCTCCACCAGTACTGAACCTATGAATTGTATAGAAATTGCAATAATACTGGGTGCAGCAAATATTGATTATCCATCAGTGTGCACCAAGACCTTAAATAATTGTCATGATTTATTGTCACGCAAGCCAGGAGAAAAATAATCGATGTCTGGAAACAAGCTGAAGGTTTGTAAGCAAATCTGCAGCTGATGTTATAAAAAGATTGTTAAGCTCATATAATTCATCAGCATCACATGGGAGAAAGTATAGGTAGTGGGGACTGGGCAGAGAAGTCAGAGCCTAAATATCTTGGTCCTGGGCTTGTTAACAATAAAATTAAATGCACTTATAAAGCACTTTAGATGGTGAATGGAAACATATATAGAGCCATGGAAAAAGTGGTACCAATTGGATAGATCAAAGAGCTGACGCCAGCACAATGGATAAATGGCCTCCTTCTGTGCCACTTGATTCAATGAAATGTCTCCTCATTTTGTAAGTAACAATGGCAGCTATTCCGTGTCAAGTCCCTGAAACAGAATGAAATGAAGCACCACTTTTTCTTTAACAGCTTTTGTTGCATGAGGAACAACTATTGTCTCAGGTCCATGAGAATTCTGTGCACTTCTCCACTCAGTGCCAATGGAGCTCTTACATTCACATCAGTTAATAGAACACTGGGGTCAGCTTAGGTCTCATCAATGGTGTCTCTAATGACGCAGCACTTCCTCAAAATTGCATGAGGATACTGCACTGCTCCACCACCCCCAATCACTGCAGTGTGGTAATGTAGGGGTTAAGATGCTGGACTTGCTGTTAGTGATTTGAACCAGAAATGCGAGTTCAAATCCCACCATGGCAGCTGGGGAATTTAAGTAAGTCTGCATTTTTTCTTAAAAAGCCAGTCTCAATAATACTAACCATAAACCGCACTTTAGTATAGCCATTAGCATAATGCTATTACAGTGCCAGTGACCCAGGTTCAATTCCTGCCGCTGTCTGTAAGAAGTTTGTACGTTCTCCCCGCGTCTGCGTGGGTTTCCTCCAGGTGCTCCGGTTTCCTCCCACATTCCAAGGACGTATGGGTTAGGAAGTTGTGGGCATGCTATGTTGGCACCGGAAGCATGGCGACACTTGCGGGCTGCCCCCAGAACACTTTACGCAAAAGATGCATTTCACTGTGTGCTTTGATGTACATGTGACTAATAAAGATATCTTAAATTCCTTCTGGTTCTTTACCCTCCTTCAGGGAAAAAAATCTTTATGCTGCCCAGGCTATATGTGACTGCAGACTCACCATTGCTTCCTCATTTCAGGGCAGGTAGGGAAGGCAGCATTGTTAGTGACGACTGCATCATGTGAATTCATTAACCGTTTCAAATCAAAAGGCAGAATTACAGTTCTGTAGCACTTTCAGAGCCTTGGGTCATTTCAAATCACTTTAACAACTAATGAAGTACCTTTGGAGTACTGGAATCACAACAGCCGGTTTGGAAATGGCAAGCTGTCATTACAGGTTAACTGAAGAATAAGTACCCGAGTTATGAACATCCGACTTATGGACTCCTGTAATTATGAACAAGCTCCCACAATATTATGAAATTCAAAAGTCCGACATACATACATACATTCATTCCCATGCATGGCAGAACTAGTTTCCTCTCTCTCTCCGGTTTTAGTAATTGTTCTTTCTTATCAGCCTTTTGTGCTTTTGATGCCATTCATTACAATACTGTGGAGGTATGGTTACCATATCGAGTGACCTTTGTGTATTTTCCAACTTATGGACAAAATCGACTTATGGATGTTTGTAAAAACAGAACCAGGGACAGTCTAAATTTGCCAGGAGATCAGCGAAACTCGCTCCATTTTGTTTTTCGAAGCAATGCCATGCAATGTTTTTATGTCAACCCAAGAGGGTAGGTGGCACCCTGGTTTGAAATGTATCATTCCAAAAGAGAACAGCTCTGACAGTACACTGTATCAACAGGCCGGTCAATCTGTGCACAACACCCTGCCATGGGTCTTGAAACCACAACTTTCAGACACCGAAGTGAGGGTGAGGGTTATCAAGTGAGCTACAAAAGACATGCAATGTGCCAAATAAAAATACAGTAACTGGGGAAAAATTGTAAGAGGACTCGTATATGATGCTTAGGAAGAACCAATCAATTAACCCAATGATTTCTTGTTTGATTTTCCTTTTGTTCTTGGGTTTAAACCCAATCCAGTAATTTAATGGAAGTGGGTAGGGAGGGAGGAAATGGGCAGAACAGTGGTGCAGCTAGCAGAGCAGCTGCCACAGAAAGTAACCACAGCAACAGTAGATCCTTGGTAACTGTGTCAGGAGCATGTTGCCAATCACTGCTGTTGCTGATCTGTCACCTACAACAAGCCGAAGCCTCAGAAACACAAATACAGAAAACTGCAGATGCTGGCACTCTGAACAAAAAATGTACAACACTCAGCAGTTCAGCCAGCATTATTGGAGAGGGAATCAAGAATTAATATTTCAGGTCAGTGACCTTTCATCAAAACTGCTGAAACTTCTACTGAAAGGACATCAAATTGTAATGTTAATCAAAAAACCACAGATGCTGGAAATCTGAAATAAAAACAGAAAATTCTGGAAACACTCTAGGGAAGGAGAAACAGTTAACATTTCAGATCTAGGACTCTTCATTGGAACTGGACCCTGGATCTGAAACATTAACTGTTTCTCTTTCCACAGATTCTGCCTGATCTGCTCAGTGCTTTTTGCAGTTTCTTCTCACCTTAAGCCTTGGAGATGATAACTTTTCTCTGCTTTCCTTAAATTGTATTTTGCAACATATAGTTCTTATATGGTCAGTGCAATGAACCTTCCTCTGAGCTGTCCAGTGATGAGGGGGCTGGACAAATATTACTGTGGCCAAGAGCATTTTCAACAATAATTATCAACAATAACATTAGTTCTTCAATAGTAATAATTTTATTGGTAGACATTTGATTACTGCTGCTGACTTTAATGACTTTTAAACCTGCCTGTTACTTGTTTCCTATCTGTTTAGTCACAGTCTTATCAAAATGATGCTTGAGTCAATCAGGGACAAGTAGTATAAATATTTTAATTGTGTGGCTCCTTCAGATGTGATAGTTCAAGGTATTTTAAAATGATGGCTGGACAAACACACGATTCCACCAGAAGATTCACTGGCCTACAAGCTGCAGAGGATCACAATTGGTCCAAAATTCTAAAAGACCTTGGGGACTACACCTTTCACTTCAGATGCTGTGGAGGACACAAAGGAAAATGTACCTTGCGGGACTGGGACTGGGTCGGGAGAGCTGAGGGAGGAGAGAGAGGCCCTGTGGTTGGAGACCCAATTGGTATTTTGATAGGAGAATTGACCATCGAAGATATTGGCCTGGGAGAGAGGCAGTTGGCTCAGCTTTTGGGGGTGGGGAGAGGAGATTCAGAAGCTTGGGGTCACTGGGGAATTGGAGAGATGGGAATGCTTATTATCATGTTTCACTTCGGGAAAAGTACATCCCCAATGGATTGGCACCAAAGTGATCAGTACTACACAATCAGATTCCATAAGCCCTGTTCCTAATTGTGTTTGTCAAATGTTAGGCTGTGGTGTGTGCAGCCGTGTGTCAATGACAGTGTTGTCATAAAACTGCTCTCACAATGTCTTACCATAACTGACGTTTGCACAGATAACATTTCAGGTCTGCACAGAAAACACAAACCTGTTTCACAATTACCCTGTGCAAAAGAACCCAAGCAGCTCAATCATATGACATGAGTCCAAACAAATGCACAGAACCATCTCTATACCTGTCATCATAAATCTGTTGTAAGTCTGCTAGACTGACGGCAACTATTGCTTCCCACTAACGGTTGACCCAGATTTGTCTGGCTCATCCTGAACACATTACAGATGGTGGAAAACGGAAATAAAAGCAGAAGAAGTGGAAATGCTCAGCAAGTCAGGCAGCATCTCTGGAGACAGAAACAGTATTCGTGCTTCTGGTGAGGGACCTTTCAAAAGTTATTGACCTGTAATGTTATTTCGGTTGCTCCCTCCATTGATGCTGCCTGACCTGCTGAGTATTAATAACATTTTCTCTTAGAGCATAGAACAGTACAGCACAGGAAAAGATCCTTCAGTCCACCATATCTGAGCTGACCATGGTGCCAATCTAACTAATCCCATCTGCCTGTATATGGTCCGTATTGCTTCATTCCCCACCTATTTATGTGTCTGTCTTAACGCATCTTAAACATTGCTATTATACCTGCTTCTACACCTCCACTGGCAATGCATCCCAGCTACCTACCACTCTCTGTGTAAAGAAATTGCCTCGCACACCTCTTTTATACTTTCTCCCTCTCCTCTTAATCCTATGCCTCTTGTATTTGGCATTTCCACTCTGGGAAAAAGACTATCTACCCTTCCTATGCCTCTCATAATCTTACACACTTCTATCAGGTCACCCCGCAATCTCTGACACTCCAGAGAAAACAACTCTATCTCCAAACCCTCCTTATAGCTAATACTCCCCAATCCAGGCGACATGCTGGTCGATCTGCACCCTCTCCAAAGCCTCCACATCCTTCCTGTAGTGTGGCGACCAGAACTGCACACAATACAGGAAGTCCCCGGATTACGAACGAGTTCCGTTTTTGAGTCTGTTCGTAAGGTTAATTTGTATGTAAGTCGGAACAGTTACATACAGTTCACATCTAGCGTCAATTAGTCCGAAATCACTACAAGCTTCAGTTATTTATTGCTATATATTAAGATCCAAATGGAATTTTGATTCCAGTTTCATTATAATTCCACACATAACGTGAAGCAATCTAAAATACAGCATAACTTGTTATCGCCCGGACATGTGAAGACTGTCATCAGTCTTGTGTGCGTTTGGTGTCATTCATTACAGAACAGTACTGTGGAGGTACAGTTACCACACGAGTGAATTTTGTGTATTTTCCGACTGACAGACAAAATCAATTTAAGGACATCTGTAGAAACGGACCTCGGTCATTACCCGGGGACGACCTGTCAGAGGAGAGCGAGTGCTGGACAGATAGAGAGATAGAGAGGGAGATAGAGATAGAGGGAGATAGAGAGATAGATATGGTGGGTGGGGGCAGTGGGAGAGGGGGCTGGTGACCATTCATGTCGTCCCTCATCATTTGGAACTCCTCGAACATCCCTGCCCTGAAATAGCGGTACAGACTGTAACACATGAAATCCATGATCCAGCCGTTCGCCACCTCCATCACCTGGAAAAAGTCAACACTGTCAAGCAAACTGTTCTGAGCCCAATTCCGCGCCTTCTTTCTGCCGTTGGTAAGTACGGACGTTCGTAAGTCAGGCGTTCGTAACCCGGACCCTTCCTGTATTCTAAATGTGGCCTAACCAAAGTTTTATACAGCTGCTCTTGTAATCACATTTCATTTTCTTGAGGTGCTGTAAATCTTTTTATAATCATGATGGAGTCAGAGAGTCATGCAGCACAGAAGCCACTGCGGCCTACCATATCCATGGTGGCTATCAAGTACCTACCTCTGATATCTATCCCATTTCCCAGCACATATCCTGTAGCCTTCTACACATCAGCATTTTAAATGCTTATCTAAATACTTCTTAAATGCATCGAGAGTATCTGCCTCCACCACCCCTTCACGTAAATGCTTTCCAAAATTAAACCACCCTTGCGTGAAAAATTTCTTCCCCAAATCCTGCCTAAATCTCCTCCTCCTTACCTTATGCCCTTTGGTCATTGACACCTTTGCTCAGGGGAGAAGTTTCACACAACCACCCTCATAGTCTCATACACCACAATCAAGTCTTCCGCTCAAACCCAGCTTAGTATCTTCACTATTATGCAATATTATTGTGAAGCTTAGAGATATCCTCATGCCCATCAGCCTTTGATTCCTGCTTCTTTCCCTACCTACTTGTGTTTTCCTCTGTGCATTTACCAATAGGGATTTCTCATACAAGTGACAGCAAAAACAGAAAATGCTGGGAATATTCAGCAGATCCAGCAGAGTGGGAGTTGTCAGTATGGAGAGAGAAATAGTCAGTGTTCCATACTGATGATCTATTAAACAGAATTGCTTCAAACACAATTGATAGCACTGCTTGACACTGTTCACACAGAGAGAATTTCAAGAGAGGCTAAACACATTGGGTCATTATTCTTTGGAGTTGAGAAGAATGAGGAGTGATCTTATTGAAACATGTAAGACCTTAGAGGGACATGACATGATGTGTTGAGACGTTTTCACTCGTGGGAAAGTCTCGAACGAGGTCACGTAGTTTCAAGATAAGGGACTTTTCACAGAGGGTGGTGAATCTCCAGAATTCACAGAGTTTTGGAGGCCAGCTCATTAAAGTATTTAAAATGGAGATAGATAAACTTTTGAAAGACCAGTGGATTGAGGGTTATGGGGAACTGGCACAGAAAAGGAGTTAAGGCCAGCATAGATCAGCCATGACCATCTTGAATGGTGGGGCAGGCTTTAGGGACCTGGTGGCTTACTCCTGCTTCTAATTGTTGTGTTCTTGTGTTCAATATTTGCTGGTAGACAAACTGAGTCCCTTCACAGGTGCCCTTTATAGTGGACTGCTGGTTGACTGCATTGAGATTTCTTCAATGAGAATGACCAGGAGATCTACAAACAAATACGCCTAAACACAGGGCACTCAGGGACAAGAAGCATCATGATAGCTCCAAGAGGGAAAAGCAGCTTTACAGGCATCTGAAAGCAAAGGTCCAAAGAGGAATAGATAGAGTGGACAGCCAGCGCCTCTTTCCCAGGGCATCAATGCTCAATACAAGAAGGGATGGCTTTAAAGTAATGGGTGGGAAGTTCAAGGGAGATATCAGAGGAAGGCTTTTTACCCAGAGAGTGGTTGGGGCATAGAATGCGCTGCCTGGGGCGGTGGTAGAGGCAGGTACATTGGTCAAATTCAAGAGATTATTAGATAAGCATATGGAGGAATCTAAAATAGAGGGATATGTGGGAGGAAGGGGTTAGATAGTCTTAGAAGAGGTTTAAAGTTCGGCACAACATTGTGGGCCGAAGGGCCTGTATTGTGCTGTACTGTTCTATGTTCTAAAACTCTCATAACCTGGAGAGCAAGTGGTGAAAAGGACATAGGAGATCCAGCAACTGTCCATTGATTTGTTATGCTGGCAAGATTGTCAATAGTCTCAAACACACATCAAACAGAGGAGACAGAAAATTAGTCTATGCTGCCTGAAGGAGCACTTTGAGGATCTCCTCAACCAATATTCTGTCTTTAACATGAGTGTCCTTGACTCCATTCCACAGCATGTCGAAAACTACAGCCTCAGGATAGGAAAGATTTAGAGGGACATGGGCCGAATGCAGGCAAATGGGACTAGCTTAGATGGGTACCTTGGTCAGCATGAACGAGTTGGGCCAAAGGGCCTGCTTCTGTGCTGTGTTACCCTAGGACTCAGAGGTACTCCAGCCCAGCAAGAGGCTGAAAGACAACAAGGACTCTGGGATAGACAGGATTCTTGCTAAAGTACTAAAATATGGTGGAGAAGTACTTCCAGTACGGTGTTGTGAACTTGATTCTACCTGGGAAGAGATGACTATGCCAGGGACCCCAGAGACAGCATTATGGTGATCATCTTCAAGAAAGAGGACTAATGTAATTGTGGTATTACAGAGGGGTGTCCCTGCTAACTACCACAGGGAAAATTATTGCAGGAATCCACCTCAGCTGCCTCCTCCCAGTTGCCAAAGAGCCACAGTGCGGATTCTGCTCAACCAGAAGCACAATGGATATGACCTGCGTCAAGAAAGAGGACTAATGTAATTGTGGTATTACAGAGGGGTGTCCCTGCTAACTACCACAGGGAAAATTATTGCAGGAATCCACCTCAGCTGCCTCCTCCCAGTTGCCAAAGAGCCACAATGCGGATTCTGCTCAACCAGAAGCACAATGGATATGACCTGCGTCTTGTGACAACTGCAAAGAATTGCATCAACCACAGTACGTGGCCATCTTCGATCTCACAAAAGCCTTTGACTCTGAGGGCAGGTTATGGACGATCCTTCTCAGGTCTGGCTGTTCTTGTAAATTCACCACTTTCCTCCATCTGATCTGCAGTGACGTGCACAATCCTCCCAGGCCAATCTACTGCAGACCCAATCTTGCTGCACACTGGGGTCAAGCAAGGCCATGTTGTCACATCAATCCTCTATTCGAACCTTCCTTGCAGCAATATTTCAATTCACTTACAATAAGTTCCCTGCCGCAGTGTAGCTTCTCTACAGTACGAGTGGGAAATTGCTCAACCTTAGTTGCTTTCACTCCAGAATCAAGATTACATCAACTTTAGTCGCAGAGTTACAGCTCACACTTGGGGCTGAGTTGAAAAGCACCTTTGGTAAATTGTTTTGGGAAGTTCCTTTACTGATTCCCAGAATCCATTGCAATGTTCCTTCACTAATATCTCGTGGTCCCTGTGTTTATGACCTCAGTTACCAGGTATTTCCCAAGTCTGACTCAAGGCTACACATCAGGAAACAGAACAACAACTTCCCTCAAAATAATAAGGATTAAGATAAAGACCTGTGGAGACTGGGGAAGTTCCTGGCTCATGATCCTTGTCACACACTGATAGCAAAGCAGCCCAAGTCTATATATACCTCCATACAGAATATTCATCAGGCACCAAGGGCACATTTTGTGCAGGAAGTACTATATTTGGCCAGCCACAAAGACTGTGACAATTTGTAATCAATATGCATTGGTTTGCATTAAAATAAAATCCAGCAGCATTGTACAATCCTCACTCTGGATAATTTGCTAAAGGCCTCTTTACCAGACAATAAAAGGCTTTCAGCCAGAAGAAGCTTCAGAGTGTAGCGGTTGCTACCGCGGAATAGAACAAGACTCTACTCGGAGGATTGCCAAACAGAACTGGTTTATTTTCCCGCCTTGCGCGGGCCCTTTAAGGGAGAATGTTCCCACCCAAAACAACCGGTAATGACGTAAGTCCTACGTCATCAGGACTTACCCGCGCGCGGGTTCTCCCCGTCGCTCGGAAAGACGAGGCCCGCTGCCATCTTGGGCTTCGTCGCTCCAACACCGCGCGACCCGACTGCCGAGCCGGTTCGCCCGACTAGACAGTGAGTCGCCACAAGAGCAACTAATTCGTCTGCTGTCCAAGTCACTTCATTCAAAGCCTTCAAAATTCAATCAGTGGAAGAGAAGAGAGGGCTACATTTTCTCACTGGACATCACCTGCATCTTCAGATAAAGCTCAGCCAATCCCAACACCCTGTAAATGTTACAGCAAGCTGGGCTGAAGTCACCTTTAAACTAACAGGATGAAGCCTGCAAAATTAGAAATAATTCCCATAGGAAATAGGCCCATAGGAAATCGAGATCAAAATTGAAATTTGGAACCAAAACTGCATGAATCATAGAATTATTATGGCAGAAAGGCCATTCTGCCCATCGTCCATTCTGTATCCTTGAAGACCAACCTATTCTGTCCCATTTCTCTCCTCTTTCCCCCAGCCTTGCAAATTATTTCCCCTCATGTACCTGTCCTATTCCATTTTGAAAGCCCTGACTCTGCTTACAATGCAGCCATTATAGTTTCAAACGCACAGGGGAGTGGGGAACTGCAGGTCTTGCCCCGTGATGCCACTCACTCCAGTTTGGATCACTAGGCCGCATTTAAATTTGACAGGCAAGTTGTCTGTGCACCCCTCACGGTTTGGAAGGGATCGGCAATTCAACAGGCCTGCCACTTCCTATAGCCAGCTAGATCAGCTGGTCGAATGGTGTCGCAACAACAACCTCACACTCAACATCAGCAAGACCAAGGAATTGATTGTGGACTTCAGGAAGGGGAAGTCGGGAGAACACACACCAATTCTCATTGAGGGGTCAGCGGTGGAAAGGATGAGCAGTTTCAAGTTCCTGGGTGTCAACATATCAGAGGATCTGTCCTGGGCCCAATGCATTGAGGCAATCGTGAAGAAGACACGCTAGCGGCTCTACTTCATTAGGAGTTTGAAGAGATTTGGTATGTCACCACAGACTCTTGCAAATTTCTACAGATGTGTGGTGGGGAGCATTCTGACTGGTTGCATTACCGCCTGGTATGGAGGCTCCAATGTGCAGGATCGAAAGAGGCTGCAGAGGGTTGTAGACTCAGCCAGCTCCATCACGGGCACAACTCCCCACTATCGAGGACATCTTCAAGAGGTGGTGCATCAAGAATGCATCACCTCTTGATCACTAAGGACCCTCACCACCGGGACATGCCCTCTTCTCGTTACTACCATCGGGGAGGAGGTACAGGAGCCTGAAGACCCACACTCAACAATTCAGGAACAGCTTCTTCCCCTCCACCATCAGTCTTCTGAACAGTCAATGAACCCATGAACACCACCTTGTTATTCCTCTTTTGCACTATTTATTTACTTATTTAGTAACATAGTAATTGTTATGCCTTGCACTGTACTGCTGCAGCAAAACAACAAATTCACGACACGTGTCAGTGAAAATAAACCTGATTCTGATCCTGAGCTTTCTTTAGAGGGGCCTTGGTTCATGGAAAAGGTGTGTCTGGCACAGAGGAGTTAATGCTGAGAGTTAGGGCATAGTTATTTTTTGGATGATATTGTTAAGGGCTTATTGAACAAGGCAGGGGCAGAAGAGAGATTCCACTCTGAAAATGGCAGATGGGTGCCATCCCGTTGGTCAGGAAATATCGACAGACATGCCTTGGAAGTTTAGAATGGAAGCAGTATCAGTTCCTTAATCTGGTTTCAGTGTCAACAATCAACTCCACTCAGATCGCCCTTGTCCTGCACAATGTCAATCCTTCCATCTCACACTGTGCAAACACACAACTGGACATCTTCACTATGCCCCCTCACACTCACACACTTAGCACCTGAAGCTATCCTCCTTGAAAGTGGCAACACAAGTAGATAGGGGGGTAAAGAATGCGTACTTGCCCTCATAGGTCAGAGTGTTAGATATAAAAGTCAGGAGGTCATGTGGCAGCTGTATAAAACTTTGGTTAAAACACATTTGGAGTATTGTGTGCAGTTCTGGTCACTGCATTACAGGAAGGACGTGGAGGTTTTGGAGAGGATGCAGAAGAGGTTCACCAGGAAGTTGCCTGAATTGGAAAGTATTAACTATGAGGAGAGGTTGGACAAATTTGGATTATTTTCTTTGGAGAGTCAGAGGATGAGGGACAACCTGAAAGAAGTATATAAAATTAGGGGAGGCATAGATATAGTAGATAGTCTTTTTCCCAGGATGGAAATGTCAAATACTAGAGACCATAGTTTTAAGGTGAGAGGAGAAAGGTTAAAGGAGATATATGAGGCAAGGTTTTTTCACACATAGAGTGGTTGGTGCCTGGAACACGCTGCCAAGGGAAGTGGTGGAAGCAGATGCAATAACAATATTTAAGAAGCATTTGGACAGGCACATGAACAAGTAGGGCATGGTGGGATGTAGACCATGTGTAGGCAGACGGGATTAGTTTAAATTGGTATCATGTTCGGCACAGACATTGTCAGTTGAAGGGCATATTCTTGAGCTGCACTATGTTCCAGGACATAGATTAGCTGAAAAGTTGGTCAGAGCTTTGGCAGATAGAATGTAATCTGGCAAGTGTGAAGTCAAATTTTGGTAGGGCATATAGAGTAGGTAGCAGGGACCTAAGAAACATTGATGTACAGAGAGACCATGGGTTGCAAATCCATAGCTCTGTGAAAATGGTGTCACAGGTGGATAGGGTAGTGAAGAAGGCATTTGGTATGCTTGCCTTCATAGGCTGAGACATTGAGTATGAGACATTATGTTGCAACTATACAAAACATTGGTTAGACCACACTTGGATTATTGTGTACAGTTCTAGTTGCCACACTACAGGAAGGACATGGTAGCAATAGAGACAATGCAAAAGAGATTCACCAGAATGTTATCTGGCATGGAGGGCTGCAGTCATATGGAGAGATTGGATAGGCTGGGTTTATTCTCAATAGAACGTAGGAAGCTGAGGGGTGATCTTATTGAGGTTTATGAAATTATGAGGGACATAGATAGGATAGATAATTAGGGTCTTTTTCCAGGGGCAGGAGTCTAGAACTAGAGGGTACAGGTTTAAGGTAATAGAGGAGATAAGTTTTTCACATAGAAGATGGTGGTTATCTGGAACAAGGTGCCAGAGGAGGTCATAGAGGCAGATCCAATAACAATGTTTAAAAGGATTTTGGACAGGTACTTTGATAGGAAAGGCATAGAGGGATATGGGCCTATTGTGGGCATATTGGAATAGCATAGATAGGCATCTTGTGCCTCTGGATAGGCAGCACAGTCGGCATGGACAAGGTGGGCCAAAAGGACCTGTTTCTGTGCTGTACTGTTCTATGATTCTATGACCTCCATTGAGTAAAGATGATGAGGCTTACAGTGAAAGATGCAAAGGACATAGGGACTTCGAGTTTTCAAGTCATGAATTTGTACCAAACTTAATTGTCCAAGTTCTTATAGACTCATGGATTATACCAAAGGAACGCAGAGCTCCCACATGTCGATCCACCAGATGTCAGTTGAGGAACGTTCAGAAACATCAATGAGTTATGTAATCCATGCATGCAATATTTAAGGTTAGGGTTTGCTGGAAGTATTTGAAGAACAGAGTTCACCAACTGCACCAATATCCTTTCAGGGAAGTATACCAGTGGAAGAAAAGAACAAGAGAAAGATTATCACCAGCAGATCACTTTACAAGGACTTCACTGTGTTCTAAGGTGAGTAACCACAGTTGAATGTAAGTTTGGTAGCTGTTCTTATGTATGCAAAGTTTCTAGATAGTTTTTAGTCTAATGACAATATTACCTTTGAAATAAGGAGCCTTCAACAGAAAAGTTAATTTGTTTTCTTTAGTGTTGCTACATTTTAATGGTTTATACCAAAATTAGGTAACTTTATGTAGCATGGTTTACATCTACCTTCTTCCATTTGGTGACATTAACTGCAACTATGCAAGAGGCTGACAGATGTGGATAATTGAATCCCAAACCCAGCAACATTTTACTATTTAAATGCCAGAATCTACAGATTAATCTCCAATTCAGTAGACTGGCATCAGTTTTACAGCTAATGCCAATAAGGCATTAAATCAGGTGGGTGGTGAAAGAGGTGTTCAACTGGACCCTGTGTCATTTCGCCAAAATTAATTAAGGTTGGGACTGATGGGCTGGACAAGAAGGATTAAAACTTGCAACCTGCAATGTTAGCCAAATCACAATATTTTGTCAATCAAGATAAATTAGGAAAGTAACTTGCATTTTTAGATGCTGAAAAAATTTGGGAACTTTATAATGTCCCTGTTTAAATTTTTGTTCCCTTCTGGCTGGCTTCCTCTTGGCGCAACCACAGGAAAATGTTCAATTATTCAATTGTTCTTTGTCTGGAAGTGGCCAAATGCAACTTGTACAGACTGGGTTGAAAGAGATCCAGACAGACAGGAGACAATGATGGTTAAACACAAATTAACCGGACATCCATTAACACAGCATTACTTTCCTCTCTTAGAATAGTGACCTGCTGTCATCTAAATTGCCATTCAATCCTGCTATAAGCAGATGAGTTCCTGCTACTCAGTCCTTCTATACTCCTGTGTATTATGTTTTATAAAATGCTAGCTTTGAGGCTGCTTCAGGTCGCTGATTTTAACTGACTCCCTTGATAATGAGATGATGTTGTTTGATGGATTAACACACACTTATGTGCAATTTACTCTGTTGGTGGAAGTCCCTGGAGAACCGAATCCTTGCAAAATGCATACGCCTTGGCTACATCTAACCAGCAATTTATAGCTTAAAAAACACAGAATAAAGAGAGGATTGACACGCACAAGAGAATGGCTCCACTTAAATTCAGGTGGCACTTGAATATTCCACATCCAAAAAATATCCCTCTAAATTCTGTGTACAGTTCCAACCCAGTGCAACTGTTGTTTGGTTTGGTAACTATTTGCTTAAGAACCTCTCAGTAAGCTGTGGCTTTGCCATTTAAACTGTAAATTAATAAACAGGCAACAGTCTATAAATAGTTTGGGTTTACTTTGTTTCTCCATAAAATAATACTGAGTGTCAACAAATACAGTGTGCAGAATTAATGAAGAGCAAATGGATTCATATAGTCTCAAACACACATTAATACAAGGCATGGGTTCAGATTCAGAAATCCTCTGCCAGCTCCATTAAAGGTGAAATATAAATTCAGAGAAAAACAGATTAAATCTACAAGACAGCTTGAAAATAAAGCTTCTGCCTTTGTGACCATAACAAGCAGAGGCTCTCTCACAGCCTGTGGTAAGTCAGTGGAACAGATTGTTCTACAAGAAATTTTAATATGTGAAAGTTGCAAGTGAAAGAGAGAGAGATCTCAAAAAATATGAGGGTCAACTGCATTCCCTTGTGCTTGAATGTTGAGAAAAGCTCTAATTGAGGTTTATAATTGAATTCAGAAGAGAATAAAAACTTCTTCCCCTTTAAGTGAGAGGGGGGAAGGGGTGGGTGGCGGTATAAGGTCCTACTCATAAGGAAGCACTTTTTCCATGCAAAGCATAATGGAAATCTGGGCATCTCAGTGTAGGGGCTGGGTTAGTTGAAACTTTTAAGACAGAACAAAATAATATTGTTAAACAATTATATGAAAGACAATGAACCAAGGAGGGAGAATGGAGGAAGTACAAGTCACCCAAGTTAATCTCAGACCAGGCTTGTGGGTTGAGTGGTCTTTCTCTGGTGTAATGCTTTTCTTTTGAGTTTGGCAATCAAACAAGTGCAGGTAGAGTGTACTTAATGCAAAAGCAGACATCTACAAATGCTGAAAACCTAATATAAAAACAGAGAATGCTGGAAACGATCAGCAGGTGCCATCTATGGAGAGAGAAACAGAAATAACCTTTCACCAGGACAGGGAAAATTTAAACATAAAACAAGTTTAAGGTTAAACCAGCATAAGTTCAGTGGTAACATGTTAACAGTTTTTGTCTAACATTTCAAACTCATTGACAACCTGGACAACTGTTAAGATACCATAAGCTTTCCTCAATACCCACCTGTTCAGAGACCACACCCCATTGCACATGTACCCCACAGTGCTTCTTAAACAAAAGCAGGGGTGATTTTAAGTGCAGTGATGTCGCAATTTCCCCACCCTGGCTTTTGATTAAAGGACTGTGCACAGGCCTTGCCAACTAGCAGATGTATATAGGGCTGCAGTGAGTATGGCTGGCTCAGAGCTCGCTGAAACATGCTGGACTGATTCTTCCATCAAGCTGGATATGTGTATAAGTAGAATATTGTGCCATGTAATTTAGTCCACTGACTTCAATGGAATCAATGTTGGTGCTAGAGTGTGATACTCTGATCCTAGGATTAATTTCTAAATTCTAGTATCTTACAACCTTGAAAGAGAAATCCTGCAACAGCTCAATGCAATGAGGTATGGAGTCAACAATCAAGTATTGAGTTATAATCCATACTGAAATATAAAGTTCTCAGCTCTTGACTTCAAGAGCAATCAGGCAGATACAGTGTGATATCCTTTCTTTAGGTACCACAACCGTGAATAAATATCCTGACTATTGCTGTGAATTAAGCAACCCATTGCTTTAACTGATTAATAATTATGGCAACATCAATGTAGACTGGTTAGACTGTAGTTTCTGCAGTACAATTCCTTTGTAAAACATAGGCGGAATTATGGATCACGGAATTGATTTAAAATAATGATTTGGGAAAGTACCTATTAACTTTCTACAGTAAGCCAAATATCATCTACGATACCCAATACCCATGAACACACCAGCTGGAAATAAAGCAATCACTGAAACACGGCTCCTTGCCTACAGGGAGCCATGCACCAGCTGGAGCAGGAAGGAGAATGTTACTATTGTTCTGCTTCAGTCATCAATTCACCAGTGCACATAAAGAAAAAAGTGAAGCACGATTCTTCTTTTTCTGCTATTGCTTTCCTCAGAGGAAGGTGAACTGGAAATAAATGGACTGCAGTAAAGCAACTCGCTTACTTGGAAACTGTGCTTTTTTTGAAATTACTCCAAGCTTACAGAAGTAGGTAGTCAGTAATTTCCACAGTTCGGAGAAAGAGCATTATGTTAATACACCAGGATTACAATATTGCTTAGTCAACGGTGATCTTCAGTTACATAGTCAGAGGTGGTACCATGAACAGTTTTTATTCACTTCCCGTACTACTGGACCAAGAAGGGCAAATCCAACTTCATAGATGTACCCAAGTGAATTAACAATCTTCACATGGAACCCTATCCTTATAAACCTATTCTGTCATTCACAGTTCCTCTTACAAGTAAAAGGAAATTATAACTACATAAATGTGTATATTTTCCTGGAACACATTTTTATGCATGGACCTCCTTGGTTCACATGTGATTATACACTGTTTATATTGAGAGTTTTTTTTTCCCACACAATGACCTATGAACATTGTAACATAAGAAGAAGGAGCAGCAGTAGCTCACATAGCCCTTTGAGTCTCTCCATCATTCAATATCATCCTGTGTCTCTAGTTCACTTTCCTGACTTTTCATCATATCCACTTAACTCATCTTGATCCAAGTATCTATTGATGGCAGTCTTGAACCAGGTATCCACAGCTCACTAAGGTAGAAAAATCCAAAGATTTACAGCCCTCTGTATGAAGAAATTTCTTCTCATCTCAGTTCTAAATGTCTTTTCCCTGAATCTCAAACAGTGCTTGCTAGCTCTTAGCTTCTCAGTCAAAGGAACCATCCTGCCTACATCCAGCCTTACGCTTCATTGAGACCTCCTCCCATTCTTCTAAATACTTGGGAATACAGGCCAAGTCTGCTCAACCTCTCTTGGTACTAGTCTAATGAATCTTTGCTGCACTCCCTCCATGGCAAGTATATCCTTTTTAAGATAAGGAGACTGGAACTGTACACAGTACTCCTGATGTGTGGTCTCACCTAGGACCTATATGATTGCAGTGAGGCATCTTTACTCCTCTTGTAAATGACCATTTGCCTTCTTAATAATTTAATGTACCTGCATGTTGGCTTTCAGTGTGAACAATAACACCCAGGTCCCTTTGAACATCAACAGTATCTAACCTAACACCACATAAAAAATACTCCGTCTTGCTGTTCTGTGCACCATGGTGAATAATTTCACATTATTCCACGTGATATGGCATCTGTCATTTTCTTGCCCACTCACTCAGCCTATGTTACTCATTATGAAGAGGCCATTCAGCTCATTGGATCCATGCTGGCTCCCAGAAAAGCAACCACATTCCCCCAGCTTGTTGATATTCCCCTGACGTTTCTTTGCATCCTCCTCTATACAAACAATCCCACCTAGTTTGTAACCATCAGCAAACTCAGAAATATGTCATCTGATCCCCCCAGGCAAATTGTCGCTATAGATATTGAATTGCTGGGGCCCAAGTAGTCCTCCACTCGTCACAGCCTGCCAACCTGAGAAAGACCTGAGCATTTATTCTCAGCAACTTCTCTAGTTTCCCCACTTTTTGCTTTTTGTCTGATAAGCAGTTCTCAATCCATGTCATTACATTACATGTCTGATTGCTCTGAGACAGTTAACGCTGGGATTACATTTGGTTCAGTGTGTGGCACTCATTACCTCAGTCAGAAGGTCAACTTCTACCTTCTTCATAAGAGTGATTGACTCTTACCTGCACTCTGGACTGGTCGAGTGAGCTCACTCATTTACTGCCAGAGGAAGTGGTTGAGGCAGAAACAATAACAATATTTAAAAGACACTTGGACAGGTACATGGATAGGAAAGGTTTAGAGGAATATGGGCCAAATGCAGGCAAATGGGATTAGCTTAGATGGGCATCTTGGTCAGCATGGACAAGTTGGGCCAAAGGGCCTGTTCCTGTGCTGTATTACTCTATGACTCTATGATTACACTCAACTCTGTATACTCTAACCTTCTTGACCAATCTCCTGTGCCGGAATTTATCAAAGGCCTCCTGAAAATCCAAATACACCACATCCTCTAGTTTCCTCTTATCTATTCCACTGACCACATCCTCAAATAACTCTAGTAAATGCGTCAAACATGATTTTTCTTTTGTAAATCCATGCTGACTCTGCTCAATCCTATTATTCTTTTCAAGATGTCCGGTTATTACATCCTTCATTATCAATTCCAGTATTTTCTCCACTACCAAGGTCAGGCTAACAGACATTATTTCCCTGCTTTCTCCTTCTTAAACAGTGGGATCACATTTCTTTCTTCCAATTCACAGGGACAATCCCAGGATCTGTAGAATTATGGAAAATGATTACCACAGTGTTCACCATCTCTGTACTCAAGTCTTTTAAAACTCTGACATGTAGCTCATCAGAGTTATCAGCTGTTAGTCTCAGCAACTTCTCTAGTTTTTTTCTTATTTAATTCTTATTTCCTTTATTTCCTCATCCTCACTGATTGCAGCGGGTCTCGGCACCAATCTGTCAATCCATTTTAGAACCTTCTGACATTTCTAATCCCAAGGCCACATTTCCTCCAATACACCAAATAGGGCAGCTTCCTCATCCCAGAAAACAATATTGTAAACATACTCTGCCCTGACTCTAAGGCCATAAGTGCAAGGATGAAAACTGCATACAGTCCTCCAAGTGCAATCTTACTAAAGACCTGCATAACACTTACATAGAACATTGAACAGCACAGCACAGGAACAGGGCCTTTGACCCACGATGTTGTATGAACTAATTAAACTAGTAATTAAACTAATCCCTTCTGCCTATACAATGTACATATCCCTCCATTCTTTGCACATTCATGTGCCTATCTAAGAGCCTCTTAAATGCCTCTATCGTATTTGCCTCCACTACCACCCCAGCAGTGCACTCCAGGACCCACCACTCTCTGTGTAGAAAAACTTGCCCCATACAATGGGCCAGAACATGATGGAGTGAGACATCTCGTGATGTACACTTAGTTAGCCATTTTCCTGCACTATCCAGCTTGACACTATTATTGCTATATGTTGCAGGAGAAATATATATGACGTTGACAGTGTAAAATCAGCAAGAGTGCATAAAAAGAGGGGCAAATTGGTCCAATTTTTCATCTCAGTTGTTAAGTTTTAAGACCATTGAGATGAGTTTTGCACGTTGCACCACTGTTGACTTAAGGGGAGATTTATGGAGGGGAAAAGAGTAAATGAAAATCCTGATGAAAAATGCTGAGACACATTTCCTGATGTGTGCTAAGGAGTAATGTGAGAAAAATCGATCTATTCCAGGTTAAACCGATTCTTAACAGCAGAGTATTGTTTTGCTTTGTATTTCTGTGGACAAATGTCACAATGAAATTACACATTAACGAACCATAAGTAACTTATGTCTCTTTTTAAAAAATGCATGAAGAAAATTGCATTCGAGCCACATGCATAAAAAAGATGCCTAGGATACACTTATTATTAAGTGTGACAGGAAAATGTGCACGACGTAATGATTTCTTCTTTTATTAGCAAATTTTCTGCAATACTAATCACGGTAAGCTAAGTCAGAGAATACTCTGCTTTGATAGGCCATATTTTAGCTTTCAAAACACAATCTATTAATGTTGTACTGAAATACATGTCTTTCGTAGGCTACAAGGTTTAATTGCAGCAATGACAATACTGGACAAGCTCACACAGTGGGCAATTAAGTTGAACAAGTTTGTACAACGTCAAAGGCTGTAGACATGGCTTTGATATTTTAGTCTCAGAGTTTCATTGATTGATTACCTTTAAATGTGACGCAAATTTGAACATGACACTTATGTTTATATCCAACCTAAATAACCAAACACATTCTAACAAAGCACGACTGCACCAGAATTACTCACTTTGTTAAAGAAGGAAAGCAGCCGGATATACAGGGCTGAGATATGTGAATCTCATTATAGTATCTCCCGGTGGTGTTTTAGACAGCAAAGATTTGTGATTCCTAGTAAAAGACTTTTACTAACTCCCTTACTAAGATAGAAGGATACTCTGAGACATTTTTTCTCTGTCTCAAATGAATGTAGTGTACACATTTTCTCACCTCTCCCTGAGGACAAGGAGCATTTTCCCATCCTCATACTTTTACGATCTATTATCCTAGTGCATGCTGAATTGTCCTTGCAAATTGGTGAGGTTATTATGTGGAACACTTTGTTTCTGGAATTCATTGATTTTCTTTAAAAAAAAAGTGATATGTTGTAAATGGCTAATAATTGATATTCCATATTGAAACTATGCTAAACCATAAAAATAGTCACTGCTCCCTTCACAAGATCTGTTAAAGAAAGACATTTTCTGCAGGGACCAATAAATAAGTGTGCTGCTTAAGAAAATCATCTTCAGGTAAATACACTGTCTATAAAATCTCATAATGAACAACATCTATATTACCCCTTTGATACCACAAGACATGCATTACATAGTGATGTTATCAAATAAAAATGTCACACTAGCCAGAAGAAGATATTAAACATAAGAAACACATGAAAATAGGAACAAGAGTAGGCCGTCCTGCCTTTCAAGCCTGCCTCACCATTTAACGTGATCACGGCTGATCAATGCTGGTCTCAACTCCACTTCTGTGACAGTTCTCTATAATGCTCTGGTTCACAATCTATCAAATATTTATTTACCTCCAATTTAAATTCTTCTAATTATCTAGCTTCCTCCTCCACCAGGGCTGAGAATTCCAAAGATTCACCACCTCTGCAAGAAGGAATTACTGTGTACCTCAGTTTTAAATCACTGGCCCCTGATCTTGAAGTTGTGTTCCCTTGTTCAAGACTCTCCCACTACTGAAAATATCCCAAGATCTACCCTGTCAAGCCCCCTTAAGATCTTTTATGTTTGAAAAGTCACCCCTTATTCTTCTAAACTCCAAGGAATACAAGCCCAAACTGTTTAACCCTCCTTGGTAGGACAACCCTCTCATCCCAGGAATTAGCCTGGAGAATCTCCTTTGTACTGCTTCCAATGTTACTGTATATTTTTTCAGGAATGCAGTATTCCAGGTGAAGCCTCACTACTGCCCTGTACATTTGCAACAAAACCTCCCTATTTTTAACTCCAACCCCTTTGCAATGAAGGGCAAAATGCAATTTTCGTTCTTAACTGCTTGTTGGACCTGCCTGCTACCTTTTTGTAATTCATGCATAGAACACCTAGATCTCTGTATACCTCACTCACCCAGTCTCTCTCCATTTAGATAATAATCTGCTTTTTGATTTCTCTTACAAGTGCATAACCTCACACTCCCTCACATTAAACTCCATTTGCCAGCCTTTTGCCTGCTCACTCAATCTATCCCATTGCAGATTCACCTTATCCTCATCACAACATGCCCTTCCACCTATTTTTCCATCATAGGCAAATTTGGAAGCCTTACATGCTCTTCCTTCCTCCAGGCCATTAATCTAGATAGCGAATAATTGTGGACCAAACACAGAATCTTTAACTACAAGATCCTTACTAATCCTTCCTCGTTATATAAGACCAAATCCAAAGTAGCCTATTTCCAGGTAGACTCCACAATGTACCATTCTAAAAAGCAATCCCTGATGCATTGCACAAGTTCTTCTTCTACGATATCCTGGTCAGTTTGGTTTGTCCAATCCATATGTAAATTAAGACCTCCCATAATAACTGCAGTTCCCTTCAAAAATGCCCTTGATGCTTCCCCATTTATGCTCTGACCCACTGAGGGGTCACGTTTTGGGAGTCTCCCACCCGTGTCTTCCTTCCCCTACTATTTATAATTTCAACCCAAACTGATTCCACGTCACACACTGCCTTTACATCAAGACCCAGCACTGTTCTGATAACTTCCTCGATTAACAAGGCCACCCCATCTCTTTTTCCCTTTGGCCTGTTCTTTTGGAACAGTGTATAACCTGGAATATTGAGCACCCAGCCCTGATCACTCTGCAACCATGTTTCTGTAATGGTTATTACATCATACTCACATGCTGTGTTATCAACTCATCTATCTTATTGCAAATGCTATATGCATTCAAATAAGGAACATTAGTTTTCATTAGTTACAACTCTAAATTTGTTCTGTTTTGCATATTTCCTTTTACATCTTCTGCCCAGGCATATCACACTATGACTGCCAGTTTCCCCCTCACTATTCTGTACTAGATGACCAAAATTAAGGCAGATGACCAAGTTTTCCATCACAAGGTTAGCTTATTTTATTTAGTCAGATGATTAGTTTATATCATTACTCAACATTTTTCCATTCACTCTAAAATTCACCGAAAACTATAAGCACTTACCAGAATTACCAGAGTGACTGTCAGAAATTGATTGAAGATTCAAGGTGCTTTTATTGAACAAGTGGTAAAGAGTGAGGTGGAATTATAGAAAGTCTTAGCAATCAAAGAAATCATATAAATGCAACAAATATTGTCCGTCAGATAAAAACAAATACTGGGAATCTGAAATAATTATGAAAGGCACAGTAATCAATGTCTGATTGTTAGACATTTCATCAGAAAGGTTAACATAGAGCATTTATGTATATTTCTGTATAAATTCAATCTCTTGCATTGATTCAGTTAATCATATAAAACTGCATCAGTAGCTCATTTATTGTATTGATCACCAACCCGTCCACTTTTAGATTATCACCTCAAATTGCTCATTATCAACAGACCTATAACTACAAATATACCAACCAGAGTGTTATACTGCTCAAAGAGCTTTCACAAGACACAATCCAACTTTGAAATACTGGCATTTTGCCAAAATTCAAATGCACACACTTTGATGTGCACTCAAGATTTTGTTTTATTGCAGTGATAATGACAACATCAATATCAGAGGGCAGTCACACTGCATGAGGCAAGTGGCTTTTACCTCATGCAAACATATGCTGAGTATATTAGCTGCTGGAATCAGAAAGAGTTGATGCACTAAATATAAACTGAAAACACTCAACGGATCAGAAAGCATCAGGGGACAGAGAAGCAGCTTTAACCCTTCAGGTCAATGACCTTTTCTCAGAGCTGGGGAAAACCAGTCATTGAACATGTCTTAAACAGGTGCCACAGAAGGAGGGAAGGAAAGGATAAAATGTCTGTGATTGGCAGGAGAGATTAAGTGACAACTAGTTTGGAGAGGTGGTGGAAAGAACAGGGATGTGGATTAGAGAAGAAACAAAAGATGAGGATCAGTCCTGACAAAGAGAATTGGACCTGAAATGTTAACTACTTCTCCTTCCAGGGATGCTGCCCGACCTGTTCAGTATTTCCAGCATTTTCTGTTTTTATTATGAAAAATGAGGAAGGCTCAACAGCAGCAACAGATTAATTACCAGCAATAGTTATGATCCAAAATAGAATTCAGTGTTGATTCCAGAAGATTGTGAAGTGCCTGTTAAAATGGTGAAGGCCTGCTCCTCGAGCAGTGGGTTGGTGCAGAGTGAGATTGGATTGAGAGGGGAATGTTGAATTTAAATGGCAAGAGATCACAACGCATGATTAGGAGGCGAGAAATAGAGGGAACTGAGGTGTGAAGACAAGCAGAGTCCCATTTCTCACCCCAGGAGTCAACCAAGTGAACTGCCTCCAATGTAAGTATCTCCCTCCTTCAACACGGCCACCAAAACTGCACTACAGGTGTGATCTTCCTTACTTTTATATTCCATACCCTTTGCAATAAAGGCCACTTGCTTTCCTAATTACTTGCTCTGCCTGTATACTGACTTTCTGTGTTTCATGTTGGAGGGCACCCAGATTTCTCTGTACCACAACATTCTGTAGTCTCTCTCCAGTATTGAGCTTTTCTATTCTTCCTATCAAAGTAGATAACCTCACATTTCCCTACATTAATCTCCATCTGCCAACCTTTAGCCCATCTTTGTCCCTTTGCAGATTCTATAGTCCTCCTCACAACCTACTTTCTTACCTATCACTGAGTCATCAACAAATTGGCCTTATTTAGTTCATCTAAGCCAATAATGCAGAATCCAAAGCTGAGGCCCCAGCTGGATACCACAAGTGTTACTCCAGGCAAGTGAGGTTAGAGTGTAACATTGACAGAAGTCTGAGAGAAAAACACCAGCACAGCCTTTTGTCCAAGGGTTAGGTTGGGGGTCGAGAAAGAATGACAGGAAACCTGGAAGTGGCAAACAAATTGTTCACTCTTAATTTTACCTTGTTGTTTGATAAATCTGAAAGCAGTCACAGAGTTAGCTACAATTGTAGCTGCAAAATATGTCTTAAGAGAATTAAAGTTTTATCAGTAGGAATGGGCTTCAGGGATAAACAAGGAATCTTTTGGATCAAAAATTAAAGAGAATAAAACTTAGCACAAAATTAAACTGCTAACCGCACTGTGCTCCCAAACAGAAATAGTGCATCATGGTGGATCAATAATTCAGTGCTGTATCTATAGTCAAAAATATAGCAATTGCATTACAACCTTTTAAAGACAACTGAACCAGTGCTCTGACATGAATGCAAGACTAGTTTACTGTCTGCTGAAATAATAGACGCTGAGCACTTAGACTTCATGCTTAAAGGCTTGGCCAGTGGTTGAAAGGATAAGTGTATTCTTTCAGCGTCAGCTAGCTATTCTAAAGGACCGAAACAGATGCTAGGTTTCCTCGCCTGTGTTTCAAACTGCTGTGTTCAATTTCATCCTAACCCTCTAGATTCTTTCACTTCCAGTTCATTGTGTGTCTCCTTGTCCAACCCCACACCTCCAAACATCTTTAGAACTGTGCCTCCCCACGAGGGGTACTGAATATTGCAGGAGGCTGAGATAGATAAAAGACTATTCCACAAAATTAAACATCATTTGCTTCTTGTAACACAAAAATCTGCAGCTGCTGAAAATCTGAAATGGAACAGAAACTAATGGGGATACTCAGCAGGTCAGGCAGCATCTGTGGTGAGTGAAACAGGGCTTAGGTTTCAGGGCAATGACTCCTCACCAGCCTTTCCAGTTTGTATCAGAACCAGCAGTTCTGATATAAAGTCAGCCACCTGTAACATTGACTCAGAAGTCTCCTCTCCACAGATGCTGCCTAATCTGCTGGGTATCTCTAACATTCACACTAATTTCAGATTTCCTGCAACTTCTGTATTTTCTATCTCACAGTTCCAGAATATTGTTTCTTTTCTGTCTCTCTAACAGCCGTCATTCATCTCCTTCTCCTTACACTCCTCTAGGCAGACCTACTATGATTAATTAGACAGCACTGAAAGCAAATATGTGACCCAAACAACCTTGGTGTCCACCCTACTGCAGACATTCCCCCATTCTCCTCACCCCCAACCCCCTCTGCAACTCAAAATATGCTTGTTTTCTTACTTCTCCAGTTCTGATGAGGCTTCACTGATCTGACATCTACTGCTTCACTCTCCACAGATGCTGCCTGACCTGCTGAGCATTTCCAGCATTCTTCATCATTTGCTTCTGATTATTCACTCTCCCAACTTAATTTGCTTTTGTTTTTTTTTGCAGAAATTCAGACGTGCTTAATTTCAAATTGTTCAATATTCATCAAAGGACAGTTCCATAATTTGTATTCAAAGCCTTTTTATCCTGTGCATGTGTTCTGGATCCAAGTGTGGCGATCCAATTTCCATGCAGGGTGTAAGTAAACCCAATCTACACTCGATTTCCAGAGTAATTCAGATGCATGATCCCAACAAAGGTGCCAGTGGAATAGAACAAGAGAATGTCTAGGATAATGTCTGGGTTGAATCAGTGATGATCATACCAGTTGGAGAGGAGATATATACGTTACTGTCCTGCCATCTGTAAATCATGGTCTCCATTTTGGGCAGCTCTGCTGATTGGTTGAGGACCAGTCACCAGCACCAGTCCCATTGCCAAGCACAGCTCCATTGAGGCCCTCATCAGACATCTTGAAAACAAGTCAACCCCGTAGACTGGAAACCTGGACCCACTCAATTAAAGCAGGAGGGCTCCAAATATATGAAAGCAAATCAACATGGATGCTAGAAATCTGAGATATGAAGAGAAAATGGACAGCAGATCTGGCAGCATCTGTGGAATGACAAACACAGTTAACACTTCAGGCTGCTGACCTTCCAAATGGAAAGATCAATGGGCTGAAATGTTGCTCTCTCCATGGATGTTACCTGAGTTGTTGCATATTTCCAGCACTTTTTTGTTTGGCTGCTCATTATTCATCTGAAGCTGAATGACACGTTTCATCTAAACTTAATTCAGGAGCAATTCTCAACATAATCCTATTTCACACTAATCAAGTTCCTGCTTCCTTTGAATGATAAACCAAAAGCAAACTGAAGCATACTGTCAGTGAAACGTGGGTATATCTGGGACCATGCTATTCACTAAACTTTCCCTGGACAAATGGATGATTATCATGTAAATGAGTGCAATCATTTCCCACTACTGCACCTTGCTGACTGATTTGATATGCTTAGTTTGCACTGCTACTTTCTTATCTTTAGTACACGTAATTAACACTAGGTCTCACCAACCATCTCAGGTTGCTGAGGAAGTCAACATCTTAAAGTCAGAAAATTCACTCTCAATAAGAACCTGAATCCCGTTCACACAGTAGCCATTTCTTCTAGGGGTCAAAATCCTGACAGCAGTACCATTGCACCACACAGAATGGATCAGTTCACTAATGCAGCTCACCAACACTTCTCAAGGAGTAGTTAGGGACGGGCAAACAATAAGGCCTTGCCCACATCCCGTAAAGGAATGAATAGAAGAAAATACAGCACAATTCCACAGAGTCAGTTACTAAAATGACAATAAAATATCACACATATCTTATCCTTACCCTTATCACCCATATCTTTTACTGAGCTGGGACTTCAGCATGGTAAAGCTGACCAACACTCGACCAAGTTTGTAATGTGTCAGTCACATCGCTAAAACCCTGAGCTGAAAATGTCATTTTGCCCTGGATCTAACAACACAGCAGATGTGAGATTAGTACTGTTGATAAATGTGCTGCAACCTTCCACCCCAATAAAAATTTTACTCGCTTATCCGACATGGGCACTTGTTTGTAAAATCATGAAGAATGCTGTGTGATTACTGTTGACATAGCCCCAAAAGGTTTTCTTCTACGTAATTTGTGCCATGTGTCTCACTATCCCTTGATTCCATTCAACAAGCCGAGCTGGGGTGCTTGTTCTGTTTCATGTCAGGGAGCTGCAGCTATAATTAATTATTAAATAAAGCAGGGCCAGAGCCGGAGGAAGCTGGCAGCTCTTAACCTTGGCACTAGCAGCAGTTCAAATGACTTCTTCTGAAACCTGATTGGGAGCTACATGATCCCTTGAAATAACATCAATCGGCCAGAGAAAAGCCCGACAAGGCCCGCGTTGGGAGGCTTTGCCCTAATTCTGGAAGGACATCCTAACCTCTGACATATCAATTCTCCTCTGACAGCTCTTCCATTACAAGAAGATTCACAGACTCCTGCCAGTTGTGGTGTCAGGGAACAGCTTAACTCACACTGAACCTAAATGAATGCAGAATAAGCTTTCAATTTCTACTTTTTTGTGAATTCGTGGACGTCAGCATCACCAGTAATCCATCTGACTGGTATGGTTGAGAGGGGACAGCACAGTAGTGCAGCCACTTGAGCTGCTGCCTTACAGCTCCAGCAACCTGTGTTCAATCCTGACCTCCGGTGCTGTCTGCTGGACGTTCTCCCTGTGGCCACATGGGTTTCCTCTGGGTGCTCTGTTTTCCTCCCAAACACTTGCAGGTTGGTAGGTTCATTGGCCACAGTAAATTGCCCCTATTATGTAGAATCTGCAATGGGAAATGCAGAGAGAATAAAATGGATTAAGGTAGCATTGGTGTAATAATGTGTGCTTGACAGTCAGTGCGGACTCAGTGGGCCAAGGACCTGTTCTATGCTATGTTATCTATGACTCTGTGAATGTTCACAGGATACAGCCACAATTCCCTGCCCCTGCAAAAATGTGCCGCTCCACTTTTTACATGCAGGTGCAGTCTTTGTTTAATTATTCCTTGACATATAGCACCCGCAGCAAGGCAGCGCTCCCTCAGCACTGCGGCACTCCAGATCTTATGCTTAATCTTGGAGTGGGGCCCATTTGAAATCACCCTTGAGCCAAGGGTTTTGCTAATCCACTTCAAGAGGGCAGCTCAGTCATCTGTGTTGCTGTGGGTCTTTCTGCAGTCACATATAAGCCAGAATGGTTAAGGAGAGCAGATCTCTCACCATCAAGGACATTATTTAACAAGATGACTTTTTACATCCATCCATTAGTTTCATGACCACCATTACTGATACTAGCTTTTACAAGGTGAGGTGGTCAAACCCAGCTCGAACTGGAGGTGCTTGATCTGACAGCTTCTGTGTCCTGCCCCCATTCTCCAACCAGACACTCTCACCTGACTGACTTTTGGTTGCTTTATGCATCGTATTTACTTTGATATCAGGATCTCGCTCCCTCCATTGCCACTATTTTCCCCCCTTCTTCCCGAGTTACACTCCCATGTATCAGTGTGCTTTGCCAAAAATACCTGGCTGCATCACCTGCAGATGTCCCTAGAGTATCTCCATGGATCCCTCATACAGAAGACATTCCCTTACACACGATGTGATCCACCAGCTTCTCTGGGTTCCTTTCACTAAACCTGAGAGCATGCACCACTCTCTCAGGAATCACCAGTGCAGCCATGTAGAAGTATACATCACTCTCCAGGAGAGTGCTGGTGGGATTATGGATTTGTGCCTTTAAGTCCTGATTGACATTTCTGGATATCCTGGTCTAGCAGCTACAAGGAACTCAATGATCTTTTCAGTAACAGACATTCCTTCTGCAACAGTGTGGTACTGCACAAGGTAGCCCAACCACCCTGCACTGAGCAATATTGCAATCTCTTAAAAGCTTCTTAACACAGCTTAAGAAAGAATTGCATCATCATTTTAATGCTGAGAAAATGGCATGTACAAATTTCTGGCCCAGTGTCTTAACCTAAGACATATGCTTGACAGGAACTCCTGTAGTTGTTTGAGTTCTGCTACTGAGCTTTAAAACAGAGAACACAGAACATAGAACACTGCAGCACGGTACAGGCCCTTCACCCCATGATATTGTGCTGACATATTATCCTGCTCTAAGATCTATCTAACCCTTCCCTCCCACATAGCCCCACATTTTTCGATCATTCGTGTGCCTATCTAAGTGTCTTAAATGTCCCTAATGTATCTGCCTCCACCACCTCTGCCGGCAGTGCGTTCCACGCACCCACCTCTCTCTGTGTAAAAAAACTTGCCTCTGACATCCCCCCAATGACTTCCTCCAATCACCTTAAAATGATGCCCCCTCGTGTTAGCCATTTTTGCACTGGGAAAAAGTCTCTGACTGTCCACTCAATCTATGCCTCTTATCATCTTATACACCTCTATCAAGTCACCTCTCATCCTCCTTCTCTCCAAAGAGAAAAGCCCTAGCTCGCTCAACCTATCCTCATAAGACATGCTCTCCAATCCAGGCAGCATCCTGGTAAATCTCCTCTGCACCCTCTCTAAAGCTTCCACATCTATCTTATAATGAGGCGACCAGAACTGAACACAATACACCAAGTGTGGTCTTACCAGAGTTTTATAGAGCTGCAACATTACCTGGTGGCTCTTGAACTCAATACCCCGAATAATGAAGGCCAACACACCATATGCCTTCTTGACAACCCTATCAACCTGCGCGGCAACCTTGAGGACATGGACCCCTAGATCCCTCTGTTCCTCCACACTGCAAAGAGTCCTGCCATTAACCTTGTATTCTGTCTTCAAATTCGATGTTCCAAAGTGTATCACTTCACACTTTTCCGGGTTGAACTTCCTGCCACTGACTCCATTCACACGAAGTTAAGATAAAATTGGTCACTTTTCCAAGTATTTGTTTTAATCAATTAAATTAAGCTTCATTACATCACAGAATGAGCCCATTTGGCCTATCAGGTCTATGTCAGCTCCCAGCAGAGACACAAGGGACTGAGTTGCTGGAATCTAGAGCAGAAAAACAATCTGCTGGAGGAAGTCAGGAAGCATCTGTGGAGGCAGAGAGATAAGTGATGTTTCAGGTCGAGACCCTGCATCAGGACTGAGAGTGTAGAGGGGAGATGGCCAGGATAGAGGTGAGGGAGAGGGGTGAGGCAGGAGCTGGCAGGCAATAGGTGGAACCAGGTGGGGAGGGGAATGATGGGATGTGGAGCCAGGTAGGCAAAGGGGAGGGTGGAGGTAGAGTCAGAGGCTGGAAGGTGATGTGGAACCAGATAAGGGAGGGGTGAGATCAGATGGAACCAGTGGGGCTGAGAATAGATGCCCAGTGCGTTAAGTGTGGGGTGATAAGCAGATGGAACCAGGTGGGGAGGGTAAAGAAACAGGGTAACAGGGGCCTGAGACAAGGGGGGGGGGGCGTCACAGAATATAATGTTGTAGCTACAGAGAAAATGAAGCACAGGTAAACACATAAAGTGCAAGGGCCACGACGAGGTAGATTGGAAGACCAAGAGTTCACTTTTGGCATATGAGAGGTCCATTCAAGAGTCTGATAACAGCAGTATAGAAGCTGTCCTTGAGGAGGGGTGGAAGATTCAGAGATACTTCATTGTCAATGAGGAGTAGAAGAACTGCCATTACCTAATTCACAACCTCTTTGCATTTTAGTTTATTGAATACAAAAGATAGTTCATGAGCAGAATATTCCCACATTCAGATTCCATCTTCATTTTATACTTATTCATTTTCAGGATCTGAGCAAGGCCAGTACTTAATTGTCTGTGAGAAGATGGGGTGAGCCACCTCCTTGAACTGCTGCAGTCCTGGTAACGACCCTCCCAGACTAACCCTTAACCACTGTATGCTGTGACAAGAAACCAAATCAACTAGCTACAGCTCTCTGCTTATTTAAAGTGACTAGCAATGAGAATCAAAGGTGAAATAAGAAGAATTTTCTTTATGAAGCAAAGTTGTTGTGATCTGAATTGCAGTGCATGAAAGAGTGTTGGAGGCAGATTTAAGAATTGCATAAATTTGTAAAGGAATAGAGAAAAATTGCAGGATCATAAGAATTACTCGACAGCTCTTTCAAGCATACTGCAAGAACATAATGAACTGAATGACTCACGTTTACAATGCACCTCTGATCAAAAGCAGAAGGCTAAATCATATAAATATCCCAAGTATTAAACTCAGAGTATCTGAAAGATGCCAAACAAGGATACTGTAGACTAAGGGAAACAAAATGTCTCATATTTATGTGGTGCATTTTAGAAATATGCAGGGCAATTCAAAAACAGGCTTAAGGAAATGGGTGTCAGATGAGAAATGGAGAAATTAAGAGATAGCATCCAAAAGCTTGAATTAAAAAGAATATGCCTTCAGAAGGTTTTTTAAATCTAGAGACGGGCATTTGGGAGGGGAATTTAAATGAAAGTTCCCAATGGGAAGACCAAGGTGGCCTTAGGCTCTTCTACCTATAATGGACAAAGGGAACAAACATGGAGGAATATTAGATGATGCCTTTGAAAAACTATAGACACCCCAAATCACCTCTCTGCTAATGAAGTATGCCTAAGGTGTAATCACTACGGGAATTACCCTCAGAATTAGGCTCAGTAATGAGTGATTCCTCTCTTTATCACCTTCGACCACACTGCAGTAACGTAACCTGCTGATAGGCACTCATAAAGACACGTATATGTGTAATGAACACATGGGAATGTATTTAAGGGCAGCCAAACCCTAGAAACCATATCTTTTCACTGGGGAAGGGAGGTGAGATAGAGAAAGTTGAAGGTGCTGCAAAACAACAAATTTCACGACATATGTCAGTGATAATAGACCTGTTTCTGATTCTGATTCTGAGGGTTAGAATCAGGTTCAACCTGCACTTTGCTGCATTCCTGTTAACACACCTTTCTCCAAATCGTTCTGAGTTTTCAATTGACATTTGAGGCACAGTATAGGCGTCTGTTTAATTAAAGTTGACTTCAGTGCTTAGAAGTCCAATGAGGTTTAGTAAAAGACATCTCAATACTGAGTGCCTCCTGCCAGGTCCCTACGGATTTATGCTTAGACATTTCTTCAATTCTGCACTCAGCTATTCTACCTCAGTGGTGGTGTCAGTGATAATAAACCTGATTCTGATGCTGAGTCTGAACCACCATCATAAAATACTGTAGTCATTACTCCCACAGTGCAGTTAGGTAGAAAGGTCCATGGTTTTAATCCAGTAATACTGAAGAAATCAAATATACTTGCAAGTCAGAATGGTAGTTCAAAGGTTGCAAGTTTAAGAGGTGTTGCTGAAGCCCTGTTGAATTGCTACAGTGAATCTTCTAGCTGGTAAACGAAATGACCATGGGCCAATAGTACAGGGAGTCAATATATATATAAGATATCTTTATCATTAGTCACATGTACATCGAAACACATAGTGAAATATGTCTTTTTTTCGCGTAGAATGTTCTGGGGTGCAGCCCGCAAATTTCGCCACGCTTCCAGCGGCAACATAGCACGCCCACAACTTCCTAACCCATATGTCTTTGGAACGTGGGAGGAAACTGGAGCACCCAGAGAAAACCCACGCAAACATGGGGAGAACGTACAAACTCCTCACAGACAGCGGCCAGAATTGAACCCGGGTCACTGGCGCTGTAACAGCATTACGCTAACCACTACACTTCCGTGCCTGCCCCTGGATGGAGTGCCAATTTGGATGGTGATGCATCTTGAGTATGCTGATGCTGCGATCATTCAGGGAAATGGAGAATACGCCAACATATTTCTCACATGGATGGAAAGACCTTGGAGGTAAAGCACTTGCTGCAGAATACCCAGCTTCTGACCTGTCTTGTACCCACAGCATTCAGGCGACAGGTCCAGTTAAGTTTCTCATCAATGTTGAACTCCAGGATATTGATGGTGGGGAATAGGATGATAGGAATAATTTAAAAAACTGCAGATGCTGGAAATCTAAAATAAAAACAGAAAATGCTGTAAATACTCAGCAGGTCAGGCTGCACCTATGGGAAGAGAAACAGTTAATGTTTCAGGTCAAAGAGCCTTTGTCAGAGCTGAAAAAGAGTAAAAAGAAGCTTGCTAAGCTGCAGAGAGAGTGGGGAGGGGGAATGTCTCTGAAAGGGTGAGACTGGGGTGACCATGGGGATAGGCTGTAAACAAGGTTCTCTGGTCAATGAGTGAATGGGAGCAGTTAGAGAGTGAGAACACGGACAAGGAACGTGGACCAGAATGTGGGGGTCAAGAAATGAAGAGAGGGAAGACATGCCCTGTGGGTCAGGCCAGGCACATCCTCCATCCCAGAGCAAAAAAAAGGGGGAAAGAAACAAGCTGAGCTAATATCACAGATGGATGACTGATGCAGACCAAGAAATCAAGTTAACTGAAGTTGTCGAATTGTTGTAGAATAGTTGTACTTGTACAATAAGAGTATAGAAATGCTCTTGAATGCCAAGGAGAAATGGTCGTCCCCTTTCTCTATGGCGATGGTTGTTGCTTGGCACACAAAAACTTTACTTATCACTTAACAGCTCAAGTCTGACTACTAGCCAGGACGTAATGCATCCGAGCAAGGACTGTTTCATTATCTCAGAAGTTATGAGTGGGACAGATGACTGAAATTAGAAAACCTCATTTGTTAGCTCATGATGGAGGGAAGGTCATGGACGAAGATGGCAGTCTCTCGGACAAGTCCTTTGGGACTTCTGCAGCTGAAATGATTCATCTCCAACAATCACAGCCAGAGGTTGACTTTCACCAGCTTTAATTATACAGTGTTCCTTGATGCCATGTTCAATCAAAGGCTGCCTTGAAACTGAGGGCAGTCTCTCACCTCAGCCTGTAATTCAGCTTTTTATTTCATGTTTGGAACAATTCTGCAATGAGATCTGGAGCTGAGCAGTCCCGGTGGAACCCAAACTGAGTAGCGCTGTTGACAACAGCTTTGCTGATGATTGAGCCTAGGCTGATGGGGATGTAATTGGCCAGATTTGTTCTCAGAGAACAGATGGCTTGTCCTCTATTCATCATTTATTTACAGGATTAATTTTCAGTGTGCCAATATGAGGTTCCTCTGATAACTAATGAACGAGGTCAGTACCTTCACCTAATGGACTGCTGTCTTTTTTTTAACTCTCACCTCCAACCTGGATGTGAAGGGATAATGACAACCCACTTTTCTCCTCAACAACAGTTTGTGCTCATGCTGTTCAAGGCCCAGCTTCTCTGGCTTTCAGCCCATCTCTCAAAAGCATCGTTTCATATTGCAAAAACAAAACCTGTGGTCAGTGCAGCTCTGCAGAATGCATTTACCCAGCATGTGTTCATCTACATCACTACCTGGCTCCTCATCAAGCAGCATAAACGTGAAGTGGAAAATACATTTTATATTTTACAAGGAAACCTTTTAGATATCAAAAGTAACTGTGGTGACTGATGAGAAAATAAACCACACAGCATTCACGTTTTCATGTTATGTGAGCCTATGTAACCCTACATTTTAATTTTTAGTAAGCCTTTGAGGCTGAGTTGGTTCTCAGGGAGCAAGTCTGGTCCTAATAACAATTAGCTCACCCAGTCTCTTTGCCTACTACGGGCCTGTAATCACTTATGCCCCTCACACTGCCCAAGTTCCTGCCCAAGTCCTTCCTTCATTACAACTCTCCTTAAAAAATTCAAAGAGGCAATTCCAGGATGAGAAGACCATAAGCTTGCATTAGGTCCTTGCTCTTTGTAAAGAACTACCAATTGTATGGTCAAGTCCTGGAGATATGGCAATAGACCCAAGTATAAATTAAGAATGGTAGGGTCCTAGGGAGTATTGAGGAACAGAAAGATCTCAGAGTACAAGTAGAGAGATCTCGAAGGTATCAGCGCAGGTAGATAACATGGTTAAGAAGGCATATGGGATATTAGCCTTCAGTAGTCAGGGCACTGAATACAGGAGCAGGGAGGTTAGTTCCAACTTTATAAAACACCGGTCAGACCTCAGCTGGAGTACTGTGTGCAGTTCTGGTCACCACACTATAGGAAGGATGTGATAGCAATGGAGAGGGTGCGGAGGAGTTTCACATGGATACAAGAGACTGCAGATGCCAGAATTTGGAGAACAAACAATCTTCTGGAGGAACTCAGCGGGCCGAGCAGCCTCTGTAGGAAGGAAGGAATTGTCTACATTTTAGGTCAAAACCCTGCATCAGGTGGATGACCCAAGTCCACTGAATCACCATGATAGCTGAGAAGACAAAGCATTCTTCTGTTTTACTTAAGATCATTGTTGAATACCAGTTCCATACACTTCCCAACCATCACCTGACATGATACGCAAATCCTTTCAAACTATATTTAGATCTCTTTTAAACTATAACAAGTCCAATTACATTTTTTAAATCACTAGTTGACAATATGCCAAATGTATCAAACGAATCTCTGAACCAGTTGGTTATCTAGGGTGTGGCAAGTCATTCATAATGCTAAGAATAACATCACACTGTTTAAAACTACAATCTCAATATCAGCAAGTTTCAAATAACAACTAGAGTGGGACATTTAACCCACTTCTGGGACATACACAGGTGGCTTTCAGTGAGTATTGAAGAGGCATACATGACAAAAACATAGTTTATGTTATTTTTGTCTCTCAGCCAAGGTGAAGTGCAACTTTTTAGTATTGTTATTTCCTCCCAGAGGCAACTCTGTTCTGTTGATCTTACGGGGAGACCTCAAGGCACATGGTCGCCTGTTTTCATTACCCAAATGAAACATGAAGTATGACTTTTAAAGAAGTGGTTTAAATCTCTATGGCATAGACTAACAGAATCATTATAGTGCAGGGGAAGGCCATTTGACGCATTGAATCCGTGCCTGCCCTTTATAGACCAATCCTGTCACTCCCATTCACCGCCTATTCTCTGTAGCACTGCATATATTAGTAATTGCTGTCAGGCTCTTAGAGAACTCCGAAATTGCTTTCAAAGCAGCTTCTATTGTCATCCAATGGATTTTAGAATACCAGAAATAGGTCGATAGTGCAATCTTGCCTAGTTCATTCCTACTGTATAAAGGAGGAGAGAAGGATCCAATCAGAATGCCCAAACACAAGATTTTCATTAAAACATAAAACTTCCCCCAACTGTTTGAACTGGTCAGAACACTAAACCATCACATCCTTCATGAACAATACAGAAACTAGGTGAGTTAATATTCAGATGTGGGCCTATTGCCATTTCTGGTAGAGAAAACCAACATGAGAATACAAGAAAATGGAACATAGAACAGTACAGCACAGGAACAGGCCCTTCAGCCCATGGTGTTGTGCCGAACTAATTAAGCCAATGAAACCTAATTAAACTAATCCTTTCTGCCTGCACATGGTCCATATCCCTCCATTATCTACATATTCATGTGCCTATCTAAGAGCCTCTTAAACACCTCTATTGTATCTAGGAGCTTGGACGTTGGAGCCAGAGGAGGCCATCAATATAATCATGGTTGATCTGCCCCAGGCTTCATCTCTTCTGTGCCAGTTCCCCAGTTTTCAAAAAATTATCTACTTGCTCATTAAATACATCCAATGATCTTGCCTCCTTAACCCTCTGAGGTAAAGAATTCCAAAGATTCACCACCCTCTGTAAGAAGAAATTCATATGCACCACAGTTTTAAATGACCAGCTCCTACTTTGCAACTATAGCTACATGTCTAAAATAGTACCTCCTCTCTCCTGGAATGCTGACTGACCTGCTGTGTGCTCCCAGAATGTCTTGTTTCAGTTTCAGATTTGGCTCTTTGTCCTTTAACTGTTCTTGAGCTAAAAGGCTTAGACTTTGAACCTTTGTCATATTCCACTAATGTTTTAATTATGAGCTGATAACTGAAATATATATCAAAGTAGGTGAGGTGGTCAACAGTGTGTACATTATGATGCCCCGCACACAAAGGAAGCTGCTTATTTTGCATCCACATGGCAATGGTTTATTTCCGATATGCTGGAATGTTGCTTCTGATTTTATCAGCATTGGGCCTTGGTTACTCAGAAATGTGCTGCTGTCATTTAAATAAACAACAAAGGAATTAGCAGCATTGACAAGACTGGTCTGATGGAAAGACATGCATATAAACGTGATTTAACTCATAAACAGCTTGAATTGAACATTACATTTTGAAGCACATGGATGACTCAAAACATCCTTTCTGCTGCACTACTCAATGACTCATTTTAAGACTCTCCACTACCAAATCAAATAATGACAGAGGGTCAGTCACCTGTAGGCCACTAATGCTGCTCCTTGCAGTCAGTTCATGGGAAGCATTGGGGGGAGCATGTCACTGATTGCTTTCTGTGTGTTCTCATCGTGGCTGCAGGGAGTATCATCTACAACTAAACACTGCAGTTATCTCCCTACACTACTCAGATAACACCTCCCGAACCCATGATTTCTATTACCAAGAAATCAGCAAATGGGAACACAACCTGCAGATTCCCTTCCAAACAACACTCCATTCCTTTCCAAATCATGGGAACCTTTACACAATGACACTGCAGGGGCATCTTCACCAGAGGAATTTACTGGCCCCAGAGTCCTTTCAAGGGCAATAAAATGGGCAAAAATGCTGATTTTGATAACAATGCCCACAATGATAAATTAATGTACAGAACGGCAATGGTGTGCGGCACAGAGAGGTTCAAAATCATATGCCATACCATCATCCTTGCCCCTAATAATTAGGACAATACCCCAGGGTTTGCCATTGGGTAAGTAGTATTGTGGTTATGTTACAGCACTAGTATACTAGGTTACTAGTATCCAGCAGCCTGGCCTGTTGATGCTTGTACATGATTTCAACTCCAGCCATGGCAACTGGCAAACAAGTTCAACTAAATAAATCTGCAATAAAAATCTAGCATTAGTAATGATTATCATAGAACTACCAGGTTATTGATATCCTTCAGGGAGGGGGATCTGTCATTCTCACTGTCCTTTAAGTAATAGCTGACCCAGCAAAGTGGTTAACTACAAATTGCCTCCTCAGTTCCGTGGCAATTGGGACAAATAATAAATGCTGATAGTTCCAGTGATGTTCTGTGAACAAGAAGTTTTTTTACAAAAAGGCAATTTTGAGGAGGATCCAGTTTTTGTAGTGGGTTTCTGCACCAGCTCCAACCCCATACTCACAGAGGTGCAACCCAGAGAATAGGGTCTGGGTACTCACACACCATGTTCTTTTCTCAGTTGTCCAGAAAAATACAAGAGTAAACATTGTGTCTTAGCAACAAAGCTCTTGGCACCATGCCAGGGACATCTTCTTTTAACAAAAACCTCAAGACATCAATAGCCTTCTTGTACACAAGCTCTTGGAAATGATTTCAATGTTATATCCGATGCACATCTTTAAGCTCCAATTCCATTTTAAATAGTGTGATAAACAGCAAACTGCTCAGATTATAAAAATGTTCCCATGGAATGCAGCATAGACCCTCGTAAATAATGGCAAAAGCAATACATGGAAACACACAAGTGTTGGGCAATTTGTGTTCTCATTTTTCTGATGTTTACAAGTCAGTGAAATGGATTGAGTTCAACAGCTTAATAGCACCTCTTAGTGAAACATATACACCTTTAGCATTCACACAAGTTGTTCTTAATGTAGGAAAATATCATGAGTTTAAACTAAAGCAAAACACTCCAACTTCTATAATGTTTATGTTAATGGCATACTTTGCTTTTAGAAATGAACATCCATTTACCTAGAGGATATTGCAAAGTACTTCATAGGTGTGTTATCAAACAAAAATCACAAAAGGAGAGCTTACCATATTTCCTTACGAAACAGAAGGAGACCATTCCAACCCATTGAGTCTATGCTGGCTCACAGAGTAATCTTACTGCTCACCCATTTGTAACCTGTTTCCCCACACTCCCATCCATTCACCCCAGATTCTACCACTCACCAACACACAAGGGACAATTTATAGTGGCCAATTAACCAACATAACCACGTCTCTGAGACGTGGGAGGAAACCAGAGCACCGAGGGAAAACCCACATGGTCACAGGGAGAATGAGCAAATTCCACACAGACTGCATCTGAGGTCAAGGCTGAACCCAGATCATTGGAGCTGTGAGGCGGCGGCTCTACTAGCTGCACCGCTGTGTTTGTCCTGAGGCAGGTGACCATTAGCATGGTCAAAGAAATAAGATTTAAAGACCCTGTGGTGAGGTGGAGAAGTTTAAGGAAGGAATTCCAGAGCTTAGGGTCTCACCAGCTGACACCACACATAAGATGAACTCACTTGCATACAACCAACACCTTAACCGCTAGGGTACAGTAAATGGCCACTAATGGTTTTAAAACACATTCTACCAGCAAAAAGTGAAAACAATGTGCCAAATCATTGAATACCCATCTGGAAAATTTTGAACAAATGTTTACAATTAATTTACTTTGGAGTTTTTCAACTATAATCCACAACATTTTCGGTTAGGACTACGATGATTCAACCTGGATAACAAGGCCAGGCCCTGCCCAAACTTGAGGATTATTGTTGATTGGTGATATTTACTTCATTACAAATGCTCAACACAATATTAACATTGAATAAATGCAGTGTCCACGACAGTATGATAACTCTTCCTTCCTGCCATACTTCCATGGGCATTATTTTGTAAACACAAAACTACCAGGCAGAAAGAGAGCAGTTCCAGCAAGCCTACCCACACAATAAGGCTGGATGATCATGAATAACCACTTCTTCCCACCTTTTCTTCTTCTCAGACTGTCCCACAGGATCAAGGAAATCTTGCTTCCACCTGATTTGGCAGGTTGGTCAAGACTTGTGTCTTGTGGATATTGAGCACAAGGTTCATCCTTTGGTATTCAGTGAAAGAGTCAATGACAGCCTGAAGCTCAGGCCCCAAGCATGCTGTAGCTCAACCACTGAGGCTCAGGTGACCTTGGTTCTCGAGTATAGTCATCACTAGTTCTGAAATAGCTCACTCCCACTGAAAATTTACTGCAATGAGAAAGATTGACAAAAGTGTTGGGGCAATGACACAGCCTAGTTTGACATTGGCCCTCACTAAGGCTGGCTCAATACTTCTCTTCTCAGCACTTTCTACTGTCAAGAGCCTTCTAATCTTTTTGATCAGTGGAGGTCACAAAACCGATATGTGTAACTTTTTTTTTCCATTCCCTATATATCATTCACATAATGTATCATTCACATACGCAATGAAAGCAGTAATACTGGGTATACAGGGATCAAATGAAATGCAAATTTAATTTTCACTCTTTCCATGTTATCTATCATCTAACTTGATTCATTCACATCTTCTCCCATTTTCTCTCATTGTAATTAGTGATTTGCAAATAGCTCCACACAGTGACCGAATATCACTGCTATGACTACAGGATGAGGTTTTCAATTTGACAAAGTGTGGGAAAGTAATCTGCTTGGACTAACTTGGAGATTGTGCACCTTCCCTTTACAACATTTCAGGTTGTGGTTCGGCACTACTGAAACAAACATGGTATGAAATTATCACCTTAAGGAGGACCTCATGTTGTTTGATTAAATTAGATTAATTATTAGTTAATTTCAAATAAAATAGGTCACAGCTGGGGGAATATGTACTGCTTTACAGAGATAGTGGATCCATTGGTTGAAATTTTTTTAAAACTTGCTAAATTCTGCGAGGGTACCAGAAGATTGGAAAACGGCCAATATGACTATCTTGTTCAAAAAGGGAAGGAGACAAAAACTGGTGTGCTGTAGGCCAGTTGGTTTAACGTCTATTGTTGGCAATATGCTAGAGTCAATAATCATAGAGGAAATAACTAGTCATTTAGGAAAGCTGAATATTATCAAACTTAGTCGATATGGTTTTATGAAAGGTAAATCATGTTTGACAAAATTACTTGAATTCTTTGAGGGTGGGACAGTGAGATTGGAAAGAGGGAAACCTGTAGATGTAGTTAGTGTATTTAGCCCAAAAGGCATTTGACAATGTGCTACATAAGAGGTTGGTGCAAAAATTAAGAGCCTAAGATATTGGAAGTGCGTCAGCATGGATTGAAAAGTGCCTGTCAAGTGGAATAAATAGGTCCTTTTCAGGCTGGAAGAATGTAACTAGTGGAGTACTAGTGTTATTGTTTTTACCTGTACTACATCAGTGCACGCTGTACTACCTCAATGTAACTCCACTGTGTAATGAATTGACCTGTACGAGCTGTATGCAAGACAAGTTTTTCACTGTACCTCGGTACAAGTGACAATAATAAACCAATACCAATATCAATACCAATTGGTACCAATACCAATACCTCAGGGATCTGCTCTAGGTCCTCATTTGTTTACTGGAGGAATGAACAAAACGTAAGGGTTCCAAGTTTGCCAATGATATGAAAATAGGTGGAAGTTGTGATGAGGACATTGTGATTCTGCTAAGGGATATGGATAGACTGAGTGTCTGGGTGAAAACCTGGCAGATGGAGTTTAACCTGAGGAAGTGTAAGGGCATGATCTTCAGTAAGAGCAACAAAAAGGTAGATTACTATCTAAATGGAGAAAGACTGCAAATGAGTGACGTTCAGAGGGATCTAGGTGTTCCAGTGCAAGAATCACAAAAAGTTAGCAGGCAGGTCCATCAAGTAGTTTAGAAGGCAAAAAGCACTTTGACTTCTGTTGCAAAGGGGTTGGAGTTTAGAATAGGGAGGTTTTGTTACAGTTATACAGGGCGCATTCAGGCCACACCTGGAATACATGCACTGTTTTGGTCCCCGTACCTAAAAAAGGATATAGTAGCATTGGAAGCAGTCCAAAGAAGATTCACCAGACTAATTCCTGAGGTGAGATGGTTGTCCTATTAAAGGAGGCTAGACAGTTTGGGTCTGTATTCCTTAGAGCTTAGAAGAATGAGGAGTGATCTTATTCAAACATATAAGATCCTAAGGGAGCTTGACAGGGTAAATGTTGAGATATTTTCACTAGTGGGAGAGTCTTGAACAAGGGGACGTAGTTACAAAATATGAGGACTGTCATTTAAAACTGGGCTGCAGAGAAATTTCTTCTCTGAGAGGGTAATAAATCTCTGGACTTCTGTTCCAGAAGTTGGTGGAGGCCAGATCATTAGATATATTTAAGGTGGAGATAGATAAATATTTGAAAGATCAAGGAATTGAGGGTGACGGAGAACTGGCATAGAAGGAGTTGAGGCCAGCATAGATCAGCTATAACCATATTGAATGGAAGGACAGGCTCAAGGGGCCTGATGGCCAACTCCTGCTTGTATTTTCTTGTGTTCTTCTGTGGTCATCACATACAGAAAGAATGAGCAAGGGTGCAGGGGAGATTTATAAGGATGTTACTAAGGCTGGAGTAGTTTAGTTAGGAGTAACAATTGCTTAGGTTGGAGTCGTTTTCTTTGGAACATAAACAGCTGAGGTTAGAATTAATTCAAATGAGTAAAATAATGAGACTCCTAGACAGGGTGAATAGGAAGGCCCTACTTCACTTTGCAGTGAGGTCAAAAATTGGGCATAGATTTAGTGCATTGGTAGGATTTAGAGTAGTTGAAGAAAAATATTTTCCTCCTAAGATTGGTGAGATCTGCAACGCATGGACTGAAGGAGTGACATAGGCAGTAACCCTCAACACATTTAAATGTGGTTAGCCTGGACAGCCTTGGACACAATGGGCTGAATGGCCTTCTTCTGTACCATATGATTCTGTGACATTACACTGGGGTTACCCACCACATTTCCATTTTGACATGAAAACTACTTCCATAAAGTAACACATGCAGAAAAAATTGTCATATAATATTGGATGAGCTAAACTAAAGCCAGCGTGGGGTTTGGGTGGTACTGCAAGGTCTGTAAGTACACTTGATCCACTCTTCAATATTATTTCCTTGTAATCACATTCACTAACTCAGTATACCCTAAATCATTCACTCTGTTATGAAATTTGCAGTTTCAAGCTTTTGGAACTGTGTGTGTTTCTTTTCTCACTAAGGAATGAGTAGGTAGCATTTGGAGTCTGTGACTTAGATCTCTCAGTATCATAATACTTCACTGATCAGAACACTTTATGTAGTGGTCAGTGTAAACTACTACTTAGTACATGAATTCTGAAGATTAGATCCTTAGTGCTTGCAATTTTAAAATATAATGATGCTTGTATATTGCCATATAAAAATCTGCAATGGATTCAATCCATTTTCCAGTAACATAGGTCCCCAGGGCCTGATGGCATATATCCCAGAATACTGAAAGCAGCAAGTGAGGGGATTGCTGGGGATTTGACAAAGATCATTGTGTCCTCACTAGCAACAGGCGAGGTTCCGGAGGACTGGAGAGGAGCAAGTGTTGTGCCTTTGTTCAAGAAATAGGAAATAGAAGCAGGAGTGGACCATCTGGCCCGTTGAGCCTGCTCTGTCATTCAATAAGATCATGACTGATCTGGCCATCGACTCAGATCCACCTAACTGCCTTTTCCCCATAACCCTTAATTCCTCTACTATGCAAAAATCTATCTATGGCTTAAATATATTTAATGAGGTAACTCCTACTGCTTCCTTGGGCAGAAAATTCCACAGTTTCACTACTCTCTGGGAAAAGCAGTTCCTCCTCATCTCTGTCCTAAATCTACTCCCCCAAATCTTGAGCCTAGTTCCAGTCTCGCCTACCAGTGGAAACAACATTCCTGCCTCTATCTTATCTATCAATAAGGGAAATAGGGATGATCCAGGTAACTGTAGGCCAGTAAGCCTCACATCAGTGGTAGGGAAGCTAATGGAGAGGAGCTCAGCGACAGTCATCATAAGTTTGTCATGCCTTATAAATTTGATTCAAGTTTTTTGAGGAGGTGACAAAGGAGCTTGATGAGAGTAAAGCAGTGGATACCATCTACATGGACTTTAGTAGAGCATTTGATAAGGTCCCTCATGGTAGGTTGATTCAGGAGATAAAGATGCATTGGATCCAGGGTGAATTGCAAGTTTGGATTCAGAACTGGCTTGTGCATAGAAGACCGAGAGTAGGGGTGGAAGGCTGTTATTTTCCAGGAGATCTGTGACCGGTGGTGCTCTGCAAGGATCAGTGCTGGGGCTTCTGTTGTTTGAGATATATATTAATGATTTGGATGAAAATGTAGATGGGTGGATTAGCAAGTTTGCAAATGACACCAAGATGGGTGGAGCTGTGGACAGTGTAAAGGACCATCAAAGAATACAGTGGGATATAGATCAGTTACAGATGTGGGCAGAGAGGTGGCAGGTGGAGTTTAATCCGGGCAAGAGTGAGGTGTTGCACTTTGGGAAGTCAAATGAAAGGAGAAATTATACAGTTAATGGTAGGGCCTTTAATAGCATTTAGGTGCAGAGGGATCTTGGGGTCCATAGTTTCCTGAAAGTGGCAACGCAAGTGGGTAAGGTGGTAAAGAAGGCGTATGGAATGCTTGCCTTCATTTGTAGAGGTGTTGAGTATAAGAGTAAGGAAGTCATGCTGCAGCTGTATAAAACTTTAGTCAGACCACACTTGAAGTATTGTGTGCAGTTCTTGTCACCCCATTATAGGAAGGATGTGGAGACTGTGGAGAGGATGCAGAAGAGGTTTACCAGGATGCTACCTGCATTAGAGGGTATGAGCTATAAGGAAAGCTTGGACAAACTTGGGTTGTTCTCCTGAGAACGTCGGTGGCTGAGGGGAGACCTTATTGAGATTTTTTAAATTATGAGGGATAAAGATAGCATAGACAGTCAGAATCTTTTCCCCAGGATAGAAATGTCAAACACCAGAGGACACGCTTTTAATGTTAGAGGATGGCAGTTTATAGGTGACATGAGGGACAAATTTTTTTATGCAGAGTGGTAGGTGCCTGGAATAGGTTACCAGGGGTAGTAGTGAAAGCAGGCAGTTTGGTGGAGTTTAAGAGGCTTTTAGATAGACACCTGACTATGAAGGGAATGGAGGAATATGGATGATACACAGGAGGAGGACATTTGGTATCAATTGGCATCATGATCGGCACAACATAATGGGCCAAATGGACTGTCCAGTACTGTACTGTTCCATGTTCTATTTACTTGTTAGTGGGAAATTATCTGACCACACACACTCAAATAATACAATTCAACTTTTATTATTACTTAGCATTGCGCAAAAGGAATGCAGCTGTCTGGAGGAGGAGAGGCAGAGGAGGTAGGAGTTGTATGTACAAGTCAAATAAAGACCTTGGAAAGAAACATGAATGCATCTTGAAAGCACAGCCTAAGTAGGACAGCCTCAGATCATATCAAGGATAAAGAAGTCACAAATGTAGGTCACAGAATCTAAATACAAATATATTTTTACCCCTGCACATACTTCTCTGTAAAGTGAATAGATGGTTTGCTCACACTCACTCTCCAAATATCTTTGGAAGGAAGAACAGTGCACAATATTTAGGAAGGCCATGTTAACAACCTCTGGAACATTACAGCTTCACTCATGACTGTGACTATTTGCAGCACATTCACCCCCGTGGCACTCACCTGGACATCAATGGAACTGAATGTGCTGTATGTTTAATATCACAGACAGATGGTCATCTTGCACACATTTAGAGTTAGTGACCAATTTCTTCCCCAAGCTGTCTCCTTACTCACTCTGAGCAACACCACAGGAAATCTGCTGGTTTTATCCAGCAAAAAAGTGTTTAATTGGGAGGATTTGTGGGAAGACATATTTAGTATAATATCATGTTAGTTATACTGATATTTACTAATATCAGAAAATATCTCAAAAAGATAGAGATTAATCACTTAATACCTAATACTCAGACTTATTACCTGAGTGTATTCACCTGGGAGGGAATGATGTAGAAAATATTTATTTTCTACATCATTCCCTCCCAGTTAAAAAAAACTCAAGTTCAGCCCCATTTGCTTACTTTAAATGTGACTTTAATGGGACAATGGACTCAAACTGACCTTGTGGCAGAATAGTTCTTCACTTTATCTTACATTGTACAATATTTCTGCTATTATAAAAGAGAATTACTTCAAACTTAAACATCCAAATTAAGTTCAGCAAAAGATCAGATCAAAACATTTTACAAATATAAATTTTAAACAAAGCTTCAAATTGAGGGGAACTGAGTATATTTTAGTGTTATACTCATCCAATAAGATTCAGGCTGCTCTTCAGAAAATGAAATCACATTAACTGAGGAAACAAGTTAACTGTGTTAAGAATGGAAACCAAATTAATTTTGTTAAAACCAAACTTTTCATTATGAACCAGGAACAAAAGATATGCAATAAATAAAAATAGAAAATGCTAAAAACATTCAGTAAGACAGACAGCATCTATGGAGAGGCAAACAGAATAAATTTTCAGATTGCCCCTGTGGAGAGAGAAACAGAGTTAATATTTCAGGTTGAAGACCCTTCGTCTGGTCTTTGACCTGAAATGTTAACTCTGTTTCTTTATCCTTACATGCTGCCTGAGCTGCTGAGTGTTTCCATCATTTTTGGTTTTTATTTTCATTTAACATTTCAGGTAATCAGTCTTTCACCAAACCATGTCACCCACATTAAATGATAACTTAATTTCTCTTTTCATAGATGCCAACTGATTTACTGTGGGTTTCCAGCAAATGTTGTCTTTACTTCATATTTATGGCATCAGCAGTTTAAAAGAAGTTAATTTGTAGTTTAAAAGGAAATAAAGACTTTTTTGCCTTAATAATTTGATAGACAATTCATCTGAGACATCTCTGGAGGTGAAGAAAATCAGGATTTGGCCATGGAACTTTTTCCTATTGTCAATTTTCTGTACGATGTTAATCTCCATTTATCTGTAAGCAAAACTATTGGGGCAACTTTACCACTTAACAGACAGCAGGTGTGCTTGTATCTGCACTGACTGTGTGGGAGCTCAGGACTCCCAAACGAAGGTTGATATGCAACCTTAGTTAGGTTCAGCCCCTAGATATCTGCATTGTGCCAGTTGATTCCTTGCGGAATCCAATGAAGCAGCAGAGCCTTATTCAGTTTCCCAGCTCTCAGACTGGGGAAATTGCCCTGTGAGCCTTTGACAATACACAGTCCCACTGAAATGAATGGGAAGAAACATCTGCTGGGAGAATAGTTAGTAGGGTCATACAGCACGTATACAGGCCCTTCAGTCCAACTTGTCCATGACGACCAAGGTGTCTCTCTGAGATAATCCCATTTGCCCCCGTTTGGCCCTTATCCCTCTGAACCTTTTCTATCCATCTACGTGCCCAAATGTCCTTTAAACATTATAATTGTACCTGCCTCTACAACTTTCTCTGGCAGCTTGTTCCATATACCCACCACCCTCTGTGTAAAAAAAGTTGTCTCTAAGGTTCCTTTTAAATCTTCCCCTTCTCACCTTAAACCTATGCCCACTTGTTTTAGATTCCGCTACCCTGAGAAAGGAGAGTGACCATTCACCTTATCTACACCCTCATGATTTTATAAACCTCCATAAAGTCACCCCCTCAGCCTTCGACACTCCAGGGAGAAAGTCCCAGCCAATCGAACCTCTCCTTATAACTAAAGCCCCCCACCACCCCCCCCAACCCCACCCCCCACCACAGGAGCCTGATGGCACCTACCATGAGGCTTAAGGACAGCTTCTACCCCACTGTGATAAGACTATTGAACTGTTCCCTTATACAATGAGATGGACTCTGACCTCATGATCTACCTTGTTGTGACCTTGCACCTTATTGCACTGCAATTTCTCTGTAGCTGTGACACTTTACTCTGAAATGTTATTGTTTTTACCTGTACTGCCTCAATGCACTCTGTACTAATTCAATGTAACTGCACTGTGTAATGAATTGACCTGTACGATCGGTACGCAAGACAAGTTTTTCACTGTACCTCGGTACAAGTGACAATAATAAACCAATACCAATACCTTCCTATAGCTGGGCGACCAGAACTGTGCACAATATTCCAAGTGTGGTCTCACCAAAGATTTGTACAGTTGCAACATGACATCCCAACTCCTGAGCTGTTCCATTTGTTTTAATTAAGTTGGTTTAAGTCATTTGTTTTAAGTATATGTGACAGATTTTAGTCTTTTAATTTTAAAAGCAATAATTTTTAAATAATGTTTTTATTATTCATTTTATTATCAGACTATTTTTGAGTCTTTGTGATTGTCAAAGACAGTTCCATCCCAAAGCCCTGTGGGTTTGTAGATTAATTAGCCATTCAGCTGTCCCTCATGAGTAGTTGAGTGTTAGAATCTGGGCAGAGTTAATGAGAATGTGGGGAGAATAAAATGGGATTAGTGTAGATTTAGTGTAAATGGGTGCTTGATAGTTCGTGTGGACTCGGTGAGCTGAAGTGCCTGTTTCTGTGCTGTATTTCTATGACTCCTCTAGGCTGGAACATTCAGCTTGTTATGACAAGACGTTCTGCAGCAATAGCAGGCCACTTACTTCAGTGCTTTGGACTTTATTATTTGCTGTTCCTTTGAATAATTGCTCCAATTCTCTAAATCTTTCCCCATTCCTCATCAGTTCCCATGGAAATATGTCTCAATTTACACGGTGACTGCTTTCATGGGCAGAAATCAACCTGCAGATAAGCCTTTCCTATTAAATAAACTTAGGTCTGTGCAATGAATAACTCACAGTTCCGGACCTGGATGTATTGTTAAATACACAAAATAAGGCGTCAGCAATTGAGGACTGAGTTAAGAAAACACCTCTTTATGCAGAGAATAGTGCATGTTTGGAGGGTGTGGAGGCTCAACTGCTGAGGTTATTCCAGATTTTTTAGTTATAAAGGGAATAATGGGATATAGGGATATTTCAGGGAAGTGAACTAAAAGACCAGCCACGATCTTATTAAATGATGGGGTAGGTACAAGAAGCAGAGTGGCCTACACTTGCTTCTTATTATGTTCAGCATCACATTTGAAAAAGCTGTGGCACTTTTTGTTCCGGTGTTTACCAAACATCACAGCAGCGGAGCCATTGACAGTGATTTCCTTCCACCCCTGGATGTGGAGTTGGAACCTGCTTCAGACTAAGAAAGCAACAGTCTGCTGGAGAAACTCAGTGGGTTGAGCAGCATCTTGTAAAAGGTAACTGGAAATGTAAGGGTTAATAATGTACAGCTGTTATTGCTTCAACCATGGTGTGACTATAGTTGTGACTGCAGATGTGCAGGTGCTTGGGTGAAACAAAGAAGTGTTTAAGGCATATCTTGTTTTGCTAAAGTTTGCTGTAAGCAACTGCCCAAGTATGTGCAACTCCACAGTTAGGCATCTTTAAATTAAGTATAAAAGGAGGGGCACAAACATGTAAACCTTTGAGTGGGGATCAGTACAGTGCACAGGTTACACTGTTTACTCTTTCTCTGTATCCCTCACTCCCGCTAGCATTAAATAATAAAGCATTAATTGTACGCTCCTTGGTTCTGCTGTTGTCTGCTTTATTACAGCATGGATCAACTTTCACATGTGGGGGGAGAAGGAATTGTTGACATTTCAGGTCGAAGCCCTGCATCAGGACTGAGAGTGGAGAGGGGAGATAGCCACTATAAAGAGGCGAAGAGCAGGAGAGCAGTAGAAACCATAATGGGGGGGGGGGAAGAGTAAGAGTCTCACAGAACTGCCGTTGGATAGAGAGAAAGAAAAAGCTTTGACTTGCTCACTGTCTTTCAAAATGGTTGGTGAGCATGAAGCAATGTCAGGCCAGTCACAAACACCTGTACATTCTGGTAAAGCTCTTTTCCTTCACTACAATTCTTTTCTTTCACTATTATATTCATCTTTGCCTCAATTTCAGCAAAACATAAGTGCTGGTCATTGACTTCAGGAAAGGGGGTGGTGCACATGCTCCTGTCTACATCAATGGTGCTGAGGTCGAGAGGGTTGAGAACTTCAAGTTCCTCAGAGTGAACATCACCAATAGCCTGCCCTGGTCCAACCACGTAGATGCTACGGCCAAGAAAGCTCACCAGCACCTCTAATTCCTCAGGAGGCTAAAGACATTTGGCATGTCCCCTTTGATACTCACCAACTTTTATCGATGCACCATAGAAAGCATCCTATCTGGATGCATCATTGCTTGGTAGGCAACTGCTCTGCCCCAAGACAGTGAGAAACTGCAGAGAGTTGTGGACACTGCTCACTACATCACGGAAACCAGCCTCTCCTCCACATACTCTGTCTATACTTCTCGCTGCCTAGGTAAAGCAGCCAGCATAATCAGAGACCCCACCCGCCCCAGACATTCTCTCTTCTCAGACTGAGAATACTAAAACCTGAAAGCACGTACCACCAGGCTCAAGGACAGCTTCTATCCCGCTGTTATAAGACTATTGAATAGTTCCCTGGTACAATAAGATGGACTCTTGACCTCACAATCTACCTCATTATGACCTTGCACCTTATCGTCTACCTGCACTGCACTTTCTCTGTAGCTGTGACACTTTACACTGCATTCTGTATTATTTTACCTTGTACTACCTCAATGCACTGTTTAATGAATTGATCTGTACGAACGGTATGCAAGACAACTTTTTCACCGTACTTCGGTACAAGTGATAATAATAAACTAATTCCAATATTGAAATTAATCTGGTGATTATTCTTTTAAACTGGTCTGGTGCTCCATAGCAGCACCTGGCTTTGCAATCTGAGCCGCTAAGGACTTGACTATGTGTGTCAGGTTAGGTCAAGTTGGGTGTATACTCAGGTGGGAGTGGGGCATGACTGTGCTGTGCCAGCCCATCCCACAGTACTTTATCCAAGTCAGCATGCTTACTTGGTATCTACTGTTCTTTAGCATTAGCCATGTATGTGCTGCCACTCTATGCTTTTCTGCAAATGCCTCTGGATTAAGTTGAATATGGAAAAAAATATATAAACAGTCCATCTCGGTTCAGGTTCGGATTGGGTGTGGTCAGGTTGGGTTAGTATTGAGTCTTAATTGCAGTACTGCAGGAATAGCCACATGAACAGAGGTCCCATCTTTCCAATGAGCCAATCATCGTTCTGATCTCACAAGTGGGTATAAAATATCCCCTGACACTTTGAACTTTCATTCCTGGTATGCTGCCAATATTTATCCTCCAGGCAGTTCCTAAGAATGCTAATATCACATTGATAGGCTTGATATGTGGAAACGGGCTACCACTTCTCTTGCGCTACAAAGGTAGTTCATTGAGGGCAAAGCAATTTGGAAAGTAATTCAACTGTGAAAAATGCTGTGGAGATCCTAAATCTTTCTATTTTTTCTGTCATGCTCCTAAGGTACTAATATATACTCTATTCACTTTAACACCCTCTTGAAGACCCACAACATGCTAACACTCACTTTTAACTCAATCTTTTTCAGGACCTCAATGCGATAAGAAGAACTAGAAAATATTGGAAATGTAAAATTAAAATAGATGTTAGTTGGAAATACAAAAGGTTGGTAAAGATTGATCTGAAAGGTTGAGCTGAAAGAGACTTTCACCGAAACTGCATTTTGTTTCATTTTACTCAAAAGAGCGATTTTTACCACTCTTAAAGGATAAAGATGAACGCTTGATCTCTCAATCTACCTCGTCATCAACCTCCCTTGCACCTTATTTGTCCATCTGCACTGCACTTCCTCTGTAACTGTAACACTATATTCTGCATTCTTTATTTTTCCTTTTGTACTCCCTGGATGTAATTATGTGCGAATGATCTGGGTGGCATGCAAGCAAAAGCTTTTCACTGTACCTTGGTACATGTGACAATAATAAAACAATTACCAATTACTTTGAGTTTTCTCTTCTCCAGCCACCAACAAACTTTTAAAACTTTGCCTCAGCAATATTTGACCATTGCTGGTTTCACTTCATTATCTCTCCCATGTGCTTTGTGCTGACTCTAGCTAAATCCTAACATTTATATCGCATAGCTCACCTGAAAAAAAAATCCTTAGTGTTTAATAAGGTGGAATGAAAGACACCAGGCAGAAAAATTTAGGGGAAAATAGACATGGCCCAAAACTTAATATGACGCTTTTGAAAGTTTGAATAAAAAGAGGTTTTGAAAGTCAGACAATGATTGAAATATAATCTTGCAAAAGTGGGGCAAAGGTTTGTGAAGATCAATTCTTGGTTGGAGGAAATAAAGGTGCATTTAAATTGGTAAATTAGTTTATTATTGTCACATGTATCGAGGTTCAGTGAAAAAATTTGTTTTGCATGCCATCCATAGAGGTCATTTCATCACATCAGTACACTGAGGTACTACAAGGGAAAAGCAATAACAGAATGCAGAATAAAGTGTTACAGTTAAAGAGAAAGTGCAGTGCAGGCAGACAATAAGGTGCAAGGTGAGGTAGATTGTGAGGTCAAGAGTCCAGGTACAAGGGACTTATAACAGCGGGATGGAAGCTGCCCTTGAGCCTGGTGGTACATGCTTTCAGGCTTTTGTATCTTCTGCCCACTGGAGGTGGGAGAAGAGAGAATGTCTGGGGTGAGTAGGAATATATGGCTGGAGAAGTGGTGTGTTGTGAGGTTGTGCTGGTATTTTATTGATAATAGCATCTTTGCTTTGCAGTCAAATTAACATGGGTTCAAATCTCATTCTAAAACTTTAACACACAATCTTGGAATGAATGCAATGGGAATGCATTGTCGGACCTGCAGCCTTTCAGATGAGATGTTAAGTTCCAGCTCTTTCTGCTTGTTCAACTGGATGATAAAAACTCCTCAACAATATTCAAAGAAAAGTGAATGTCTACATCAAGTTTCACCTCACAAACAACCTCTTTTCCGATTAGTCGATAAGAGTATGTCATTGGCTGCAGCATCTGCTCTAAACAAGTTCCTGGAACTGACTGATAATCTGAGATATTCTCCGGTCATAAATGGCACAATTTTTTCCTCTATTCACCCTTGTTAACATCCTACCCCATGGGTCAAGATTTCCCATCATAACATCACAGTAATCAGTTGCCTCCCACAGAGAGGGTACAAGGGCAAGTGTTTTAATCTCCAGCACTGGAGTTCCAGACTTGAGAAAGTTAAGGCAGTCTGTCAAAAATTCCAATCCACCAACAGCAGGATTTAAATTTCTTATGGAAAAGCAAGCTTTAAGTAAACTGCAAACTGTAGGATCTGAGTAAATCAGATAGATCAGCAAAGGTGGAAATAGAAATGTCATAATGGGAGCATAAGGTTAGAACTATTGAAAATTATGAAGGGCATAGATGGGAGAGATGGTAGGAATCTTTCATCTATAGCAGAGGTGTCTAAAATTAGAGGGCATAGGCTCAGAGTAAGAGGTACAAGATTTAGAATCACAGTGTTATAAAGCACAAAGGCAAGCCCTCAGCCCATTATATGCAAGCTGACCATCAACTACCTATCTATGCTAATTCCATTTACCGCCTCTTGATCCATAGCCTATTATGCCTCGGCAATTCAAGTGCTTGTCCAGATGCTTCCTAAATGTTGTGAGAGTATCTGTCTCCACCACTCCAGGCTGCAATCACCCTCTGGGTGAAACAATTCTCCCTCAAATCCCTTTGAAACCTTGTACCTCTCACCTTAAACCTGGTCTTAGACAGCTCTGCCATGCCACATTTGGTCAACAAAAGCTTATACAAAAAATGGAATAATGAGATTACTTAGTTCAGTACAACCAACCTGGGCAGACCAATCAGGTTGGAACTTGATCCATAATAACAATATGTTTCTCTCCATTTGTTAAAAGCAAAATATTTTCCCACTGCTTTTCAATGAATGATGAAGGCAAACCTGATTTGGACAATGTGTGGACACAGAAATCAGTGGGATAGGTGCTGGAGGAAAACAAACAGGAAACTGTGGTGAGCGAGCATTCAAACCCTGGACCAGCATTTGATTCCATGAACTTCTTATACTGATATGAGGGTAGTACCCACTGACCTACAGTTGATTCCAGAGATCTGGGAAGTAAAGTTGAGCGCAAGGAAAATAGTTGCAAAAACCGAGACCATGCTTCCAGATAAGTTCACCAAAGAGTAGCTTAAAATAAGGAACAAATGGAGTCCTGAAGTATACCACTGGGAGAACAGTACAGAACAATGTAAACATTCTATTATCTTTGTACCATGGAAAACAGGAAAAAAGTTAATCAGTTTTAATTCCTTTCCGAAATTATTATTGAAAGAAGGCAAACAAAAATATATTTGTCCAGACATTGGATCGGTTAGCAATATGACAACCTCTACATCCTTGGCCTGAGGCAGCGACATGCAGTACTGCTACAGCTGTGGAACTCAGCTGCAGTGAGAATTGTTGCAGGAAACACTCATGGTCCAAAATCAATTTAACCCAGAGGAGACTCAAATTCAGGCAAGTTGAACTGTGGTCAAAGTCACTCAAAAGACACTGTACAGGCAGGGCTTCTGGTAGCCAAGTCGGTCAATTAAAACAGCTGATCTGTGTTCTCTTGTCTAGGGGATGACTGTATTTTAAAGCTCTACACCATCCAGTGCAATTTTACTGCTGAGATTGTTCACAACATTGTCACAAACTGTAAATATTGGTAACCAGCAGGGGTAATGGTTGAAGCTTAGCATTCCAATATTTATAAACCATTAGTTACCATATTATTGGGGCTCCAGCCTATCATCTCATACACCTGCACCACCACCCCCATTCCAGTTGCCTACATACACCTATCTCCTTGTATTACTTGACCAACCGATGGCCCTCTCTGACCAGTGAGCTGCACTGCAGCATGGTTTAACATGTGCGCTCACCAGATCCATGAAAACAAGGTTCCAACACAGGAACAACATTCCATGTTGAATCTAGTTCCAGAGAAATGAGAATCAAGCAATGGTGGCCCAAAATTTCTCCAAGCAGGCCTTGCAGACTGTGTGAATCAATCAATCAATCAAATAAATATTTTGTGAAGATTTATACACTGCTAATCAATATATAACAGCAAGAGGGAGAGCTAAATATGGTTGAAAGGGCCACAGCTGAAAGACTAACAATCTTTTCATAAACCCTTATCAGGCTTGTTCACATGAGATTATACAATAATTTCATGAGAATTTATACAATAACGTCATGAGAAAACAATATGCTGGAAATTGTGGCGGACCCATGAGGACCCATGTGCCATTGCCTCTGCTTGAAATGTCAGTTTGGCTTTTGTTGCAACGACTGAGCATCAGGTTCTTCTGGGCTGCACACAGGCTCGGGGTCTGGCCATTGGCCTGATTGTGGTGAGGTGAGCATGGCAAGGTGTGGGATGGGAGTGCAGCTGGGAGAGAGAGGGGCCTGTACAGGTGGGGAAAAGAAACCGGGAAAGCACTAATCCTGTTTGCCTGTATTAGGACTGTATCCTTCCATGCCTTGCCCCTTTAAGTGTCTGTCTAAATGCCCTTTCAATATAGTAATTGCATCTGATTCCATCACCTCCTCTGACCGTGCATTCCAAATAGCAACCATGCTCTGCATAAAAAATTTACCCCTCAGGTCCCTTTAAAGCTCCTTCCTCTCACCTTAAATCTATGCCCTTTTGTTTTTAATACCCCTATCATGGGAAAATAGACTATCTACCCTATCTATGCCTCTCATAATCTTACATACCTCTATCAGGTCACCCCTCAGCCTCCTTCGCTCCAGGGAAAACAAGCCCAGTCTATCCAATCTCTCCCCATAACGGAAGTCCTCCAATCCCAGTAATATCCTGATGAATCTCTGCTGCACTCTCTCCAGTGCAATTACATCCTTCCTGTAGGGTGGTGACCAGAACTGCACACAATGCTCCAAGTGTGGCCTAGCCAGTGTTCTGTAAAGTTGGATCATGATGTCCCAACTCTTACATCCTATGAAGAAAAATATGGCATATGTCTTTTTCACCACCCTATCAATCTGTGTTGCCACTTTCAGGGAACATGAACTTGGACCCTAGGTTTCTTTGTTCATCAACATTCCGTGGTGCCCTATGGTATCCTAACCATATCTGACAACCCAATTTCATCACCTAGTACTAGTCAGGGTTAAATTCTCTCTTCCAACACTGCACTCAGCTCTCCATCTGATCCTTATCCTGGTGGAGCCTTAGACAACCTTTCCCGTTATCCATCATTCCTCGTAGCTGGTGTGCAAGGACATCATAAACAGATTAAGGCTTTTTAAAAATGATATGCTGTTTATGTACTTGGCTTTACTGGAAATCCCCAAAGTAACTAGATAATTTTTGAGGCTTTGAACTTTTAGCTGAGCAACTACACTTAAAGTCTACAGGGCTACACACATGTGCACATACACCAACCATGGGCTCTAGAGAGATAAAACTCTGATAACTGAGAGAAAGAAGGGGGTAGATACAGGAAGATATGATAAACCATATCTGACAATTAACAAAATAATAAAGCAGTGAAACAATTTCAGGTACCATATTAATCTGTACAAAATCTGGTCATTTATTATGCAATCCGAGACAAGAATCACACATCTTGAAGATGCCCCCATTTGTTAGTACTTTTCTAATAAAAGATATATAACTTTCATGGGCTGCCCAATTCTATTTTGGGCATCTGCATCCTTTGCTCAAGTTCAGCATCACCCTGTGCATCAACTGGCCAAAGTATTTACTGTCAAAGCATCCCTACTGAGGATTATTATATTTGTCTTACCTGTGGGTCCCCTATCTGGTTATAATGAACCAATCATCAACAGGAAATAATGGACAATTAATGAACAAAACAATCACAATTCAAAAAAAAGATTAAGAAATAAAAAGGAATACCACATCAGAGGCAGAATGTCCACAGTCTCTAAAATGGCATTTCTATGAATCTGCCCAGTGGTTACCTACAGACTGGAACATTTTGTAATCTTAAAAGAAATAAATTAAGACTTCATACAGCACACTGGGCTGAATCTTCACTCCCAAAAGCAGATGTGTTGAATCATTTCAAAGATTAAATTGCAAAGATAAAGCGTGAAAGGGGAACTAAACATGTCTCAAACCCACCCACAATCTGTCTGCATTCCTGCCCCCACTACCACATCTCACTTGACCACCACTGGACCTACCCATTCACATCTGCCATTGTTCCCCACACAGATCACCCACATGAAATCCTCACCACCCCATCCAGTCTGAATGCCTTTAGGACTGGGACCCCTTCTGCAATTGGACTCACTCAGTCACCATCACACTAGTGCCCTCTCACCCACCTCTGCGATCCAAGCAAGACCCTACTCCACAATCAGGACACGCTCTCCACGTCCATAACTTGGAGATAAGCCCCAAAGGTGAGGTTGTACCATTCTACAAAAGACCAGACCAGCTTCTCTCTTGTAGACAGACTGCCTACAACTGGGAGTCCCTCTGAAAGAAGCTGTTAAGGAAGAAGACCATTCTGAAAACCAAGTCGTCCAACCACAGCCATATGCACCCACCAAACTCTACATCTCCCCCATGCCTGCGGCACAGAGGACACACATCCAGGTTCAAATCCAGGCCACGGTACAACTTATAGGATCATAGATTCATATGGCATGGAAACAGATCATTCAGCCAGTGCCAACCATCAAGCACCCCTTAACACTAATCCTACACTAACTCCGTTTTATGTTTCCCACAGTCCCATCAACTCTTTGCCGATTCTACCACTCACTGACACACTAGGGGCAAGTCACATTGGCCAAGTAACCTACCAACCCACACGAGTTTGGGATGAGGGAGGACACCAGAGCACCTGGAGGAAACCAGCATGGACACAGGGAGAATTCCCAGCACAGACTCCACGCAATGGAGGTCTGGATTTCCGGAGCTGTGAGGCAGCAGCTCTACTAGCTGCACTACAGTGCCACCCACAACCTGCAGTAAGCTGCGGATGGGAAAATCCTGTTGCCAGGTTAAAGATGAAACTTCACATCTAGCAAGCCATTCCCTGATGTCCCATCTACTGGTGGGATTGGGGGGCATTGGCAAAACCACACTGTTAACATATCTTACCAATTGCCCACCCAAGGGCACCTAATGCAACTTTAAAGCAAGACAATTTGGCTAGGTTGCACTCCTTTCAGTAACATGCTGAAACATGTGAATGCCAGTAATCGTGCAGAAACACGTAGATGACAGTAAAATAAGTTGGTATTGTAGACAGTGAAGAAGGTTATCAAAAATTACAGGGGGATCTTGATCAGCTGGATAAGTGGGCTGAGGAATGGCAAATGGCATTCAATTCAGATAAATGCGAGCTGTTGCCTTTTGGGAAGTCAAACTAGGGTATGACTTATACAGTGAATGGTCGGGCCCTGGGGAGTGCTGTAGAACAGGATGAACCCAGGAGTATAAGTGCATAGTTCCCTGGAAGTGGCATCCCAGGTAGACACGGTGGTGAAGAAAGTATTTGGCAAGCTGGCCTTCATCAGTCAAGCATTGAGTACACAAGTTGGGACATTATTTTGCAGTTGTACAAGATGCTAGTGAGGCTGCACCTGGAGCTGTTTACAGTTCTGTTTACCACGTTATTGGAAAGATGTCAATAAGTTGGAAAGAGTGCAAAGAATATTTACAAGAACGTTGCAAGGACTTGAGTGCCTGAGTTATAGGGAGAGGTCGGGCAGGCTAGGACTTTTATTCCTTGGAGCGTAGGAGACTGAGTGGTGACCTTATAGAAGTGTATAAAATCATGAGGGGTATAGACAGGATGAAGGCACACAGTCTTTTTCCCAGGGAAAGGGAATCAAAAACTATAGAGCATAGGTTTAAGTGAGAGGGGAAGGATTTAAAACGGACCTGAGAAGCAACTTCTTCACGCAGAGGGTGGTACGTACATGGAATGAGCAGCCAGAGGAAGTGGTTGAGGCAGGTACAATAACAATATTTAAAAGATACTTGGACAGGTAGTTGGGTAGGAAAGGTTTAGAGGGATATGGGCCAAGTGTGGGTAAATGGGACTAGCTTAGATGGGCATCTTGGTTGGCAAGGATGAGTTGGGCTGAAGGACCTGTTTCTGCTCTGTTTTACTCTATGATTCTGTGTAAACCAGGTCTCCATGACATTTTTTGGATCCCCCTGCTATTTACAGTTGCAGGAACATGTTGGTCCCTCTGGGTGCTGGGCCTGGTTATGCCACAGAGCAGGAAGTGACAGAAATAGTATCCCTTAGAAGAGTCACAGTGGGCAGTGCCAACAGGATTACTTGAAAGCATTATCCCAATGTTGACTCTTTTCATGCAATCACCCTCCCTTGCCACACCTCAAGCAATCCATTTTTAAACCATTTCTTACCTTCAAAAAGAAGTCAAGCAATGGAAATTTTAATTTAAAAGAAAGTTTCTGGAATTGGGAAACAAAAACAAAAAATGCTTGAAGCTTTTGTATCAGCATCTCTGAAGAAAGGAAAAGAATTCAGGTTGCAAATTTCTCTTTACAACAGAGCTGCTTATACCCAAAACATTAATCTGTTTCCCAAAAGACACTGAATACTTCGAGCCTTATTCTCTTACAGTATCAGTTTACTTTATTTTAGTGGAATCACTTCAGCGAAACAGAAGATAATCACTGAAATTTGGCTGGGAAGACCACTAAAAGAAATCTCAATCTATTTCTCCTGCATCTATGCCTCTAACCTGGATCTTTATAAAAGAGATTAAACCAGGATTTAAACCTCAGTTACAAATGGTATATGCCATTGCTGACTGCAAATAAAAAGTTTCTTATTTAATTTCCACCAGGAAAATATTGAACTGTACTTGTAATGAGACAATGCACCAACAACCAGAATTCTAATGTTTCTTAAAAATATTGATAGACTAGAGTTTTATTAAGAGGTGTCTGTGTGTGTGTCTGTAGAAAATGTCAGTCCCTGTGCACACTGTGTGTTTATAGTATATGCATGTGCATGGGTGTCTCCTATACATTGATAGGTGATTGTCTATCTGCAATTTATATGCATGTCTGTGTGCAAATGTCTATGTGTGTATATGCATATGTGTGCATATGTTGCATTAGCACACATGTCTGTGTGTGCATGTACGTGTGTGTATGTGCAGTATGCATGTCAGCTATGTGACAATATAGAATAAATTATAAAAGAGCAAAAACAAATTGTGAAACAAATGTAAGGGAAACACAGTCACTTAGCATCTTGCGCAGTTACCTCATTACAGGTAAACCCCATAAACTAAGACCTCCTGTAATAAGTGTTAGAGTTCCTCAAGACTTCATCTGTAATAGAGCCTTGTGTAGTATTCCACAGCAATTTCCTGTGCTGGTTACCAGGGTCCTTGTTGCTATAAAACAGCAGATGATCTCTGTGACTGATGTTGGGGGAGATGTGGGGTCATATCGATGAAATGGCCCTGTGACCTTTTCTGAAAGTGAAAAGTTTATGGAGGGGGACTCCTGCAATAATCAGCCAGTACGCGGCACTGTGATTAGATTGGATAAGCTCACCTTACTGTCAATATAGGCAAAACAAAGAAGAAAGTGCCATTTCTTCATAATATTGTGCTCCTACAGGTTTTAAACCATTGCTAGGATATTTTCTTAAAAAACACAACCTCTCCATGATGACTGAGGATCAGGTTTACAGTGATTTACAGCAACTTATATCTTACAAGGAACAGAATTTTTTTCAAGCAGTCAATTTTGTCTTCTTCTGTGGGATTTCCATTTTAATTTTCAACGATGTTTGTTCACTCTGATGCTACCACTCTTATCTTGATAGCAAAAATCTCACTCCAAAGATCTGATGTTAAATTTCCTCCTTCTTCTCTGAAGCCTAGTAGGATTGGCAAGAGCTCTCAAATGTGCTTCTTATTTGATACATTGGTGCAAGATTTACCACTGATTGAGCTACTTGCTAGCTTCCTTCCTGAGATACTGCAAATATCTGACTCGCACCTGATATGAACTTCATTTAATCCAACACAAATGCCTTTTTTGTATTTGTTATCTTGCCTCCTGTTACAGGTCTTATAGAGGTCAGCTGTGGTTCTGTCGGTAGCACTCTTGCCTCTGAATCAATACATTGTGCAATCACATCCCACTTTGTGACCTGAACACAACATTTTAAGCTAATACTCACCTAAATCCAGTGAAAAAGGAATGCTACACTACTGGAAATAACACCTTTTACATGAATTAAATTGAGGCCTCACTGGCTCTCTCAATTGAATGCAAAGGACTCAGGTAAATTTTTGTGGCTGATTAAGGAATAAATTTTGTCCGGGACAGCATCCTGTGACTAACGTGTGCTACACTGCCAGAAAAGCTACATTCCCAACAGTATGGCACTCCTTCATTACACATGCTGTGCTGGCCAAAATATATTCCTTATACCTCAAAAATGTATCTGGACATTACCACATTGCTGTTAGTGGCACCTTCCTGTGTATAAACTGGCTGCTGAATTTTCTACATTACAATTGTGTCATATTTTGAAGGTACCTCACTGAATGTACCTTTGATGCATTGTAAGAGAACTTATTAAATTATTGAAATAATAAACTTGGAGGAAGATGTGTCCCAATTGTTTTGTTTATATTATGTCAGGTGTATTTTTTGGGAAAACCAAGACTGTGTTATAAACTCCAGTATTGAGATTGGCTATGAAAACATCTGGGTTAATTAGTTTTCTGAAATATTTATGGTACATATGATTAAACCGTGCACAATGCAGAAAGATGCATTTCACTGCATGTTTCGATGTACATGTGACTAATAAATATCTATCTATCTATCTAGATCTTTGCAACATTGTGAGATTGCATAAGGAATTATATAAATTTGCTGCTTTTTTCTCTGCGCCTATGGCAGCTTTGTTACATTTCAGATGGTGCCCCAGTCACAGAAAGCAACAACAGTATCATTCTTTTAAATGTCTCCCCCTCTCTTGCACTAATATAGCACTTTTAACATGGCAAAGCGTCCCTTGGCAATTCACAGGAGCACTATCAAAAATTGTTTGACACGGAGCCACAAGAAGATAATAAGCTAAGACACCTAGAGTGTGGTCAAAAAGATATGTTTAAAGAAGAGAGGTGAAGAGGTGGAGAGATTTAGAGAGGAAATTCTAAATGCCTGTCTGAAAGAAATGAGGTTAAGGAGTTTTGACAACATGAATGCTGATTTACATCATGGATCCTTTCTCAAATAAATAAGTTTATTTCAGTCTAAGTGTCATTTCCCGTTGCTCTCCACACATCAACCACATGTTATAATTATAGGGCAGCAAACCTGAAGATCCAATGCTGATTAAATGAACAACAACCAATAAGTGTTAAGAATCACTGTAGGTTCTTATCTTCTCACGTCTATATAGCAATCTATAACAAAGAGTGCACAAGTGATCGGGGAGCTCATATCAGAGGGGCCTTTATAAAACATTTTTTTGCCCTATTTCCACTAAATTTCCTTCTTCCTTTGCTCATTCCCTGACATTACTGACTCCCTGATGCAATAGTTCCTTTATCAGTCTTTGTCAAGTCACCTGACTATCCAACCATGGTAGGTTCACTAATAATTAAGGGCATCACAGCAGAGTTCAATTTTGTCCTCACCAAATCTCCACACAAGGGCACTCCTTAATAGAAATTACCAGGGAGCAATCTGAAATAGGAATCCTGTTTGGCTTCTTCACTAAGACCTGAATAAACATTGGGTCAATAGCCTGAAAGATGCTGGATAGGTAAGTAGTCCATCCTTCCAGTTGACTGGTTAATCAGTAGCAGGTCCCTAGATGGAGTCGGACTTGTCTTGCTTGACAAGCAAATTACTCAGCCTGCAAGGAACATTGCTCAGCTCCCAGTCTTCCACAGTTTCAACTGGAGATACAAGTAATAACAAGGAGAGGTTGAGTGAATGGATAATGCAAGGTACAGTTTTAGTTTAGTTACTAGGGGAAAAATGCATTTTGCCCAAAATAACCATTTAAATTTCTCACTCCTGTTTACAACTACAACCCATTCCTCCCCACACAGCCTTGCCCCCTCTACCATTGCATTCTCCAACTCCCAAATCCTCTGTGGTATCTGCATTTCTCCAGTTCTGGCCTCTTGAGAGCCCTTGATTTTGATCACTCCTCCACGAGCCATCATGCCAAGACTATGATCTGTAGAATTCCCTTTCTTAACCTCCTTGCTTCTCTACCTCTTTTTTAAGACATTCCTTGTAAAAAAAAATTATCTCCTTGAGCAAGTTTTTGAATATCTGCCCTGATATCTTTTTTATGTGGCTGTGTCAAGTTTTGAGAATACTCCTGTGAACTGCATTGTGATGTTTAACTACTGTAAAGCTGCTTTTGTAAATACAAGTTTTTGTTGTTGCAATTTTTTAAGTTTAATTTTACTCCGTATCTCAAATTTTTGGGTAGTGACTTGTGAAATCTGTAAGGGCAAATTCACGTGACCTGAGTGGCTATAATGCAATGGTCACCTGTACATTTAAAATATCATGACTGCGTGCATTACCTGTCAACTTTCTCTGTTTGAAATTCCATTGCCCACATTAATAATGAAAATTGTAATTACAACCTTGCAAGTTCTGTCATTACTGAAGGCATTCCTGTACTCAGGTGCAGAGGGGAGAATGCACCTGTAGCATGACATACCTATGGGCAACCTCCATTACAAGTGGACACATGGGAATTTTTAATAGGAATATAAAAATTAGAACAAAATCTGTGACTTGAAAATATGTACCAAACTGCCTACCTTACCTTCGGAGATTATGTCCCACCCCCCAATCCAAAACTACACATAGTCCTGGCTTTGTGTATGACACTGAGTTGTCATTGGTTATTACATACATTCTTTGCCTTCAGGAGAATTGACAGGTGACAAAAGGGGTCCCTTTCTTCACAGATGAGGCTTGACGCTAATGGCATCTGAGGCACGTTCAATAAATTTACACTGCTTCTGAGGAACAGTGGTCACTCTCAGGAGCATGAGAAGTCAAACCCTGATGTGAGTATTGTCATTGTGCATCCACTGAGACATCATGTTACTTCTCCTTTACACTTGTGATCACTGTGCAGTAGAGTTGTATTCTAATATTGCTTCACATGGGGTAAGTACAAAAGCAAGCATTTGAGAGTGATTTCAAGGCACTAATCTTTCTCAAAAGCAAAGATTAACTTTCAGCCAAAGCCAATTGTCAACTGGATGCTCTGTGTATTTGAGGATTGCTGCCATTCTAATAAAGAAGATTTGTGACTGTGACTTTTTAAACACATAACCAAGGTTTTGCCACATTATAATATATCAAACATGTAACGTACTCAAACAGCATTGAAAATGCCATTATATGCTGCCATGAAGTAATCAAATGTTAAAATCCCTTTGTCCAATTCTTACAAATGTCACGACTGTCCATTCAGATTAGAAGTAGCTTCTGCCAGTTTAGTGTAAGCAAGCAGATTTCAAATGTCCCTGATGCATATATAACTTCCCTCAATAAATCTTTTGGCTTTTGTGGGCAATTTGTTCATAGATTAACTTTGTATTTTGCGTGTTGAATTGGTGTAATTTATCTGGTAGAAAACTAGCATTTTTAGTTCATTCAGAAAGAACATCAAGGAATGAACAAGAGAGCTCCAAAAGACAGCTTTGACAGTGTTTTATGAGAGATAAGCAACTGTGAAATGATATTCCACACACATTGTTCACCTTGTTCTTCAATATTATGGCAATAAGATTGTTTTATAAAAGTTTCCTGTACACACCACTAAGAAAGAATGTAAAATACAAGTTTTTTTTATTCATCCTTTTGCAATGTGGGCATGACTGGCAAAGCCAGTATACACTTACCACCCCTACAACTATCCTTGAGGAAGTGGTGGGGAGTCACCTTCCTGAACTGATGTGGTCCTTCTAGTGAAACTGCTCCTACAGAGCCATTGAGTAGGGAGTTCCAGTCTTTAAACCCATGGACGATGAAGGAACAGTGATATATTTCCAAGTCAAGGTGATGTGCAACTTGGTGAAGATCGTGCAAGTCTCTGTCATATTCTCAGAAGCAGCTCAAACTCAACAAACATGAAGAATATTAACAGTTGCTGTTAATAGGGTAAAAAGAAAATGCACTCCCAACCTTCACAGTGGACACTCTACTGGTCCCAGTTCGTCACAATAGGTTTCTCTTTGCAAAATGTGCTAAGGACAGTTTACTTTATTTCAATAGTTCTGAACACGGTAAGGTAAAGACAATGTTAATTTGGTCTCATCACACATCATTAATAGACACCAGCTACAGTTTGTTAATACAGATCCCACTAACATATAATTCTGTTAAATACAGCAGCCAGTAATCATTTTCCTTAGTGGTTTTACCCTTCACGGTATCAGTAGCAAATGCACTTCACTTATAAGACAATGCACTCCTCTGAATGTTACCCATCGTACCCGTGGAATCCAGAATGGTATGTGTATTGGCCAAAGGATGGCAAATAACAGCCACAATCATCAATGCAGCCTGTGTGATAAAAGGCAGTTATGCCCTGACAAAGCCCAATCTAGGGCAAGTGTACAAGTCACCAATGTTAGGTTCCTATGGAGGAAAATCAAGCACATGTTTTCATCAGACAGAATACAACAGTACTTAACCAGGCCACTAGAAGGATCACTGTGTGACATCAGAAAGCCTTGCCACTCACAGAGCTGAAAGAAGAAAGGTAGCAGAGGTGACAGTAATTGGACAGGGATCTAAAATTAGAAAGGCTTTACTGAAAAGCTTTCCATCCCCTCAGGGAACATGTACTGAACTTAAAGTGTTTGGTTCTGCATTCTTCAGGAAGTGCGTCAGTAACAAGTTGAGCCTTGTTCTCAAGAGTGTGCTACTGTCTTCATCTTCTGAGGATCAGGGACGACTTACTTTCACTTGAGTTCTGCGGCTGATGACCCACAGACTCCATAACAAGTGGGAAGTGGGTGCTTGACAAGGTAGGCAGCTGTGTAGTTTGGGAGGTGGTGCATTCCTTTCACCATTTAGGCTGGACTTCCTCTTGCTCCTGGCAAAGGTTCTCAGTACCATCCTGAATCCTCCTTCCCTACTTTGAAACGTCATGGGCAAGGGATTCCCAGAAATCAGTGAGGATGTTAGACTTTCTCAAGTTTGGGAAAATCCTTGAATTATATCCTCGCTGCTGTGATAGAGTTTGGAGTAGAGTACTTGTGTCAGGAGTCTGGTATTGGGCATGTGAAGTGCATGGCCTGCCCTTCAGAGCAAAGTGGAACTAAAGCCTCAATAATGCAGATGTTTATTCACTTATCCTGCCAAGACAACATTGGAGGTTTCTGTTCTGCTGTGGGTAGTCCAAGTCTCAGAAGAACTCAGGAGAATAAGGATCACTGCTCTCCAGGGCACCATGAGGATGGAACCATGTTTTAGGTTTTGACTTTTAAACACTATTTTCTTCAGATGCCCAAAATCTATGCTGGTGTATTGAAGGTGATGGTGAATTTTATCACTTATGTCTGCTCTTGTTGAGGTGGTTCCCGAGATGTGCACCTTTCCTAGAATCTCGTCAGGGACCTTTATCATCAGAGGATGATGTTGGCAGCAGGGATAGGTTGGTAAAGGATGTTCACTTTGCAGGTGGAAAACACATTCCCTTGTACGCTTCAGTGAAAAAATCACCAATGATTTGGAACTTGGTCTCTGAACGTGTACAGGAAAGTGACATCTTCGTTCTGTATCTTGGTGACTGAGGTTGGAATGACCTTGCTTCTGGAGTGCAGGGGATGTAGCTTGAACAGTTCCCATTTATCCTGTAGATTAGCTCCATTCCTGTGGGAAGCCTATAGGAAGCTGGTGTAGTGGTTAAGTTATTGGACGAGCACCCCAGGGACCCACACTGATGATCTGTAGATATGAATTCAAATACCACCATGGCAGCTGATGTATTTAAATTCAGTTAACTGAATGAATTCCAGAATTAAACAGCCACCAACAGCAACAGTGGCCAAAGATGCTATTGGATTATTGCAAAAACCTATTTGTTTCACTTAATGTCCTTTCAGGAGGGGAAATTTCATACCTTTACCTTATCTGCCCTTCGTGTTTACTCTTACTTGCAACGGTTGACTATTGGTTTGAGGGAAATTAGGGATAGACATAAATCATGCCTTTTCCAGTGCTCCTCATTTACTCTGAATGAATAAAACACTCATGTTATTCAAGCAAGAGCCAAGACAGATTTGACTGCAAGTTAAAACCTGACCCGTGCTCTAGGCTATTTTTTTTCTTTTCGTTGTGCCAGCTAAATCGGAGACAGCTTAAAAATAGGACTCAAGGCTGAATTGCAGATATGGCAAGAGGCAGTATTCTGTGGCAAATGAACTTAGGGCCCATTGGTGCAGCAGAAGATTCTATCAGAATATTTTTGTGTTTCTTAATCATCAAGCACTGGACTTTTTCACATGCACACCCTTCGGACTCTCACTGATTTACAACAATTTCAATTTTGTCTTTGTTAATAGAACAGAGACCAACAATGGCAGTCAAAATCCCACAATTGCATGATGGTGCTTAAAGCAACAGCTTCCCCCTCCCCTGTCTCCCAGTCCCACCCACAAGAGGAACATTGTGAAACTGCAACTTTGACAGCCTAACCCAAGAATTAAGCGGCTTTATCTAGAGAAGTGAAGGCTGAGGGATGGATTATAAAAGGGGCATGAAAGGGCAAGCAAGAAGATGCTGGTTCCTTTTCCAGATGGTGGATCATCACTGATAAAGACAATAGGGAATTCAGGTAAAACTTCTCTATCCAGAAATAATAGGGAAAAGGTGAAGCCTCCTCCCACAGACCATAGTTGGGTCAGAGGACATTAATACATTGAAGAGGAAGCTGGGTAAAAACATGAGGCAGGGAGGAAGAGAGGGATATGATGATGGGTTGAGATGGTGGCAGGAACCTCACACAGAAGGGGTCAAAGGAAGAGGGCGTCATTTCCTGAAGTTTGTGAGGGAGTCCAGACAATCTCTCACATAGAGTCACTGAGTCATACAGCACAGAAACAGGCCCTTCAGCCCAACTGGTCCATGCTGGCCAAGATCCCCATTTGCTAGTCCCATTTGCCTGCATTTGGCCCATATCCTTCTAAACCTTTCCTATCCATGTACCTATCCAAGTACCTTTTAAATATTGCTCTCTCGTACAGAGAAAGTGCAGGGAAAACCAATAGTTGTAATGAGCACCACTTCAGAGCAATACTGAGGAACTACTAATGGGATTAATCCCTCCTTGTCTGAGTCTCTGATCTCATTTGTGTTGCTGTAGGAAGATACAGAGCTAAGGCAGGGCAGGGAGAGATAAAACATCAAACGGAAGGTCTTTTTGCTTGCTTGCTGGCAGCCATCAGCACTAGGACTGGTCAAACACACTCTCTCAGCTGGTTTTTATGTGCGGTCCATAAGATAGAAATGTAACCATTAAATAACACCACAAAAGGTGGGCAATTGCCCAGCACTTTCTAGTCAGATGTTTGTGGTTTCAGAACACATTTTAAATCTTAAGTTCACAATCTATTCTGCACTCCGGTGCAGTACTGATGGAGGGTTTCTCTGTCTAAGATGCTGTCCTTCAGATGAATGTTAAATCTACCTGTTATCAGTTCAGATAGATTTACCAAAAAAATCCTTTCACACTACTTGCTTACAAGAGAGTTCTTCCCCACTCCTCAATAATATCCTTCCCTTAACCATTACCATCAAAAGCAGGTTAAATCCTCATTGCCTTCCAACAGCTGATGGGATCCCACTTTGACCTACACAGCTGTCAATACAAAAACAATCTTCCAAGAAATTTCCATTTCCTGAAGGACTAAAATAAGTTTCTTAGCAGGAGGATTATGTGTTCTTTATAAATACAAGCTCAGTCAAGAAATTCTCATTAAAAACAAATTGGGCTTAAGTATAACAGGGTAGGTTAAGCCCTTTAATAAACAATGGATTCAATCTGGGTTAGCAGTACAAGGGAAAGGGCACTTCTTCCAACAATGCCTGGTATTGAAGAAACACAGCCATTGTCTTCACTGTCATATATCTCCTATCATTGCCCAGCATGTGTGAAAAAGCTGCTACTGTGTTGCCCAAAGCACATGACTTGGAATTTGCAGATGTGTATGCCTGTTAGTGACTGACAAGGTACAAGTACGGACACATTGGACAGATAGGAATGGCATTGTATCAGTAAAGATATCCCTTTATCAATTAACACCGAACTCTCATCTCCTTGGGCTTCTCTTTCCATTTTTACAAAACCAAATATAGTAAATGCTCTTCTGAATTAATTCCTCTATGGGCTCACACCATATGGCAGCTGTTATGAAGTATGCCATCACTTTTATGGTCATAGAGTTATACTGCACGGAAACAGGGCCTTCAGCCCAACTTGTCCATGCCGACCAAGATGTCTATCTGAGCTAGACCCATTTGCCTGCGTTTGGCCCATATCTCTCTAGGCCTTTTGTATTCATGTACCTGTCCAAATGTCTTTCAAACATGGTAATTGCACCTGCCTCTGCAGCTTCCTCTGGCAGTTTTCTAACAGTGAGGTCTCAAAAAAGACTAACTGGAAATGCACAGCAAGCTGATCAGCTACAAATGGAAAAACACTGGTTAATGCTTCGGCTGGAACTCACCTTTGACAGATGTCCTCATTCAAAGTGTCAACCCAACATTCACCTTCAGGCACCGAGTGCCTCCAGCAATGTTGTTCAAGCAGGCTTACCACAAGAGATGTTAACTTTAGCTGTTTTTCCCTTTTTATTCTGTGCCCCAAAGAAGGATTCATACCTTAGCTGTGCTGAGTGAATATTCTTCCTTGATAAAGCATTTAAAATTTGAGGCAAAAAATATAAAGGAGATGTGAGGAAAAAACTTGTAAGAAGCTTTTAGAAAGTGGGAATGATTTGGAATTTGTTGCCTTGAATGAGGTGGAAACAGAATCAATCAGAGCTTCCAAAAGAGAATTGGATAGGCATTTGAGACAGAATAATTTGAGGGCTATGGAGAAAAATGTGCAGGAGAAGGGGACTGATGAGATTGCTCTTTTAGGAGCCAACACAGAGTGGACAGGCTGAATGGCCTCCTCCTATGCTCTAACAATTCCATGATTCTATGATTTCACCATGCATTCCTCAATTAAAATAAACACAAATGCTTATCGTGAACCTGCTCTGTATATCTTCATTAGATGTAACAAAAAACACTGCAGTTCAGAAATAAAGAGTGATAGTTGTAGAACAAAGACTGATAGTTGTAGAACATATAATATTGAGTCAAGTAGTTTCCTGCAAATTGTCTTCAATCACTTGCTGCAGTACGCTAAATGCACTATTTACTGGTTGAAGTGATTTGCACTGAACATCCCAATGACATAAAAAACAATGTATTGCTCTACAATAAAATTTTCACTGTCTTTTAAGGAAGCTGGAAGGTTTTTCGATAATAGCTGATACAGTTGTAGAGAATAAGAGCAAAATAGAAAAACTATGATTTTGTACTGTGCTTATGAAAAACTAATTTCCTTATGTCACTTCATGTGCATAAGTACTAACTATAAAATAAATCTGGCTTCTGATTTGGAAAATGCTTGGAGTTAGCAACATTTTAAACCCATCAACTGGCGTCTTCTTAACAGAACAGTGGAAACTCTATTGTGAGAATTCTGAGGCCATAACTTACATGCCAGCAAAGCACATTGATGACTGAATGTGATAGACAATATCCATACCGGAGTAGGTTACCCAGCTGATAATGATTTTCTTATTATTGTTCATTGTTTGGAACCTGAGCATCTCTGGCAAGTGCAACATTTATTGCCCTTCCCAAATGCCACTGAACGGAACAGCTTGCCAGCACTCCAGAGGACAAACAGAAGCCAATCACATATGCTGTGGGTCTGGATTCACTTACCAGTAGAGCTACCGCAACCCAGCTTCAACTCCAACATCTGATGTTGTTCGTGTGGACTTCTTCCTCTGACCGCTTGTGTTACCTCCAGGTGCTCTGGTTTCCTCCATATCCCAAAAAGACTTGCTTTTTGAAGGTTAGTTAACTGCTATAAATTGCCCCTATTGTGGAACTGAATAGTAGAATCTGGGAGCGTTGAAGGGAATGCGAGGAGAATAAAATGGGATTTGTGTAACTGGGTGCTAGATGGTCAACACAGAGTCGATGGGCCGAAGGGCCTGTTTCCATGTTGTCCAACTCTATGAGTTATAGACCAGAATGAGTAAGGATGGAAAATTTCCTCTCATGTACAACATCAGTAAACCAGTTGTTTTTTTCAGATCATCCTGTAGTTTCATTACTAAGACTAGCAGGCTTTTTTATATTCCAGATTATTAACTGAATTTAAATTCCACAATGGAATTTGAACTCTGAATCATCAATCTACTCTGCCACCACCATAACCACAATATACTGTAATGGCTTATACAAAATGGTTAAATTAAGATTAAGGTCTTATAGGAGCGATGTCTCTATCACTGGGTTAGAATGATAAGTCCTTTTTTTAATTCACTGAATGGAGTTGGACATTGCTCACGTGGTGTTGAGAAGGTAATGGCGAGATAACTTCTTGAACTGCTCCAGTCTATGCACTGAAAGGATGGATAAGCACAAAGTTTCAGTAGTTTGAGCCAATGATGATGAAGGAACAGTGATATATTTCCAAGTCAGTGTAAGACATGGAGAGCAGCTGGCAGAAGGTGACACTCTAATGCACCTGCTGCTTATCCTTCCAGGTGGCAGAGCTCACAGGTCTGGGAAGCACTTTTGAAGAATCCTTGGTGAATAACTACAGCGCATTGGTAGCGAGTACTCATGGTCACAGACCACCAGCGGTGGAAGGAGTGAATGCTTAGGGTGATGGACTGAGTACTAATTACTCATTACTGGACGGTGTCAATTCTTGCTGGAGCTTCTCTTATCCGGCTAAGTGTACAACATTCTCTCACTCTCCTGCCTTGTGCCTTATGGGTGAAGGAAATGGTTTGGGGTGTCAGAAGGTGAGCCAGTCACTGCAGGATGCCTCTAACCTGCTCCAGTACCCACTGTATGCTTTCATTTATGTGGTTGATCCAGTTAAGGTTCTGGTCAATGTTGACCACCTATACCACTCCAGTGCCAACCCTCCTGCGCCTCCCTCCCTCCCCCCGCCCCCCATCCAAGAACGTTGATAGTGCAGGAATCAGAATGGAATGCTGACGAATATTATGGACAGAGAGCAGTGCTCTGCCTTGTGAGAGATGATCTTTGAATGGCACTTGATTCACATGCAAGTTACTCGTTGCCTGTCGGCCCCCGCCCGACTGTGGCGGTGCAAGCACCAGCGGCTTCTTTGTCAGAGGAAATGTAAGTGAAACTGAAGAGTGTGCAGTTTGGCAGATCAAACGTTTGTTTTTGCACTGTGCCGTAACCTATACCTCCACACCACAGCAACGCAAACAAAGCGCTAGAAATCCTCTGAGGATATTTTTTTGTCTATTGGGCTTTGAAGGTCACGTGGACATACCTCTTCGTTTGAAATCCAAGTTTGATCAGTTCCCAGGCAGTATTGGAGAAAGGATTGTTATACTTTGTTGAAATATGCAGTAAGTGCATTTTATTCTCTCCGCCCCAGAACAAGAGCACTGGGAACGAGTTATTTTTTCAATAAAACCCCTGCGCCCCTATTTAATTGTGGGTCTCTATTTTTTATACCAGACGCGATTCAATTGGCACCAATTTCTGTTAACAGCATTTGTAATAAATATTACAGAGCTATGCCCGAAGATGAATAGGGTTTTATGACACAGGAAAGAAATAACTAATCTGGTAACGGAACAAACACCAGAAAAATAACGACACTCCCTGAGCTCCGCGCAAATGGCAACGATAAACAAACCTCCCCCTATTCCTCAATCACCCGGAGTAGTGTTCATTCTCTCCCCACTTCTCACTGACCACACGCTTACAAAGGCGGCAGTGGCTTTCGGGGGGCGGGGGGGTGCTCTCCCTTCTGCCCACCCAACAATCTCTGGACGTGGTAGAGATTTCTCTGTGTCTTGGGAAGAACGGAGCTGGTATTCAGACCTGACTGATGGTGTGTGGACAGTGTTAAACGTGTGACCAAACAATAATATCCTTACTGCAATAAATTACAATTGAGAAGTAAACTATTGTTAGAAATAGAATTATTTCCTTGCCTTTTATAAACAGACTGAATCAATGCAAATGGGTGATGGGGTGTCAGCGTGCTCTTTACCTTAATGATGCTGCTTCGTGGCGGTGTGCACGGTTTACTCGCGGTACTTTCGCTGCTAACAGACGGGTCGCCCGGATCCGGGCATTTCCCGTTCGAGACAGGTTGGGCTTCTGCTAAGAAGCCAGACGAGTCCGGGATGGGGTTGCTTGGAGCCTGGTGATCCGGCAGCCCCACTTCAGCACCGTCTCTCTGAACATCCGCCATCATCAGAGAAGCATCGTTGACACGGAGTCAGCGTGGCCACACGCTGCAGAGACCTGGGCGACCCTGTGCCCCTGAGCCCTGCACAACTGTGCTGAAACTAACTAGCGCTCCAGCGGCGTGCGGCCAGCCCAGCCGCTCTCATTTACTTCCTGTGAAATTAACGGATATAATCCGTCACATCAGCCCGGGTGTGTGTGACTTCCTCGTTTCCAACTCGTGCTGTGTTGCAAAGAACGCCTCTTTCCCAGATCTCCCCTCTGAATAAAATCATTGCATCTACTGGGGCTCTGCAAAACAGACGTGACAGCTGTGTGTGCATGAAGCACCCGCCACGTTCGTCTGTTGGAAGATAGCAAAGATACAAAACGTGCAAGTTCAGCGAGTCGCAAATTGACATTAAAATGAATGGAATGTATCCGCTCTTAGATACTCCAAGTGTCCCAAGGCATAATAATAATGTTCGCGCTGGATAGTTTAAAACTGTTTTCCTTGGTTTTAGTCCGACTTAGCAAATCATGTTAACGATTGAAAGAGAAAACTGTCAGGTGTTAGTGTAAGCATAACTCAGCCGGTGTCGTTTTGCAAGCTCTCGGAACATTATAGCAACATTTCCAATAAAATTCTGTGTGCGCAGATGGGATCACTCCTGCCCACGTTTAAGAGAAGCAGTGCAATGCCGGCAAACTGAGAGAAAAGAGTTTATCAACCATGAGCACTCTGTATCCATCGAGCTCCCTCTCCCCGCCGGCCTTACACGCAGTGTTGGTTCGCCGCCTTTAGTTCAGTCTGAAATCAGAAGGTAGCGGCCAATCGGATTATGCCCGATGTTTTAAAAATCATCTAATACCTAATGATAATTGTAACGAAAATGACTCCAACAAAGGTGGGTTGAATTTACCCCCCTCCAGATTTTGGAGATTTTCGACCGCCCATCTAGCACAGTCAAAGAACCAAATGCAAAAAAAAGTTCCCCGCCCCACGAAAATGAGTACGGTTCTATTCTGAAACGTTGACGGACTTGAATCTATTTACATTTCCCTCGTTGGGAACCACGTCCCTGTAGGGCGCCACATTAGGCGCTCCCCCGGGCTCTGCACAACGCGAGAGATTCAGATTTGCCAATGAAGAGTCGTCAGAGTGGGAAGATGTCACTTGGTGGTGACCACAGAGAGCACTTCTGAGGCGCGGTCCGCCGGTGCTGCCAGCAAGTTGACACTTACTGAGGAGACACCGACTCTGCAGTGCCGGGAACCGCCTGAACACGTCCATGACCGCGAATGTGGCTGCACAGACTCTGCCCGACCTGCTGAGTATTTCCAGTCAATCTCGCATTCTGAACTCGTCTCCTTCCCCCCCAACGTTACCTCTGCGGTCAACAATGGTGGAGAGGGAGATGAATGCCATCTTTTGCAAGCAGCTTCTTGGCTCCAAAACTAAACAAGCATGCTGGTGGAAATAAAATCTCTGTGCATCTTTTGTTAGATGATTTTAGCGGATAGAAGTTTATGAATAATACAAATTCCATATCTTCAAGGTACCCTTTTCCTAAGAGGCATTCCTTAGAACCCAACGCTTTGCCAGCGCTGCATTTTGTTTTTCACTGTTGCGATTGTCTGACAGAGTAAATGATGTTTCCATTCGCTGAAGGGTCCCAAGCCCAAGGGGCATAGTCACAGCAGTCTCGGACTGAGAAGGAATTTCTTAATGAAGAGGACTATGGGTCTGAAGTCCCCTGCCTCAGAGGGCTGTTTATACTCAAGAATGTGATTGGTAGCTTTTGGACAGTAAGTCAGAGTATAGAGGATTGGGGCAGGAAGGTGGAGTTAAGCAGAGAGTCAAAGGGCTGAAGAAGGTGGAAGCTGATAGGAGAGGACAGTGGACCATGGGATAAAGGGAAGGAGGTGGGGAGGGGAACTGGTGGGAGGAATGTGTGGGTGATGGGCAGGGGAGGGGAAAGAGATGGGGTGATGGGGCTGGTGGGATAAGGGGAAAAAGGGACAAAGGGGAGTGGTTCTTCTTCAGCCTTTTGTCACTTCCACCTATCACCTCCCAGCTTCTTACATCATTCCCACTCCCCCCTCCCTCACCCGCCTATCATCCCCACCCTTCACCTGGATCCACCTATCACCCACCAGCCCTTGCTCCATCCCTTCCCCCCCACCTTTTTATACTGGCGATCTCATCTCCCCTCTTCTTTTTCCCAACCTTGATGAAGGATCTTAACCTTCCATTTCCCTCCACAGATGCTGCCTGACCCGCCGAGTTCCTCCAGCTCCTTTGTGTGTTGCTCCAGATTTCCAGCATCTGCGGTCTCTCGTGTCTCCATTAAGCACGGGGTCGGTCCTGATCTTACTGAATGGCTGAGAAGGCAGAAGGATTTATAGTCCTACTCCTGTTTCTTACATCTTACCACCATAAAGAAGTCTGAAAAGGGGACTGCTGCCTGTCAATATCTCACAGTTGAAACAGATGCTAATTTGTAAATGTAAATCAAAATCCGCTAATACTGGAAATCTAAAATAAAAATAGAAAATGCTGGAAGCATTCAGACATGTCAGGGAGAATCTGTGGAAAGAGAAACAAAGTTAATGTTTCAGATCCAGAGACACAAGAAATTCTGCAGATGTTGGAATCTGGAGCAATACACAAAAAGTGCTGGAGGAACCCAGCAGGTCAGGCAGCATTCATGGCGGGAAATAAACAGTCGCCATTTCGGCCTGAGACCCTTCATCAGGACTGGAAAGGAACAGGGCAGAAGCCAGAATAAAAAGGGGTGGGGGGAGGTGCACATGCAGGCAAGGGATAGGTGAGATCAGGTGATAGGTGAGTCCAGGTGAGAGGGGGAAGGTAGGTGGGTGGGGGAGGGTGGGAAGATATAATAAGCTGAGAGGTGATACATCCCATTCCCATACCAACATGTCTATCCATGGCCTCTTCTACTGCCACGTTGAGGCCAGACGCAGGTTGGAGGAACAACACCTCATTTTCCACCTTGGTAGTCTCGAACCTGATGGCCTTAACATTGATTTCTCTAACTTCCGGTAAACCCCTCTCCTTTTTATTTTCCCCCACTCCTTTGTCTTCCCTTATTCCTGTGGCTCCCTTCCCCTGCCTTGATGATCTGCCATCTCCTCTCCTTCCCTCCCCATACTTTATTCCATGGTCCACTGCCCTTTCCTACTGGATTCCTTCTTATTCAGCCCTTGGCCTCTTCTACCTATCACCTCTCAGCCTATTACATCATCACCCCCCCTTCCCCACCCACCTACCTTCCCCCCCTCACCTGAACTCACCTATCCCCTGTCTGTATGTACTCCTCCCCCTCCCCCCACCTTCTTATTCGGGCTTCTGCCCTCTTCCCCTTTCCATGTCCTGATGAAGGGTCTCGGCCTGAAACGTCGACTGTTTATTTCCCTCTGTGGATGCTGCCTGACCTGCTGAGTTCCTCCAGGACTTTGTGTGTTGTTTCAGATCCAACTCCCTTTTGTCAGAACTGGGAAGAAGAGCAAAAACAAGTTAGTTTTAGAGAAGATAGTTGAGCAATGGGTAGAACAAAGAGAATATCTTTGATGTATGAGTCCAAATTGGGTCATTGGCTGCAGTGCTTCTTTGCCTGTGTAGTTTTGTTAATAGCAAAGGCTGTGGGACATCGCTGGCAGGCTAGACTATGCAAATAGAATAAGAAAACTGAGCCAAAATGACAACATGCATCATTTCACTCCAGAGAGGGTCATAGATTAATGAATAATCAGAAATGCATCATACAGTGCCACTAGGTGTGGTCCTATGAGGACTGATACTTCTAAATAAAATGTTTTCTCTGCTACAAACTATATCATGCATACAATAGCTTATGAGGTGTCTGACTGACATGGCACCTAAAGTAAGCAATGCATTCCCCAGTATCATTGAACAGTAACATTAAATCAAAGGTTCGATACAGCATTTTTACAACCAAATAACAACCTTGTATATTTACTTTGCATGATTGCAATCCAAACTTATCAAGATAAACATCAGTGAATGGTGTAGCTCTTCCAGCAGCACAATGAGAAAATGTGTCATGCAATATGGTAACAATTACATGGGCTAGAAAGGTCCAAGTTTTGTGCAGAACAATCTTATGTTAACTAGAGCACTACTTTGGCCTCAATCCCTTGAGCGAGAGGAAGACTTGAATTACCATGAAATTACCCTTACTTGAAAGTTCATTGTTGTTGATATCGGTTGGGACAGAATTGGGGCTCACATATGATGCCCTCTTCATGATGATGGCCGCGTGGACAAGATCCAGTGAGGCAACAGGCATTGATGGAAATATTCTCACTTTCAGGAAAGAAGTGGAGGAATTTGAAGAAGGGAACCCTATTAATCCATTACAAATGAAGTGTATTTTAATTCACACAGCAGTTACTAATGAGGCTTACATGAGTTTTCAAGATACTTCTTGGTTTATGACAACAAAATACAATTAAAACTGTATCTAACTGATAAGACAGTGTCTATTCACTATCATGGCTTTGATATATGTCCATTTTGTAGTTTGAGCTACATGAATAAAATCAGAAAACTATAGAAAATTTAGAATAGGCCATAAAACCCAGTGTCCATGCCAGTCAAAAAAAAGTTCTTCAACCTTATCCTACCTTCCAGCACTGGGTCTTTAGCTCTGCAGATCACAGCTCTTCAGGTACACATCCAAGTCCAATGTAAATGAGATGAGGATTTCTGACACCACTGCCGTTTCAGGCAGTGAGTCCTAGATCTCCACCTCCTCTGGATGAAAAAGGCTTTCCTCATCTTCCTTCTAACCTTAATATCAGTTGCTTCAAATCTATGACCCTTGGTTTTTGACATGTCAGCTAATGGAAATAGGTCTTTACTATTTACGCGATTTAGTCCCCTTGTAATTTTATCCACCACAATTAAATCTCCCCTTAGCCCCTCTGAACCAAAGAACACAACCCCAGCTGATTCAAACTTCCTCATTCCCGGTCCTGGAAACATTTTCATAAATCTCCTCTGCAGACTCTCCAGTGCAATCACATTTTCCTGTAGTGCTGTGACCACTAGAGTACACAGCATGCAAGCTGTGGCCTAACTAGTGTTGTCTATGGCACTAGGATAGCCTTACTCGTACATTCTCTGCCTCAGCTGATAAATGATAACATGCTCTATGCCTTTTTAACCACCTTATTGCTACTCTGTCCCTTTTCTCCCTACTTCTGATCCATCCAGTTCCTCCTACACCCACCCCAGCACCGACCCCCTACCGTCACCCCATTTCTTTCCCCATCTGCCCATCATCTCCTTCCACTGGGTTCCCTCCTCACTTCCCTTATTTGGTTCCATGCTTCACCTTCCTCTCCTGTCAGACTGCATCATCTGCAGCCGTTGCCTCCACCTTTCACCTCCCAGTCTCTGTCACCATTTCCACTCTTCCCCTCCTCCATCTGCCTATCGCCCCTCCTCACCCAGATCCACTTGTCACTTGCCAAATCTTGCTCCAACCCCTCCACTCACCCCTTCACACTGGTTACCTCCCCTCTATCTTTCAGTTCAGATGAAGGGTCTCGACCTGAAACGTCAACTGTCCACGTCCCTCTCCTGATGCTGCCTGACCCGCTGAGTTCCTCCGGCAGCTTGTTTTGTGCTTGGAACAACAAACCATACTGGGTTTGGTTTGCAAAGTGTCTCATCAGCACAGGACACCTAAAATAAGTGATGCATTCCCAAGTAATAATATTCCCTAACCTACACAGAAAAAAACTGTTTTCATAATTGTACCTGGCTTCTGAATTTCACATTCAGATTGACTTACTCTTCAAGAGGTGAAGAGCTTGAAAATCAAAATAATTCTAAATGATGGAAACCTAAATAAAAATTTTTTAAAATGCTGGGAATATTCAGCAGATCAGACAGCATCTGTGGTAGGAAAATACAGTTAATGTTTCAAGTCAGAAGGGTCTTTGACCAAAGATGTTAACTCTTTCTTCCCACTAGATGCAGCCTGACTGACCTACTGAGTATTTTCAGCATTTTCTGTTTTAGTATAGTAGGTTGATTCAGTCTGGATAACCATGGGAGAGAAATGTCAAATCATGCAGTGAATTTCCTTCTGTCTGCTTTTGACCATATGAATATTTACTCTTATTCACTGAAGTATTCCCCCAGAAGTGTTATTAAGCCATAATGTATGAATATCAGATCAGGTGCTTACTATCTCCCAATGGTATGCTAACTATTTTTATCCCCAGCTGAACCCTATCTTTGCATTAACATTACTTGACATCTTTAAACCTGTTCTAACCAAAATACATTTTCCACTGCATCTTTTTAAGATATTTCTGTATTATTTTTTAAAGAATAGTCTAAAAGTTTAAATACATGGGTAGAAACAAATGTCCTTTCCTATTATTGGAATAAGCAAAACAGTTATAAGCCAAGTATCCTTAGGAACCTGCTCCTGTCCTCAAAGGGCTCATAGTGCAATCAGTGGTTCATGAGTCACGAACATCTAGCTCTGAAACTACAGCAACCCTTAAATCAGCCCCTGGTGGGTAATTAAATCACATCAGTGACTCCTGAGATGTTTAATCTTTCTCAAATGTTAACTAAAAAGTAAATTACACAGCAACATAGACAATTCAATGAGTCTTATTCTAGAAACAAGCAGTCGTGAATCAAATTCCCTATTAAAAGAAAGTTGTATTGTCATATATCTGTCAGATACTATGTTTCCACTGAAATCATCTTAACAGAACATTAAACCTACATTTAATTCTTAGTGAAAAGGGTAAATGGGTTTCAATGAGGCACTCAGTGAAGTGTTTAACCCCTGTACTTTGGAAACTATATATTTGTCTGCTAGATGCTTCATTGCTTCTGTATCCTTTCATGTTGGTGAAATACATTAAGAATAAGTATTATGTTACAAATATATTATAGGTTAAGGCAGCTTGAAAAGCAATTTCAATGTGCAGCACCAACACATTGTGGAACAGAACAGCTGCAGGCATCTTTCTGCATGAGCTTAAAAGTGGGAGGGATGGGGAAGATGCTGTGCTGAGTCCAGAGAGGGGAAGGCAATCCGATGTCTGGCTTGAAGCATCACAAACCATCTTTTGAATATCTTATAAAACAATAAGAGAGAGGGAGAGAGAGAGAGACAAGGGGAGAGGTTGGGAATCTCCTTATCTTACTATCAGCATCAGTAATAAGGAATTCTCCCATTCAACTGTGTTTCTATGTTCATTTTCTTGATGAAGCGACTTTCACACAGCCTCTGCACCAACCAGGCTTTTCATGCTAGGGACAGTAAATTATATTTTTGCAACCAGATTTTAAATATTTATGGTCATGTGTATTTTATCTCAATTTTCTCCTTCATCATTTAATGGCAATTTACTTTATGAAGAAGGATGGGATATAACAACTGTTTGAAAGTCAATCGGCACCAGCAGGTTGATTGTACAATGAGCTCTCATTAATCCGGTATTTATGCATCCAGAATTCTCATGCAATGAATAAACATTTCTAAGAATATTAAGCGATTTCATAAAATGTTTTCAAAATGGTGAATTTGAATATGGCATACTAGTTTTCGATGTGATTAGCAGTCCAAGTGAAGGGGCTCGACCCAACACATTGACTGTCCATTTCCCTCCATAGATGGTGCCTGACCCATTGAGTTCCTCCAGCATCTGGTGTGTTGCTCCAGATTCCAGCATCTGCAGTCTCTTGTGTCTCCGATGTGATTTTGTTCATGCACTGTCTCCCATCACCCTACAGCACAGCAGCCCACCCTCAGTCCCTCATGTGTTTACAAGTGGCAGTTGGTTCCAACTGTGTTTCATAAACCATACTGCATTTCTCCCATCTATTCATTACGTCAAATAAGAATACTCCCGGCAAAGTATGAGGTGGAAATGTGTTACTCTAACATTGAAACAAAAAATGGAAATAAGTAATAGTGCGGGATGAGTGAAAATCGTAATACTCTTCTGAAATAATTCAGCTCAATGATTTATGACATTAAATCACAAAGTGCAAAACTTAGAGTTCTTTGCGAAGTCAGAGAGTGATGGAAGTGTTGAAAAGCACCATATAAAGCATACAGCAAAGCCTGATGATCCTGATCGTGCTTTCTACAACAGGTTTTCCTTAGAGATCAGTTTGAACGTATACCTCAGGACCACTGCTGGAAGGAAAGACAAAGGAATTGTATGAAAAAATTAAAATCACAGAGCCATGTGCCTTTTATCAAAGTTGGTTTATTTGCTTCAAGATTGAGTTTGGGATTCGAAGACCAGATGTTTTTATAGAACAGTGCAGCACAGAACAGAACAGAACAGGCCCTTCGGCCCACCATGTCTGTGGCGACCATTATGCCAATTTAAACTGCACATCTGTCTACACATGGTCAATTTCCCACCATTCCCTGCCCGTTCATGTATCTGCCTAAGTGCCTCTTGAGCATCGTTATCAGGGTGTATTTGGTGAACAGAAATCTGCCCTTACGAAAGCAATAGAGAAATTTTGCAAAACTTTTAAGAATTTATTGAACATGATCTGACTGCCAAGCAAATCTATAGTGCTGATGAAACAGGATTAATGTGACACTGGTGCAAGCAAAATAGTTGCTCATGAATTAAAACAAAACAAAGATCACTTAACTGTGCCTATGTGTGCAAATGCCACAGGAATCCATCGAGTGAAATTTCTTGATATTCAAAGCCTAGATGTTTTCACGGTGTCACCCCTTTGATCAAAAACTTCAGTGTAATGCCTGGATGGATGCAGAAATTTTTATAAGGTGGTTCAATTGTGTTTTTGTACTGAATGTAAAAGAACATTTACAAAATAAAGTACTTCCTGAAGATAGTACTGTTGTGTTTTTGTTAGATAACTGTCACACTCATCCTCCTGCAAAGGAACTTGTGAATGGAAATATTTTTGTTATTTTTCTCCCTGCCAATGTGACAAGTTTTAATTCAGCCCATGAATCAAGGAGTGGTACACTGGTGTGATTTTATGAGAAGGCTGATGAACTACAAAGGGAAAATTCAAGATTTTCATTCAAAATATTGCTTCAAAGACCAAATTTTGAGTGTGCCTTGTGCATGGGAAGAAGTGAAGGTGCTAGCAACAACTATGGCATGTCATGTTTGAAGAAGGGTCATCTCTTGAAGATGTGTTTGAAGAATTTTGTGCATGTAAAGGCAAGTGGACGGTGATTGTGTGTGACGAAATCATGGAATTAGTGGACTGTGCGAGTACTGAAAATCCAGTGGAAAAAGTTTCAATAGTTGAACCGGATGAGTGGTTGAAAATTGACAAGGATACTCGTGTTACTGTGGCATTAAGTACTGATGAAATCACAGAAAATGTTTTGAATGATAACAAGTCTGAAGTTCAAGCAGAAGGAAGTACTGATGAACGGTTGCCAGAGGAAAAAGTCACCAGGAAAACTGCTGCCAAAGGATTAAAAAATGTCTTGAAACTTGTTGAGCAGTAAAATTACTTTCCTGCTCAAACTCCAGTGCAGTTTCATCTTCTTCACTCACAGGTTTTGCATGAGAGGAGGAAAGCTTCCAAGCAAGCAGACATAAGGGATCTATTTAAGAAGGATGGTAAGCCTAAATCTCCTCATCCTTCAACTTTGATATACAAAAGTTCCATTGGACCTGATGAAATGCCATTGGAGTATCCAGAACACAGTGAATAAATTGTACCGCCCTTTTGACATTCAGTATTAAGTAACTTTAAGTGATAGTCTTGCCCAGGCTAGGCAATGCATAAAAGTCTGTGCAGAGCCTACTTCAGATTGTTTCATTTTTATGAAAATTGAGGTGAATTGTATTTCATGTGTTATGCAAGATAAGTGTGAAAAGCCATTGTTAGCTTATTCACATTTATACATAAGGGCAATGCAGTTGTAGGCTGATTAGCAGTAACATTCTCTTTGAAGATGTAATGCTTTATGTGATGGTGAATACAGTCATTCATTTGATTTATTCTTGCTGTATTTTATATTAATACTCTTCAGCCTTAAAATATATAACAGTGTAAAACAATGTTCTTCAGAAGGGTAAGAAGTTGACATTTAGTTCAGCTATTTATTTAAAGGGTAATGCATAGAATACTAGTATGTGATGTACAGTAATTTTTTTTTCTTTGAGCAATTCTCATGCAGCTAGCATCCTCCATTCCCCATTGATGCTGGATGGCTGAGAGGAAACTGTACCTCACTTCTACAGGAGAGTCTTTGCAAGAAAGCTTTGACGGTGAATGTTGAGGGACTATCTGTCACAGATGGTACTGGAAAAGCTAAAACCAATTCAGTTCAAACAGGCTCAAGAGCCAGAACCATGACCTATTTACTGTTCCCTCACCTGACGGACCAATTCTAATTCCCTTTTCACCTGCTACCTCAAATCAAAGACCAAAATTTTACTTTTCTTTAAAATTGTTGCTTTTTATTTAGATTTTCACCTCACTGGGCAGAGCAGATGAGACTTTAGGTTTAATATCACCTTGGAAAGACACTACTTATGACAGAGTAGCATTTCCTCAGTACTGTTCTGGATCATCAGCCCTGAATTTTGTGTTCAAATCTCTGGAATGTGATTTGAAGCACAATTTTGCTGACTCAGAAGTCAGAGTGCTATCTGCTGAGCCACAATAGACCCAGGTCAGATAGGTTCTTGCCCATTTATTGTGCGCAATATTTTACTCTACAAGCTCCTGAAACAACAAGATGAAAACAAAAGAACTTCCTCTGCAGAAAATTTGGGAGAGTGAACAGGGGAAGCAATGTGCATCTTGTGAACTGCTCCGAATGAAATTACCAGTGTATAGACTGATAACTATAAATTAGAAAGGTGAACTCAATGTCAAACCAGTTATGCAAGGAGAAATAAAGATGAAGAAAGTAAGAATGGAGTAAGGGAAAGAGATGAAAGGAGCAAGATGAAAGAAACAGAAAGAAAATGTAAATCAATTTTCATTTGAAATTAAATATATTCCAACAACTAATCCCTGAGGAAATAGTTCTCAGAGTCAGGGATATTATAGGCAGCAATTACCAGTTCATGTGTTAAAGGAATACTTAGACTTGAAATAACTTGACTTGTGTCCTTTTTAGTTCTTATTCACTGCTCAAGTGCGGCTCAATGTGTCTGAATGGGGAGACAAACAGGCAGCTTTGCAATGAGGCACTGATTACCGATCTGATTCACTGCTTTTGTTGTAAATCTCTAATTACCTTTCAAATGAGCATTGCGGCCATTCTCCTTAAATAATAGCAAGCTTTGCCATTGATAAGTCATCAGTTGTTGGGTGAACAGCTCCTTATATCCTTTTCCAGATGTTTTAAATTTATTTTTGCTGAAGCAGTGAAGGATCCTGAAATTAAAGTGTACGGACTGACAAATTTAAACTAGAGACACAAGATGCTGGAATGTGGAACAACAAACAATCTGTTGGAGGAACTCAGCAGGTAGTGCAACACCTTGGTGGGGGGTGGGGAAGAATTGTCGACATTTCGGGTCAAACCTTGCATCAGGATAAATTAGAAATGGATCAGTGGGACAATTCACCTTTTTACTGAGTCACTGAGACTACTCAGAAGTTTGAGAACAACTCACCAACCGGCAGTTAAGATGATTATCTGGCCATGTCAAATCGAGTTGTTCACATGAAAGATGCAGAATGGTTATCTTAAAAAGAAAGTCATATTTTTGGTAATTTCCAGGGCAGCAGTTTATAATTGATATCTGGACCTCACATATTCACTGCATTCTCAGGTTGTGACTGTTTGCTGTGTGTTTGATTAATCTGACATCCTCAGTCCAACAGACATTAGATTGGGTAAACTTGACAGAGTGTTCAGCACACACATGATAAATATCGTAGTTATACAGGAAGAGGAACATGATCTGAATAATGAATAAGGATGTCACAGTGAACACAGAGACTGGGTTGTTTCATAATTATCTGTAATATTTCAATTCAACCAAAAGTTTGCTTACTATAGCTGGTAATAATAAAAGTAATATTAATGATTGGTGATGGTAAGAAGTCCCTACATAGTTTCAATAAACTGGTTAAAGTCTGCAATAACCAGGGCTTTAAGTGATTGTATGCTTATTCACTGTGCAACATTATCCTATATCCTTGCCTGATTTAAAACCTCGTACAATAGGGTTTCTACAGCCTTGTAGGTTTCTGTCAGATCTCAGAAATTAAGGACAGGGCATTTGCCAAAACAGATTCCAGTAGAATATTTTCAACTAGTATGAGGTTCAACACCATTTTGCTCTGGCATCACTGAGGCTCAAGCACATATACGCTCATTTACTATTTTCTCCATTTCCAGCAGGATCTCAACAGATGTGTTCAAATTGACTGGAGCCCAACCTATATGTACATAGCTACTGAGAATCTTCCCTTCACTGAGCAGTATGGACAGTGACTGGGAATGGTGGGGGAGAGGCGGGATGGTGGGATACTTTGCTGTTGGATAAATGACTTCTGAAAGTTTAAGCCTTAGAATCTGAACCTAGGGTATTAAACAGTGTTTGCTTTACTCAGGCTAGTATCTTTTAACTTGACAACACAGGAAGAGGTCACTTGGCACACAGCACCTTTGCTGGAGGTCAGCCAGCCCATTCTCAGCCTCCTGGCTACATCACACACTGAGTTTATTCACTCGCCATGAGAACAAGCTATGAAGGAACATGCAAATACAAATGTATCTCAATTGTCCCACTTGTGTGTCTTCTTTTTAACCTTTGCCCCATCTTCAACTCAGTTGCTTGAAGTTGCAGATTCATGTAGTTTCAGGTTGTGTCAAATGCTTCAATAACACCAGAAGCCACAGGGAAAATTATCTTGTTTTGGTCTGCTTTTGTTAATTTAGCTTACCACTTAAATTTATGCCAGTATTTCCCCCACAGCTTTGTACCAGGCACTAGTTACCAACCTGATTGAATGAAGTGACCCAATATCTTTCTCATTTTCTTTGAGGTATCATAGCTCCAAAAAAGGAGCAAAACATAAGAACATACAGTATCAACTCCATTCACCCTAAAGCTGTGCTCTTCAAGGCAAACATCCTGACACTGTTTATCAACAAGGGAAAAGCAATTCCAGATTTGAACCTCAGCACCAGATCTTTATTCTTTCCAACCCACCCTCCACAGTACATCTAAGTTTTTTCAATCACTACAGCATGGGGAGGGGGGAGGAACCATTGGGGGAGAGGCTGCTTAAACCAATACACAAAGCAATGGAAGGAAGTACTGGGTGATGAGGAATAAGCCTTGAGAGGGATAAATTGGAGGTTCACACCACTAGTTTCTAATTTCAGCCACATCCAAAGCAGAGGTCATGCTCCCCAGCAAGAGGAAACCAGAGCATCCCATGAGCCAGGGTAAACGTCAAAGGTCAGGGCTGTCGCCAGAACATCCTCTCAGAGTGTGGCACTGGAAAGAACAGAGAAATAAACAAATGAATCAAATCATTGTGGCAAGATAGAGGAAGGAAACAAGAGAAGTGCAACTTTAAAAAAATTCTATGAAATAAAAACAAGTTCACAGATGGAGGGTCAGGAGAAAGATATAGTTACCTCCAGAGGTCTGTTCACATTAGGCTGGTTGAGCACAGGATTTAGTGTTTAGTGTTCTAAACAAAATACTGGTTGATGTTTTACCTGTTCATTCTAGTCTGTCAATAATAAAGACTTACAGTGTTCCTTATAACATTCAATGCAGTATAGTAATTACCACAGCCAGACCCTTCAAACAATACTACTTTTGTTCTGGACCATTACTTTCCATGCACTGGCATCACTTAAGGAACTCGTTGTCATGTTTTACATCTGACAAGGTGATTGAGGGACAAATTATTGAGCAAAGGCCTCGTGCCTGGCTGTAATATTTCATTTCTCCATTTCTTCAAGAGCATGCAATTAAAATATGATTGTTTAGTCTGCATCTGAGGCCTCTCAGATCTTGAAACATAGCCATAATTCTGAAGTTAAATGCTATTTCATTGTTTTAATTTTCCTGAAGTAAATATATTTCCTAAGCTTTGTATTTTTGATATCTTTATCAAAGAACTACTCAGTGGACCATTACCTACGGGTACGAGGATAGTTGTTGCCAACCACACTTTGAAAGAGTTAGGCTGTATGATATCACAGTGTGATTTAGGATTAAAATTCTTTGACAAAGTTTTCATGCATGGGTTCTTCTCAAGTGATGAGACCCACTTCCATACTTAATTCCCAATCTCATGTTGATTAAACTTGTTAAAAGTAATGAAAGAAACCAATGTGATAGCACAGTATGTTGATCTTTATGCAATGATCATGAACTGGTGAGACTTTGGAGAGAGAGACAATAATCTCAGCCAAACTGTGAAAACTTGGGTATAGACAGAGAGAGCAAAATCAGTGAGCAAGTCACTTCCAGGTTACTCAGTTGATGTCTCAATATATTGTGGCATTCATTAGCTGACTTTCAGACATCAGGTTTGTTTAAGGGTGATACCTAACAGCTTTGTAATATTAAAATAAAGAAATACAAAGATTAAAGGTTGCTCAGAAGATGCTGTATAACTCATAGCATGTTCTGAGCTACCTTTAACCTTTGTGCCTACAGTATAAACAGGTAACATTCACAGGCTCCAAATGATGTTCAGTTCAAGATTGAATTTGGAACTGCACTGGCAGAAATTTGGGAATAATGAGTAGTGCAAGCAGTGAGAATCATAGTTAAGCAATTAGAAAATTACCTGGAAAATAGGGTAGAATATGCTTCAAACCAGCTTGCATTGGAACTTAAAGTATATTGAAGTAAATTTTAATTTGAGTATTACCAGGACAGTCAAAGCCTTAAAATGGAGTTGGTTAATGTACATTGATTTTCCTGCTGCTGTTTTTGTGGGGTCCCAGAACTGGGCATTAGAGGCACCTGTCCACTTCTGGTGACAGGTGCTGAAATCAGGTCCATATCACTAGATTAGACAGAAGTGTCACCAAGACCCTCCAAAAGAAACCTAGAAGAGATATACTTCTCTTATTTCTCTGAGGCTGGGGTAACGCGAGTGCTGACAAATAACCTAGGTCATCACTCTGGGCTGCTCAATGTTACACTGGGCTGAACCTAGTGAGCTCCACCGGGGAGGCACGTTTGGAACAAGAAGCTCTCAGATTCTACTTCAGTAAGGTTGGGGTTGCTGGAACAGGTGCCCAGGTAACACATTTCACTATTTAGCTGCCCAAAAGTTAAATGGAAGTCATTCTGAGCACAGTAAACAGTCAGAGGTAATTAGTGGAGGGATTTTCTTTCAAACTTCTATCACAAGTGCGTTGATAATTCCAATTTGGCAGTTGGGTCACACCTTAGATTCCTCCAACCAGCATGTTAGTGTAGCGGTTAGTGTAACACTATTACAGCGCCAGCGACCCTGGTTCAATTCCAGCCATAGTCTGTAAGGAGTTTGTATGTTCTCCCCGTGTCTGCGTGGGATTCCTCCGGGTGCTCCAGTTTCCTCCCACATTCCAAAGCCGTACGGGTTAGGAAGTTGTGGGCATGCCATGTTGGCGCCGGAAGCGTGGCGACACTTGCGGGCTGCCCTCAGAACACTCTACGCAAAAGATGCATTTCACTGTGTGTTTTGATGTACATGTGACTAATAAAGATATCTTAGCAATGACACGATTTTACTGTTTGTCCTTTTGTGCATACCTACATCACGTGATTTCTCGTTATTTTGTTAGCGGGATTCCAAGCTCTGCTGCTCTGATGAACCCATGATTTCCCAATTCTCTCCCAGTCTCCTGCAGAGCTGAGCTTCATTCAAAAGGCAAACACAACATTAAATCCCAGTGCAGCCTCACTGCTAGCTTGAAGCTGAGATGCAATTTTTCCACTGTACGTGAACTACTGCAGCTTTCTACAGTGACATGAACATTGTTTTCAGTTCAGGTTCCAACCAATTAATTGCAACAGCAGTTCTATTTCCATGGGAAGGTCAGAATTGCAGTGATTGGTTGACAACACTGGTATGTTGGAACAAAGGCACCAACACTCAGCAGAGCACCTTGTTCTGTCTGGTGACTGATCTCGTAGAGGAACCACCGTGGCTGACAAAGGAAGTCAGAGATAGCATTGTGTTAAAAAGGAAGAAGTATGGCAGAGCCAAGCTGAGTGGGAAGATAGAAGATTGGGAAATTTTTAAGGTGCAGCAGAATTTAACTAAAAAGGTAATTCGGGAAGAAAAAATGAGGTACAAAGGCAAGCTAGCCAGGAATATTAAGGAGGATAGCAAAAGCTGTTTTAGGTATGTGAAGGGAAAGAAGTTAGTTAGGAACAATGTTGGGCCCTTGAAGACCGAATCGGGTGAAATTATTACGGGAAACAGGGAGATGGCAGTCGAATTTAATAAGTACTTTGGATCTGTCTTCACAGGGGAAGACATAAGAAATCTCCCAGAAGTAAGGATGGACAAAAGGCAGAGGGTGACAGAGGAACTGAAGTGGATTGACATTAGGAAAGAAATGGTGATGGGTAGACTAATGAGGATGAAGACTGACAAATCGCCAGGTCCAGATGGTCTGCATCCCAGGGTACTAAAGGAGGTGGCTCTAGAAATTGTGGATGCATTGGTGATCATTTTCCGATGTTCCTTAGATTCGGGGTCAGTTCCTGAGGATTGGAGAATGGCTAATGCTATCCCACTTTTTAAGAAAGGAGGGAGGGAGAAAACAGGGAACTATCGTCCAGTTAGCCTAACATCTGTGGTGGGGAAGATGCTAGAGTCCATTATTAAGGATGAAATAGCTGCATATTTGGATAGCAATGATAGGATTGGGTCGAGTCAACATGGATTTACTAAGGGCAAATCATGCTTGACTAATCTACTGGAGTTTTTTGAGGATGTAACCAGGAAAATAGATGAGGGAGATTCAGTGGATGTTGTATACCTCGACTTTCAGAAGGCATTTGATAAAGTGCCGCACAGGAGATTGGTGGGTAAAATTAGGACTCATGGAATTGGGGGGCGGGTATTAACATGGATAGAAAACTGGTTGGCGGATAGGAAACAAAGGGTAGGGGTGAATGGATGTTTCTCAGAATGGCAGGCCGTGACTAGTGGGGTGCCACAGGGCTCGGTGCTGGGACGGCAGCTGTTTACGATCTATGTTGATGATTTAGATGAAGGCATTGTGAACAACATTAGCAAGTTTGCTGATGATACAAAGTTGGGTGGCAGTGCGACATGTGTAGAGGAAGTTAGGAGAATTCAAGGTGATTTGGATAGGTTGGGTAAGTGGGCAGATACTTGGCAGATGAAGTTTAATGTGGATAAGTGTGAGGTTATCCACGTTGGAAGCAGGAACAGGAAGGCGGATTATTATCTGAATGGTGTGGAGTTAGGTAAGGGGGAAATACAAAGGGATCTAGGAGTCCTTGTTCATCAGTCACTGAAAGTAAATGAGCAAGTGCAGCAGGCAGTGATGAAGGCTAATGGAATGTTGGCCTGTATTACAAGGGGAATTGAGTACAAAAGCAAAGAGATTCTTTTGCATTTGTACGGGGCCCTGGTGAGACCACTCCTGGAGTATTGTGTACAGTTTTGGTCTCCAGGGTTAAGGAAGGATATCCTGGCTATAGAGGGCGTGCAGCATAGGTTTACGAGGTTAATTCCGGGCATGTTGGGACTGACTTATGCTGAGAGGTTGGAGAGACTGGGATTGTACACGCTGGAATTGAGAAGATTGAGAGGGGATCTGATTGAAACATACAGGATTATTAAGGGATTGGACAAGATAGAGACAGGAAATATGTTCCAGATGTTGGGGAAGTCCAGGACCAGGGGGCATGATTTAAGAATAAGGGCTAGGCCATTTAGGACAGAGGTGAGGAAAAACTTCTTCTCCCAGAGGGTTGTGAATTTGTGGAATGCACTGCCTCAGAGGGCAGTGGAGGCCAATTCTCTGGGCACTTTCAAGAAGGAGCTAGATAGGTTTCTTATAGATAGAGGAATCAAGGGATATGGGGACAAGGCAGGAACAGGATATTGATTGTTGAGGATCAGCCATGATCTCAAAATGGCGGCGCAGACTCGAAGGGCCGAATGGTCTACTTCTGCTCCTATTGTCTATTGTCTATAAGTGGAAAATGAGGTAAAAATCTACCTGTAACTGTGACCACCAGAACAAGCAAAGGAGAACATTATCTCTGATTTTCCTCTAATATTGTTGCTGTGGGTCTTTGAGAACATCTCTCAGCTCACTGCTGATGAATGGTAATGGTTATGTAATTGAATCTTTATTTGCAAAGGTTTCTGCAAGTCATATGAGAAAAGAACAATAATATTTTTATCCACTGGCACAAAAACCCCTGCTACTGCCCTATTCAGATTTTGGAAAAATATCATTGCTCATAAAAGATGTGCTTTTATTTTAAGCTGTCTCCTTTTAATTTGTGAATATTTGGTTTGGACACTGATATTTCACTGACTTTTCAAGAAAAATTACTTCTTAGTCAGTCAGTGCAGGCAAGGAGCTCAAGAAAAGCAGCATGCTCGTTTAAAACAAAACATTTATAATATTGATGGGGTTGCATCCTCGCTAGTATTCTCACTTGGGAAGGAACATCTTGCACGTGAAGCACTGGTATTGTAAAAATATTGCCATCTGATGAACAGAAAGAAGTTGCAGTTTGTATACAGCAGCTCAGCAGGGAACAGTTTGTGGTATAAAAGATTGTTTCATAATCCACAGCCCTATTGCTCAGAGCTGAATGGGGAGAAGGAAAGGGAGGAAAATGGGAGGGGGTATTAAGGAAAGCAGCAGCTGAGAATAAGAAAGAGCACTCCGTGGTGTGGAGTAGGTACCTTCCTTGCAATCTGTTCTACTGGGTGAACTGCTAATTAATTAGAACAAAATACCATTGTCAGAATACAGAAAGCTTCAGTGCTCCACATCATAAAAATGTGTCAAAGTCTGAGTTATTAGCAAGGAGATTATTGCTTTGCTCTACCGGTCTCCTTGTGGGATCTTACTGTTTGTAAATCCTTCGTCGTGTTTCATATCCTGCAACAGTGACCACCTCAGCTCTGGCCGTAAAGCGCTCTGGAACGTCCGGAAGATGTGACAGTCATTCTATAAATGCAAGCTCTCTTGGCTCTCCTTTCCTGCTTAACATTAACATTCTCTGTTTGGAGTTAGCCAGAAGCAGTGCTGGAGAATCTGGCAATCATTCACAGGACCCATGGGAAAGTTAGCCTGTGCTACTGCCTCTGGAGGGAACATTGTGTTGTTGACAGATCTAAGTAAGGCCATGAGCAGAGAACAGGACCTTTGCCTTTGGATGTAGTTTCAGATATAAAGTAAAAGTTCTTAAATACAAAGTTAAGTAACGTCCTTCACAGCACCATAGTATTCGGATACTTGGTCTTTAATAGACATAGCATAGAAACAGGCCTTTCGGCCCACCACATCCATGCCAACCTTTTTGCCCACTACACGAATCCCATTTTCCTGCATTAGGTCCATATCTTCTCTGCCTTGTCTATTTAAGTCCCTGTCTAAATGCCTCTTAAACATAATGATTGTATCTGACTCCATCACCGCCTCTGGCAGTGAGTTCTGGTTATCAATCACTCTGTGCACAAAAAAAACATTCCTCTCAAATTCCCTTTAAAACTCCATCCTCTCACCTTAAACCTATTCCCTCTCGTCTTTGATACCCTTACTGAAGGAAAAGATTCAGAGTATCTGTGCCTCTTATCATCTTATATACCTCTATCAGGTCACCCTTCAGCCTCCTTTACTCCAGAGAAGACAAGCTCAGCCTATCCAATCTTCCCCCCTTAGCTAAGGTCCTCCAGTCCAAGCAATATCCTGGTGAATCTCCTCTGCACTCTCTCCAGTGCAACCACATCCTTCTGTCAACACATTGCGCTGAAATCCAAGCGCAAACTGGAGGAACAGCACCTCATTTCGCGTCTTGGAACTTTGCAGCCTAATGGCTTGAACATTGAATTCTCCCACTTTAAGGAAACCCCCACCATGCTTCTTCTCTTCTTCAACTTCCTAGCCTATCGCTCTTTTTATTCCCTTTTTTTTCTTTCCCTGCCTTTGATCCATCTCTCGGTGGGTCTGTTCTCCCCTCCTCCCCCGTGGCTGCCTGCATCTCTTACCTGCATCTACCTATCACCACCCTGTCCTCACCCCGCCTCCCTTCTTTTGTCCACCTATCACTGCTCTGCTTTTCCCTTCCATATAATGGGCTTCCCTTTTTCCTATCTTCAGTGCTGAAGGGTCCTGACCTGAAACGTTGACCGTCTGCTTTTCTCCACGGATGCTGCCTGGCCTGCTGAGTCCCTCCAGAATCATAGTGTTTTTCACTCTTATAACATTTCTTATTTAGGTTTTCTGTACTCCTTAGGACTTTCAGGGACATCGGATAACCTGTCCTTAGGGTCTTAGGGTCAATACAGTTCAATAACCAACATAGAAGCAGCAAAACGAAGAAAAAAAGAGAATGCTCATCTCTTCAAATTTCCTGAAGCAGGATTTTGACCTGAAATATTGGCAATTTCTCCTCCCCTCACAGATGCTGCTCGACCTGCTGAGTCCCTCCAGCAGATTGTTTGTTGCTTCATATTCCAGCATCTGCAGTCTCTTGTGTTTCCTTAAAATTTCCTCATGCTTTAGAGCATAGAACAGTACAGTACAGGAACAGGCCCTTCAGCCCACAGTGTCGTGCTGAACTAATTAGGCTAATGATCCCAAATTACACAAATGCTTTCTGCCTGCCCATGATCCATATCCCTCCATTCTCTGCATATTCATGTGCCTACCTAAGACCCTCTTAAATGCCTCTATCATATCTGCCTCCACCATCACCACCCCTGGCAGCGCATTCCAGGCACCCACCACTCTCTGTGTTTAAAACAAAAATTACCCTGCACGTTTCCTTTGAACGTTCCCCTTCTCACCATAAATGCATGCCCTCTAGTATTAGACATTTCGAACCTGTGGAGAAAGATACCGGCTGTCTACTCTATCTATGCCTCTCATAATTTTATAAACTTCTATCAGGTCTCCCCTCCGCCTCCACTTTGTGAGGTGAATCACTGGCATCACATTCAGTCCCTCACCTCCCTGTTATAATCAGCTGTTCGGCAAGTGGACAGACCAGAAACATTGTCCAAGTGCACGGGAGGAAACCCATTACTGAATTTAGATCTGTTTCACAAAGTTGATGTACAGTTTTGAACAGAAAATATGAAATTTTAAGGAAACAGAATTAAATATTGCAACTCTCAAAATTAGAAGAATTCCAAACATGGTAGGATTCAAAAACTGAGTTCATTCACGTAATTAAGTATCACACACTTCCCAGTTTCCATATTCTGAGTGGTGGAGAAATTTCCTTTAAATAATTGTTTGTGTGCTCTGCAGCATTCCTTCCTCATTTGTTTATTTTTGGACAAGATTTTTTGTTTAAAGTTTTGGCTGTCAGAGTTGGCAAACAAAACATTTTTCCACCTCTGACATCCGGAATCAACGTCAAGAACCCTGATGCAGAGAAAAGATCTCTCCACTCTTCCCCAACTCTTAAGACCCTGACCAAGTGATGTAAAGTTGAACCCCAATGGACCAGCGCAAATTGCAGAAGGCAGCTGATACTTTGCGTAACAGGGCAAGGTTACAGCATTCATTTTCTCCAACAATAAAAACTGATGGATGGAGAAAAATGGAAGAAAACAACCGAATTTTCTCTTTCCATTGATCTAGTGCCAAGTGTAAAATATAACTCATTCATAACTGTAAACAATACAAGGGACAGGTTTGATACCTATCATGCTCCAGCGCTTACAAACTTCATACATGCAGCTTGACTGAAAACAGAACTCAGTACAGTGGCGACATTATGAAAAAGATGGTGAGGGAATTGCAGACAATGTAATTGCCGACAATGTAATTGCCTGAACAATCTTCACCTGCTGGTTTGTGCACAAAGAAACAACTGGAGATGCTATACAAAGTCTGAATCATACTGGAGGGTGGGGTTGAGGCAATCGCAGAGGTGCCGGATCAGGACAGCAACATTGGCAATGTGAGGAGTGGGTGTAGACTGACTACAGGAAGGATGGGATCGACCTGATGCATTCCACCCATTGCAGCGTTGGGAGGACTGGGTTGTTCCTGGGCTGACCAACAACTGGTGCTCCTGGGACAATGTATTCCAAGCTCCTCCACAATGCCCCAAATGGATCATTACGACGGGAGTGACATCATCTTATTTTCCCTTGATATCCAGAAGTGCAGTTGAAATTCCAGCATGACATAAAGCAACCTAGAAATAGTTGCTATCACTTTTTTACTCTGGGAAAGGTCAATTTTCCATCCTATTAGACTGAAAAGAATATCTAATTTGTGGACACGTCTTCATTCTACCCAGGTTAGAAGCTAATTCAGTGAACCAATAAAATTTTAATCGGGAATGGCAAGGTTTGTGTCCACAGTCAATCAGTAGCTTTGATAAATTAGGATTCATACTGCAATGCATCAAAGCTGCACAATCTTGATGTTTGCACATCTTATTCATACATTGGTTACATGAGTACATCGTACAGACCTTCAAGCTTGCATGCCATTCAATAATATACCTCATCCACTTTCCTGCCAGATCCCTCTATCTCACCATTCCCTTTGAATTCAAATATCTATTGTTTTCAATCACAAAACTTCAGCAGGGTTCTGTGGCACAGAATTCCAGAAACTCAAATAAAGAATTTTTTCCTAACTTCACACTCCATCCAGAGTCTATACCCACCCTCCCCCCCACATCCCCCCCAACCCCCCATCCCCCCCCATCCCATCCCCCCCCATCCCCCCACACCATGTTCTAGATTGTCCAAGATGGAGGAAAGAGCTTCTTGGCATCCACCCCATCGGTCCTTCTCAACGGAATCACTTCTCATCCTTGTAAACTCAGTGATTATGTATCAATATTACTCAGTTTTTCTCAACAAGCTATTTGTTTTTAGTATTGCTGTCTATGGGATACAGTGCACAAAATGTTGAAACAATAAGCTGAAGATTAAGAGGCAAATATTCAGAAGTGACTGGAAAATGTTGCTTTCATTCCCTTCATTCACTCCTGAAGGTGCAGAATCCTTGTCATGGTTACAGTTCTGTGGGTGAGATGCACAAACCTCAGGCAAACAGCACCTCTGCATGAGCAAACGTTAACAGTGAAAAACAAATTGATAAGCAGAACTTTCATTGTCAAGCCTATTCCTGTTTCCTCCTGATTTATGTGCATGTAAATACAGGCTCAGACAGCTGGCTAGTGCTCAGCAAGGGAATCTCTGGACACTCTCAGGTCTCTGGAAGGAATCCATTCTGTAGCCTTCGATCAATGTCACCAACCTCAGAAGATCTGTCCTGAATTGCCTAACTGGCTACATCAAGTTCAAGTTTATTGTCACAGGCATACACACCCAGAGTATAAATGCCATAAAAGTTGGCTTTTTGCAGCAGCAGAACAGTACATTATAAACATGACAAATGTAAGTTAACATAAACTTAAATTAACATAAGTTATACATAACTCACACGACAAAATAAACAAAAATAAACATAGCAATATTAGTGCAAGTTGGGGGAAATATAGTCCGAGGTAGAGTCAGAGAATTGACCTGAAAACCTCTAATTCTACCTTGGACTAATGTTGATTGTTGAGATTAGCTACAAACTGATATTCAAAATAAGCACTTTAAATGTGTCTACCTGACTATCATAGCTGTGGGAAAAAAATACTACTGATCCACTTTCACTAGGATTCTATTTTTTAGAATAATCACATAATTTGTGTCAGTTGATACTACCAAAACTGTGACTCTGATTTTTCCTCCTGAGTATTAATGTTTTAAGTGTGATTTTCAACACGTTGGTGTTAAAATAGCACCAGAAACACAATCTCTAGGTTGCTAAACATGACTGCTATTCTTTGGTACAAACTACATAGTGCAATGTAAATCCCATCATAACAGGATGCAGAAATAGGTTTGATAAACTTGATAATTTGTAGGCTAATATCAGAAATAAAAGCAGTCAACGTGCTAAAATTCAACTGACTGGAGGACAACCAACCAGGATGGTCTGGGTGTAATTTTAGTCCCACACTGCAGGGCTTAGGCGGACATTTAGTTGTTAAAAAAAATCATTAGGAAGCAGAAAAGAAGTTAAGTGAGTCGAGAGCTAGATCCAGCACTTCTCCGTAAAACAAATTTTCTCTCTCTCTCCACTCCCGAAAGCTTTGGCCGAGGTATTAAGGCTTTGGCTGAGGCTTTGGGGGTTTGGGGAGAATCACATCCAAGCCGCCTTGATGTAGTAGGTTGAAACAGTATCATTTCTTTCTGATCTGTTGACAATGAGCAGTTCCAATATTTTGTGTTATTATTTCAGATTTCCAGCATCTACAGCCTTTGTCCAAATTATTATTCACGTCTGAAGTCAACAGCTAGAGCTGGCAACTGTACAGCAACCTTGCATAATGGGCTCCATGTGAATAATATCTGAACCATGCTTCACACTGCCCTGCAGCAATGACAAGGGATTCACACTGTTGTTAAGCTGCCAATGGTGTACAACAGACCACAGCTTGTCAGGGGTGTAGCTAAGCAAAAACAATTGTGGTGATTATTCCAGCCAAGAGCAGCCACCCACCGTCCGAGCAGAAGTAATTGAATAGCTTGATCAATTTCTGCATTTCAGCTGGTAAGTGGAGCTCAACTTACTCAATACAAACAAGAAGCTGGAACCTTCTTCACAGTGTATGGATTATGAGGAGAGACTAAGGGAGCTAGGGCTCTACTCTTTGGAGAGAAGGAGGATGAGAGGAGACATGATAGAGGTGTACAAAATATTAAGAGGAATAGATAGAGTTGACAGCCAGCATCTCTTTCCCAGGGCACCAATGCTCAATACAAGAGGGCATGGCTTTAAAGTAATGGGTGGGAAGTTCAAGGGAGATATCAGAGGAAGGTTTTTTTTTACCCAGAGAGTGGTTGGGGCATGGAATGCGCTGCCTGGGGCGGTGGTAGAGGCAGGTACATTGGTCAAATTCAAGAGATTGCTAGATAAGCATATGGAGGAATTTAAAATAGAGGGATATGTGGGAGGAAGGGGTTAGATAGTCTTAGGCGAGGTTTAAAGGTCGGCACAACATTGTGGGCCGAAGGGCCTGTTTTGTGCTGTACTGTTCGATGGTTCTATGGAGTCATACAGCACAAAATTAGGCTCTTTGGCCCACCAGGTGCATGCTGACCATCAAGTATCCTTCCAGCATAAGCTGTCTATCACACTAGTTTGTGTGATAACTCACTGTGCAAACAGTTGCTCTGTCACTTAACTGCAACAAAAACCTGTGGCATTTTTAAGATAGATAAACCTCTCAAAGATTTTCCATAGGACTGCAGAGGTGTAGCAATATAATATTGGGTAGAGTATTGTAGTGGTTGTTACCAGTAGCCAAATAACTGGATTATTGATCCAGAAGTATGAATTCAAGTCCGACCATGGCAGCTGAGTAAGTTACAATCAAGAAAGAAAGAAATATGGAATTTAAAGGAAAAGCTAGTCTCAATAACAGTAATCATGAAACTACTGGTTTGTTCAAAAACATACCTCATCCATTCGGGACCTGCAGGGAAGGAAATTTGCCTATCTGGTCTGGCCCTTATTTGATCTCAGACCCATTGATATGGCTGCCTCTTAAATGTCTCCTATATTCAAGCAACATTGAGCAAAAGAGAACAAATGTTGGCATTGTTGATGATGTCCATGCGCTGTGAATGAATAAAAAATCAGAATAGACAGAGAGCCACATAAGGAGTTATTGGCAGATGACAAAAAGCTTATTCAAAGGAGGGAAAAAAAGTTGCTGGAGGAACTCAGCGGGTCAGGCAGCATCTGTGGAAGCAAAGGGATGGTCAGAAAGGGCGGGCCTTGAGCCACATCCCAGATGATGATCCTCACAGAATTACCTTTTACTCATTTAGATTGAATATGAGTTTTTGTTTGTGTTGTTTTAGTTCTGAGTAATGGAACGTATCTGAAATAATAACGTATTTCCACAGTATTAGTTCATCTTCCTCGCAATTACATTTACCATTTTTAGTATTACAGTAACATAGTGATTTAATTACTGAACTTGTTAAGAATGAGCTCAGGATATTTTTTGGGCTGGGATCCTGGAATCAATGTTTAAGGACCTAACAACTTTGATTCTATCGTACTGTAACAACAGAGCAATCTCACTTATCAACTCCTGCAAATATTTATTCTTTAATTTCCAAAATCAAATCATGGGGATTGCTTTAATGGTGTTTAACACACCAGCCAACAGTATTGAGTTAGTCACTGGCCAAATACTGTGTGCACTGTTAGAAGTCAGAGTCATATTCCCGGGATGTGCAGGAGTCAGAATATCTGGTCCAAACTTAGCTTCAAAATTCTCATTGTCCTTGCTAATTAATTGCAAGTTGGATTAAGTCTAAACTTTAGTGGAGGTTTGGGTGATCAAACAGTCACCGGTATACTGCCAAGTTAAAGAAATTCCTTAACTCAGACTTGAAAAGTTAACTGTTTCTCTTTTCACAGATGCTGCCTAACTTGCTGAGCAGTTTCTGTTTTTATCTCAGAGACTACAGATCTATCTTGTGTAATTTCTTCTTGGAATATAATCGAAGGGATCGAGGTACCATTTTGGTAAATCTACATTGTGCTCTCTCCAGGACTAATATATCCTTCCAGAAATGTGGTGCTTAGAACTGCACATTGTATCCCAGCTATTATCTAATCAGGGATTTAAGTGGGTGGATCATACCTTCCATCCGCTTGAATCTCAGCCCTCCAGAGACAAAGGCAGCCCTGTATTAGTTTTACTGATTATTTCTATAACTGTCCGTGACATTTTAATGATCCATATGATGGACTCCAAGCTACTCCGGAGCTCCAAAGATTTCTTTCAGATCTACCAAGTTCTCCTCTTCATTACTGACTACTTGGCAACGGTTGCTCTGGTTCACGTGAACCCAACTTCCTGCAATAAAAGTCGCTATGCCCTACAACCTCATTGAGAATTCAGCCAATCATTCCCCAGACCAAATCCTGTTCTGCGAATTGATAAGTTTAGTGTTGCAAGTGCTTGCAATCTCTGACCAGGGTCGCCCTGGCCTAAATTTACCTGATACTTGCCAGTCTTGCTAGCCCCATGCATCCGAGTCTAGCAGTTGGGGTGGGCAGCAGCAACGTCCTGCCTGCTCTGAATCCCTACCCCGAAACACTCCTTAAAGCTCTGACAGCTGGCAAACCTCTCCTACCCCTTAGTGTTACTGGCTGTCAAATTGTCTGATGTTCTGAAACATTTAAAAAACAAAATGATTTAAAATGTACTAAATAAATAAAAACACTTCAAGGCCATGAAATAAAACATTAAAACAATAATTGAAAAAGCAGCATTTCTCCTCTTTGCTTCCTTACTTCACAGCCCTACAATCCCCATTGGAATCAATGATTTATGGATCTGGCACCTTGTCTTAGTGCAGGATCCAAGAACCAACTCCCTAGGGTAAATGCAGAACCTTGAATGGAGCAGACTGACAGAATCGGGCATTCTAAATCCACGAGCAAGTTTGAAGTGCTGCCATTTACCAGCAGATCCCAGGGCAGTAACTCCTGTGTTGAAGCAAGGAAGTGGTCTTTTCACTATAAACAGCTTGCTGAACTGCTGCTTCACAGCCCAAGAGACACTGGCTCAATCTAGTGTGGAATTTGCACATTCTCCCTATAACTGCGTGAGTTTCCTCTGGGTACTCGGGTTTCCTCCCACATCCCTAAAATATGTAGGTCAATTGGTCCTGTAAATTGCCCTGGTGTGTGGGTGAGTGTTAGAATCTGGGGGAAATTGGTGGGAATGAGGGGAGAATAAAAATGGGTTTATAATGAAGCAAAAAACAAACTGCTGGAGGAACTTAGTAGGTCAGGCAGCATTTTTTTTAAAAAAGCTTTAAAACTTTATTTACAGCAAGGTAACTGGCCCTTCTGGCCCAACGAGTCCACCCACACATCTTTGGGATGTGGGAGGAAACCGGAACAGCCAACAGAAACCCACACAGACACAGAGAGAACGTACAAACTCCTTATAGACAGTGGTGGGAATTGAACCCTGATCGCTGGCGCTGCAATAGCGTCACGCTAACCGCTACGCTACCATGCTGCTGTGCTGCCATTGAGGCAAAGGGATGGTCGATGTTTCAAGTCGAGACCCTGCATCAGGGAGTGTAAAGAGGAGATAGCCAGTATAAAGAGCTGAGAGGGAGGGGTGAGGGAGGAGCTGGCAAGGGCTAAGTGGATCTAAGTGAGGAGGGGCTGATGGGCAGAGAGAGCCAGGTGGAGGAGGGAAGGGTGGAGATAGTGACAGAGGCAGGAAGGTGATTGGTGGAGACTGCTCTAGATTTGGTGTGAATGGGTGTTTGATGGTTGGTGCAAACTCGATGGGCTGAATGGCCTGTTTCCATGCTATATGACTCAACAGCAGCTGCACCAAAACAGTTTAATTATTGGAAAGCCTGCCCTGCCCCAGCACCTTATGGATAGAACAGTGAGCAAACCATTCAGCAGTCAGTAACATTTTCAAACACCAATGGAAATATGGTTTAAAATGTTGGATGATATTCATTGATCTTTTGTTAATTGGTGTCCTGGCCAATGACTATAAATTAAAAGCAAACCATTGCTATTCTGGTCATTAATATATTGCTGTTAGTGGGATCTTGCTCTGCCATGACCCTAACACTACAAAAGTACTTGTTTTTAAAAGTACACCATTTGCACTCAAGTGCTTTGAGACTTTTTAGATTTTGGAAGAATGTTAAATAAAATGTCTTTTTTTTAAATCAGGACCACAGATACTAGAAAAGTTACAATATTGTGCATTCATTTAGCCAAACACAAAAGCAAAAAAATCCCACAATAGTGGAACCCTTCATCATTATAACATTTGACTTGGGAGACTTAACACTGTATGAACTTAACTAGTCATTTAATAAAATAAGAACAGATCATTGTACACACCCAAGCCAGTCCCATTTTAAGAGTCACTCAGTCACATACAAATATCGGCATCAACCCTTTCAGGTATAAAGAAAGCTAGCTGATCATTTGAAACACAGGGCAAACTCTCCCCAATGACTGAAAGTCCCTCACAGTCGGTAACTTCTGACTGAAGTTGACAATCATACTTTAGTAGAGCAAATGAACTTTGATCAATTTTATCTGGTATTTAACTTTACTGTAATCAGATTTTGCCAGTATAACGAGTCATTTGGCAGCTGAAAAACAACCAGATAAAAAGAGAGATAAATCACACAAGGCCACACTGGTAATTTTTTTTTAACTGATAAAAATACATGTCAACATTTTTTTTTAAATGTCGCCTCACATACATTTCAAAATACACACAGACCTTTCACCAATCTAATTTTATCCGAGGTGTGTTGTTCAGTGGTTTAGTTTAAAAAAAGGGTTAAAAGAGTAAAAACACTAAAATGGAGCAGAAAACGAAACATGTTTGTGACAATGTGACGAGAAATGAAGATTTTAAACAAAGACACAAGGTAAAGCATGAACTAGTTTACAACTATTACCAATGTTACTGTAGTTGCACTTTACAGAGGCCAAAAGTTGATGCACCTTGCGAGTTTCCTTTAAAGTAACTGAAGACATCTGATTGTGGCAAAACAGTAATGAAAACTGAAAAAAAGACCTTTGAACTTAACCACAAATAAAATAAGATTGAAGAATTCAAGCCATGCGTTGTTATTTACTGTATAAAAAGGACCATCGTATTATGATTCCTTTGTGACTTAACAGCCAGAAATCCACTGTCCTCTGATTAATTCTAAGGGCTTAGAAGCAACTGCAACAATCTGATGTTGCCAATCTGGTCACATTCACTAATTACACTCTTAGATTTATGATAATAGCTGGAAGGATTAGGTGGGAGCTGGCAGGAAATAAAATTCAGATGATAGTGGGGACCTAAAGCTCACTGTCCAAACGCATGGTAAAAGCAGAAACCCTTATCAAACAGTATATGGATAAGCACTTGGAGTACCATAACTTAAAAAGGTACAGAACAAGTGTGATAAATCTTAACTGTACTACATCAGCTGATAACACCATGAAAGGTTGTGAGGATTCAGTTTGTATCATAAACATCCATGATTTTACTTGTGTTGTGGCCACACACAAACAGACTAGATTAACAGATGCCCAGATGTTATCACATTCATAAGAGGACACACACTGGATTAAAGTGAAGGCGCTGTGTCAGGTTACCAAGGCATAACCAGATGATGAAGCAGCTGACAGTCTGTCCTATAATATAAACAAATGCCCAGTATCAGATGGTGAGATTTGTAACTAAAGTGGCTGTACCCTCAAAATGACCATGTTTGAAATACATAGCTGGGGGTCATTCCCACTTCAGTTGGATATATCACAGCAGGCAACAATCAGGCTAAAACATGACATACAAAGTATGAGCCCATTACTGTCAAGCAATGCCAATGTTCCCTTGCAAGCAGTTTGCAAGGGAAGGAATTATTAAGTCAAATTATGCATCGATGTATGCAAATTTAATCACTTAATGTAAAAGTTTACCGATATAAATAGCTTTAAAGCAGAAAATAAAACCAATAATTATGCAGATAAATGAGTTATGATTAGTTACAATAATAATGATTTTTTTCTGTAAGTGGTTCTACCTCAGCAGATACCCGATCTCCCTGACCAACGACACTCACACAGAATGCAGAGGCAGGAGTTTCAGTTCATTCCAGTAGGTCCAATCCACACTTTTCACTGCAGAGGCCGATATATATATATATATGAAGCTATATATTAGAATCCAAATATTGGCAAAATGACAATAACTCTGCAGGGTTGGTTCCATGCTCCAATGGTGCCTGCACAGCCTGACCAGCTCCAAAACCGATTTCATGATGACCCCCCACAAAAAGGTAAAAACAAAATCAGGTCCAGGTAGGATTCCGTCCATAAGGGGCTGGTGGTGGTCTTTATCAATCCTACATATCAAAGAAGTGAATGAAGCCAAATTAAAGCTCAAAGACACAAAACCAAAGATTTCATGAAATTACTTTTCTTTGAATGAAGTCCAAGAATTCCTTGTTCTTCAGGACACGGTGCATTTGGAACTGATTATGCGAAGTACCTAAATTTGCAATGATGAAATCTGTTAGCTCCTTGAAGCTGCCCGTTGCTACAATGTGAACTCTCACTGGGCCAATGCTGCCCTTGCGTCGAAATGACTGATATACCACTGAATCTTCTTGAAGGCACTGATCCAACTGAAGGAGATAGAAAAAAGGACCTCAATAACAATAAGGTTGAAAAATAATCATTATAGTACAGCCTAGTTTTTGATAGTAATTAAACATAATAAATCTAAAATTAACTATAACACTCTGATGAGGTGGATAGATAAATCCACTGCCAATCAGAACAGGAGAGTGGCAATTTCACTCTATATTTTTGCTGATTTACATGATTTCGATGATGATAGTAACCATCAGACAGCATTGCTTAACAACAGCCTGCCTAACCTAACAAAGGAGAAACTATTTTTAGCTTAAAATAAGGGACAATAAGGATGGAGTCTCACCTTGTAACGCTGATCCTCTGACAAGTTTCTGACTCCTTCTATCTCCACAAAAACCTCATAATGAGGATCTGAGCCACCACAAAATGGTCCTATGGGAAGAAATTTGAATTACTTCAAAATAATTCAAAATTATCATAGTAACCCAGTGTTTCAGCAGTTCATTTGCCAATGAAATGCTTTACAGGAGCTTTAGATTAAAATCAGGCTATCTTATATTACCGCAGTAGATTGGCAGAGTTATAGTTACTCCAAGTTTACTAACATTGATCATCTCTCTACAGACTAATAGAAATTGGCCCCTGGAGGTCAAAGTCAAGGACCTTACTATAATTATCAATATCTTAATACTCCTGTAGTGACAGACTGCAAAGCCACTGAAGTTAAGTGCTAGCTGATATAATTTCCCTTAATAAAAGTGGTGACACAGAACTTTACATTCTGTCATAGGACTAATCCGATGGAAAATATTGGTACATTGACAAAAAGAACTTGCATTTACATGATGTTTTATAAAATCTTCTGGATAATTTATAAGTAATTAATCAACTTTGAAGTTCATCACTGTGATTTGGTAAACTGTAACAGTTAATTTAAACACAGCGAAATCCCACTGAAGGCAGATGTGACTGATATTCAGATAATCTATTTCTGGGTAGTATTGACTGAAGGAACAATGTTGGCCACCAGTCATGAGAAAGTAACTACTTGAATCTTGTTATAGAGGGAACTTGCTTGATAATATCTTAGACTTTCCAAGGAAGAGCGATCTTCCTGCTCTTCCTTGAATAGTCACTTGGGATCTGTGACATGCCTACAGAGCACAGGCAAAAGACTGCTTAGTGATTCATCACTAAGACACTACAATGTTTTCTCAGTTCTCCAATGAAATGTAGGAAGAAGGTATTTGGATAGATCTGGATATTAACTTAAGTCCTTGAACCAAAACTATTTGATGATAAAATGGGTGCCACCTATGTGTGAAACATAAACCAGTGCATTGCTCCTGGGAGGATTAGCTGCACCAGTCATTATGAACAGTCTTACAAACATCAGAGTGGTCCTTGGAGCCAGTGGATCATTCCCTGTGGATCAATGGAAGTTTGGAAGCTCTGTGACTTTCATGTGCAATAGTGTCTGTGGAAGGCATTTTGCTAGGAGACCTTCCAAGGCTTGAGTTCTGGGCTCTCTGGTCTTCCCCAAGTTCCAGACAAAGTCCATGCATCAGCATTTCTGACTGGATTTATCATCATCCATGCCTGTGCTATGTAATACACTATACTTGCATACAAAAGCAGGTCAAGTTTTTCATCAATTCCACACATTTTTACATTGAGTTAGGTGCCCAGTTCCAAAAGAAAACAGAGCCTTAGTGCCCTCCTAACCTCATCTGTGCTTCAGATGAACTGTCTATAAAGGACAGAATTCCTCAGCATTCAGGCAGTTCTGGACATAGGCACTTGTGTTGGTGTTAGAGGGACAAGTGATGCATAGTCCTCAAAGGTATAAATGAGTAAGTACAGAGTAAACAATGGAATTTTATGAAAAGTGATCTCATTGAAACATAAATAATTCTGAAAGAGATTGATAGGTTGTAGCCAAGAAACCGTTTCCTCTAGCTGAAGAGTGCAGAAGTAGGGGCCACATTCAGAGAAGTAGTCAGTCACGTTTATGATCTCTAACATTCAGGGAAATGTTCTGGGTCCTTCCCAGAAAACCGACTCAAGCCTACCTACTTGGAGAATGGCTCATTTACATTTAAGGTGTATTGGATCCTGATCTGACTGCATCCATTTGTAATTGGTGTGTATATACACAAATGCAGTCTGCAACCTTTGTGAATACAAATCTCACTGATGTTCTCCTCATGACGTGGACAGTCCAATCTGGCCCCTATGATTCATCAAGTTAAGATGACCAGATGTTTGATCTTAGCTTCATTCTGGGGTATCTTTAAGCAGTAGTGTGATTTGAATAATTCTATGAAATTGGATGTCTGCAAAACACTTTTGCCTCCAAATGAAAGATGGAGAGGGCAAACCAGTGTGGATTTTATATTTCTGTGACTAATGTGGTTCAGTTGGTAACATTCCAACTTTGAGTTAGAAATTGGTGGCCTTAAGTCCCACTCCAGCAGCTTGAGCATTAAAACAAAAGCTGACACACCAGTGTAATACTGAGAGATTGCTGAACTGACAGAGGTGCTGTGTTTAGGTTAAGGCACTAAACGGAGGTTCTGTCTGCTTCTCAGGTGGAGGGCATTGTTTCTAAAAACAGAGAGGCGCTATTCCTGGTATTTTGGGCAACAATCATTCCCTCTGTTATAATAATAAAACAGAATATCTGGTCTTTATCGCATCACTGTTCGCAGGATCTTTGGTACACAATTTAAATTACTAATACTGTAAAAGAATGTGACAAAAGGAGCTACATAAATGCAAACCTAGATTTATGATAACAATGTGCAATTCAGAACAGCATCATCTTATCAATTAGATGACAGACAAAGTAGACAGCCAGTATCTTTTTCCCCAGGGTCAAAATATCTAATACTAAAGGGCATGCATTTAAGGTGAGAGGGGGAAAGTTTAAAGAAGGTGTGCAGGGTAAGCTTTTTATTTTTACACAGAGAATTCGGGGGGTGCCTGGAATGCACTGCCGGGGTGGTGGTGGAGGCAGAAATGATGGAGGCATTTAAGAGGCTCTTAGATAGCCACATGAATGTGCAGAGAATGGAGGGAAATGGACTATGTGCAGGCAGAAGGGATTAGTGTAATTAGGCATCATTGGCTTAATTAGTTTGGCACAACATCATGGGCCGAAGGGCCTGTTCTTGTGCTTTACTCTTCTATGTTCTAAAGTATGAGCAAATTTGAAGGAGACACAAGAGACTGCAGATGCTGGAATCTGGAGCAACAATCTACTGGAGGATGCTATACTGTTCTATAATGGTCATCTTGCTCTTGCTGTTGGATTCCACCTCAAACCCTTTCTTTTGATTCTGGATAGCAGAGGAATGTAGTGGATTATTACTTAAGCATTACTGTGCTCCAATCATCAGCTGCAAGCTTGCCTTCCATTTTTGAGGGAAGGATAAGATTACATGCAATGCCTGATACAAGGTTTTTATTAAAAATAATACAATTTTGATGAATTGATCTGTGATCCAGGTGAAGAACATTGGTACTGGGCAGTGGAACATGGTGTCCTTTTGCAACAAACTGCAAAATCAAGTATTGTGCAGTCAGACACAGAGTGAAAGGTCATCGATTGGAAATAACCCTCCTGAGAAGTCACCTCCTGACCTGCCGAGTATTTCCAACATTTTCTGTTTTAAGATTTCCAGTATTTCCCATGTGCACAGGTCGAGTCCTCTCTCAAAACTGCATGCCTCTGACATTGCCAGAGTGAAACGTTCATTTCCATCTTATTACCAAATTCTTGGAAAAATTTAGGATCTGATTACAATATAAGGGAACTGCTTAAACCACATAGCAGCTGTTAAAGATGTTCATCTGTGTTTTCACTCAGACTGAGTGGTTTTGTACACATGTGTCAAAGGGCAAAAGATCAGTTTAATAACTCATTCCAGAAGCCATTTCCCTTCTCCCTCAAATTCCTTGAATATTTGCACAGACTGTTATGAAACAATGAGTCAGTGAAATGTGTTTTACAAATAAATCAAACCTCAAGGATCTGCACTTGTATAATGACATTCATATCACTTTCAAGATAATGAAATCTCCAATGAGATAATTTTAAAGTGTGGTGAACAATGAAATGTGGGAAACATTGCAGCCAATTTTCACATAGCAAGCTCCCATAAGTAGCAATGTGATAATGGCAGGACTATTTGTTTTAGTGATGTTGGTTGAATGCTAAACATTGCTGCATGACACCAGGGATAACCTGTCTACACTTCTCTGAAATATTAATGTACAATCATTCACATCCACCTAGGAGATCAGATAGTGCTCAGCTAGTACAGCTGCTGCTTCACAGCCACCAGGTTCAATCTGGGTGCCGTCTGAGTGGAGTTTGCATGTTCTTTCTGTAATCATGTGGGATTTCTCTGGCCCCTCCGGTTTCCTCCTACAACCCAAAGACGGTAGGTTAATTGGTCACTATAAATTGCCCCCATGTGTAGATGAGTGGTAGAATCTGGGGGAAATTCGTGAGAATGTGGAGGAGAATAACATTTGGGATTATTGTCAGATTGGTGTAAATGGTTGGTTGACTTTTGGCACAGACTTGGTAGGCTGAAGGGCCTGGTTGTGTGCTGTACTCTCTGTAATTATGACGGGGCTTCGGTTTAAAATCTCATTTTAAAGACAGTGTAGCTCTCCTTCAGAAATGTGCTGGAGCTCAAGGGTTTAGAACTGGGACTTTCTGCCACTTGACTGGTATTAAGCTAATACAGTTGTCATATATCAGACACTAGTTAACGTAAAATCAGACATAATACATTCTCTAATTCAAATGTGCAGTTAAAATTCCTTTAGATTTAGCCCTCATCAAATAATTTGTCATCCACCTACCCAAAAGGCCACTCTCTACGCAGCAGTAATCGAGGAGCACTGCTCCAGGCCACAGCTTCATAGCACGCAGTAACGTTTGGTAGAAGGCCTCCTCTGTAATTTTCTCTCCTCTAACATTTAACATCTGGCCTTTTCTGACAAAGAAATAAAGAACAAATTTTGAGGTTCTGCAAAATATTTTACAGAAAACAAACTAAGTAAAACAAGCTGATGAAAGTGAACTCACACACCTGTATTTAAATTCAACCACCGGGCTCTGATTGTGAAAAGCCACCACCTTTACAACATCCCCTATCCGGTATCTGAAAGGATCAACAAAATCACATGCTCAGAATTATTCTGAGGTACAGAATGAAGTCCTTAAAGTTGAATTTTGAGTTTTCTGTCTATTTATGTAGAGTACTTCACACAGGGAGGCCCTGCGGTTGGAGACGAAAAAAAAACTATGATGCTGGAGGAACTCAGCAGGCCAGGCAGCATCTGTGGAGAAAAGCAGGCGGTCAACGTTTGGGGTTGGGACCCTTCTTCAGGACTGAAAATAGGAAAAGTGGAAGCTTAATATATAGGAGGGAAAAGCAGAGCAGTGACAGGTGGACAGAAGAGGGGAGGCGGGGTGGGCACAGGGAGGTGATGGGTAGATGCAGGTAAGAGATGGTGATAGGCAAGGTGCAGGGGAGGAGGGGAGAGCAGAACCACGGTGGGGGGGGGTGAGATGGGTAAAAGGTAAGAAGAGAGAGGATAAAAAAGGGCTAGGAAAGGGAAGAAGAGAAGAAGCATGGGGTGGGGGGAATTACCTAAAGTGGGAGAATTCAATATTCATGCTGTTAAGTTTCCCTGTAGTTGGAGACTGTGTCTATAATTCCCCAAATAACCAACAGCAAACCTCAGTTTCAGAAGCTTGCATGCAGTTCAGTTAACTGAGGCTTTGTCACCCAGTGAGCACAGAGTGGAAATAGATCTGTAGTCGGCAAGTGAGCAGAATATAGAAGATGGGAAGGGAGTTGATTTGTCAGCTTTTGTAGTTTTATAATCTGAAGAGGGAATTGGTAATATACTAGAAACTGCAATTCTGCCCAGTTCTTACCTCATCACCATCCCACTGCACAGCTTGGAATCTGACACTCAGAACACAAGGTCAATATTAACCAATTACTGCATCAAATCACCTCTCAACATCTCTGCTCCAAGTAAAATAACCATAGCTTCTACAGCTGTGTAGCTAATATCAGTCAGCCACAGCACCATTATACCAAATGATTTTTGTGCATCTCTAGTATTGATGAGCAGAAAGGAACAAATTATATAATTAAAGCTAAACCAGTGTCTTATAGAGTTCTGATATAACCTTGTGTTTGTATCCTATGCCTCTGCCTATAAAGCCTGCGATACCATTCTTAATCACTTTGTTAACCCACCCTACCACCTTCAAAGATGTCTGTGCAAGTATACCCAGGACTCTGTTCCTGTATCCTGTTTAGAATTGTACTGTAATGACTTTGCTTGTTCTTCACACCAAAACTTTGCTGGATAATCGATAACATTCTGAAGTACACTTGCCAACATATAACCAAAAAAATCCCTTGGGCTTGCATAGATATTTTTAACCCCTGCTAGGTGTAGCATTAAATCTCTCATTTCTAACGGCATGAATCTGCCTGCAGGTTTTGCAGTTTTCTGGAACCTTTTATTGCATAATCAATTGCATCTGGTCTTAATGTGTTGGGAACCTCATTCGTTTTTGGCACGTGATGTCTTCACATGCAATTGTAAGAAGTTAAAAAACAGTCCAAAGCCCGAGGATAGAATTCTCCTACAACAGAATCATGTTGGATCAGAACACAGTTCATATCAGCTGTTCTGCTAAGCTGGGTGTTATTGAAAAATACAGTTAAACTATAATCTGCTATCTCATTGCACTGTTTTCCCATGTTCTCTTGAAACACACACCGGGACCCTGGTTGCCGAGCTCCCATTCAGCTCATCAGGACTCAGTTTTCCTTTAAACTTACCAGGTTGACTGGAAAATTTATGATACTACTATGAAACATTTTTATAAAGTGAATTAAAATTGTGTTTGGGTAGTAATATGAATAACATACTATTTTGTCTGGAAAATCTTCCAGTCTAGTACCACCAAAGTACTGAGCATGCCAGATTATTGGGGGTTTCCTGCTTATTTGATCCTATTATTTCCTGCTTACTGGGAAATAACTATATTGGCGATAGCATTTTAGTCAGCCAGGTTGAATATGATTGGATAATTCCCTACCAATCAAACATGGTGCGCAGACTGCTGTATTGGTATTGGTTTATTATTGTCACTTGTACCGAGGTACAGTGAAAAGCTTGTCTTACAAACCGATTGTACAGGTCAATTCATTGCACAGTGCAGTTACATTGAGTTAGTACAGAGTGCATTGATGTAGTAAAGGTAAAAACAATAACAGTACAGAGTAAAGTGTCACAGCTACAGAGAAAGTGCAGTGCAATAAGGTGCAAGGTCACAACAAGGTAGATCGTGAGGTCATAGTCCATCTCATTGTCTAAGGGAACTGTTCAATAGTCTTATCACAGTGGGGTAGAAGCTGTCCTTAAGTCTGGTGGTACGTGCCCTCAGGCTCCTGTATCTCCTACCCAATGGAAGAGGAGAGAAGAGAGAATGACCTGGGTAGGTGGGGTCTTTGATTATGCTGGCTGCTTCACCAAGACAACGAGAGGTAAAGACAGAGTCCAAGGAGGGGAGGCTGGTGTCTGTGATGCGCTGGGCTGTGTCCACAACTCTCTGCAGTTTCTTGCGGTCCTGGGCAGAGCAGTTGCCATACCAAGCTGTCATACATCCAGATAGGATGCTTTCTATGGTGCATCAGTAAAAGTTAGTGAGAGTCAAAGGGGACAAACCGAATTTAAACCGAACTTACACACTGTAAGTGGCTCAGGTTGATTCTATACACATAATTTATATTTTACACCCTCCACTCACTGCATTTTCTGGAGTAATTATGCTGCTTTTAGCAGAAGTAGTTGTTGTCGTTCATTTCCTTCACTCATTAAACTGATTGTTTATTGAGTAAATTGACTCTGCTTACAACTGGCCGTTTGCTATGAGTCACACACCCTGCCCCATCTGCAATTCATTGACTGATATTATGTTGCCCGTAAGTAGTCTGTAATTGGAATGAAAGCCAGAATGATTTACTGCAACTGGATCAAAACTCTGGTGATTTCCCCAGTGTTCCATTCCCCATTTACCTCCAAATCCATGTCACTAAAAAACAAAATCTCATCACATTGTTATTTCTGAGAGCTTGGCTGTCACGTGTTCTACATTATAGCAATGGCTGCACTTCAAAAAAAATAAGTTAACCGTTATAAAGAAGTTCAGGATGTCCTGAGGCTGCAAGAGGCACCACAGGTATCTGCCCAGAATTTGCTGTCTGCCCTTAATTGTGTTTCAAGAAAGTTGTTGGCACCATTTCAGGTGACAGTGTGTCTGGAAACATGTACCAGCAAGCATAAAGGGCAACCATGGTAGATTCCTCACCCAAGGAACATCAAGAAACCAGACGAGTTTTTAAAATCACAATCTGGAAGCCCCATGGTCATCATTACCAATAGCTTTTCCAATTTTCCAATTCATTTTATTAACAGAATTTAATATTTCCCACCTGCAGTGGTGGAATGTGAACTCACAGTTATAGATCATTAGTCTACATCTCTGGATTATTAGTCCAGTAACACAACTCATATAATAGTTATCTGTGGCATGAATAATGATCCCTTGAACACAGTATAGACAGTTGTGGAAATATACTCTGGAGGTATGAAAGTGTAGGGAGTGCAGCAGTGAAATGGATAAATGGTGAAGCTTTATCATTGTGTTAACAATTTCAGTAGAGGGAATTTTGCATGTTACGTGTTTGTACATTTTGTATGATCCTCAGATCATGTGCTGGGTGTGGCTGGTTGCCTAGGATGAGAATCAGAGGAACAGTTGCTGCTTACACACATCAGTTAGATCAGAGCTCCATTCTGTGGCTGCATGTTGGTACTACAAGGTCATACAACATGAAGCTATAACAGGATGTCCTTTACTTTCCTCATGATCCCAATATGCCAGAAGTAAACCTGGATACGTCCCAAACTCAACAACAGCAGCAGTCAATCTTGGAGGCTCCAAAATACCAAAGAGTTTAGATGAAGGAATGTACAGCTATGTAAATACATTTGCTGATAACAACGAGTTATATGGAATAGTACGTAGAATAGATGGGAGCTCAAAGTCGTACAGGACCATTGATAGACTTGTGTGGGAAAATTTGCAACATAAGGAATTGTGCAAAGGTGTGAGATCCAACACCCAAAGCAAAATAGTAATTGCTAGGCAATGAGAAGCTAGCAAGTGCAGAGGAACAGATTTTGCGACCCATGTACGAATGTCATTGAAAATTACTAGCTGCAATATATAGTTTAGAAGTCTAATGGAACGTTAACCTTTAAGCCAAGAAGCCAGGAACACACAAGGGAAGGTGGAAATGCACAAAGTTCTGGTTAAAACTCATATGGAGTACAGTAAATAAAACAAAAAAGCACTGCTGGAAATGCTCAGCAGGTCATACAATATCAATGGGAGGAAGCAACAGAGTTAATAGCCCTTCATGTGGAAGAGAGGATATACTGACCTTGGAGAAGGCGTGATTCAGGTTCATCAGAATTATAACAGGACTAAAACAGTTACTGAAAAGCAAAAAACTGCAGATGTGCAAAATTTGAAATATAAGCAGAAACTGTTAGAGTTACTCAGCAGATCAGACAGTATCCAGAAAGAGCGAGAGAGCGAGAAACAGGGCTAATGTTTCAGGACCAAATTAGTTATTGTGGGCTGAATTGTGCTGGTGGTCGTCAAAGGATCCAAAGAAAACCGCTTGCATTCAGCCCATTACAGTGAGTAGGGACCAGACTCTCACGGGTCCACTGTGAGCTTGGGACAAACTGAGTGATCGATGCTGTTAATCATAGTTAGATGGAGCATAAGTACTTTAGAAAGCATGATGACTATAAGGCTTTTAAAATCACATATGCTTCTTGAAGTTTGTTCACCTATTGACCTTCCACATAACTGGGATGCCTTCCTTGGATGGCAATAGCAAAGAGGATAGAGAATAAGCAGCCATGCCAGACATTGACCTGTCTGTCATCCTAGTGTGCACAATTCACTTAGCCACAGTGTTGCAATGCTATCTGACAATTTAACCTTTACAACATTTTCTATATTCATAAAACACAATCAACAGTAATATATAAAGAACATTTGGGCTGTATTTTTTAACCTTTGCCTTGGATGTAATTTTTGCAATATGCTGATGTTAAAAAACTTATAGAATGCAAGTAACAATGTTTAAATTTGCTTTTAAATATCTGATGATTTATACCTGTATAAACCAGATGCATTGGTGACAACCAGTTCATATAACTCATTTTCCTTTACTTCATCCATAAACAGTGTTTGTGGTTGCTCTTCTTCACAGAGGTTGACAGGAATAAATTCATAAAACATTGATTGTGGACATAGAAGGTAATGTCGTTCTCTCTGTTCTGGCCACAGATTCACTCCAATGAGACCTAAGAAAGAGGTTCAAGATGCTAATACAAACACACTCACATTTGCTTTAAGTGCCCTTGAGCTAGATCAGGGAAAATAAAAGAGCCAGTGTTCCAATTCCTCACTGCTGTTCAATGATTCTTGTTGGAAAGTATGCACAAGGACATTAGGGGCTGAGAGTATCAGGATCCAGTTGCACAGTCTGTCAGCATTCACTGGCAACTCACCACAGCAGGAGCCAAATCCTCTAGTTGAGCCCAGGAGCAAATTGTAAATGGATTACTCCATGCCAGGGCCCACATTATTTGGTAACTTGTTCATGGGTTGTGTTGCTCATTGGTCATTTCTAATTGCCATTTCATCAAGTCCCATTGGTGTGGGTCTAAAGTCACATAGACCAGACAAGGTGAGGGGGGTAAATATCCTTTCTGAAGGACATTAGTGAACCAGGTAACCAGGTGCATTTTTATAACGATTATGGCCACCATTATAAATGTTTTTTTTAAATTGTACATTTATTCAATTTCACGAACTTAAATTCCCTCACTACCTTGGGGAAATTTGAACTCACGTCTCTTGATCAATCTTCTAGTCCTTTGTATACAAGGTTTGTGACTCCACCACCATGCTAAACCAAGTTTCATTCAGCTTCTTTAAAATTGAAAATGTGCTTTCTGGATTGTCAATTGCTACATTAGATTAATACTAGAGGAACATTTCAAGCCCACTATTCCAGATCAAAACCAAGAACATAAGATCCCTGCAGCTGCACATCAATACAGAAGATCCCTATATAGGATCACACTGAAATTGCAGTATGGTATCAGGCTGCTTGAGCCAATCATGGAAACATCACAGCACAGGAAGCCATTCGACCCACTAAATCCTTCGTGGCTATATTGACGTTCACCTGCCACAACAGCTAATATCAAGTCCTAATGATGCAGCTTCATTCGATATGTCCCTGTCCCATGATACTACATGAATGTTTCAGAAGTTCTTCCGCCTAAAACCATTCTAGAATCTGCCACGTCCACATTGCAAGGTAGAAACCAGATGGTCAGTTGCACTGGGGAAATAACTGCTCTCACTCACTCTCAGTGATTTATATGTTTCTGATGTCTTTTCAGCAAGGTCTACACAGGCTAAGTTGCAAGGTTGTCACACAAAGCACATCATGGAAACCAGCCTCCCCTCCATGGACTCTGTCTACATTTCTTGCTGCCTCGGTAAAGCAGCCAACACAATCAAAGACCCCTCCCACCCCAGACATCTCTTCTTCCCCCACCCCCCCTCCCCCCCACCGAACAGAAGATACGAAAGCCTGACAGCATGTACCACCAGGCTCAAGAACAGCTTCTATCCCACTGTTATGAGACTACTGAACGGACCTCTCGTAAGATAAAATGGACTCTTGACCTCACAATCTACCTTGTCGTGACCTTACACCTTAGTCTGCCTACACAGCACTTTCTCTGTAACTGTAACACTTTATTATGTGTTCTGTTATTGCTTTTCCCTTGTACTAACTTGAAGTACGGATGTAATAAAATCTGTATGGATTGCATGCAAAACAAAGTTTTTCACTGTGCCTCAGTACATGTGACAACGATAAACCAACTTCCCAATTTAAATAACTAAAAAGGAAATCATCAAATAACTAATAAGTGGCCAGAACTTGCCAGATACACTGAATACCAGGACCTAGCTCTGCAAAACTGCCTTAACTGAAAGATAAGATTCAACTTCATGATAAGCAATTGAATATCCATGCATGTCTTGGAAAGCTTCAACTTCCGACTCGTTTCCATGAAGTCATTCACAAAAATGGTAGAATAAAGATGACCATGAGAAACTAATTAAACCTCATGACCAAAGTGGTGCATCACCTCACACTGCCAACTTTTAAAACTGGTTTATCAAACTTGTTAAGTTTTTACTTAATAATCAAGAATGTAATGACAGGAAAGCAGCCTGTGATCCTGAGACACGATCAACATAATCATTCGATTAACTTTGCCACATTTTTGAGATTCAAACACATGTTGAGATGCCCTGTGATCCTCTACATGGGACAGAAAAGGAGAAAGTCTATCTGGGCTGAGTTTAATACCCTGGATGCTCCTGCTAAACACACCATCAACCAAGTTTTTGACTACCATTCCATTTTAGGCTTGGCATCTTTCTCCCTACAATGCACTTCTGCTTTGGGATGTGTTTTTTCTATGTTAAAGGTGCAAAATAAATTCAAATTCACGATCGCCAAGTATAACTTGGTGAGCCTGGGAGCAGGTTGCTTCACTTATCTGACCTTGGAAGGTGACAATCAAAAGAAGTTTAAAAAGAAGTTAGGGTATCATGCAAAGCCAAGAGAATCTTCATTACCTTCAGTGGCTGCATAAATAGAAGAATAAGTAGGAACACCTTCACAGTAGAATCGTTTCAGGTGATCACCATACAGTTCGTTTGCACCAGAATCCACAGCAAGAACCAAGTTGAGGTGGGGCCACACTCTGCGAGCAATTCCACTAAATCCGCTCACAAACTCTACGGCCAGTTCCGAGGCTCTTCGAGGATCAGGCTTTAACTGAGCATTTAACTTCAGGCGAATGTCATCAGCAACAGTCAGCTCGGGATTTATTCGTCCCAATCTAATGTCCTCAACCAATTGCTCCCACTGATGCTGCAGAAAAGTAAAAGCGTGATAAATTATGGAAGCAAAGCTCGCCTCCAGGATTCCCAAGGTTCTATCTTTGAGAGCAAAAAGGAGATGAATATACTGTGCCTCAGCTGCAGTTGCTATTTCATATCCGGCCACTGGTGTTGAATATGAACTCAATGTGTGTTTGGAAGGCATGGGGGAGACACAGTTGGGGCCAACTAGAATACCTGATTCTGATTTTCTCCAAACGGGAGGGTAGAAAAACTTTGCAGTTCTCTGTAGATTTCTGGTCTGTGGGTAGGCATTAATCTTTGCATTAAAGCATGCACCAAGGCCCTGCAACATGGAGAAAAAAAATCAGTAGTTTTAGATGGTGTTAATATAAAGCAATGATAGCAAAGAGCTTCAATATACTGTAGAAATTACTATGGTTATTTCTATAAAAAGTATCTATCATTCTAATAATAGGGACTACCTTGCCCTTAAGGACTTGTTTAAAGATAACATTCAAACTGTAAATTTCACACCAGTCAGTAGTGCCAGAGAAGGCTCTCCATTTACCTGGATAAGTTCAACTCCCGTTACACCCAAGCAACTCAACACCCATCCAGGTCAAGACACCCACCCACCACCCAACTCACTGACTCCATCAGCCACATGGTGGCTGATGTGCATATACCGATGAAATGGTGCACAGCAAAAGCCAAGGCTTCTTCAGTAGCACTTCCCAATTCAGTGACCTCCAAAACCTAGGACTAGGGTAGAACAGCTGCATTGGCACACCACATCCACAGAGTTCCTCCAAGTCATACACTAACCCAGCTTTAAAATGTATCACCCTTTTCTTATTGTTACCAGATGAAAAACCTGGCACACTCTACCGAACCACACTGCAGGAGTACACTCACCACAATAATCACAGTGGCTCCAGCTATACCATCTCAAGGTCCATTGAGACAAGGCAATTAATGCTGGCCTTGCCAATGACCACTATGTCCATCACACTGATAAAAAAATAAACTAGTTGTATCAAAACTAACTTGCAAATATTAAACTGCACTTTGAAATCACATTAACCAGCCCACCCAGTTATGTTTATCTCATTTTAATGGCTTGCATAAAAAAAACTTTCAGCAGGAGACCTGTTGATGTGACTAATTTCCCATTTGTGATACTGACTTGCAACCACACTGCCAGCTAAATCAGCTCAGACAATGGAATAATAACTCACAGCCCAATGCTGTCAATACATTCTTAATATTTTCACTAAGATTTTAAATTATTAATATAATCAATACCTTCATATTGTAGTAATCCTTCAAAGGCTTTCCAATATTTCATTAAGTTTTGTTGAGAATCAGGTTTCATTACTTTATCTGTTTATAATTAGTCCATTTTGTTTTACTGGGACCAGGACCAATCATACAAGAGCTGATACTTGATAATGTCTGAATATAAAACAGACTCAATGAGGTGCATGGCCAGCTATGCACTTCTGGCACTGTGATTTACTGCACATGGAGTTTCTGCAAGGTTTGAAGCCAATTATTGCACTTCGTGCATTGTAGCTCCCTTACAGGAAACAGTGGTATGTATGAACAGAAAAAGCAGCATCAACACTATTCAACCAAGAACTGTCACTGTAACTCTGTCCAAACCAAAAAGTACAAATTGAAATTATGTACAGAAAGCAAAAAAGTGAGATAAATGTGGACAAACACATTTTAAAAAACTCTAACACAACTAAATTCTAAAGAAATTCTACACTAGTAAAATGGACATATCTGAATCAGTGAGAATGTTTGCCATTATGACAGATCACCAACAATTCTTATACAGGTTCCATCCATTTCCAGAAATGATTAGCAGATAATGAGTGGGCAAATATCATGACTTCATGACATTATGGGGATTGCAATGATGAATATATTGGTGAGGTACTCATAGACCACAATCAGGAAGAGGCAGGTAACTCAGAACTGCAATTTCCAGAATTCTATGATGAATCATCTATGTGCAAGTTGTCAGAATTACTCTACAACGACATTGCATGCTGTCTCACATTGCAATATTTTACCTAATATGCAATTGGTTTATATTTAGTTTGTGAAAGTATATTTGCTTCTTTAAACCCCAAATTCTAAATGCTACAGAGGTATGGAGATAAAAGCTCCACCATATACAGAAGAACTTACAACACAGTTGCATACACACATGCAACAATTACAATTCACAAATATGATTGGGTGCAGAGTCCCATGCACACTGATTCCCCTTTTAGTTCATTTTGCTCAGCCTTTCTTTGACCTTCTGCAAGGTTTGAACTTTCATCTTTATTGTCCATGTATCAAATTGATTACTTTCACAAACTGGTGCAAGGATACATTGGTTTATTGTCCATGTATCAAATTGATTACTTTCACAAACTGGTGCAAGGATACATGGGGGGGTGGTGAGGGAGAAAAGCACTTTCCATTCCTTTCTCCTCAGCCATTGCAAACACTCTCTGAACCTTTGGCTTTTCCCCTATCCACCCTCGCCAGGCAGCATTCCATCTTCCAGCCTTCTCCGAGTGCAAGTGTACATTCCAGTCTCACAACCCCACCTCTTCCTTCCCAATACAATGGCTCAAACTCCCCTCTGAAAAGACATATTCTTCAAGGTTCCTTGTGCAAGGTCGTAGACTAACAATTGTGTTGCCTTTTGCTCAAATGTCACTGAATTTGCTGATCATAATTTGTGCAGTGAAAGCTATTTGCAGAATGTCTGGTTAAGTTTCATATATGATTCACAGAACAAAAGATTTCCTGCTGTACTGATGCAACTGACATCCATTCGGTTATCTTTGATTTAAACACATACAGTATGTACATTGCTTATCTCCTGCGGCATTGCTCACAGCCAAATGAATCAAATTTCAATGGAAACCAAATTCTGCTGCAATGTGAAACAGTTTACTGGCTCATGATAGTTGCTCACCTGACTTCTACTACATTCTATGTTTACATACCAAGTATTAAGTTGAGCATGGTACCCAGAAGTCAATTATAATCATGACATGGAGCCTTAAAAATATCTTGGGGAGCTGGGGAGAGGCAGGAACAATGTTGCTTGAAATTGATCGTAAGATATAGGAGGAGAATTAGGCCATTCTACCCATCAAGTCTGCTACACCATTCAATCATAGCTGATTTTTTTTCAACCCCATTCTCCCATCTTCTCCCCGTAACCCTTTACCAATCAAGAACCTATCAATCTCTGCCTTAAATACACTCAATGACTAGGCTGCCACAGCCCTCTGTGGCATTGAATTCCCCAGATTCACCACCATCTGACTGAAAAAATTTCTCCTCATTTCAGTTTTAAAGGGACGTCCCATAATTCTGAGGCTGTGCCCTTGGATCCTAGACCCTCCTACTAATGGATGAAAGAAGTGGAAAGAAATCTTCAGAAGTTAGATTTAGGACCAGTCAGGCATCAAACACAAAGATACTCCACATTACATAAAGTTCCAGTACCTGATGGAAGTCATTAGTTGCCGCCTTAACACACAGTAAAATAGTGGTAGAACCCGAGGTTCCTGACGTCACACAGAGGACACTCGGTCTCTCTGAAATCAATACATTTTCCTCTCCTTTACCAATTCTCCAGATGTAATCTTTGTAGTGACCATATTGCGTTAGGGGATGAAGGCTGCAGAACGAATCACGGTCTGTAACTTCGGAGAATCGGTACAATTTCCCATACTCAGTGTTTCTGTTCCTGCGGATCCTGTGCAGCAGAACACGCTGCTGTACTCGTTGAACATCTTCAGTGCTGAATTCAAGTCCTCGCCTCTGCCAAAGGCTTAGGAGGCTTGCACACCTCTGAAACAGGTAATGGTGCAAAAGGCCGAAGAAAGGTCTCTTCTGGCCCTGTGACTTTCTGTAGATATCATACCAGAGCAACACCAATATCCACAGGGCCGAGATTACAAAGGCAGCGAGGAGAAGCATCTGTCAAGAGATATTCACTGTGAATACGTCAATCAGTACAAGTGCAATCCTGCCATTATAAATACTACCTCCTAGTGATTACCATCAATCCAACTTGGTTGGCACAATGGCACAACAGTTAGTGCTAATGCCCCTCAGCTCCAGGATCTTAATTTTAGACATTATCTGTGCAGAGTTTGCACATTCTCTCCATGACTGCGTGGGTTTCCTCCACGTACCTGGTTTCTTTCTTCATCACCAAGGTGTGCTGGTATGTTAACTGGTGACTGTAAATTACCCTTTGGTGTACAATAATGTCAAAAAGAAACAAAGGGGAATTGGTGGGCACGTGTGAGACAGAATATGTTGCAGGGGTACAGGGAAATAGGGAGGGGCAATGCGAAAGCTCTCCTGGGAACTGGCATTGACTCAATGGGCTGAATGGCCTCGGTCTGTGTTGTAAGTACACAAGGTATGACTTTGCAAGAAAATAACTAATTTTAGTTAAACATGTTTACAAACATTAACTGTAGAAAGTTTTAAGAACTTTTCTACCTATCACCTCTCAGCTTCATACACCTCCCCCATCCCTCACCCTCCTACCTTCCCCCCTCACCTGGACTCACGTATCACCTGCCTGCATGTAGTCCTCCCCCTCCCCCGATCTTCTTATTCTGGCTTCTGCCCTTTTCCTTTCCAGTCCTGATGAAGGGTCTAGACCCAAAATATCGACGGTTTATTTCTCTCCATTGATGCTGCCTGACCTGCTGAGTTCCTCCAGCATTTTGTGTGTGTTGTTTTAAAAATAATCCTTTGATAAAAGTTTTCTCCACCCACAAGGATGGGAAAAGTTTAGGGGGATTGAGCCAAATGCGATTAGTTTAGATAGGCATCTTGGTTGTCATGAATGAGTTGTACTGAAGAGCCTGTTCCATGCTGTATAACTCCATGACCAGTATCAACATCTTATTTAAGATTCCTCATATTCCCAAATGCCTCCAGTATCTCTTAGTTCTTCGTCCAATGGTCCCATTTAGCACTGGAAGTCTCTGTCTCAATCGAAACTCTGGGTTTAATTTCCAGACTTTTCTCTTGCTGTTCTTCCAGATGTTTCACAATTAACCTGGTACCTGCAGCCCCTCACTGACATCCAAAATACTGTGGTTCTAACTGCACTGTCCGGTCCTTCATGATTATGAACACTTATTGCATCACAACATCTGTACTGCTCTAATGGAATGAATCCAAATTAGTGATTATATTTATTTTCCTCGTGTCAAGCGGCATTTGAGTGAATGCGAACATACCTTCTCTAAAGCAACAACATTCTTTCTATAGGTTCTATACTGCACACAGTACTCTAACTGTAACCCTGTTAACGTTTATTATTGTATTCAATATATTCCAATGCAAAGCAGTAGTTAATTAGCTTTTATGTGAAAAAAGCAACCTTTTCAACATGACTACGGCAAATTTGCAAACCCTGACCTCCTTCAGGGGTGTTTGTTAAACGGAATATATTCTCTCCACCTTTAATGATATTGCATTAAACTGCCATCTTTCAGTAACTGTTACCCACCCTCCCCTAACGAGCTTATCTAAATTCCCCTGGATCTTATTAATGGTGTAGATAAGTAGAAGGTAGGTGATCAGTCAATTAAAGCATCACCATGCATTTGTTTAAAATAAGGAGCAAATTCCAGTTTTCCAGCGTTATTCAGAGATTTAAATAAAGACACACATCTGGAGCTTGCTTCTCTCTCCACGGATTCTGCTTGGCCTGTTTTTTTTCGAGAGTTTCACTTTCATTTCACAAGAGTCAAATTACCCTGTGTGTCAGGGTGATAGGAACAGAATCAGGAGGTCACGTGTATTTGTAATTCGTGGATACAGGCCTGAGAATATAGTACAGAGAAATAGCAGGAAATCCAATTCGTTCACAATTGTCAATAAGCATAACATTTTCGTGCATCATACGGCAGTGTTAATCGCCCTTTCATTGTCAATGGAAGGTTATTTTTTATTCTTCAGGGGAAAACTTTGCTGTCTTATAACATTCCCAGTAACTTTCAGAAATGAACAGAATCACGGCTTCAGCGCATTGGGGTCGGTCCCGGTGCCACACAAGACGGTGGAGAATTCGGACTGCGCCCCAAGTCAAAGGAAGTCAATAACGACGCTCCGTCGCCCTTTGCACAGCCGCTACTTACAGACAGGCTTCCACTCACCTTCCGCCTTCAGCAACGCAGCGAAGTCCGCACCCGGCGCGCTGACGTTGAAGCAGCGGAACTCAGGCGGAGCTCGTCCTGTAAACGGCAGAGAGCTGGGCCGCTGCCTATTGCCATCTGAGCATCAATTCTGTTCCGGCCAATGTACTTTTCTTAAACTTGGGTTCTCAAGGGTTGCAAAAATGCCTAACTGAGCTAATCCCATTTGCCATATCTCTCTAAACCTTTCCTATCCACGGACCTGTCCAGATGTTCTTTTAAACACTCGAATTATACCTGTCTCTATCACTTCCTCTGGCAGTTCGTTTCATTTACCCACCAATCTGTGTGAAAAAGTTGTCCCTCAGATCCCTTTAAATCTTTTGCCTCTCACCATGAACCCATGCCTTGTAGTTTCAGACCCACCTACCCTGACTGTCCACCCTATCTATGCCCCTCATAATTTTATAAACCTCCATAGGTTCCCCCTTTAGCCTCCCTGCTCCAGGGAAGACTGTCCCAGCCTATCCAATCTCTCCTTATTAATAATAATAATTTTATAATAATAGAATAAATTATTAATTAGTATAATTAGTTATTCAAGTCCTCCAGTCCAGGCAACATCCTTGTGAATTTTTTCTATACCTGTCCTAGCTTAATCACATCCTCCCAAAGTGTGGTGATCAGAACGGCCCACACATTACTCCCAGTGCAGTCTAACCAACGCTTTGTACAACTGTAACATGATGTCCCAACTCTTGTACTCAATGTCTCGGCCGATGAAGGCAAACATGTCATACGCCTCCTTCACTACCCTGTCGACCTGTGTCACCACTTTCAGGGAACAATGTACTTGTACCCTAGGTCTCTCTATTCAGCAACACTCCCCATGGCCTTACCATTCACTGTGTATGACCTGGCCTGGTTTAACTTCCCAAAATGCATCATTTTACACTTGCTGAGTTAAATTCCATTTGCCATTCCTTCGCCCATTTTCCGATTGTAACCTTGTAGTAAATTCCAATGCTCATGCGTTATATGGAGGGACTAGAGAGAATTCCAGGGTCTGTGGAGAGAGAGAGGCTGCACGATAGGTTCCTGTACTCGCTCTCCAGCCAAGAAGATGCCTGCTCTATCACTTGATTAATGACCAACAATGGTTTCTTTAGGGGAAGGGGTAGAGGAAAGCAAAGTCTCAATGTTTCAACAATAATTTGCCTTACAATGGGAGACTTAGTTAATTTCTGCAACAAACTCAGTTTGAATCCACATTTAGGCCCTGGCCAGTTTAAAAATATTGTGCACCTCCCTTAATTCATTATTGGGAGACTGAAGATGGTACCTCGCTGTGCCAATCATCTCCACACTGTCACATTAAGTAAATTGATAATGCTTGATCTGCAAGTGAAAGCTTGTTAGTGTTTCATGCAGGCTCCCTGTGATCTTAGCTGATTGCGAAACACAGAGAGACAGATAGGTAACATGGGCAAGTACTGCTCAGGCAAAGTTTTGGTGAGGTTTTCCTCTGATAGAATGAAGCACCAGATTTTTGTGATCACTCCACTTTTCCCTTCACAGTTGCTGCCTGAATCCCTCTCATGTTTTGTGTTTATATTTCAGACTTCCAGCATCTGCAGTTTTTTTTTGCTTTTCTTTGAAATTCTGGTGCTTGGCACCTAGATGGCTCCAGCAACTAAATGGAGTGATTAAAATCAGTGATACACAAGAGGGCAGAAACAAACAAACGCATGAGAACTCAAGGTTTTGAAGCTGGGGGAAGTTACAGAGATAAGAACATGGGAAGAAGTGAGGCCATGGAGGGATTTGAAAGAAGGAATAGACAGGAAAGGATTAGAGGAATATGGGCCAAATGCAGGCAAAAGGGACTACCTTAGATGGAAATCTTGGTCGGCGTGGACCAGTTGGGCTGAAGGGTCTGTTTCCATGCTGTATGGCTATGCCTAATAATGCCAGCTGCAGGTTCCTCTCATCCCTGAATGGGAGCATATTACTGTTCCTTTGGATCTCCCTACCTAACGAAGATAATAACAGGCGGTTTCACTAATAAAGCAGATACATGGCTGACCTGCTGAGTATTTCTAGCATTTCCTGTTGTTTTATTATTCACATGACCTATTGTTATTCACCCTGTTCGTTCACAACAGCTCATGGTATTAGAGCATAGATTGGGGCAACAATTCATGGTACTGGGGCAAGTGTGTTAGCAGGGATTGAAGACAGAAGAGAGTGCAGATGCTGGAATCTGGAGCAACACACAAAGCACCAGAGGAACTGAACAGGTCAGGAAGCATCGCGGGGGGAAACGGACAGTCGATGTTTCAGGTCGATGCCCTTCACCTGGATTGCTTTTTAAGCAATACGTTTAGAGAGGTCAGAGGGGGTGAGGTTGGAGTGGGTGAGGGGTATGAAAGTGGGGCCTCTGTTGAGGACTAACCTTTCTGCCTCAGAGGGGGAGGTCAGTGGGGATGGTGAAGACATGGCAGCAGTTAGAGCCAGGTTCAGGTGTGGGATCAGAGGAGGACACAGGGGTAGAGGGCAAAGGGGAGAGGGGAGGTGGGGTAGTGGGAAGAGGAGGGCTCAGAGGAGTGAGGGGAGGACAAAGAGCTGGGGGTGGCTCGAGAGACTGGGGGGTGTTACATATGCACGGAGCAAGAACAACAATGGTGCAGTAGGATAAACGCTTTTACTGAGTCATGTTAACCACGGTAACCTCCGCAACGGTAGTGTAGCGGTTAGCGTAACACTTTACAGTGCCAGCAACCTGGTTTCAATTCTGGCTGCTGTCTGTAAGGAGTTTGTACTTTCTCCCTGTGTCTGCGTGGCTTTCCTCTGGGTGCTCCAGTTTCCTCTCACATTCCAAAGACGTACGGGTTAGGAAGTTGTGGGCATGCTATGTTGGCACCGGAAGCGTGGTGACACTTGCGGGCTGCCCCCAGAACACCCTATGCAAAAGATGTATTTCACTGTGTGTTTCGATGTACATGTGACTAATAAAGATATCTTGTCTTATCTTAAACTCTAAGCAACTTACAGTGTGAGAGCAACAATATAAGATATGATATTTATTTATTAGTCATGTGTACATCGAAACACACAGTGAAATGCATCTTTTTGCATTCTGGAGTGTTCTGGGGGCAGCCCGCAAGTGTCGCCACGCTTCCGGCGCCAACATAGCATGCCCACAACTTCCTAACCCGTACGTCTTTGGAATGTGGGAGGAAACCGAAGTCCGACAGAGGCAAAAGCAGTGAGACCCTGAAGTCCCGCATGAAAGAAACATCCGTGCGTAGGAGAGCGCTATTGACCTGCCGAGCGATCGACTGACAGGCGCGCGCATGCCTACAGGCGCGCACATGCATACTCACCGCGTTCTCAATATGGTTCATCCCTCCTCCCTATAGAGGGGAACTGCAGGGGAAAGAAAATAAGTTAGGTGAACATAGAAAAGCGATGCAATGATTTTTCCGCTGCTATCCTACCCGGTATCGGTTGACTGGCTGACACACCCTCATGGACCGCCGCAGGGGGGCAGCTTCTCTCTTGGTGTCTTCCTGATTAGCCAATGTTGAGGTCAATGGGCTGTGAAGCTCCTCATCTCTTGATGAAGCATCCATTGGTTCATCTGCTTGAACAGTTGCTTTGTTGGCAGGGGGCACTTCTGTGGCTTCACCAGATCCTCCATCGGTCCGCCAGCATACATGATCGAAATGTCGCCTGACAATTCCTCTGTCTGTCAGTTCAAGTTCTGCAACTTGACTGTTACAATGCCGGGCGACAGCCATTTGCCAGTTTTCTTCGTGCCTGAGTCGAGTGTAGACTTTGTCATCAGCACCAAACGTTCGCGGCCCAGTGTGGGTATCGTAGCTTTGTTTCATGGCCTCTTGCTTGCTGCAAATTTTTTCCTAGATGTCCGGCTGTAGGATTTCAAATCTGGTGCGTAAAGGGCGTCTGATCATTAATTCGGCGGGGAGGCACCTGTTTGTTCATTTGGGGTGATTCAGTAAAGGAAGAGGAAATGGCTTAATTTTGTCATGAAGTCACCCTGTGTTTATTTAGAAAGGCCTCGTTTCACCATTTGTACTGCTCACTCAGCCAGGCCATTTGAAGCTGCGTGATATGGAGCTGACATCAGGTGTCTGATACCATTCTTCTCTACAGACTCCTTAAATTCTGCACTCGTGAAAGCCAGGCCGTTATCAGATACAATCTATTCTGGAATACCAAATGTAGCAAAGACCAACTGTAGTTTAGTTATAGTAGCTGTTGAGGAACACGGTGTACAAGTAGGTAACGCCTCTGTCCACTTCGAGTGGGCATCCAGAATGACCAGAAACGTGTCCCCAGAATGGTCCAAAACAGAACATAGAACATTACAGCACAGAACAGGCCCCTCGGCCCACAATGTTGTGCCGACATTTTATCCTGCTCTAAGATCCATCTAACCCTTCCCTCCCATATAGCCCCCTATTTTTCTATCATTCATGTGTCTATCTAAGAGTCTCTTAAATGTCCCTAATGTATCTGCCACCACAACCTCTGCCGGCAGTGCGTTCCACGCACCCACCACTCTCTGTGTAAAAAAACTTACCTCTGGATAGTCGATATGCATGCATTTCCGCGGGGAAATTGGGCCAGGCCCGTGGTTTAAGCAGAGCCTTTGGTGATGCTTTTGCATCTTCTGACAAATAGGGCAGATACGCTCCATATTCTCGACATCGGTGTCAATTTTAGGCCACCACACACAGCTTCTCACAAGTGCCTTCATTCTAACCACACCTGGGTGAGCATCGTGCAGATCGCGGAGTATGCACTTGCGGCCTTGAGGGGGAACCACTTCTCCACTGTCCCATAATATGCAGCCATCCTGTAGGCTTAGTTCATGTTGGTGATTTGTAAATGGTTGAAATTCGGGTGAAGGGCTGGCAGGCAAACCGACCTGTAGTGCTCTTTTTAGCTGTGATAGGAGTGGATCAAGGGCTGTCCACTGCCTAATGAGGTTACTTTTAAGATCTTTATTAGTCACACATACATTGAAACACACAATGAAATGCACCTTTTGGGTAGAGTGTTCTGGGGACAGCCCGCAAATGTTGCCACACATCTGGCGCCAACATAGCATGCCCACAACTTCCTAACCTGTACGTCTTTGGAATGTGGGAGGAAACTGGAGCACCCGGAGGAAACCCACGCAGACACGGCGAGAACGTACAAACTCCTTACAGACAGTGGCCGGCATTGAACCCAGGTCGCTGGTGCTATGATAGCATTATGCTAACTGCTACTAGGCTTTGTAACAGGTGAACTGCCTTGAATGGAGGGGTGCCGGTTGCTGTGCCCTCGACAATTGGTAATCTGCTTAAGGCGTCGGCAACGACATTTTTGTTTCCGGGGGTATACTTCATTGTGTAGGAGTAAGTGAAAAAGGTCAATGTCCATCGTTACCTTCTTTGGGAGGACATTTATTGGATACCTCGCACCTCCCTCATTAAGCCTAATGGAGGCTTATGATCTGTGTGGATTATGAGAGGACACCCAAATATGTATAAATGGAAGCACTTGATGCCAAATGTAATAGCTAGGGCTTCTTGTCTCTACCTGAGACATTGTCCTTGAAGTGAAAACAATAGGCATCTCTGTTCTGCAAGGCATTCGATGTAGGAGGGTGGCGCCAACTCCATGTGGCGAGATGTCACATTTCATACGATAGGTTTTTCTGGATCATGATGCACCAACACAGACGGAGAACTGAGGGCGGATTTTATCTGTTCGAATGCCTGTTGCTCGATTCTTGACCATACCAGAGTTGGTCATTCTGGAGTAATTGGTATAAGGGCTTGAACACTGAAGCTGATTGATTTATGAACCCATTGTAATGCGTGACTAGTCCAAGGAATGAGTGTAACTGCTCCATGTTTCGTGGACGTGGAACTTCTTTTAAGGCTTTGATTTATTGCTCCTGCAGACGGAGACCTGTTTTGTCAACTTTGAAGCTCAGGTAATCGACTGAGTCGGCCAAAAACATACATTTCTCCTTCTTTAGAGTAAAGCTGGCTTCCTCTAAACAGGAAAGTACTCTGCCTAGTGTCTCAGGATGACGGGACTATGATGTTTCGGTTACTAAAATATCATCAAGATAAGCACAGACGTGAGGAATAGCTTTCACTAAATTATCAATAAGGCATTGGAATAAACCAGGGACAGATAAGATATCTTTATTAGTCACATGTACATCAAAACACACAGTGAAATGCATCTTTTGCGTAGTGTTCTGGGGGCAGCCCACAAGTGTCTCCACGCTTCCGGCACCAACATATCATGCCCACAACTTCCTAACCCATACGTCTTTGGAATGTGGGAGGAAACCGGAGTACCCAGAGGAAACCCACGCAGACACGGAGAGAACATACAAACTCCTTACAGACAGCGGCCGGCATGGAACCCGGGTAACTGGAGCTGTAATAGTGTCATGCTAACCGCTACACTACCGTGCCTGTACTCACTCCAAATGCCAGCCGCTTTGGTATTGGTATTGGTTTATTATTGTCACTTGTACCGAGGTACAGTGAAAAACTTGTCTTGCATACCAATCATACAGGTCAATTCATTACACAGTGCAGTTACACTGAGTTAGTACAGAGCGTATTGATGTAGTACAGGTAAGAACAATAACAGTACAGAGTAAAGTGTCACAGCTACAGAGAAAGTGCAGTGCAATAAGGTGCAAGGTCACAACAAGATAGATCATGAGGTCATAGTCCATCTCATTGTATAAGGGAACCGTTCAATAGTCTTATCACAGTGGGGTAGAAGCTGTCATTAAGCCTGGTGGTACGTGCCCTCAAGCTCCTGTATCTTCTACCCGATGGAAGAGGAGAGAAGAGAGAATGTCCTGGGTGGGTAGGGTCTTTGATTATGCTGGCTGCTTCACCAAGACAACGAGAGGTAAAGACAGAGTCCAAGGAGGGGAGGCTGGTGTCCATGATGCGCTGGGCCGTGTCCACAACTCTCTGCAGTTTCTTGCAGTCCTGGGCAGAGCAGTTGCAGTACCAAGCCCTGATACATCCAGATAGGATGCTTTCTATGGTGCATCGGTAAAAGTTGGTGAGAGTCAAAGGGGACAAACCAAATTTCTTTAGCATCCTGAGGAAGTAGAGGTGCTGGTAAGCTTTCTTGGCTGTGGCATCTACGTGATTTGACCAGGACAGGCTGTTGGTGATGTTCACTCCCAGGAACTTGCTTGTACCTAAACAATCCTCTGTATGTATTGATTATCATAACATCCTGAGAGTCTTTGTCCAGAGTGATCTGATTGTAGGCTTGTTTCAGGCCTAGTGTTGAGGACTGTTAGCCTCCTGACAGGGATGCATACAAGTCCTCGATCTGTGGCAGTGGATACACATTAATCTTGTCGCGGGGTTTGTGGTCAGTTTGTAGTTGCTGCAGATGCTCCCTGATCCATCGGATCTGAGGTGCCCACCCTGAGCACTGCACCGGCTCTGTCACCTCTGCTCTGTGTAGGCGGTCTAGTTCTTTTTTTCCCTTTGGGCCCACAGCACACGGCATTGGGTGGGTGTTTGGCCAGCAGTTCTCCTTAAGTTTGAACTTAGCCACCAGACCACGTTATTGACCCGAAGCCTTGGCTTGGAACACACGTTGGTGCTTTCGTAGTAGAGTATTCAATGCAGGGCCTCCCCCGATGGATGCAGGATAGCACCCATGGAATGTTTTTAATCCAGTTTCTGCCAGCAAATTAGGCCGTTGGCCTCCCTTGACAACAGGCACCAGTAAGTGGAGCAGGTCTCCATGGTGGACCACTTCTGTCCTGGATACACCGTGTATGTTGACGCTGTCTCTAGTGTAGCTGCAGAACACTGAGTTTGGAGGTTGTAATTTTGGAATCCGGCGTAAAGGTGATTCGCTTACCAAGGTGATAGCTGACCTGGTATCCAGCTCAAATTTCACGGGTCGGTTGTCCACTCTGAGTGTAACCAAGTACAGAGGTTGGTTCTTGTTGCCTATCTCATGGGTTTGGAAAATAGTGTCCACTTCTTCACACCAGCCGACTCTTCATGTGGAGTTGATGGTCGAATGCTGTTGTTTTCCTGGGGTGCTGTTCTTTGTGAAGCACACCTCCTCAAGGTGCCCTACCTACTGACAGAACAGACAGATGGTCTTTTGACGCTTGCAGTCGGACCACCGGACACGGCTTTCACCACAGCGATGGCATCTTTGTGAAGGCTGACGTGATTTTGACTGGGAGCTGCGGGTTGGCAAATGCTGGCAAACATTGACATTTTTGGGAGGGGGCTCTTGCTCCAGTACTGCCTGAATAAGTGGTGATGGGGGTGGTTGAATCTGTGTGAGGCCTCTATTGACTACCTCTGTGACGAGCTGTGGAGCATGCTTTGTCCCAGGACAAATTGTGCTTTTCGGATAGAAGGTTCTCACATCTTCTCATCATAGACTCTGATAGTCAACGCTTGGATAAGCATCGCTTCTTCAAATTTGTTTGGAGGGATATTTTTGTACTTGCATTCCTGCACAGTCAGAGTTAACCTTGTGATGAAATCATCTACGTTCTCGTTGGGTGTCTGCCACAGCTGCGGGAACCTGAAGCGTGCTGAAAGGACATTGTCCTGCATCCCCTAAACATTGTCTGAACCCTCAAAGGTGCTGGCCAATTCAGATCTGTTCTGTAAGTGTAGATCCTCTGCCAGAGTTCTCCCAAGTGCATGTGAAGCAGCTTGAGTTTCGTTGCTTCCTCCAGTTCTGCTGGTGTGAAAATTAGTAGAAGTTCGATGTAGTCCTGAAAGGTTTTCTTCCAAGACAGCCAGGTTTCCAGTGTTGGTTTTGCCATAGTTGCAGCCCAAAATGGATTGGGTGCTTGAAGAGAGAGGCCATTCTTGTTTTGACTCTCGTTGCCAATTGATACGTATGCACAGAGCAAGAATGGCAACATTGCGGTAGAATAAATGTTTTAACTGAGTCACGTTAACCACAGTAAACACTAAGCAACTTACAGTGCAAGAGCAATGAGAAGGTCGACCGAGGCAAAAACTCGCACGTCCCCGAAGTCCCACGCAAAAGAAACGTCCGCACATAGGAGAGCGCTCTCGATCTGCCGAGCGATCAATTGACAGGCGCATGCATGTGTACCAGCGGATGAACTGGGGGCCTTAGCCTGGAGGCAGCCAGGACAGAGATGGAAGATGTTATCATTACCGAAGACAGTCAGAAATAGGTCTTTCTCAGGCTGGATGGATATAACAAGTGATCCCAAAAATCAGTTCTTGGCCCTCAATTATTTACTATATATATCAATTACTTTGAGGAGAGGCAGAGTGTAATTTGCTGCTAACACTAATTCAATGGGAAGGCAGATTGCAAGGAGGTATCTGCACTCTGTAACAAGATATAGATAGCAAGAGTGGGCGAAACTTAGCAAATGAGTTTAATGTGGGACAGAGTGATGTCATGTGCTTTGGTAAGAGGAATCTCAATGGAGAAAGATTGTACATGAATGAAGTACAGAGTGATCTAGCTGTTCTTGTGCACGAGTCACAAAAAAAGCTGGTAGGTGCAGCAACTAGTTCAGAAGGCAAATGGCTGATTGGCCTTTATTTATAAAGGGGTTGGAGTTTAGAAAGAGAGAAGTACTGTTAGAATTGTTTCGGGTGTTGGGGAGGCCATGGCTGGAGCAGTGTGCACAGTTTTGGTCCCCTTATTTAAGAAAGGGCTCCCTGGGTTACAGAAGACCTGACTTATGGAAATCCAAAAACACAAATTCTCCCATAGAGTTCTAAATATGTATAAACAATATCGCTGTGGAAACGAACCTGTCAATTGTACTTGGTCATGGATATCATGGAAACTTCAAGGTTGAAAATAACAGTGAATAAGTTATGTCAAAAGTGTCTGTATGGGCAAACATCTAAGTGTTTTAACTGTGGCTTGATTAACAAAAAATGTCTTGATGGAATTTTGTTGTCTCTGCTGGCACTCTGACTCTTTATGACTGTATCTGAGATGACTGGCTGCAAATGAGTGAACTTCTGTTATTTCTGTCACCCACTTGTTTTCCCATACTGAGAAATTATCTGTTTCTGACTTATGGATAGTTCTCAGGAATGGAACCCTTACGTAACCCAGGGAGTGCCTGTACTAGCTTTGGAGGCAATCCAAAACAGATTCACCAGACTAATTCCTGGCGTGAGAAGGTTGTTTCTGTATTCTTTGGAGTTTAGAAAAATAAGGGGTGAAACATATAAGATCCTTAGGGGACTTGGCAGGACAGATGGTGAAATGTTTTCACTAGTGGGAAAGTCTCAAATAAGAGGACAGTTTGAAGATAAAAGGACATTAATTTAAAATAGTTGCATAGGAATTTCTTGCAGAGGGTTATGGATGCCAGGTCATTAGAAGTGGAGGTGGATAAAATTTTAGGGAATTAAGGCTATGATCATATTGAATGGCAGGACAAACTTGAAGGGTCAGATAGCGTACTTCTGTTCCTGTTTTCTTGTTTTCTTATAACAGATCCAAGAAACCTTGAAGGTGGTGTGTGCCATTCCAGACACTCAATGGCAGTAAGTTGGCACACAAATGTCCACAATAAGTCTCTTGGCAGCTTTAAACAGAATGAATGGTGAGCAAAAACACCATTGGAGTTTTTCAAAGAGATAACTAAGGAGATAGATGAAGGTAGGGCAATGAATGATATCTATGTGGACTTTAGAAAGGCCCTTGACAAGGTCCCGCATGGTAGGCTGATCTGGAAGGTTAGGTTTCATGGGATTCGGGGGGGGGGGGGGGGGGGGGGGGTGGCTAGCAAGGTGGATTCAGAATTGGCTCAATGACAGGAAGCAGATGGTGATGGTTGAAGGTTGATTCTCTGACTGGAGGCCTGTGACTAGTGAGGTGTCCCAGGGGTCAGTGTTGGGACCTCTTATTCATTATTTATGTAAATAACTTGGAAATGAATGTACTTGGCACAATTAGCAAGTTTGCTGATGATACTAAATTAGGGGGTCTTGTTGATTGTGAAGCAGGCTACAATGAGATCTTGATCAGTAAGGATGATGGGCTGAGGAATGGCAGATGGGTTTCAACTGAGATAAGTACGAGATGATGCAGTTTGGACAGTCAAACCAGGGTAGGACTTCTACAGTGAATGGCAGGGTACTGACGAGTGCTGTGGAACAGAGGGACCTGGGAGTACAAGTGCACAGTTTGCTGAAAGCTGCCGTGCAAGTAGATAGGTAGTGAAGGAAGCATTTAATATGCTGGTCTTCATCAGTCAGGGCATCAAGCTTAAGAGCAGGGACATTATGTTGCAGTTATATAAGTTGTTGGTGAGGCCGCACTTGGAGTATTTTGTACAGTTGTGGTCATCCTGTTATAGGAAATACATTGTCAAGCTGGAGAGGGTGCAGAAGAGATCTACAAGGATGCTGCCTGGATTGGAGGGACTGAGTTATAGGGAGAGGTTGGCCATGCTGGATCTTTACTCCTTGAAGCGTAGGAGAATGAGGGGTGACCTCATAGAAGTTTATAAAATCATGAGAGGTATGGATAAGGTGGACGGTCATAGTCTTTTCCCCAGGGTTGGGGAGTCCATAACTAGAGGGCAAAGATACAAGATAAGAGGGGTGAGATTTAAAAGAGAACTGAGAGGTAGCTTCTTTACACAGAGGGCAGTGAGTACCTGGAATGAAATGCCAGAGGAAGTGGTTGAGGTGGGTACAATTGCAACATTTAAGAGGAATTTGGATAGGTATATGGAGGGGACGGGCTTGGAGGGTTATGGGCTGAACACAGGCAACTGGGACTAGCAGAGAGGATGCTGTGGTTGGCGTGGACCAGTTGGCCTGAAGGGCCTGTTTCTGTGCTGTATTACTCTATGACTCTATGAACATTTGTGCTGCCGAATACAAAATCTTGCTTTAGAATAAGTGGTGAGCCTTTCATTTGCAGTAAGTCATGAAACCAAAAAGTCATGTTAATGTCAGATTCTAGATGCATTGATGTAATACCATGTTGGTGTTCTAAATCAACTCACTGCATGTGTTTACTTTCCTTATATTCTAGATTACCCATATAATTCACTATTTACCCTTATCTAAGCAACATATATATTTACTTGGTTCAATGAAGTGTAGAGAAACATCCTTAAGTGCTATATTTTGCAATATTTGTACCACAAAATAATCCATAATGATTCAGATTCCTGCTAGAATTTGGTCTTTCCCTCTCAGTTCTCTATGCTTGGTACAATGGTCAAATTCCATGGATAGGCCATGCTCGCTCTGAAACAAAACTTAAACTTATGCACAGTCAACTGGGATATAGCATATCTCAAGGGTAGCAAGCTTGCTACCATACATCTCTTTCCCTAGTTACTGCTTCTATTCTCTGTTCCCAGCTATAGTCTGGGGATAAACCAGAGAATAGTGAAATACTCAGCAGGTCAGGTAGCATCTGGTACACAGAGGAACAGAGCTAATGCTGCCAGACCATGAGTTTTTTGTGATTCTGTTTCCATTTCAAAATTCCAGCATCTGTTTTTCTCCCCCCACTTTGATAGATTGTTATCTTGCCACCGTACTTGACCCAAAGGTAAGTTTCTGATTCCATTCTGTTCAATCACAGAAGTTGTCTATTTCCTTTTTGCAATGCCACCCTCCTCTATTCTTGCCTGAGCACATTGTTTGAATCACCAATGCATTGACTGAGCTCATCTATTCCAGTGCCCTTTTGACCAAACTTCCACTTTCCATGGTGCAGCAAATTTGTTGACTTCATGCTAACCCAAATTGCATGATTTTGAAACCTCATCTTTGTTTGCAAATCTTCTTGTGGCTTCACTCTATCCACCTCTCAATTTCTCTAACCTCCTCTGACTCTACACCCTCCGAGATCTTTGTGCTGCTCCAATGAGGCATCTTGTAGATCCCCAGGTTTACATCACATCTTTGTCAAGTATGTTTTCAGTTGTCTTGGCAGTGAACTCTCAAATTTCCTGCCTAATCCAACATCTCTTTCCTACTTTAAGGCTTTCCTTAAAACCTAATTCTTTGTCCAACCTTTTGATCACCTGTTCCAATATCTCTGAACTAATGATATCAGATTTTGTTTGATACATTGGATCTTTTATGCAAAAGCTCATTAATGCAAGTTGTCACTACGGAGAAACTCGGTAGGTTGCACATACTCTTTTTGCATCAGGAACACTTTGTTTATTGTGCACCACAAGAAACTCTACAAGCCTATATTTTTGCAAAGTTACCATAAAATAGTTAACAATTTAAACAATTCTCCCTCAGCCAAATCAAGTGGTTCAATTATTAATGTTTTAGATGTACTTTGTTGAATGCACATTGGCTTCCAGGCCATAAATCAAACTTGTTTCAAAGACCATGGCAAAATAACTTGAGAATGACACTGTTTGACAAACACAGTTCATAAGTCATTGAGCTTTGTATGCCCATGAATTATTATATGCAGGATGCTATACTTCATCCGACTGTTTACTTAAACATTTAATTGCCATATATTGGAGACAGGAAGTCCATAATCTCAACTAATTGGCTTTTAAAGAAAGAGCATTCATTTTATGAACCAAATATTTTTACTGGGGTTTCAATTAAATTTCTGAATAGCAGCCAGGTTCAGATTAGACAATAAATCAAGATAATAAATCCTGATTTAAGGTCTTGTTAATCTAATGCCTGAATTGCTCTTAGCACAAATTTCAGTGATGTCTTGTGTATTGTACATGGCACTCAGTCATGTTTTCATGTAGTCTGAAACTTCATTTCTATTGCCACCATTAAGAATGAGAGTCCTGTGCGAAAGCAAATGTATGTTTATTTTGGTGACTGAGAAGCTTTGTCATACAGCATTCTCAATAAACTGGAGAAATAATTCAAACTGTATGCCTTTAAAACAATATTAATGTTCAGTTAAATGGTCATCCCACTCAATAGGATGACACAATTTTATGTTATTAATACATGGAACATCAAACAGTACAGCACAGGAACAGCCCTTTGGCCCACAATTTGTGCTGAACCAATTACATGAGTAATAAAATGCCCAACTAAACTAATCCCTTCTGCCTACACAATGTCCATATCCTACCATTTCCCTCACATTCATGGGCCTAAGAGCTTCTTGAACGCCCCTATCGTATCTGCCTCCACCACCACCCCTGGCAGCTCATTCCAGGCACCCACTACTCTCTGCGTAAAAAAACTTGCCCTGCACATCTCCTTTGAACTTACCCCCTATCATCTTGAATGCATGTCCTCTGGCATTAGATATTTCAAGAAAAGATACTGGCTGTCTACTCTATCTATGCCTCTCATAATCTTATAAACCTCCATCAGATCTCCCCTCAGCCTCTGCCGCTCCAGGGAAAACAACCCAAGTTTGTCCAACTGATCTGCATAGCACATGCCCTCTAATTCAGGCAGCAACTTGGTAAACCTCTTCTGCCCCCTCTCCAAAGCCTCCACATCCTTCCTATAATGAGGTGACCAGAACTGAATGCAATACTCCAGATGCAGCCTAACTAAAGTTTTATAAAGCTACAGCATAACTTCCTGACTCTTGAACTCAGTGCCTCAACTAATGAAGACAAACATGACATATGCTTTCTTTACCACCCTATCAACCTGTGTAGCCACTTTCGGGGAGCTATGAACTTGGACCCCAAGATCCCTCTGCTCATCAACACTGTTAAGGATCTTGCCAAGATCCTTGTTAAGGATCTCCCAAGGTGAAACATTTCACATTTGGCCAGGTTGAACTCCGTCTGCCATTTCTCCACCCAAATTTGCAACTGATCTATATACCGCTGTATCCTTTGCCAGTCTTCTATGCTATCCACACCACCAATCTTCATATCACCTGCAAACTTACTAACCCACCCATGTATATTTTCATTCAGGTCATTTATATTCATCAAAAGCAGAGTACCAGTACAGATCCCTGACAAACACCACTAGTCACAGATCTCCAGTTAGAGTAAGTCCCATCGACCACTACCCTCTATCTTCTACAGGCAAGCCAGTTCTGAATTCAAACGGCCAATTCACCATGGATCCCATGCATCTTAACCTTCTGGGTGAGCCTCCCATGAGGGACCTTGTCAAACACCTTACTGATGCAAAGTACTCATTAAGGACCTCACCCACATCCTTTGCTTCCAAGCACATGTTCCCTCCTTTATCCTTGAGTGGATCTACCCTCTCCCTAGTTATCCTCTTGCTCTTGATGCACGTATAGAATCCTACCTGCCAAGGACTTTTCATGGCCCCTCCTGGCTTTCCTAATTCCCTTCTTCTTCCTTTCTGGCTTCTTTATAATCCTCAGGTGCTCTGTTTGCTCCTAGTTTCCTAAGCTTTACATACTTTTCCTTTTTCTTCTTGACTAAATTCACCACCTGTCTCGACATCCAAGGTTCTCTTACTGGAACATACCTGTCCTTTACCCTGTGCAGTTGGTCTTTAAACACCCTCCACGTCAGATGGGAACTTGCCCAAAAACAGCTGTTCCCAATTAATTCTCCCCAGTTCTTGCCTAATGCTCTCATAATTTGTCCTGCTCCAATTTAATAGTCTCCCACAAGGTCCATACTTATCCTTATCTGTAGCTATCTTAAAACTTAAGGAGTTGTGGTCACTGTTCCCTGTTCTTCCACTGAAAGGTCGGTCACCTGGCCAGGCTCATTGCCCAACATCAGGTCCAGTACGGCCCCTCCTCTCGTTGGACTACCTACATATTGATTGAAGAAACCCTCCTAGATGCATCCAACAAATTCTGCCCCGTCTAAACCTCTTACACTAAGGAGGTCCCAGTTTATATTAGGGAAGTTGAAATCCCCCATGACAACAACCCTTATTAGCCTTACACCTTTCCCTAATCTGCCTGCATATCTGTTCCTCTATATCCCAGTAGCTATTGGGTGGTGGTGGTGGGGTGGGGGGTGGTCTGTAGTATAATCCCATCAGATTGCACGTTTGAGTTCTACCCATATTGACCCAGTGGATGAGCCCTCCATTATGTCCCCTCTGTGTGCAGCTGTGACACTGTCCCTGAATAGTAGTGCAACTCTGCCCACCACCCCCCCTTCTTTTACCTCCCTCTCTATCTTTTCTAAAACATCCAAACCCTGGAACATTAAGCACCCATTCCTGTCCCTCTCTCGACCAAATCTCTGTTATGACCACAACATCATCGTTCCATTACAAAAAAAAAATTCTGGTGTGATATTTCATTCTCTATTTGCATTTTATTAATGAAAGTTAATAGTGGCAAAGATAGATTTAGAACCAGGTAATTGTGGCAGGTGACCGCAAGTCTAAATAACTTGGATTTGATATGACTGAACATTTTGGAAGTTAAAATGCTTTAAGGTAAAAGGTGCAATTATTCAAAATTCAAGGAGAGCCAAAATTACAGAGTGTTTTCAATTAAAAAAAAGTTCAAAATGATTGTACCTTAACAGGTACAGTAACAACATTTAAAAGACATTTGAAAGTACATGGATAGAAGGGATTTAGAGGAATAAGGGCCAAACAAGGGCAAATGGGACTAGCTTGGTGGGCACCATGGTTGCCATGGACAAGTTGGGCTGAGGGGCTTGTTTCCATGCTGTTTCACCCTATGACTCCAACAACTCTCATTTAAACCTGAAGGTTCAATTCCTGACCCAGGGCTTGAACATGTTATTTTCAGTCATGCTCCAGTACAGCATAGAAAGAATGGTGTAATCCCAGGACTGCTTTCCCTTGATGTTTACAATGGGGCTTCTACCTGTTCAAGAGAAAAAGATCCTAAGGCACAATTTTAAGAGCAGGATAATTTGTCCTTCTAGCCAACATTCCTCTCTCAACTAACAACAAATGCATTCCTAATTTTGTCTTCCTTATTTGTGGACTCCTCTCCATTATAAATCCTTGACTCTGTTCCATTCATTTCACCTTGCACTACATTTGTCATTTAATCTCACCTGCTTTCCATCTTTTGTTCTCTCCTGCCCTTTTCATTTTCTTTGAATTTTAAAACCTGTTTATCTCTAACTTTCATTCAGTTTTTCCACAGCTGCTGCTCTCCCTCCTATATTTTCACCATTTTCTGTTTTTATTTCAGATTTCCAACATCTGCAGTATTTCGAGTTTGCAAAACATATTAGACATTGATCAAAAGGATACAGGAATTTCTGCTGCATATAAACATTGCTTCTTTCTTCTCATAACAATTCATTATTGGAAAATTGCATTGAGTTATTTTAAATATGATTAACACAAAATATGATCTTTGCTGGCTAACCCAAACTGATTATTCAATGCTTCTTTACAAGTGCAATACCCAAACAACAAAGACTTTGTCCTTGTCCTTATTCCTTATTAACTTTATGTTTCCATATGTTTAACTATTGAATCTTAAGTTCAGATCCTTTCTTCCTGTGTCTTGGTTTTATATTAGTTGCACAACATACATTAAAAACCTTATGATACATACACTATATTTACAAACCACCGATTTGAATGATGCTTAATTCCAACAATTTTCAAGTCATGATTTATGTCATATATTATTTTAAAACTATTTGCAAGTTTCCCCTATAATGTTCAACTCAATTGCACCATGACCATGTTTCTTCTTACAGTACAATAGCTGGCTACATGATTTTGGAATAGGCTTATTTCCTTTTCCCCAATTATTTACCTCTGAATCTGAAGGATCTGAAAGGATTCAATAGTTCAACATATGGAAATGTAGAAATGTAAAAAAACACAATTAGAACAGTCCTTTCTATATTCATAGTGTGGAAATATGTGCTCTCACTCCCTAATGCAGGTGTCATAACTTTGAAATGGAGAAAATTTTCAGAAGTGCAATTTTTAGAGATCAGCTAAGGTCTTAAATTATAGGACATGGCAGACAAGTCAAGGTACAAATTCATCTACGTTCCACTTCAAATCTCATACTATCCTGGCCTGGAAATGCATCATCATCCATATATTTTCACCAGATAGATTGTAATAGTTCAAAAAGCAGCTCCCAACCCCATTTAACAGAAATTAAAGATGGGTAATAAATGCTGCCCATTACACAATGATTCTCAACTAATTTAAGCTTTTTTTTTGCTTGAGACCTTGTTTGATATTTCAGCTACTAAAAAAAAAGTAAAAGAAAATTCAAAACATCTTCTCAACTGAGTCAAATAGTGATTTTGAAAAACTAATGTTAGTTTCTCTCAATTGGTCATTTACCCAGTTGGACTCAGTTTTCTAACCACCTTCTTTCACCTCATTTCTTTTCACTGTTCAGTTTTAATCCAAAGCGTTGAGTGAATGGAGTTAAGTAGCACCTGCTGGTCAATGCAGTTCTGTATTATTGTCTCATGTTAACCTTTTCAGATAATCTTCCATGCGTAACTGATCTGGCTGAGTTGGACCCCAAACAGTCCAGCATCTGGAGTCTCTTGTGTCTCCACAGTGTGATTGACTCTTGACTGAGGCTTGGTTTCTATAGAAAGTGACCCATCTGACTCCCTATAATCTATAATGCTCATTAGTGTATGATATATCCTCCACTAGCTTGGACGGGTAGCTCCAATATTCAAGAAAGTCTACATCATTAAGGACAATGCAGTCTCGTCTATTAGCACTCCCTCCACTATGAGACCATGTCGCTGCAGTGTGAACCATGTACAAAATATGCTGCAGTTAATCATAAAGGTCAGTTTGACAGCACTTCCCAGGCATTTCACCTAAACACCAAGATGATCAAGGGCACTAGATACAAGGGAACACAACCACATGCAAATTCTCCTCCAAATCACAGATTCTGCTGGCTTGCAAAATATATCACTGTTCCTTCCTCATTGCTGGATCTGAATTCTGGATTCCCGAACCAACATGATTGTGAAGTGCATTTAACATACTGACTTGAACACCAGTTCAAGCTGGGTGGTTCACTATCACTGTTACGGTAATTAGCAAACAGCACAGTCAGCAACATCCACATCTGGTAGATAGACTTTCTCATGATAATTTTAGAATTACTCGACTGTATCTACATTTCTTTGTTCTGCAAGTTTTACAGATGAAGCAAAAGGATCTGTGAAGCTGGCATCTTAGACTAGTTAATAGCTCTTTTGAGGAACTGGCAGTCCTGGTGATCGCCTTGTTCGATACTGCATGACTTTATGAAGGCTGCTGCACTGGTCAGTAAAAGGTCAATGATGGGATTGACCATAGCACCAATTTAGAATTCAATTAGAAAAATATTTACACATGTTTACAATGCTATAGAATCAAAAATCAACAGTGAATGAGTAACTGAACTGGAGCCGGAAATGTGCCAATTAAAAATGATTTCTGAATCACCCATGTTTAAAAAATTCAATTATGATTGTGTCAGTTATGGCTCATTTCCTCTGAGTAAAAGGATCATGAGCTCATATTTTCAGAGACCAGACCACAAAATGAGTGCTGTACTGTGGGAATGTTGGACCTGAGGTGGCATCTTTCAAGCAAGAAATAACTAGTTTTTCTGTCTTCAGGTGAACTTAAAAATCCTGTGGCACTATTTGGAGCAGAGTAGTTTTTGTTGATCTCCTTGGCAACATGCCAGGCAAACATCACTAAAACAGATTATTATGACTGTTTTTGTGGGGCTTTGAAGTGCACATATCGGCTGCTGCAGTTGCAACATCACAGCAGTTCAAAAGTACTTAATGGGCTGTTCCTAGAACTCTAAATCCCTCTAATCCTATACCAAAGCAACTCTCAAGTCATCAATGTCATCATATGCATGTATGACAAAGTAATTTGTCCCTTTTTTTGGCCTTTATCTCCAAACCTAAATTGTGTTGCTTTTTTTTAAATCCCTCCTTGACCTCTTTTGACATCATTGATTGGCTGAGCAGATCTGTGTTTACCTGGTTCCATTCACACCTATTCAGTCATAGTCAAGGAATTGATTGGATTTCGTTTTGCACTTGCACGATTATCTCAGGTGTGCATTGAAGAGCTTCTGCTGCCCCCCCTTCTCTTCTGCATACTATCCCTTGCAAAATTATGTTTTCCAATTTATGCTGATCACCTCATTCCTACCTCACAGCCTTTCTTATCCTCTTCCTCATCTCTAAATGGTCAGTTTGTCAATAGATATTTCCTCTAAAATGGCTTCAAAGACGAAATATAATCTCTTCCTTTCCCATTACAAATACTTCTGAGCTATCAACCTCATCCCTCTCCCTTGAAAATACCTGAAACAGTTTGTTCAAAACAATCTGACCATTTTGAGCACTGGATCAAGCTCAACCCACAGACCACATCCAGTTGCTCACTAATAACCTACATTCAATTCTAGAACATCAGCCGACGCTACTCCTGCCTCACATATGCTGTCAAAACCCTCATCCACACTTTTAACATATGCGGAAATGTCCATTCCACTGCATTTCTGGTCAGACTTCCTTGTTTTTTTAAGTCATCAAAACTTTGTTGTCCACATCTCAACTCACACCAAGTCCTGTGTATCCATCGGGTAGAAGATACAGGAGCCTGAGGGCATGTACCACCAGACTTAAGGACAGCTTCTATCCCACTGTGATAAGACTATTGAATGGTTCCCTTATACAATGAGATGGACTATGACCTCACGATCTACCTTGTTGTGACCTTGCATCTTATTGTACTGCACTTTCTCTGTAGCTGTGACACTTTGTACTGTTATTGTTTTTACCTGTACTACGTCAATGCACTCTGTACTAACCCAATGTAACTGCACTGTGTAATGAATTGACCTGTACGATCAGTATGCAAGACAAGTTTTTCACTGTACCTTGGTACAAGTGACAATAATAAACCAATATCAACCCTGCTCAAACTATCACTTTTAGCTTCCATTAAAGCAACACAACTTTAAAATTCTGGTTTGTAATCTTTATTTTGCATGGGCTATGCCTTCACCGTCTGTGTAATCCATATAAGCCTCATTCATAATCTAGCTTCTTGATATCTCCAAATTTAAAATGCTCTATTGTTGCTGGAATCTTCCTGGAACTCATGCCATACCCATTTTAACCTTTTCTTCCTTAATGAGCTAAACCCTACTTTTTGACTAAGCTTTTGGTATCCTGGCCTTATAACTGTGGTCAGTGTAAATTTTTGCTTGTTAATGCTCCTCTGAGGCTTCTTGTGTTATTTTTGCCACATTAATGTAAGCTTTTGCTGGGTCCTTGCTACACATTAATTGGCTGCTGTGTCTCCAATAACCGTAACCACCCTTCAAAACTAGTTTATCAGCTGCAGTGAATATATATTTCTACATACCAGGTTAAGTAAGTGTTTCCTGAAAGACAACAGCCTTACTATTAGCTCTCTTTATCAAGTCTTGGGTTAAATCCCCTTTCAGATTGAGCACATAATCTAGCTAACATTTTGATACAATCCGATAAAACAAACTACTTTTGGAACAAAGATCAACCAAAATCAGATGCATTAGTTTTAAAACTCTATGCTGCTTATAAAACATCAACATTGCTTAGTAGTTAAATGAAGATGAAATATTGTTATATTTAGAGATGACATAAGCCCTAGTAACTTGAAGTTAGATAAATATTTTGAATTCTAATATCCTTTAATACTACAAAGGTGCTTTGGATTCAATGATCACAAACTGCAATAAAGCATATTTCCCCCATAAATTTTGCAAAAAAAATGCATTCCAATAATTGTCCACTCATCTCAAGCATTCTCCAAGGTCTCATTTGAGGGCTTTATTTATGGTACAGTACAATTCTTTCCTTTTGTGCCAATGCAATACAATAACATCTTAACTTTCATCTATTCTTGTTTATCTGCCTAAGCGGATCAAAATATAGTATAAAATTATTTCTCCATTCCTTAGAAATTCAGGCATTTTTATTTGCTCCATCATGTACTGTCTCAATTGAATTGCAGAGCTGCAAGGTATTTTCTGGGAATTAAACAATGCAGCAAGGAAACCTGGAAGAAAATTGCAGGGCTTGGAAAATAATTGTTTTGACATTCAGGAATCACCTAACAGGATAATGAAATTTTTTTCAATTGGTACAGGAATGCAGTGCAACTACGAATGAAAATCAGAACATTGCAGATGCTGGAAATCTGAAATAAAACAGAAAATGCTGGAACCACTCAGGTCAGGCAGCATCTGCGGAAAGAGAAACAAAGATAAGATTTCAAGCTAAATGACCCTTTGTCTGTTCCCATCCATCACTCCTGCTTCCTTCTCTAACTTGAGATTGCCTTTTTTAATTTTTCTCTCCCAGTTCTGACAAAGGGACTTCAAACTGAAACATTAACTGTTTTTCTTTTAATGGATGCTGCCTGACCTGCTGACTGTCTTCAGCTTAGTATACTATAAATATTGATTGCAAGGGGATGGAGGTAGGGTAGTTAGAGACAGGCGATTTGACCACAATCCAGGTACATGGCCTACAAAAAAAATGCTGACCCTACTCCACAAAACCAAATAACTAACTGCTCTTCTATAAGAGTCAATGTAGACACAAGTTTATGTTAAATAGTTCGCTGCAACTGAAACCCAGTTAATCAGGTATAAAAATGAGAAAAGCACTGAGACAACAGAGATAGTTAAAAAATAAATCAATTTACTGGTAAAGCTTATTAACAGACATACATTCTATCCAATTTAAATGAACTTTTAGATTGTAAACGTTTATGTTATTACAATACTTTTGTAACTAAATTCATGAAAAGTGTGTTGTTATTATGGATTTAGTGATAACATACCATAAAATTATCACTGTTAATCTGTATTGTTTTATGGTGTGCACAGCATAAGCACAATGAAGAACATGTACAGCATAATTTAGGTACCCCATTAAAAATATTGCTTTAACTGGTATTAGTAAAATCAGGTCAAAGCTGCAAATTGTTCTTCCCCATCTCCCATCACATTGTCCCTCCCCCTTAAAAACAAAATACAAGTAGATCACTCGAGGTGAGAAGTAGAACAGGTTGAAAGTACATTGAAGATGTAGTTGTCCACTCTCTTCATTTTACAAGGATCCTTCATGTACTAAATTACATATAAAAATGCAAGCCTAAATATACTTGTATCTTTAAAAAATTCACACAGGAATGCATTCATCAGTCTATGTCACTGTGTCATGGCAGAGACACAACCTCACATTTATGCTTTTATAATTAGTTTTTTTTCTGACCAGTTGGCATCAGACTCTCTGAAGGACAGAAAAAGAAAAAAAATTGAATGTACACTCACTCTTATGTGAATTGAACTTCACAATCTATTTTGTATTAGGTGTCCGTCACAAACATTAGGTCAACACTGAGTAAAACCTGAGCAAGAAAATACTTTTAAGCATTGTTTTTAACATCTGGATGAGTAACCGTCCTGCTAGAATTTGGTTCTTTACTCCACTGGCTGGTCTGCAAGGTCAGTTTAATTTCATCTTTGTTCTATAGATAAAGTACCACTGGAAAAAATCCCATTGTCTACTTGAACTTTCTTTATGATGAGCTTAAAACTAATTGTGTAAAGTCACAGCCAAACCCAATTCTGTTCTCAGCCAATGGCATACAGATTTCCAACTGAATGGTAAGTGAATACTGAGTGAGGTATTACCATCTTATTGGTTATGGTTTAGGAGTGAAAAACAAGACTAAATCAGCAGAGTAAGGCTCAACCTTGCTAGATATCTTGTAGGGTCACAGCATCTCTGACACAAAGTACAACAATTCTTACTGATTCTGAGAAAAGTATCTTTTTGGCCCTCACACCAAGATGACACCCAAGTAACTCATGCTTCCAACCACATGTACTGAGCCAAGGCATAGGCAATTGCTCATTTATTTTTAATCCTGTGCCAAGAAAAATTCTCTGCAAAACTCTAACCATCGAAGTTTAATAGGATGAGGAGAGTTCAAGGTGCATTAGGGATGCCATCATTTGAAAAATGACAATGATTCTTTCAAGGTAGATCTCGATTTCTATTTCCAGTTTCCTTCACATGCTTAAGAACCATAAAGTACAAGTTTTTAAAAAAATATATAGGTTCTCCCCAGGTTGCGAACACCAATTTAAGGACACCTGTACATACAAACAAGCTGACTTACTAATTATTGACCTTCTGAAAATTTTCAAACAACTTTTGAAACAAGCTTCCTCAACTCTATAGCAGAGCATCACAGGTGAGTGTGAAGTGAATCAAGTGATTTGGAGTTAGTCAGTGCAGTTGGAGCCCAACCATGCAGCTGTATGCTGTTGAGGCAGAGGCAATTAGTGGTTTGAGCTGCTGTGCCAGCTGTTCCAAGGTCTGTTTGGGGATAGATTTGCCAGCTACTGCAGGTTGCAGGTGATTTTTTTTAAATCACAGCTGAGCAGGGCATTCCCCTGGGCTTTTGGGAGACCTGCAGAATCGATTTGCCGGCTGCTGTGGGGCTGCAAACATCTTCTTCTGGATGGCAATGGAGCCCCCCTCCTCTCCCCCCCCCCCCAACCACTCAGCCACAACAATAGGGGGGCTGGGGTGAGCCAGGCAGAGCTGGGAGCACCAAGCACTCACTTGCTCAATGAGTCAGTGAGGTCAGCTGCTCTTCCTGTGCTATTTTGCTCTCCCATCACAGCTGCTTCTATGATCCTCCCATATACACTGTTTTTGTTCATTCCCGATTTACAAAAAATCCGGGTTTGAACAGTTCTCCAGAACGGAACCCCTCCATCATCTGTGGACTGCCTATAAAGATTGCTTCTATTTGTGATTGTGAGGGGCATGTAACAGCATTTTCCTGCATTCTACCTAATGTAAGTTGCAATGTTTGGTGATCATATTAACCTGGATTTTGCTGACACAGACTTGCCAGCTGCTATTCCTAGACTTACCTAATCTGAATGTGCTGACCCAAAAGCTTCCCAGAGTCCGATGCTGAAACTCTGAGCAGCAACATAGCTTAGAATGATACAATAGAGAAACTAATCTGAATGCCTTTGACAGCTGGTGAAGTCCTAATCCTCTCACCCACAGCTCTGCAAACTGAAAGACATCAGGGTTTCTAAAATGTTCCTGATCGTTTTTGACTTTCAGTTACATTTTAAACTTGTTACAAATGAGAAAGAACTTTAAAAAGTAAACTCAACTAAAAACACCTTTAAATATATAGACATTAAACAAACCAAAATAATTTAAAAAGGAACACCTATTTTTCACTGCAGCCTACAATCTCCATTGAAATCAATGCACTGCGGACCTGTACCAAGTCTATCTTGGCACTGGATCCACAAGCTGATTCAGTGAATCACAGCAAAATCCAACTCCAGCACTGTATTCCATAGGGAATCCAGCAATGGACCCACTAAAAGATGAAGTGACAAATTTTGCTAAGGACTTTTGCATTTGGGATTTATCAGCAAAATACATGCTGTGATATTCCATGCAGTTTGCATATGAAGCAGCCTCTCACATTCATTGATTATCAGCTTCAGTTTGGTTGATATCCAGGATGCTGCTTTCAACACACCTCCGTTGGCACTAAATTTCCAGGCAAGAGGACTATTGTGACATTTATTGGCTACATTGTACACTACTAACCACTTTGCTGAAAACTGTCGGATACACTTAATGCCTTTTTCTCGAGACTACAACTTTCTTAACTAAATAAACCCAAGACTAGGATTGGATGGCGGGTAGGGGACAGACAACTGAGCTAAGTCACAGAGGTTCTAGACCTTTATGATAGAGGAAGCAGGGGACTCCAAATGATTGAGGAAAACGATTTCTTCAACCAAAAGTGGAAATGCTCCAATAGTGTGTGCTTGGTTCCTGGAGAAAACCAGCACTGGCTTGTATGGTTCTGTATGACACTGAATGATGCCTTGCCTTGAAGATACATTCAACTAATGTAAGCTTCAGTCTCTGCATCAGAAAATATCTCCTTCAGCAAATCAGCAAGCTGTGTTACAGAAACAGATTCTCCAGTCAACTCCAACAATTCTTTAAAGGCTGATCATATTCCACTAAAATTCATCTCTCCTTCTTACTTTACGTACACTAACATTATCACTTGAACTTGAATCACAGTAGGATTCTTTAATCGTCATGATGAATGCCAGGGCAGGAGAGCCGGAACTTTCCTTTAAAAAAAATCTGTGGTTAACAGCCACTGCAACAGACAACATTCACTGTAACAGATTTTAGATTCAGAGTAACTGCTCTCACTACATTATCCCAACAATATATCTTCATCCCACTTTCAAAGGTGATCTGTTCTTGAGCCAGCAATCTTAAATGCTCCCTCTGTGCTACTGAATTGTATATGGACTGATGACCTAGAACTGAGATAAAGCAAACTGATAAGTTACCCTTACGATCTGAAAAGAGAATGCACCACATTCCTGCCTAAGTTGAACTCATACCCTAAAGTAAATGATTCTACTGTTTTCTGATATCATGCAAAAGGAATGAAATGCATTCTTCGCCAAAGGCCAATTCTGTAAAAAAAAGTGCACTGGCTAATATGAGACTGTATCCAAGTCAAATCATGCATCAGTTGATATGCATTAGGAACTGATTTAACATAATGTTGTCAATGAAGTCTGGATGGGAAGTTTCAGGAGGAAATGATTATCAAAGAGAAGATACACCAATATAACAGCTGAATTATGGAAGATACAGTATGAAATATTTTATAAAAAAACGTAGTGGGAGTATGCCTCCAGAATTTAGAGGAATAGAAATTCACCTTTTCCTGTATGTACTGTATTCAGCAATTGTCTGTAATATATGCAAGTCCTGAAGAAATGTTTTCACCATACTATGTACAAGTACATAATTGTATCAGAATTAAAGTTTGGCAGTAGCAATAAACTGGTCTTTTGTTAGTTTTCCCAACATTAAAGATAACCAATTATGTAACTAAATTTAAATTTGTTACATCTCAGTAGGCCCAGGCATTTGAACAAAAAAAAGCAATGAACAGAAGCAGCCAGAATAATTGTTTTTTTTAGAATATGGGTAAGCATATCTATTAATTTAAAATGTAAACATTGCCACTGCTTATGTCCTCCCGTTTGCTTGTGGCTGTTAGGCTGAACATGGCATTCCTGAACAAATGATAATGGCAAATATCAGAATGGGCACCCCTCTAAGAAAAACACTGCTTCAATCCATGTAAATTGTAATAGTGGTTGCTTAAAAATGAAAGATTAAAAAGATTCCCTTTACACATTTATTAGACGGGTGGTCCCTTTGAAAAGCTTTTGTTGCAACAAATAGTTTTTGTTACCAACTTGTGTCCGAATATTGCCAACATCAGCAACAGTGACAAGTCATATTCAAGAATGCATACTTAAGTTTTTAAATACTTCCCAACTATTGCATCAACTAACTTACACTACAGCTTATTAAGGCATCTCAGAAGTCTGGCTGCTTTTACTCATTGTGAGACTTATCTACCAGAGATCAAAATGCATTAAAACCATTTTGCACATATTCCTTATTATTCACATGACAGAGATCAAGATATTGAGTTCAATTGACCTCAGCATGGCGTATTGGCTAAACATTACATCAAACCGAAGACAGGTCTTCCATGCAGGCATAAAGGCAACCAAAGTAAAAAGATACTTTCTTCAAGTAGGCCTGTAAGGACAACACTGCTCTTACGTGATTAAACAGCACCTTGTACAGCTTCTTTCTAATATCTGCAAAGAATTTTAAATATTCCAAATGTTAACTAGCTTTCACGACCAAATTCAGCAAGTACTTAATTGTGCCAAAAATGATACAGCACAAACTAGTTATCTTTAGAGTACATACATGCCTTAATTTTGCAAAGTGTAAATCTTGACAGTTATGCCATTCCAAACTCATGCACTTCTTATAACAAACCACATAGCCTAGATTATGTAAAGAGATCCTCTAAAACTACCTTGATTCTGAAATAGGTCAAATACGTGATCATTTTTTTAAACCTTGTTCAATTCAGAGCTATCATAGAAACAACAAATACAATTATGAACAAAATGGTTCAGGGATACAAAAATATACAAACTATCCCTCCCAAATATCTCTTCAATATGTCACCGACATTGTGATGAGTCAATTTCTTTTTTTAAAAAAAAGAGCAAAATCGTTGTTAGTGTGGCCCTTCAGTGCCAATTGCGAGCCAATGCTCAAAGCTTCAATCAAAAACTGAATAATAATTTCCAATAAACCATGTAAAGAATTATCTTGGTAAATAATTGAAAAGTAGAATCCATGCACAAATAACGTAGCTTTGACCGGCTTCTCAGTAAGGACAATGATCAAATTTAGGACTTAATTTGGCATTTGCCTTGGCACACTAAAATACAAATTAAAACTATTTACCAGAAAGTAACTAAAATTCTGAAAGGGTAAATAAAACTCATGCAAATAGCAACTTGCATTTTGTACAACATAAAATAACTATAAATGCAGTCTCCAAAACTGCAGCCTTTTTCCAAGCAATCAGGACATTTAAAAACATTTGCACTGCTTCAACATGCACAAAAATATTAGATTCACGAGCAATATTAACATTTCACATTATGAACGATTTGGAAATGAAGCAACTTATGGAATGAAACCATAAGATACAATTTTCTATGAGGTGGGGATGGTAAATCATGTTGATTGATGAGGAAGCCACTGATTATCCATTGGTCTGCGCAGAAGTTCTTCCACATGTCTGGCAACATCCATTGTATCATCAAGGTCAAAATCACCATCAGGATCAAGCATGCTGTCTGGGCTGAATAAAAGAAAATCATGAAATATTATAAATGTGGGTTTGATTTTCATTAGGGCAATATTATCTGTAAAAAGAATTTTATTTCTGTTGCATTTTCCAAAATGCATCTTTGCAAACAGAATTTGTAAAAACAAATTGTTTCTTCATACATCCCAAATTGAATATATCAACAACTTGCATTTATACACTTTTATTTTAGGACACTGCCCCATGCCACTTTACAAAGAGCAATCAGTTATAAACAGACACTATTTCAAATTAGATGAGATGGGGATGAATTAAAAGTCAAAGCAAGTTGCATCGGTGACCAAAGACAATGTCTTCGTTCTTCAGAATATTTAGCTACAGGAGATAGTGCCTTATTTAGGACTGAATGTTGGTCAAACCATCTGATCTCACAGTAGTAGATGGGTTGACTGAAAATGGGGATGGAGATTGTAAATGGGTTTGACATAAATTTTCCAATCCTTCCTATATACTGCAGAGTGCCAGAGGAAAGAAAAAAATGGGAAGGACGATATCCTTAGCAACTATACACAGGTCAGTTTAATCTGTGCAGAGCGAAGCTTTTCAAAACAATCACAAGAAAACAGGGGGCACTTGGAGAAATTTGAGTTGATAAAACAGCCAGCAAGGAATTGCTAAAGACCGACTGTGTTTGACAAACCTGAATGAATTTTTTGATGTGATAGAGAAGGTTGATGAAAGGACTATATAGCAGTCATCTATGTGGATTTTCAGAAGGTGCTTAATAAAGTTCCGGATTAAAGGCTGGAGGATGTTATACAGTTGAGTTCTCCACGGGCAAGTACCTGGACCATAAACTGACCTGCCTGTAGTTTCTAGGGATGTCATACTTCCCATTTTTCCTGACCTTTGGCACCTTCCCTGCATGTAGGGAGGAGTGGAAAATTATGCCTTTCAGTAATCTGCACCCCATTTTACAATATTAATGACTTGGATATTGGTGTGCTGAGTAAAGTTTAAGACTGCAGATGACACCAAACCTGGTAAACAGTGAGCCTAGTTAAAGAATACAAAAGGATGCAGATAGGTTATCGAAGTGGGCAGCACCAAATTTAGACTGAATTGCTATATTTTGGCAGAAAGAACAAGCAAAGACAACACAGATTAGATGGTACGTTTCTATATGCTGCACAAGTACAGAGGTGGCCAGGTATATGTATATTAATCTTTCAAAGATGACTGGACACCTTGAGGTGCTTATATGTAAAAGACTACCAAGAGGAAAGCTCACACGTTAGTGCATTACTTATATTGCTTTACTTTGATCATTTCGTGTGATTAATTAAATGATCAAAGAAAAAAAGAGGTGGGATCCTGAGCTTCATAGATATTATAAAAGAAGGGAGGCTACGCTGAATGTTTATAAAACACTGGCTAAGCCACAAATTAAGTAGTGTCCCCAATTCTGGTCATCATCCTGGAAAGGTGTAAAGGTGCAGAACAGATTTAGCAGGATGTTACAGTTAATGCGAAATTTCATCCATGAGGTTAGAAGAGTGGAGTTTCTTTCTGTTGGAGTAACAGAGGCTGTGATGAGATTTGAGAGAGGCATGCAAGATCACGTCAGGCTTAAAAAGAGCACACAGGTAATGTTCTAATCATGAACCCAAGGGATATCATGGTGGGCCAAAGGGCCTGTTTGTGCTGTATGGTTCAAAAGGGATGGGAAAAGATACAGAGCTGATGTGAGGATGCAGAACACATTTTATCTAATGAATCTGAACAAAACCAGAAAATAATATCAATTTATGACAGGTTATGTCAGTAACTGTGGACAAAGATTATGGCTGGCCTACGAAACGATTATTAAAATTAAAATTCTATAACATTTAATTTTGTCTTTTGAATCCAACTTAACTTCAATCACCCATAATCTAACAAGCAATACTGTGGCATATGAGCCTTTCTTTTGATAGCATTTTTACATCTAGTACAAGTTGCCAATTAGTATTACAGTGAGGAAGTGCTGTACTATTGGAGGTACCACCAATTAAATGACATATTAAACTGAGGTTCTGTTTGTCAACTTCAATTATTTAGAAGGTATAAAACATTCCTTTGTATTAAGGTTTGAGTGACATCTGATCTATAGAGACCAATTTGTGGGGATTCTTTGAAATAAATTAGTTTGCAGTCAGTCTATTGTATAATTAAGTAGCTTTCTATTTTTAAGAAGTCCACATACTTTATTGCATGATAATGCTTGCTTTAATAAACTAGCTTGCATATTAATTGGAAGTCTGTTTGGATCATTTGATTTGAAACAAAAAGGAAGCCTTTCAGACAGCAGAAATATTGGTTTTGATGCCCATGGAGTGAACAGCAGGTATTGGGGAAGAGTCAGAGTCATACAGCAAGGAAAACGCCCTTTAGCCCAACTTGTCCATGCCAACCTAGATGTCTGCTTTAGAGGGCTACTTTAAAAAGCATGGGTCTGCATGATTGCTAATATCTCTGATGCAGAGATCCAAGAGGAAAGGATTTTCTAACAGGGCAACAACAAGAATGTAATTCATGAATTTGTCACACTTGTCTTGAAACAGTTGATGTGCTTATGACTGACAGATAACCCATTATGGGTATTGCTTTATGTTATAGGCATACTTTAATTTTAATATATACCATTTGTTATGTCATTACGTTACTCATTTATACACAGATGTTCCATGACTTCCATGACACCTGCACTTCCAAGAGAATTTGGAACAAATATACACATTGTAAGCTTAAAGTGAAACTATCAAATACATTTCTTGATGGGATAAAAATTATATCATTTGGATAAAAATGGGCAATTAAAAAAAAACACGAGATCTCTCCTGAACTGTTTGAACAAAAGTCCTCAAAATAGTAATAATTGGAAAAGACAGCTTACTTTTGTGGGTAGAGGGGATACTGTGGTGGGTGACCAACTGCAGGTGATGCTGCTGGTTCCATATAGGTACTACTTGCTGATGTTCCATCAGATGATGCTGTAGCAAATCTGCAACAAGCAAGGTGATCAGTTCCAACCAGTACAGTAGTTGATTGAATTATCACTCTCTTCGCCCCCCCCAACCCCCCCGCCACCCGACAAGGTACTTGCAAATATTGTAAATGCAAATTTATTGGACCATAAAATTTTCGTGACCAACTTACCAAAATCCTAACATGCCATGTTCCTCTACTGAGGTAAATATTTGGGAAGATCTCTGCAAAGATCCCACATTATGAATGATCAAATTATTCTCCCTATAGCTATTTCAATAAAAATAAATAATGCTAGTTTAGTAATGGGCTATATTTTAAATAACAGAAAATGCTGGAAACACTCAATCAGTATTTGTGGAAAACATTAATGAGCAAACAAACTAGGAACTGCCTTAGGCCATTCGGACCTTCAAAACTGCTCTGCTCTTTAATTGAATGCTCTGGATGTAATCTCAGCTCCACATTCCCATCGACCTTCAGTAGTCTTTCACCATCTTGCTTATCAATTATCTAAAATTTATGCCTTAATATTATTCAAAGACTCTGCTTCCTCCAGCCTCCAATAAAGAGTTGCAGAGACTTATGACCCTCAGAGAAAAAATGTTGCCTCAAATATGTTTTAAAATGGACAACCATGTATTCTAAAACAATGATTCCTGATTCTAGATTCTCCCACAATACAAAATATTTTCTCTACATGCAACAAGTCAAGACTTCAGGACACAGTGAACACAATGGCACAGCTAGTAGAGCCACTGCCTCTCACTACCGGTGATCCAGGTTCAATCCTGGCTTTGGGCACTGTCTGTGTGGAATTTAAAAGTTCTGCCTACAACTGCCTGGGTTTCCTTTGGTTGATCTGGTTTCCTCCCACATCCCAAGAGGCGTGGAGCTTGGTAAATTAATTGGCCACTGTAAATTGACCCTGGTGTGCTGTTCAGTTGTAGAATCTGGGGGGAGTTAATGAGAACGTGGAGAGAACAAAAATTGGGATTAGTGTAAGTGGGTGGTTCATGGTTGGCACGGACCAGGTGGACTGAAGTGCCCGTTTCTGTGCAGCATCAACAAATCTGTGACCTATTTCAATCAAGCCTCCTTTCACTTGTCTAAACTCCAGCGAATACAAACCTGGCACCTCCAACTTTTCCTCATATGACAACCTTCCCATTCCACGTACCAGTCTAGCGTATCAGCTCTGAACTGTATTCAATACATTAACCTTCTTCATTAAGAAAGACATCTAGTACTCCGGATGTGGTCCTATGTAACTAATGCACAACTTCCCACATTTGTATTCAATTTCCTAAGCTGTAAACAATAACATTTTGTTGACTTATTTGCTGCATGCTAGCCTCTTGAGAATCATGTACTAAGACACCCAGATCCTTATGCCTCTCGGGGATCGACAATCAGTATTTAGATAATATGCTTCCTTTTTTTTAACCAAAATATACAATTTCACATTTACCCACATTTTACTCCATGTGACAGATCTATTCCCACTCAATTAATGCATCTTATCTTCACAACTTAGTGATCTTTGTGTCATGAACAAATTTAGCAATTATATCTTTGGTGCCTTCAGCTAAATATATATTATATAACGAAAAGCTGAGGATCCAGTGCTGATCCCTGTGGCATACCGCTTGACACATCTTCTCAACCCCCCCAGAAACATTTTTGCCTGCTCTGTTTCCTGTTAGCTAGCAAATTTTTATCCACACCAATGTTACCTCCTGAGCTTTTATTTTCCACAAGCACCTCTGATGTGGCACCTTATCAAATGCTTTCTGAAAATTTGGTCTTCCCCCTTGTGATTGATAAAAGGTCATTGATCTGAAACCCTAATCCTTTTTCCTCTCTCCACAGATGCTGTCTGACCTCATGAATATATTCAGCATTTTGTTTTTATCATCATCTTGGCTATGTAATAGAAATACAAAAGCATAATTAATTAGATAGTTAATGAATAGAAAAGGTAGATGATAAAAATCCAACAGACAATTTGTAGAGAACTTGGGTATGAAAGTAAAACAAAGTTTATGTGTTCTTGAACATGTCATTGCAATACTTACTCTGGAACCACTTGTTTGATCTGTGGTTTTACATATCCATCTACTGCTTTTGCTGCAATTGAGGATAAACAGACAACCAAAATTATTAACATATTAATACTTGGAGAGCTTTAAACATTCTAAATAACTAAGATACTTTAAATCTTTGCTACAGAAATAAAACATGGCCATGATCACTTACACCATAACTTTATTGTTTGATTTAAAACATGATTGCTTTGAAGTGCATAAGAGAATTAATGAAATATTATTAGTTTTGTAGATGATAATTCAAGCAGCTACAAAATTATCAAAGTAATAGCATCTGTTCACAATAGTGATTAATCACATGCAGTTTATAGGACTGGTTTCATTTTCTCTCCTTGGAGTTTCTCATGCATCACAAACCACTACATGTTCAAGTAATAAAAGAATTGATACTTACACAATGGTGGTGTATAATATTTAGAAAACACATCATCTTTGGGTCTGTCTGGGTACAAATACAGCAAATGATTGAGATCACTGATACGATCTGCCAGCGATCGAATTGAAAAATCTTTGGTTGTGTATGGCATAAGATTCCAAACCATCCTTTCTCCTGTAAAAAATTACACTTTAAAGTTAATACATAATTTATGCTTTAAGAGAAGCAGCACAGTATTTTTATAAACTAACTATGTAGTCTAATTTTCTAAAAATGCTTCAAATATTGAACACAAACAGCAGTTTCATTGAACCTTTGCAGTGCACATGCCATTCATATAACCTCATGATGGTTGCAGTTACAAGTTGTCCCTGGGTAATGAATGCGTTTCATTTTTACAGATATCTGCAAGTAAATTTTGTTCATAAATTAGAAAATACATTAAAGTCACTCGATATGGTAACCATACCTCCACATTATTGTAATGAATGGCATCAAAAGCACACAACACTGATAAGAAGCAACAATTACGAAAAGTGAAGAGAGAGAAGAATAGTTCTGTCTTTCGTAGAAATGAATGTATCTTCATAAATCAGACTACCAAATTTAATATTATGGAAGCTTGTTCATATGCAGGGAGTGTCCATAAATCAAGCGTTCTTAACCCTGAGACGGTCTGTATTCAACAGATTAGAATACATTAAACTAATTTTTATTTCAATAAATCATCTTTGCACAATTATACATCTAAACATTTTAACATTTAATCAGAAATGGCTTAAAAAGTTAATTCCGTAACAGCTGCTGCAAGAGACAGAAGTTAAGGACACAGACACTTTCCTATGATCACACCTGCTTTGTTGGGATTATCTGCTACCCACGCTATTGTAATCCCTCCAATCTCTGAGTCACTGAATCGCAGCAGAAAGGTTCCATTTGGCTTGGAAAGCAGCATATCTTGTGCCTGTTGCTTGTTTACAAACCCCAAAATTGCCCTGCATGAAGCACAAGTGAACATTCTGATAGTACTAGAACTTCATTTCAAATAAAATACACAAGTTGTTTCGCAAAAATTATTATCCAAACACTACACTGTTCCTTACACTATTGATTTTTTTTTCACTATGCATTTATTCCTGTCAGATGATTAATCAGAAATAAGCAGTAACTGTTATCATCTTTGCCAATATTGCATGAATGAAAAAAGAAAAATAAAGTCTTCAAAAACTGAAAATTACTTTAATGTGATTGGCTTGCTGTGTGTTCAAACACAGGAACATGTAGATCTGGCAAAGGCAGACATAGTAAAACAGTTACAGTTTTACAGAAATTACCCATCATTCCAATGAGGCTTCAGATGCTTTTTTGTCAGCTCCATGACTCCATCAAACCACTGCCAGAATGTGAAATTTCGACCAGGTAAACTTTCCTTTAAGAAAAGAAAATCAAAACGTTTCTAAAAGTATCCTATTCACCTTTATGTTTATTCCTCCATCTTCAAAATGAAACTAGCAATCTTTGGGTAATTTCTAGCAAAACCAACTCTACAGCAGTTGCCTAGACCAATTTGTGAGTGCATCGGAAAGATCTCAGGTAAAAAACAAAAGCAAAGCTCCCAGATATGCTAATTTGAGCACTACAAACTTCAAAGAATAATTGATAATGACCAGTTAATACATTTGCATGATATTGACTGAGGGATAAGTATTGGCTCCAACTCTGGCAATTCCTCCCTTGCTATATTTGGAGTACTGGCATGGGCCACTTATATCCAGAAGATAATAGTTGGGTTTCAATTGAACAAGTTATCCAAAAGTGGACATCTCTGCATTGTATCAGGAACTTCAGACTAGACTGTTGTCTTTTAGACTCTGGAATGTGACTTGATGTCAAAACTTCTTGACTCAAAATTAAGAGTGCCAGCACCTGGATCATGGCTAACACTTCAAAGAAATAGCATGAAAACAGTTGAAATAAAAGAATATTACCATCTTAAAAAGAGCTGTAAAGATAGGATTCAAGGTGATCTATGTCAGTATGAAATGAGGTGATTGGATGTATATGGAAAGGAAGATAGGACAGTTGGATTTCGTAATTACTCTCTATTTTCTCTCTACATTTCCTCTTCAGTCAACAGTGGCTTTGCAGAAGCCTTTGCTCACGTTTCACCTTATGGCTTGCTGAACTGAACTTTGAGAACTATTTCTGCACTTGGAGTTTGGGAATTTGCCACACACACACTTCAAGTTTAGTTTTGGGGTTAATGTTTAAGATCTAACATTTTTACTCCTAACATTCTAACATTTTTACTTTTATTTTTCTTATTATCATAAGTAGTTATTAATAAAATAGTTTTTTTAACACTTATACATGACTCGGTGTGCTTCTTTTGTTGCTGGTACATGACATTACAAACTCAGGACAAGAATGAAGACTGTCAGTAAAAGTGGAGAAGGAATTAACTATGACGGTCACTATAAACTAAGAGAAGAGTGTAACATAATAAAAAGTGCCACAGTGAATGTTGACAAGAGTAAAAAATGTTATCTTGTACTAGCAATTAGGGAAAGAAATCAGCAACTGTGAAATCAGAGGAAGGTTGAAAAGATTGCCAGTATTAAGTGCACCATAGCGGGGTAGAAAAGTATGAGCAAGGAAGTGGGAATGAGGAAAGGCTGAAATGATTGTCACTTTTACAACTTCGTAAATATTTTATCAAATGTTAATGATAAATATTGTACCAATGAACACTCAATTTATCAGAAAGGAATGTGGAAATAACATTGTATTACAATTTTCTCTTCAAGGGTATTAAAATATGGAACACAAGTGTAGCCAAAATATAAACAAGTTCATTACATCTCTGCTGCAATTTCAATTTTTAGGTCTATGGAAGGGCTGGTTTCCCCATTGTTAACTTTTCTGGAACTGTGCAAGCCAGCGTTCAAAAGTCTTTCACATTGGCATGTACACAACAAAAGTTGCATAATGGCTAAGATAATTTCTTACCCTATTAAATTGAGACCAGGATATGGTCATGTTACTGTAATCATCTGGATGAATGGCCGAACTGCTGAATGCTTTCTGAGCCAGGAAAACAAGATTTTCTTCTGACAATCCTCTGTTGCTCTGAACCTCTGCTTTGAATTTCATATTGAGAGCCTCACATAACTGTGGCCAGAGTACTTTATCAGGAACGACAAATGGGACTCTACCCTGAAATAGAAAACCGATATGAACTAATGAACATTTAAGATTTTCATTTTAACACAATAACAGATCAGCCATTCAATGAAAACAGTGAAATTCTAAATAGGCACATACAGGGAAAAAAACCAAGCTGTTTAATAAGTAATTTGTTAACCAAACCAGCTAAGATAAATGACCCATCTCATTTGAGGTTAAATTTAAAAAGAATATACAATCTGAAGTTCTGTGCGTTATTTGGAAAGAGAAGTAAATTCTCTTTGCCATCTTTATTCTAATCTTGTAGAATTAAAAAAAAACTCTAATTAATGATGAGTTCAGTGCCAAGTTTATTACTGAGATGATGAACCTGGAGAGGGATTTGATATCAAGCCCCTCTGGTTACATACATGTTAGAAGAATATATCAAGCTGTCAGTTGCTCTGGAATCAGATGTCTCAAAAGAGGATTATAGCTTGGGAAATCTGTATACATCCTTACGGCTTAATTTGATGAGCAGTACAGATCCTCAAAAATTGCTTCTAGTCAGTAGGAAGCAATATGTTTTAATTAGTTATCAAAAAGGCTATTTTGTTCTAGAAATTGGAGAGTGTTGCTTTGAATAGAAGTGTCCTCCTTAATGATTATTTTACAAGTCTTCTATCAGTTAAAACTCAAAATACCTTTTAAAGATATTTTTTCCACTGATAATTTTGCAAATAAAACACAGGATTGCGCAACTTTAAAATAAAATGGTTAATTTTGTCTTACTAAAGCCCAGATACTGCCTAAATTTAAATGTTTTTAATAAATTGAGGGTTGCTTACATGTGTGTACACACTCATTGATCTACATTCACTACAACCCTTTTTCTATGAGCTTTCCTATAGACTTATACAATATTAAACTCAACACAAGACAAATTATATTCAACTTACTGGCTCCGCAAATGCATTATCCCAGAGTACAGTGGCAGTGGCATTGTTGTCTTGGCTGCCATGAACTATCACTACCACTGGAAGTGACAAAGTCTGCCAGAAAGGAAACAATCACTTGGACATTAATTAGATTCAACAGCATAAAACAATTTACTGTTAAAATCTCTCAGCAAGTTCTGTACACAACATACCTTAACCTGAAACACTAGTTCATTTCCACCAACACTGAACTGTGATTCAAAAAGAATTGTGAATTTTTCTTCTGTGACTGACTCTGCTCCACGTCGATCAGAACGCTTGATTCGTTTCAACGACTAAGACATAATTAAAATTAAGGTGGCATCAAGATATTTGTATGTTATGAACTTCTACAACACTATCAGAATTTATGAAATAAACATATAAATTCCCTTCCTATTTTCTTTATAAAAATATGGACCCTTGCATTTGACTCATTCTGTGCACCCAAAAATATTTTACTAAAAAGAATCTTCCATCCACTTCCTATTGTTTCTCCCACCACATTGAAGAAGTGTTTTTGTGGTTAACTTGATGGACCATACATGCAGAGACACAGATTCAAATCCCATCACAGCACCTGGGGAAATTAAATTCAATTCAAATGTGGAATTAAACCTGGAATTAAAATAGCAACTGTAAAATATATTGCCAAAACACCCAACTGTTCCATCCTGATGGACTGCAGACTCACTAATATGGTTGAGTCTTAACTACCACCTTAGCTTAGCAGAAATTGGAGACGAATAATAGATTATGGCAGCACCAGCAACATCCACGTGCCATGAATGAACAGAAGTCATGAAGGAATATGATCATGGCACTTCAAATGATACAGCTCAGATCTTTTGATAACATTTAGGTAGCACAGTGGCGTAATTATACAGCCACTGCCTAACAGTGCTAGAGATCTCGGGTGTTCTCTGTGTGGAGTTTGCACATACTCCCTCAGGAGCTTTGCTTTACCCCCATTTCTCAAAGACATGTGGGTTGTAGGTTAATTGGCCACAGTAAATTTGCCCTTGGTGTGTAGCCTAGTGGTAAGTGAATTTATTAGAATATGGGGAGAATTTTAAAAAATGAGATAAAGAAAGTAACTGGCCTCCAAATCAACTGCAACTGCAGTAGGGATTCCAAATGTTGTACTGAAGATTTTTACTTACCATATTTCTAAAGTTGGCACTTAAGGTTCCCGTTGCTTGATGGTACTCCATAACACAACAGTTGTTTAATATTTCACCACTGCTGTCACTACCAGAAACACAAGAAAGAATTCAGTGCTGGTATTCCTCGTATTCCTTCCTAGCATACTTCTATTTCCTTCTCTTGTCTTATTCAATACACACCTTCCTTTATGTACCTCTCTTTTACACTTCTACATGCTGGCATCGATCCCCTTAAATTAGTTATACCCTCCCAACCATAAGTGAATCTCTCCTTGAGGACACGGATCCCTGTCCTGTTGAAATGCAGCCTTTGAACAGATGCCTCCTGTCCCAGAACCAGTCAAAATACCCCATGAATTTGAAGCCTTCGACCCTGCATGATGCCTCAAGCTGCACACTGATCATCCTTATTTCTACTCCTTATGGTGCAAGGCACTGCAAGTAATCCAGAAAATACTAGCTTCAAATTTCTAATTTTTAAATTTCCCCCAGCTCCTGAAAGTCTCATCATAGAACATAAATATCCAGCTCATATCAATGATAAGCCCTCACTCCTTCCATCTACAAAATATTCTGCACCCTCTCTGTGATGGCAACCGAGTGTCCTTATCAAGCAGGACTCATTGACAAAAGGGTTGAAGAAAAATGTCTTAGACAGATAGTTACAAATTTTAGGTTTAGGAGGAAAACAGGAACAAGTCAGAAATATCAAGTACAGCACTTGGATAGGTACATGAAGGGGCAGGGCTCAGAGATATATGGGCCGATCGCAGCTGGGTAGGCACCATGGTTGGCATGGACTGGTTGGGCTGAAGGGCCTGTGTCCGTGCTGTATTGGTCTAGGACTCTAAATTAATCAGAGGATATTTGGAGAGCCAAAAATGATTCTTGCAAAAATTGTGTATAATTTATGTTTAATTTGTTTTTCTTGTGAATGCTGCTTATATGATGTTATGTACCTGTGATGATGCTGCAAGTAAGTTTTTCCATTGCACCCGTGCATACATGTACTTGTGCATATGACAATAAACTCAACTTGACTTGATTAGTGTAGTCCAAGGTAAAGGATGTCATAAAAGATGAACAAATGAAAAGAATAGTGAGGGAGTAGGAAGGTCATAATTTTAAGGAAGGAAATGTTTAATAAAGGTTCCCACATGGTATACTTTCTTTAAAAATCCAAGACGTAAAATTGAGGATCAAGAAAACTACAGACAGGAAATATTCAAAAGAAAAATTAAAAGTAACTGATGGGACTTAAAAAAAAATTCATTCAGCTTATATAGCCTGAATCCCAGAATACTGGACTTTGTGAGGAATTACCAATGCCACAACTGCGACTGGAAGATAACGGATATCATCCTAACTTTCTGAATGGGGTTAAGCAGATAGTAAATAGTAAATGAATGTTCCACAAATGTACAAAAAACTCTAGAGTCTACAATACAGGGCTCAGGCTAACTTAGGAATTAGTAGAATATATTCACAATGGGCACATTTTGATGAAATTTCAATGAATAATTAAAAAATTCTTAATATGGCTAAATGAATATTGGATTGTGTACTTAAAAAAACATTTATTTAATAACAGTGGGGATATGGTTGCTTGGATAAAAAGGATGACAAGGAAGAAAAAAGAGTAAATTCATGTTTTTAAGTTGTGCAAGGATATGCCATGATGATCATTCTTTCCATTTATTATTAAAGAATTTGAAAATGCTTTTGGATATTTAGAGATCTGAGCAAGTCTAGGGAAAAATAAACTGCTGGACGAACCCAGCAGGTCAGGCAGCATCTGTAGAGCAAAGGGATGGTTGATGTTTTGGGTCAAGACCCTGCATCAGGACCATCTCGACCCGAAACATTGACCATCAGCCTCCACAGATGCTACTTGACCTGCTGAATTCCTCCAGCAGCTTGTTTTTTTGTTCCAGATTCCATCATCTGCAGTCTTTTGTGTCTCAAATTGAGTGTAGGGCAGATAAAATTCCATGCAGAGAAACATTAAGTTGTGAAAGCAATGAAGGGCAGAATAAACTAATGGGAGAACAGAGGAACTGAGGGCAAAAGGATAGATCAATACTAAAATACAAGTGAATGGCATGCACTCTGAAAAGGTAAACTGAGTTCTGGATTTCATGGATGAGCTACTTACTTTCTTGTATTTTCATTTTTCAGAAGTGCCTTTGCTTGCTGTTCACTGATAATAGTTGCTTTCACTTGGGGTGGGTTCATGTGTACATTCAGCTTTCCACCAACTAATAAACGTACGGTGGCTGCAAACTTTGTCTGAGTCTTCAAAACTTGAGGGGGTTGTTTCTCAATTATAAAGGTGCTGTATAAAAGAAAAATGAAAAATTACTTAGTACATTCTGTTCTATTTAAATACTTAAGCATATGACAAATTAAACATTATGAAATAGTTTTAATCTGCAAAAACATATTTCCTTGCCATGTTTACAGCACAGGAGGCTGCTAGTTAGCCTGTCGTGACCATACCAACTCTATGTAAGAATATTTCCACTCCCCTGCTGTTTCTCTATAATCCTGCAATTTCTGGTGCTAAAATAGCTCTTTAACATTATAGGGAACATCCAAAAGTAAAGCGTATTCTATTAAAATGTTTTTTATTAGAATTCAGATCTTGGAATGAAAATTTGTTTGAAAAATCATATTTTACATCGAGTCTTAATTGAGCAATACTAAGTGTAAGAATTGGGTGGCTGTGATCCCAAGAGTGTAATATTGCACATTGTTTACAGTGAAATGTTAAATACATGGCATGTTAACATTACTGACCTTGTAACTAGTGCAGATATTACATCCGTAATTGTTGCATTAAGCTCTGTAAGTAACTCCTCCACTGGGCCTGGGATGGGAAGCTGCTGCCGTTGGTGTTCAGCTCGCCTGATCTGCTGACGATTCTGCCATATTGTCTCTGCTAATTTCTCACACCTACAAGTGCAACAAGTTTTCCCAGTAACAGCACGGCAAATATAAAGAGACTTTTCGCCTGGTTACATACCATTATAATTGGACCATAGTTGAACATTGTAACAATTCTAAAAGCTGGTGAAGGACATACAGCAATTTTCTGAACATGCTTATCACTTTTCCTAAACATATTTGCTTGCTAAAGAATATGCTACTTGATTGTAGAAACCCACCAAGAAAATATCAGGCTGTGATCAGCACATTTCAAAATCTGCAAATATGAGAAACAACTGATTTTCAATAATTATGGCTGGGTGTTTTAATTTGGCATTAAAAACATGTGCCATTAACTTTACCTTTAAAACATAATGCTCAGAACCCAACAGAAAAAAATTGTACAGCCATGACCAACGAGTTATAGCTTGGATCAAAGGGGGAAAAAAACAAGCCTGGGGAATGGGAAAATATAAAATTCAGCAAAGGAGGACAAGACTTTGAAAAGGAAAGCTGAAATAAAATACAAGAATAATCCAGCAAGGAACACTAAACACTCCATAAAAGCTTCTGCAGGTATATAAAAAGGAAAAATGACAAAGCTTAATGTGTGGCCCCTTACAAACCGAGACAGGTAATATAACATTGCAGAATAGGGAAATGGCAGAGAAACTAAGCAAACATTGTGTCTCTATTCACAAACGATGACAAAAAAGCCTCCTGGAAATAGTGGAGAACAACAGGTCTAGAGAAAGAAAGGAACTGAAAGAAATTTGCATTTGTAAACAAAAAAAATGAGAAATCAATGGACTGAAAGCCATCAAGTTCCAGAGCCTAATGACCTGCATCCCAAAGTCTTGAAAAAAGCATCAGTGCAAAAATGGATGCACTACTTATCATCTCAAAATTCCAGATTCTAGAGTGGTTTCCACAGATTGGAATGGAACCCATTACTTATTAAAAGGGAGAGATAAAACAGTAAAGAGGTAAAATGAGATGATTAAAGAAATATTAGAATACGTGGAATTGTGGGTAACATACTGGCTTGGATTGTTGCTGGGGCCCAGCAGATCAGTGATGTGGATAAAAGAAACACGACCAATATATCCAGGTTTGTTGACAAAACAAAGCTGGGTGCTAGTGTGGTTCCAAAAGGAATGCAGAGGGGCTTTATGGGGATATAGACAGAGTAAGTAAATGGATGAGGACATGGCAGATGGAACATAATGAGAAAAAAATTATATTCTCTTGCATAGAAAAATTAAAATAGTTTTTTTTTTGAAGTGATGAGATATTGAGATTGAATGGAATCGATGTTCAGAAGGATCTGGGTACTCCTGTACATGACACTGAAGGTTAACATGAAGATCCAGTGAGCAAATTAGAAGCCATCAATATGTTGGCCTTCCTAGCAAAATAACTGAAGTACGAAAGCAACGGTGCCTTCCTAAAATTATGAAGGCTCTGAGAGAGCACATCGGAATAACACATACAGGTCTGGTCTCCCTACCCGAGAAAGGATTCAGTTATGGAAAGGGGAGAGAAACAAAGGAATTGGGAGGAGTGTGGCAAAACTGTCCAGCAGTGAGAGCTTAAAAAGGCTGGGCTTTTGCTCTCTGGATTTTAGAAGAACAAGAAATGGTCTCTTTGAAATTAACAAATTCTTATGGTCTTGACAAGGAAGGTGCAGGGGATGATGTTTCCCATAGCTGGTGTGTTCAGAACTAGGGACACAGTCCAAAATATGGGATTAGCTATTTAGGACAGAGATAAGAAGAAATTTCTTCATTCAGAGGGTACAGATTCTTTGGAATTTTCTACCAAAGGAAATAAAAAAAAGATCTTAAATCGCAGAGAAAGATAAGAGGGGATGAAAGAACCAAAATTAAAGTCTATAGTTGGATAGAGGCTTGGAAACTGAATAACAAGTGGTTGTGAATACCAAAAGGCAGGTCGAGAGGAGGTGCAAAGGAAACCAATGAATTCTGCATTTGATAAGAGTGAAAAAAAAATCTGAATGCTGGTAATGAAATACCAGGTTAGAAAGGCTGATTATCTAACATGGTTGAATTCAATGTTGGATTTTAGAAGGCTATTACATGCCAGGAAATTAATGGCCAGTGAACCATGAGTGGTACGGAATTATTGAAGATTCTGAGGGATGGGAGCTACTTGCACTGATTTATTAGGGGTAGTCAGCATGGATTTGTGCAGGTGAAGTCATGTCTTACAAACTTGATTGAGTTTTTTTTTGACGAGGTGATGAAGATGATTGATGAGGGCAGGGCAGTGGATGTTACATGGACTTTAGTAAAGCTTTCAACAAGGTCCCTCATGGAGGCTGATCCAGAAGATTAAGGCACATGGGATCAATGGAGACTTAGTAGATTGGATTCAAAATTGGCTTGGCCATAGAAGACGAGGGTAGTGGCATGGGGTATTCTGACTGGAGGTCTGGGATCAGTGCTGGGACCTCTGTCGTTTAAAGTGATTTGGACAAAACGTAGGTGGGCTGATTAGTAGTTTACAGACAACACAAAAATTGGCAGAGCTATGAATAGTGAGGAAGGTTGTCAAGGATTCAGCCGGATACAGACCAGTTGGAAACGTGGGCAGAGAAATGGGTTACGGATAAATTGCAGATCACCTTTGCACAGTTTTCTTATCTTTTATTTCCTCCATTTCACTCCCTCTTCTATACTTGGCCTCCAATACTATTCCAATGAAGCTCAATGCAAGTTTGAGCATATAAGTCTGATCTCCTGGTTTAGCACATTTCTGTCTTCCAGACTCAACAATGAATTCGATAACATCAGGCAATCAGCCATTTGCACCTATTATCTCACATTACCAGCATTTTTTTCCCCTCTCCCTTTCTGGTATGATTTCATTCCTCCAGTTTACACCTCCTCTCGGCATATCTTTTGTTATTCATAAACCTATACCAATCTTCCAGCCAGCACCTCCAACCACTTGCATCATTCAATCTCTCCCTGTCTCACCTATCACAGACTTCCATTTTGTTCTCATTCTCTCCCCATTCCAAACATTATCTCTGCAACTTGCAATTATTTTTAAATTTTCAACTTTTATCCCAGTTTTGTTCAAAGGTCTTACCTGTGAAATGTTAACTCTGTCCTTCTCTCCATTATCCACTAAATATTTCCAGAATTATTGTTAAGATTTTGAGCATCTGAAGAATTTTGCTTTGGTAATAAACTATAAATTAGTTCAAAATAAAGGAAAGCCTGGAATGTATGTAAATATATGGTTAAGGTTTAAGAAAAGATGACATGCTCGAGGATTCAAAGACAGAACCTATTTGAAATTAAAATGCAGTTACACTTTTGGGAACATGTCTTAGTCCACTAAATAATGGAAAGAGTTGGCCAGCAAATTTTGCATGCTTGCAAACTTCAGAAAGATACAAGTGATAAAATATAGGCATAAAAAGCCTCATCACTCCACCTTGTACTGGCTATTTATATCTCCCTGAAATTTCTTGCAGATTTGTTCCTCAGTCTCCTCTATGAATCAATTAACTACTGAATGAGATGAAAAGAACACATCCATGATTCAAAAACTTCAGCCATCACACCCAACCTTGAAAGCTTCCAATCTCAGCCATGTACTGGAGGATAAATGGAGCTCAATCATATCCTATTAATAATTACAGACACATTTTTGATAGTTTTGCTACTTTGATACATATCCAAGTGAAATATAATGAATCAAGTATGAATTTCTTACCATGACTGAAGTACGTCTAAACCTCCTTCAGACTGACCACCATTCCCTGCTAACTGCTGGCGACGTTTCCACTGAATCAATTCATCATCTAAAATAATTGTCTGGAGCTTACGGAGCAACTGCAATGTCTTTTGGTGTTTCTCGGCTAAATCCTGTAAGTACATAGGAGTTTACACTTTGGTTAGAAATTGCATTGCTAATGTCTATGGTGACTGTTAAAAACACTCCAAGGTATTTTTTTAAAGGAACCAAAATACCGATTGATTGAATTTCATTGAGGAAACTGTTCTCTGATGATAAGTACAATGTCTATTCAAGCCTTCATTTTTCTATCAGATTAATAATGGCTTTGTACTAAAAGAGATGAAGCAATCATAAACCAAGTCTGAACTGACAGAGATTTACAATACAAATTCTTCATAATTTCACAGAAAGAAATTACAATAGCTAGTGCTGGAATTAACACTAATGGTATGAAATGATCTTTCATTGACTTGAACTGTTAATTCTCTCCACAGATGCTGCCTGGCCTGCTGAGCATCTCCAGCATTTACTTTTTTCCAGATTTCCAGCATCTGAAGATTTTTGCTTTTTAAATTACAGTACTGGGTAAATAGTTTAATGTGCAGTTGCAGTTAAAAGAGTACATGATTAATTAGCGATCTAAGAAGTGTTAAATTATTATTCACTTTAACTAAAGAGAATGCAACAAATTTAGCACAAAAATAAAGCAGCAAAAATGCTATAAAGTTTAAAGGCAGATTAAAAGGACCTATTTTAAAGTAGGCAGGTTGCAAAGTAGGAAAGTGCAAATAGGATGCATCCCAGGAACTGAAACTAGGGATGATGGAAAACTCAATGTTTTTCGACACAATTTTTCTAATACCTCCTTGATTAGGGGTGGTATTAAAAGACGATACACGTTACAACCATATAAAGGGGAAACGTTTAATCCTATCAACCTGTCAATTAGTGGTCAAGAAATGTTTAGGCATAATAATCTAAGATGAAGTTAATTGGCATTTGACAAGATATGAGACAAATGAAAATCACAGTTCTGTTTGACTAATTTGATCAAGTACTTAGATTAAGTAACAGGAGAGAATAATAAAGGTAGTGTGATTTGGAGTTTTTGGGTTAAAAGTACCAGCAATCAAGACAAATTAACAAAATTAAAACAGCATGGATTGGCAAAAAAGACCTGAAAATTAACACTCATGAACTTTACAGATGATGCTGAGATCACCACTCTTTGATATATGTAATCGATCTGGACTTGAATACACAGGGCAAATTTTAATACTTGTAGAAGATCAAAACATGAAAATGCAATAAACATGTCGGTGGATACTTTTTGCTTCAGGATGACATGGCTTAATGAGCACAAACAGATGAAACTTAACAGAGAGAAGCAGCAAGAAAATCATCATTGGAGAAGAATGAGGAAAGACAACATTAACTAATTACTAATGGCACAATTTAAAGGTGGTGCAGGGAAATTATACATTATAGAAGCCAGCTGGACAAAATAATTAAGCTGTCAAAAAAGCATGTGGGATCTTTGGATTTATTGAGAACAGAATAGAATATAAAAGCAAACATTTGCAAAATGCTTGATTGTTGTTGGAATATTATGTTCAACTCTGGATCTCTTTCCTATAGTGTGATGAAAAGGCCTGGGAAAAAGTGCAGATGAAGTATGTTGTCAGGATTGAGGGACTTCAATTATAAGTAGAGATTGGAAAAGTATCGATTCTCCTTAGAGCAGAGACTATTAAGACATTTGGTGAGTATTCAAAATTTGAATACTTTTGATTAGTTAATAAGTAGAAGTAGTACCCCATGCCAGAATGGTCAATAACAGATGACAGATTTAAGACGTTTTGGCGCATGGACAAACAAAACCCATGGAAATCTGGAATTCAACAACTAAAAATACAGTGGAGGCAAATTCAATAGTAATATTCAGAGTGTTGGATAAATACTTTCAGTGTTGGAAAAAAAATTGACAGGGTGATGTGATGTGCAAGGTGCAAGGGAGTGAGATTAATTAGATCATTCTACAATGAGCCTGGAGAGGTACACTGGGCTAAATGATCAACTCTGTGCAATGCAGTATATTACTTTTGTGTTCGAATCCAGAGCCAAACTTATTTGGATGAAAATATGAAGTAATTTTATTTCACATTTGAGCCCAATATCTCTAAATTGGGCAGCTTAATCAGAGAGTGTGAGCACCAGACCCTCAAAGTTAAAATACATTCTACTTCCTTCAATATGACCTTTATTATCAAAAACAAGAAATGCAATATATACAAGATAGTCAATATCTGAAGAAATCCTACTGGTGTATTTAGTATACTAAACAATGCAGAAGATTTGGCTAATTGACATCATTTATGTCTATCCCAAAAAATTACAAGTGCACAGTACAAAACTGCGCTTAAATTTTCATCAACTGGCAATGTCACTCAAAGTGAGCATTCAGGGTCAATTCATTTTACATCTTCATGTTTTATACCCAAGATAAACAATTGATTTTAGCAGCTGGTTTCTGAAATTGAAAATAATTCATTTCTCATGTTCATGGGAACAAAATTCTACCAAAATAAATAAATGTAATTGAAACCACAATATCCTGCAATTTAAAGTCATTAATTATAAATTTCTATCTTTCTTGGGTATTGTTCAGAAAGTGTAAAGCAGCACATTCGTTATAAGAAAATGTTTTGAAATTGTAAATACCAGTCTGTATTGCTGTAGTGTCTGGGCTTCTCGCTGTAACCAACCCTCCAGAGATGTCCGTTTTTGTTGCAAGCTTTTGTTCTCGCAAGATACGGTTCTGGTCTTGCGGACTCAGCTGTGCAAGTTGAGCAAGCTGAGCTAGAAAAATAATAATTTCTCATCAGTATTAAATAGAAATAAATTTTCATGTTTAAAATAGTTTAACCTATGTACAAGTCTTATTGCCCAACCACTTGTAGAATAATCCACTTTCCACTTGTACAGAGACTATGGGATAATTTGCTAAGTATGAACCAATGTCAGAGAGGACATGCTGCCAGCACGTATCAAAAAATTGCACTAGTTGTGCCTGTGACGATCTTAATGACAGAATTTCTCCACTAATAAGAATTCAGAAATTAACGCTCTACTATGCACCCCCACCAAACCTTGCAAAAGTCAAAAACAAGAAATTAAGCAGACCAATCACTAATGGCTTGAGATGGAAATCCCAAAGTAGCTGTCAGTGATTCAGCCCTGTTATGCAGCCTTCCCAATGATATCAAGTAACATTGGTTGAATTAATAAAAACTTAGTATAACCTAGTCTATACAAAACACCCTGCACTGGATATGTATATTTAAGTGAGTTTTGAAATGATGTACTAAGCCATAATTACTATTCAAAACTGATCCAAAAATGAAGTTCTATGCACATGTAATCCCTCCAAAATATCCATAATATTACTCTTTATAATGGCTCCTGGGAAACTAGGGATCTCTCTGAACCAATGCCCAACTACAATCAGTGCTGGGCAAAAGGGGAAGCCACACCACAGGGATTACTAGGTATTTGTGGTAAGCTTTATGAGGGTCAGCAGCAAATGCCATCACTGTTGGACTGACTACAAAATCCAGGCCATTGCCTATTCTGAGTCCATTGAGATAACTTAAATGGCTCACCCATTACAAAATCTTTGTGGCTGTTCATAAACTCCAATCCATTAACTAATTCTTGCAGGAACTAAAGCTGACACTGCAAGAAAAAGCCTCACCTCAGTTATCATTGGCCCTGGTAACAGAGGCTTGTGGTCTGAATGAAATGATTCTGTAGGTGCAAGAGCACAATTCTGTGTCATTGTTGAGTACAGCAATAACCAGGGGGTGCAATCAGCACAAGTTGACTGGGCACCCAGTTGCTGCTGAGGTCACTAGAGCAAGGAATGGGGTTTGCATTTTTGCATTTCCTAGCCACAAGACAGGAAAAAACAGCAAGACAAGGAAAAGGTTGAGAAGGCCCAAAACTCTGAAGGGCACACAGATTTTGAAATGACACAACTCATAAATAGGAGAGGGTTGTCAGGCTGTGAAAGAAAAGAACTCCAATGAGGAGAATTCCGTTGTCCAGAGAATGCAATATTTGAATGGTGTCAGTTAACCCTGTTCAAACAGGCCTGATCCACAATTGCTCAGTACTGTCTGATTTCAAGCGAGTTAATTTGTACAACTTCAACCAACAGTCCTTTGTCTTGGCATCTGGCAGTGTGAAGCATAAACGCAACAGCTACAAAAATGTAAGTATTTTACGTTTTTGCATGTAGGATCTTGATGGTAATTAATGTTGGATTTACTAGCAACAGCCACATCCAATGAATGAATGAGAAAGGACTAAAGGTCAAGTTACATAAATTGTCTGGTCCTGTTTGTCAGAATTTTGCAACATTGTAAGGCCACTTTATTTAAAGGCAATGGAACGGGAACTGAAGAGATTTTTCAAGATACATAGTGGAAAAAGGCTTTAGTTTTGCATAAAATTATGCAATTTTCAGGCAGCTGCAGCTCAAAGAACCAAGACTTTGATGATCCTCACTCACTCCACTGTTAACATGCCCATCTGTGGAAAATCACAATTCTACTCAGATTTCTATTATGAGCCATGTTTTTCGTTTGGTGGTGGGAGAACGGGGTGCAATGAGAGATGTTCCTATTGGGAAGATTTCCTGTTCATCTGGAAATTGCAACTTAGTGCAATAGTCACATTTTATGCTGCTTTTATAAATAAGCATTATAAGTAAACTAGATTTTCATTCCCCTTTGCTTTTAGATTCTGCATATTAATATTATATAACTGGATGCGGCTGTTGCTCGTAAATCGGCATTAATTACCATCAAGATCCTATGGACAAAAACATAAAATGCTTCAATTTTTGTAGATGTCGTGGTAATATGATGAAAGCTTTATGAACTTACACGATTTTAAAATGAAACAATTAGATTAAGCTTCATCTGCAGAAAGTTAAATCCACTGAAAATTCTGTTGGTACAAAACCCCAGTTACCTTGTATCCGTAGACTCTCTTGATATTGAATGATAAAGTATTCTTGCGTGTGCTGAAGCTTTCGTAGTTCATTCTCAGTATCTTGAGTCATTAGTCTTAGTTCCTCAAACGTTTGGTTTATTTGAAGGTGTTTCTGAGACATGGAGTCCAGTAAACCTACTGGTGAACTCGGCTATATTTAAAGAGAAGCATTAGTTGAGATCCCTGGTGCCTACTCAGCAGTTTTCATTGCAAAGAACCATATCTCTATTAACTCAGCTGTGTTTTATTACATCTACATATCACCAAGGACAAGGATTAAAAGTAAAATGTTTACAGATCCTTCCAAACAATAAATCAAAGCTAGTATAATCATTCCAGATACAGACAAATCAATTGTTAAAACAAAAAATGTACTTTTTTCTATCCACCAAATATGATATTCAAAGGAAGAAATTAGTCTTCATCCTGTTTACATTCAGTAAACATTTATAACAGTAACTATTAACCCTCAAGATAAATGAATAACTTGGCCTTCAACCCATCTAAAAAGAAATTAACCATTCTACTAAACCAAAAGAAAGATAAATTCAAAAATGAAGATTACAGACAAGCTATATTCTGTTGTAATCTTCATTTTTTTTCCTTTTTTCAAATTTTCTGTATGTCACTAAATGCTATGCCAAAAAAAACCTGCCTAATCGTGGTAAACACTTTGGATTCTGTGAAGCAGAACAACTACATAAACTCAGTATCAATTTTTCATAGGAATGCAATTCTTCATGAACATAATTGAACAAATAATCAAAGAGATAACGCATCTAGAGAAAGAGCTCCATTAAGGTAGCAGAATCATGTAAACCTTGGTGTAACAACTTATTTGGGTGATTTTGTCCAAGTAAATAAACCTAGATCAACTCATGAAGACACAAGACTGCAGATGCTGGAATCTGGAACAACAAATGTGCTGGAGGAACTCAGCGGGGTCATGCACATATGAGATAAACTCATATGTGACACTATACATCTAATGCACTTCTGTTTTAAGGAGACTTGCAAGCAACCATCTTCAATCTTCATCAAATATGATGGTTATTATGATTCTTGCATAATCAAGATTATTTTATCAAATTTTCTAAGGTACAAGCATAATCATTCCACATTTAGGGCACTTCGTATGTGTATTTTATCAAAAGTATAGTTTGTTCCAATAGTTGAGCCAAGGGACATCCCAAGATATAAAATAAAGAATGTCAGAGTGTCCCGCAAATAACAGTAATGAAACAACCTAGAAATCTGAAATTTTGCCTGTAAGTTAGGCGTAGCACAAAGGACGTGCATTACACTCTTAGTTTTTCTAAAACTTCAATGCAAAGTCCTCCATTGCCCAAAGGGGGCCTAATTTAAATTTCGCAATTGAAATTGATGAGATTTTCTCCCTGAATTCAGAGCAGGAGCTTTAATCTAAAGATATACGAACGATGGCATGGCCTAAAATATTTTAGAGGTCGTGGGGTTCCAAAACTCATTAATTTTCAATGGAAAAAATTAATAAAGGAGTTAAAACTGGCCAATCCTTTTCTCTTTAATCAGCCAAATCAATGTGCCCAATGTTTTTTAAAAACAATCACTTAAGATTTAAATATATTTTTTGAAAGTAAACATTGTTTTGACTGTTCACTTAAGTGTGCATTGAATGGTCAAAGAGTACATTTTTACGAAGCAAATTCTCTTTGAGCTTGCCCAAAATTCTCAATATATTACACCCACAGCATTTTTGCACTCTACAGAGAATATACTAGCTCAGTAACAAGACCAAAAAAATCACCCAAGATTTCAATATATTTTCAAAATGATAAACATTGTTTTGACTAGTACACCACTACAATTGTATTGTTCGTCTGGTATTGCGTCAATTTACCAAACTATAAAACTTGCCCCTAAGATGCCACAAAGAAAAGGGAAGGTTTCTGACAGAATTCCATGTAAACAATGTATTGCCAAGGTTGTGTGCAAACATCATGATCACTATTGCAATAAACCAAGCAATGCCAGATATAGCAGCTGGTATATGAAAAATGGATTCAAATATCATTTCAACATTAAGACCACCTTTAAAATGTTTTAACTCTTAGAAGACTATTTCTTCAGTTCTCCTGTATGTCAAATTACCAACTTCCCCCTCCAGTTTGATGCTACGCTCCTTGTCCTTTATATACCACATTCTTGACTTTGTTATTTCCTCTGTCCTTGTTTGAAATTGCATATAGTTTACAGCTTCCAAGGAAAGAAGCTTCCTTGTTAAAAAGCCGTCCTTACTGCTTCACTTCTGGGGATGACCTGACATTTCTTTGCTTTTTCTAAAATAAAAACAAATGCCTTAAACCCAAGATTTCAACATCAATTTTGAAATTTCTCTACTTTATTAAACTATTTCTGTTCTGTCACCATTTGATTACTTTCTGCTGCTCTTTGTAGCTCTAAATACGATAATCTACATGCTTCCTCCTCTCCTGTCCCCCTGGATGTGGTGATGGCATATCCGTTACCAGGATCTCTGTACTATGGTACTCCTTATCTACCCCAGTCTTCCATGCCTCCTACAGTTTTCAGGCTTTTAAACCAATTCTTGATCAACTAATCACTACTTTCCAAATGATTTATCTTCTCATTTATTCCTTGGAATCCTGGTGAGCCTTCACCTTAGTCCTCAATTCAGAAAAGCTTCTCTGTTACTTTTTACACCAGTTATTAAATAGACCTAAAGCACTATCAAGAAATTTCTCCCCTCTAATTTGGTACTTACATTTGTAGCTTCTCTAATTAGTCTCTGTTCATGGTACAAAATGTGTTTGATTGATCGAACAGTTCCAGTGGACAACGGTCATAAGTATTCTGGAAAGAATAATAAGAATCATCAAACTAGTCAACAAAAGTTACATCTTCCAAAACTGAAATCTATACAAAGAAATTCTCAAAGCCTAAATTCATATCTCTCAAACTGCTTGACGTGAGAAAAATATATTTAATAGCAAAATGCATTCTTTCTGAAATTTCAATCTTGTCCCTAGCTGAAGGCAGATTTGTCAATTTATAGTTATACAGATCCAGTAAATTAGCCAATGGCAATCACTTAACAAATTTAGATGGGCAGTGCTGGCAATTATTTGTTTCCCCCAGAAAAAATATTTTAGGGAATGCATTTTTACTCAGAGATGTTAAAATAGCTGAGCAACTGGCACTAGGCATGTAATTTTGCAACTTCCTTCCACTACTTGTATTTGAGTGGTAAAAAATAAAATTGAAGAGAAAGAAATAATGCAATATGATTGTTAATAAAACCATGAAATAGACAGCAATCATAACTTTCTTAAACAATGGAGGAAGAAAAATTAAGCATACTTGATGTAGGTGACAGACTGAACAATTGCTAGTAAAGGCAAAATTATCTAAAAAAATATCAATATTGGAAAACATTAATAAAAATTCTACCCTTTATTTGGTTTATAATGTAAAAATGTAATAATTCATTGATATACAGAGTCACAAAAATAAGTGCTTTATTTATATTGGACAATATTTAAATTAACACCTACCTTTAACTGAGTGGCATAATTCCCTAATTTCAACTTTAGTACAAAAACATCTTCACCCATTAAATGATCAGCTTTTCTCTGCAACTCCTGTATTAATGTCTCAAGCAACCTCTGTGCTCGATATTCATCTTGTGGATTCTCCAAATCTATCGAGTCCCTAAAGAGAAATGAGTTAACAAAAATATTTTAATTGAAACTCTTAACCAATCAATATAAAAAAAACAACATGAGAGAATTGCCCGAAGATGGATTGCGTTTCAAAGCTAACACACATTAACAGGAATGCTGGATTTGTTTGGACACCTATGGAAGCAAAGCACAAGAAAATCACAATAGAAGCATCGACATTTGTGGACAAAAGATCATTCACTCCTCCCTGTCCATTGCAGACAAAATCCGACTTAACTCTTCATTCATAATCCTGAAATTTATAGCAAATTCAAATGCTCAACAAATACTTCTTAAATGTGGTGAATGATTTTGCCTCTACCACCTTTCCAGGCAGTATTCCAGATTCCCACTACTTGAGTGAATAACTCCACCACCACACACTCCCCCACCACAACTCTCCTCTAATCTCTCTATAACTAATCTATGCCCTCCGCCAAGATGAACAGATTCTTACTGTTTACCCTAAGTTTACATAATTTTCTGCACCTCAATTATATCCACTCCAAGCATCGTAAAGAAACAATTCAAGGAACATATCCATTAGCAAAGCTGAAAGAATATTTTATTTTTGGCTCATATGGCTAATATTGTGTAAGTCAAATGATTATTTTGAAATTTCAGTTGCGGGGAAAACACTTCATTGTTGACTTTCACTTAGCAGGAGATGGGACTCAGAGCAAGAAGCAAAAGTTTCAAGCAGGTAAATCTTGGGATTTGTTCAGTTTCACAAAGCAGGACCCCTACAATTGGCACATTTGCAAATTGTTAATAGCTGATTGGCCTAATCAGCTAATTGACACAGCCAATAAAAAGAAGTTAGAGTTAAATAGAGTGGCCACTGTTAGAGTTGGAGCTTTGGTGTGATGATGGGTCGGAGTAAATTGCTCTAAGTTTGGAGTAATGAGAGCAGCTTATCAGGAAAGAGGGTTCAGAGAGAAGGCCTTGGTAAGATCAGGTAATTATTTTATTTTGTTATCATTGACTTGGCTTTTGTTCAGGAGGCTTTGTTGAGTGAAGGTGAGGTTCAGGTAAGGTTTTTTCTTCTTCCACAGAGCAGTGAAATGGCAGTTGGGGCACTGGTATGCTCCTCATGGGAAGTCAGGGAGACCTCCATGTCCCTCCTGATGACACCTGTGAGAAATGCATCTGGCTCCAGCTCCTTACTGACTATGTAGGGAACTGGAGATGGAAACTGAGGAGATGATAGACAGGAGTTATAGGGAAGCAGTCACACTTAGGTTGCAGGATGCAAATAGCTGGGTCTCTGTCAAGACAGGGAAAGGGGATAAGTGGTCAGTACAGGGTACCCATGGCTATTCCCCACAATAACAAGTACATTGTTTTGGATACTGTTGGGAGGGGATAACCTACCAGAGGAAAGCCACAGCAGCCAGGTCTCTGGCTCAGAAGGGAAGGGGGAGAAAAGGAGTGCGGTAGTGATAGAAGATTCATTGGTTTGGGGAACAGATAGATTCTGTGAATGAGAACATTACTCCTGGATGGTATGTTGCCTCCCAGGTGCCAGGGTCAGATGTCTTGAGTCCACAGCATTCCTAAGGGGGAGGATGAGCAGCCAGAAGTTGTGGTCCACAGTGGTACCAATGATGTAGGCAAGAAGAGTGACTAAGCCTTGCAAAGTGAATTCAGGAAGTTAGGTGTACAGTTAAGACATGACCTCCAGGGTGGTGATCTCAGGATTGCCACCTATACTAGTGAGGCAAGAAAGAGGATAGTACAGTTTAACACATGGCTAAGGAGATGGGGTGAGGAGGGAGGGCTTCAGATTTTTGGATCATTGGGCTCTCTTCCAGGGCAGATGGGACCTGTACAAATGGGACAGTTTGCACCTGAACTAGAGGGGGACCAATATCCTTGCAGGAAGGTTTGACAGTGGTGGTGTGTGTGTGGTTTAGTTGTGGGGGAGCATGGCATTATGATGTTGTAGCCTTTAGAGACTTGGTTGTAGGAGGGCAGGACAGAGCTCAATGTTCTAATGTTTTAGACATGATAGTGGGAGGTATTAAAGGGAGAGGGTTGGTATTACACTCAGGGAAAATGTCACGGTAGTGCTCTGAGTGGACATAACTGGAGGGCTTGTCCACTGAAGTAATATAGGTGGAACTGAGGAATAAGAAAGGATCACCACGTTAATGGGACTACAGTGACATGCAAAAGTTTGGGCACCCCGGTCAAAATTTCTGTTCCTGTGAATAGCTAAGCGAGTAAAAGATGACCTGACTTCCAAAAGGCAAAGTTAAAGATGACACATTTCTTTAACATTTTAAGCAAGATTACTTTTTTATTTCCATCTTTTAGTTTCAAAATAACAAAAAAGGAAAAGGGCCTGAAGCAGAAGTTTGGGCACCCTGCATGGTCAGTACTTAATAACACCCCCTTGGCAAGTATCACAGCTTGTAAATGCTTTCTGTAGCCAGCTAAGTCTTCAATTCTTGTTTGGATTTTTGCCCATTCTTCCTTGCGAAAGGCTTCTAGTTCTGAGAGATTCTTGCATGCACTGCTCTTTTGAGGTCTATCCACAGATTTTCTATGATGTTTAGGTCGGTTGGGGGGGATGGGGGGATGGACTATGAGGGCCATGGCAAAACCTTCAGCTTGTTCCTCTTGAGGTATTCCATTGTGGATTTTAAGGTGTTTAGGATTGTTATCCTATTGTGGAAGCCATTTCATTTTTAGCTCTTTTAGACTGATGTTTGCTTCCAGAATTTGCTGGTATTTAATTGAATTCATTCTTACCTCTACCAGTGAAATGTTCCCTGTGCCACTGGCTGCAACACAAGCCCAAAGCATGATTGATTGACCCCTGTGCTTAACAATTGGAGAGATGTTCTTTTCATGAAATTCTGCACCCTTTTTTCTCCATTTGGCTCATTGCAGCCAAAAAGTTCTATTTTAACTTCATCAGTCCACAGGACTTGTTTCCGAAATGCATCAGGCTTGTTTAGATGTTCCTTTGCAAACTTCTGACACTGAATTTTGTGGTGAGGATGCAGAAAAGGTTTTCTGACTCTTCCATGAAGGTCATTTGTGCAGGTGTCACTGCACAGTAGAACAGTGCACCACCACTCCAGAGTCACCTAAATCTTCCTGAAGGTCTTTTGCAGTCAAATGGGGGTTTTGATTTGCCTTTCTGGCAATCCTACGAGCAGTTTTCTTGTTGTGGGCATGCTATGTCGGCACCAGAAGAATGATGACACTTGTGGGCTGCCCCCAGAACGTTCTCAGTAACGCAAAAAAAGTTTCCTACTGAAAGTTTTCCTGGTCTTCCAGACCTCAACTTGAGCTCCACCATTCCTATTAACTGCCATTTCTTAATTACATTACAAACTGAGGAAATGGCTACCTGAAAATGCTTTGCTATCTTATAGCCTTCTGCTTTGTGGGCATCATTTATTTTAATTTTCAGTGTTAGGCAGCTGCTTAGAGGAGCCCATGGCTGCTGATTGTTGGGACAAGGTTTGAGGAGTCAAGGTATTTATAAAGCTTTGAAATTTGCATCACCTGGCCTTTGCTAACAATGACTGTGAACAAGCCATAGCGTTAATGAAGGTCTGAGACCTTGGTAAAAGTTATCTGAGAGCTCAAATTTTTTGGGGTGCCCAAACTTTTGCATGGTACTCCTTTCCTTTTTTTCCACTCTAAAATGGTACAAAAAAATACACTAATCTTGCTTAAAATGTTGAAAAGAATGTTTCATCTTTAACTTTGAGATCAGTTCATCTACTCGCGTAACTATTCACAGTAACAGAAATTTTGACCGGGGTGCCCAAACGTTTGCATGCCACTGTATATTATAGACCTCCCAATAGTCAGTGGGATATAGGGGAACAAATCTGTAGAGAAGTAGCACAGTTGCAAGAAAAATAAAGTTGTGATAATAGGTAAAAGACTTTAACTTTTCACATATTGGGACTCCATACTATGAAGGGATTGGATGGGATAGTTTGCCAAATGTGTTCATGAAAGTTTCCTTAATCATTATGTAGAGGTCCCATAGAGTGTAATACTGGATCTCCTCTTGGGGAACAGACAGGGAAGGTGACAAGTGTGTGTGGGGGAACACTTTGGATCTAGTGATCATAATTCCCTTAGTTTCAAGATAATTATGGAGAAGTATAGGACTAGTCCTTGGGTTGAGATTCTAAATTGGAGTAAGGCCAATTTTGATGGCATCAGAAGGGATCTGGGATAGGTTGTTTTCCAGCAAAGATGCTTGGTAAATGGGAGGCCTTCAGGAGTGAAATAGAGTTTAGAATCTATATATTCCTGTTAGAATAAAAGGCAAGGCTAACAGGTTTAGGGAACCTCTATTATTGAGAGATATTGAAGCTCTAGTCAAGAAAAAGGTGCATATGAGGTATAGGCAGTTAGGATTATAATTATACTCAAGCACCTTGTGCCTTGGGGGATGGTGCCAGAGGACTGGAAGATAGCTAATGTTCCATTGTTAAGAAAGGCTCTAAGAATAAGCTGGGAAATTATAGGCCAGTGAGCCTGATGTCAATTGTGGGTAAATTATTGGAAGGTATTCTAAGGGACAGGATATAGAAGTATTTGGATAAACAGGGTCTGATTAGATACTTGTTAGTCGCATGTACATCATAACAGAATGAAATGCTTTTTTTGCATTACTGAGAATGTTCTGGGGGCAGCCCACAAGTGTCATCATTCTTCTGGTGCTAACATAGCATGCCCACAACTTCCTAACCTGTATGTCTTTGGAATGTGGGAGGAAACTCACCCAGATACTGAGAACATACAAACTCCTTACAGACAGTGGCAGGAATTGAATCTGGGTTCCTGGCACTGTAATAGCATTACACTAACCACTACACTACCATGCTGCCCCATGGTGAGATGGGGATAGTCAACATGGCTTTGTGGGTGATAGGTAATGTCTAATCAATCTTGTAGAGTTTTTTGAGGTTACCAAAGAAGATTGACGTAAAGGCAGTGGATATTGTCTACATGGACTTTAGCAAGACCTTTGATAAAGTCTCTCATGGAAGGCTAGTCCAGAAAGCATTCAGGAAGTAGCAGTCAATTGGATTTTTAAATTAAGCTTTTTTAAAATTTTATTTACAGCGTGGTAACAGGCCCTTCTGGCCCAACGAGTCTGCACTGCCCATTTTAACCCACCCGTACATCTTTAGAATGTGGGAGGAAACCCATGCAGACAGGAGAATGTACAAACTCCTTACAGATAGTGACAGGAATCAAACCCTGATTGCTGGCACTGTAATAGTGTCACACTAACTGCTATGCTACCATGCTGCCCACAACATTGATTCAACATTGGCTTAGTGGAAGAAGCCAGAGTGGTAGTAGATTGTGGTCTCTGACTGGAGGCCTGTGACTAGTGGTGTGCTGCAGGGATAGGTGCTGGGTCTGTTGTTTATCATCTATATTAATGATTTAGATGATGTGGTAAACTGGATCAGCAAATTTGCAGATGACACAAAGACTGGGGGTGTAGTGCACTGTGAGGAAGACTATCAAAGCTTGCAGCATGATCTTGATCAGATCAGAAAATGGGCTGAAAAATGGCTGATGACATTCAATGCAGACAAGTGAGGTGATGCACTTTGGGAGGACACACTAGGGTAAGACTTGCACAATGAATGGTAGGGCTCTGAGGTGTGCAGTGGAACAAATACCTGGGAATACAGATCCATACTTCCTCAAAAGTGGTGTCACAGGCAGACAGGGCTGTGAAGAGCTTTTGGCACATTGTCCTTCAAAAATCAGGGCACTGAGTACAGGAGTTGGGATGTTATGTTGAAACTCTACAAGATGTTGGTGAAGATGAATTTAGAGTATTGTGTGCAGTTCTAGTCACCTACCTACAGGAAAGATGTCAATAAGCTTGAGTGCAGAGAAAATTTACAGGGATGTTGCTGGGACCTGAGTTACAGGGAAAGGTTGAATAGGTTAGGACTTTATTCCCTGGAGCGCAGGAGAATGAGGGGAGATCTTAGAGGTATACAAAATTGAGGGGTATAGATGAGGTGAATGCATGCAGGCTTTTCCCCTAAGGTTGGGTGAGAATAGAACTAGAGGACATAGGTTTAGGGTGAAAGATGAAATATTTAAGGGGAATCTGAGGGGAAACTTCTTCACTTAAAGGGTGGTGAGTGTGGAACAACCTGCCAGTGGAGTTTTTCCTACATTAAAATTGTGACCAACTTCAAGGAATACTGTATTTTCTTGTGCACATGCAACATGTTTCAGTCTGAAAAAACTATTTAAATGATTAGTTATACCACACCTTTATGACCCCAATGCTTTCTGAAGTACCTCATTGCCAATCACTTTATTTGAAGTCAAACCCCTTATTGTAATGTTGGAAATGCAACAGCTAACTTGTGCAGCAAGGTCTGTTATATTATGTGTAACAGATAATTAGGAATTTGTTGAGGAATAAACATTGGGTAGGACAGTAGGAGAACAGATTCTTCAAACATCAACTAGATTAGTGCAACTAGGAGGGCAGTGAGGTCTCAGTTTGAAATCTTATGAGAAGCTCTACCCATGACAGTAGTATTGCCTCGGTTAAATGTCAGATTACCACAGATGTTATACCAGAGAATAAACCAACATGTATCTGGATACTGCTGTCAGTTGGGTCATCAGTGCTGTTGCCATTCTAACATCAAACTGAAGAAATATCAGAAGTGACTGCATTAGAAAGAGTGGGAGGTGGGGAGGGTGGTATCTTTGGCGATAATGGTGATTTTTCTGTAACGTGAAACTGGCATCTGCAACTGTCAAGCAAGTTGGGGGGAAAAATGTAATTTACTTTTAAACCTAAATTCTGTGAGTGAATTTTATTCCACATCTCAATTTTGGGTGGTGAATTTCCATTACCCAAATGACCATAACATGGGGGTTGCCTATATCCCAATCAGTTTGGAACCCAGAAAGCTTGTTCCAGGAAGTTAGCTTTTTAGCTCCACATTTTTCATTAATCATAGCTAACCTAGTCCTCAGATTTTTCCATTTCTTCATGAATTAAAAATATATTGATCTCTACCTTAACTACTTTGACTCAACATCCACAGCCCTCTGAAGATGGGCTCATTTCCTTCAAGAATTAATTAGCCAGAAACTAAATGACAGTGAAGTACTTCAAGTAGTAGTGGGGTCATGAAAAGGTGTGGTATAATTGTTTTTAATCTAAGTAGTTTTTACACTGACAAACTCACAACTTATTTTGTAGAAGCAATTGTTTTTAAGTGGTTTGGTTTTCAAGTGATTTTTAACACTACATTGACAATATTATCAACTTAATTTCTAATCTATCTAATAAAGAAATGAAGAAAGATTTAAATTCAAAGCAACAAATGTGAGACTGAAAGTTAACATTCAAAATGAATGTAAATCTAAATATTGTCCAGGCTGAAACTGATACAAGAAATTAAGAAAAACATTACTAATTAAGAGTACAGCTATCCTGGGCATGGAAAAGATTTTAAAACAAAAGGGCTAATTCAAAAGTACTGTATATCCAAGTGTTTGAAGCTTGAAATGATTGCCAAAGTATAACTAACCTTTCTAACACCACACTGTAATAGTAACCAAATATCAGTAACTATTGACAAATCTAACCTGAACATTTTCATCTGAATTGTACATACCATGCCTGGCTTTCAATCCACTGTGATAAATAATGCCGAACTTCAATTGGAAAATGCTGTCCATACAAGGACTGCATCTGACGCAGAGCTTCGCCCTGAAGCTGCTGGGCCTGAATCCATACTGACATGGTCTAAGATCTGAAAGGTAAATAAAAATCACTTAACAAGCTACATAGGAAACAACCAATTAAAGTGAATATGTATTTACAAAAATCAGTTTTAATGAGAGAACAAAATCTTGTATTCTTTAAAGCAAATGTGTCCTAAAAGCAATGTAATTTTTAAAGTTGCCAAATGTTTGTTTTAAACTTTCATAGTGCTTACAGCTATTGAAATAAATGTGTACAGAATTGGAATTTTTCCCCCACAAGTAAGGAGCTTTCACTATAATAGGAAGGAAGCTTTTTAATTTATTAGATGCCAACTAAAGAATAATCTTTCCCCACTTAATTACTTATGTGTAGCACTGAGCATTTAATTGTACCAAGTTGTACAGTTAATTAGCATGTGATTGAATATTCAGTTCTGTTTCTCAAATATTAGTTGTATAATTAAGATCCATTAAAGGCTCTTGGCAAATTATTCAATTAAAATCTACAGATTTTGTTAAATAGAAGCAGAACATGAACCAAAAACAATTGAACTCTAGTGATGCTTTGCACAAGCTAAATTACAATATTGTGGAGCATTGCTAAGAAAAATGTCTTTTTGCAAAAATGGTGATTGAATAATAAAAGCTAAACTAATCCCTATCCTCTTAACTTGATTAAGCATTGTAAATTCCCAAGTGATTAGTTCAAGAACCAAATTACCTTGTGTAACCCCATAACTAATTACAAGTAACTTTCCTAATTGAGAAACTTTCAAACCCATAAAGTTACAATACCTACCATTCAGTTGAGCTTGTGCAAATATGTTATGGGGTAGTAGGTTTTTTGCATAGATATCCTGTGATTAATTTCACTGAGTTTTTCCCAAAGATGCAACTAAGTAAATGAAGAGTGCAGTGATGTCATCTGCATGGACTTTACCAAGGCACTTGACAATGTAGCACCTGGAAGGCTCGTTCAAAGGTTTAGTCAGTGGGTCCAAGGCAATTTGGGTCCAAAACTGGCTTGGTAATAGGAGATATCAAAAGGTGATAGTGGAGGGCTATTTTTGTGATTAGAAACCTGTGACCAATGGTGTAGCACAAGAATTGGTACTGGGATCCTTGCTGTTATATGCATTAACAACTTGTGTTAATGATAAGTTTACAGATGACAAAAGTTGATGTGGATAGTGAAGAGAATCATCTCATGCTGCATAAAGATATTGATCAGATGGTAAACTGGGCAGATTAATGGCAGATGGAATTTAATCCTGGTAAGTGTGAAGTGTTGCATTTTGGGAAATCATAGGGTAGGGCATACACAATGAATAGTGGGGCCCTATGGAGTATTGAACAAAATGACCTTGACAAACAAATACAAATATCTGAAGGTGGCAGTACCAGTGGATAGTGTGGTAAAGGGGACACAGAATACAAGAGTAGGGAGGCTATGGTACAACTTCAAGGCCACATCTGGAATAGTGTGCCGTTTTTGTTGCCACAGTACAGAAGAGGGTGCAGAGGCGATTCAGCAGGACATTGCCTGGGATGGAGTGATTTATGAAGAGAAACAATAGGATAGGTTTGTTTTCTTTGGAGCAATGGCTGATGGGGAAGATGATAGGTGTAAAACAAAAATTGAAGGGCATAGGTAGCATAGACTGTAATAAACCTTTCCACTAGCTTAAGGTGTTTATAACCAGAGGGAAGCGTTTGTGAGTAAGAGGTTTAGGAGATAGAAGGGAGAGTTTTTTCACCTAGGTGGTTGGAGTTTGGAATGCAGAAGGTGGTAGAAGCAGGTACACAACACTTTATCTAGATGAGCACTTGAAGTGGCAAAGCATAGAAAGTTCTGACCAAGTGCTGGTAAATGGAATTAGTGTAGATTGGTATTTAATGGTCAGCATGGACATGGTGAGCAGAAGAGCCTGGATCCATGCTGTATATAATTCTATGAATCTTAACAAAAAGGAACAGTGGTTATATCCAAATTGTTGAAATCTAGGTTGAGCCCAGAAGGTACAAAGGACCTAATCGCAAAGCAGATGCAACTGCTCCAGATGTATCTTTTCTTTAGTTTCCCTGCTACCAAACTCTTGTGCTTTACTCATCCCATTTTTCATTTAACCAATTTCAAACTCTGTTCTTCTGGTCCTCTCCTCACTCCAGAGCCCTTCTTTGCACCTGCTTGAAACCTGTTAAACCTGCAACATGTTTCAATTCTGAAGGGTGACAGATCTGAAACATAACTGTTTGCAATTCCTTAGAATCTCCAGACTCTGCTTTCACAGGTCAGCTCACCTCCAATTTCTCTGCCTGCACATTACATCAGAGACCAGAGAGAGTCAAGGTCAGATACCAGCACATCCAACCTCCCACTGTGCCACAGAACCCAACACTACACAATCTCATTCATTTCAACTGAGTCATTGTTTTTAATGAGAGGTAACTGCATGTATATAGCATTTAAGTGAACTTAAGTAAACCCCATTGATCAGAAACATACAACAGTCCAAAGGCTTTTGTCAGCAGAAGCAGCAATTATTTTTGTATAAAATTCCATGATCAAGCACACATCATGGCATCATAAATTTACAATACAGGAGGCTGACCCATTGCATCCATGTTGGCAAAAAAACCTCTCAGCTCTTTGTCTATATCTCTGAAGGTCATGGCCCTTCAGGTACTTGTCCAGATTTTAAAATCTGAGAAGTACAGGAAGGAGGTAGAGCTTAGTGACATTGTTTCAAGACAACAACCTTTCCCTTAATGTCAGCAAAAGAAAAGAGCTGGTCATTGACTTCAGGAAGCAGAGCAGAGTACAGGCCCCTGTATACATCAATGGTACTGAAGTGAAGACAGTTGTCCTTGGTGTAAATATCACCTATAGCTTGTCCTGGTCCACATAGACACTATAGCCAAGAAGGCACACCAGCATCTGTCCTCAGAAAACTAAGGAAATTTGGTGTGTCCCTGATCACCTTCAATTAAAATGCTTTCCATGGTGCATCTGTATCTGGATGCATCACAGCTTGGTATGGCAACTATTCTCACCAAGGCCACAAGAAATTGCAGAGTTGTGAACACAGCCCAGTCTAGCACAAAAACCAGCTTCCCCTCCATTAACTCTGTCCACACTTCCCTCTGCCTTTAGAAAGCAGCCAACATAATTAAAGACCCCTCCCACTTTCCATCAGGCAAAAGCTACAAAACTTGAGGACAAATTCTATCCTGCTGCTGTAAGACTCTTGATCAGACTACTTGTACAATAAAGATGAATTCTTAATCTCTCGATCTACCTAGTCATTGGCTCTTGCTTTGTCTACCTGCACTTTCTCTGCAACCAACACTATATTCTGCATTCTGTAGTGCTTTTCCCTTTGTACTACCTCCATGTACTTGTTTTGGAATAATGTCTGGATGGCATGCAAATGTTTTTCCACCATCTCTGTACATATGACAATAATAAATCAATTTTTCTACTTCCACAACATTGTGACAACTGGAATTTCAGAAGTTGGGGTGAATGTGTTCAGTCCCTTTTCTTACAAATCTCCTCTTCCTTCTCCAAAGAGTTGGATGGGAGGGCTAGTAAGTTTATTGATGACACACAGATTGGTAGTGTTGTAGATGGTGTTGGAAGGTTACCAAAGGATACAGTAGGATATAGATCAGTTACAGATATGGGTGGAGCGATGGCAGATGGAACTTAATCTGGGCAAGTGCAAGATGTTGCACTTTGGAAGATTAAATGTAAAGGGAAAGTGCACAGTTAAATGGCAGGACCCTTTAATAGCATTGATGTACAGAGGGATCTTGGGGGTCCAAGTCCATAGCTCCCTGAAAGTGGCTGCACAAGTCAACAGGGTAGTAAAGGAGTATGGCATGCTTGCCTTTATTAGTCACTGAGTTCAAGAGTTGGGAAGTTATGATGCAGCTTTATAAAACTGGTTAGGCTACATCTGGAGTATTACATTCAATCCTGGTCTCATTATAGGAAGAATGTGGAGGCTATGGAGAGAGTGCAAGAAGTTTACCAGGATGCTGCCTGGATTAGAGGGCATATGCTATAAGGAGAGGTTGGACAAACTTGGGTTGTTTTCTCTGGAGTGGAGGAGGCTGAGGGGAAACCTGATAGAAAGTTTATAATATTATGAGAAACAGTAGATAGCTGGTTATTTCCCTAGGGTCAAAGTTCTAATACTAGAAGCATGCATTTCAGGTGGGGGGGTGGTGGGTGGTGAAAGAGTTCAAAGGAGAAGTGCAAGGCAAGTTTTTAAACAGTGGTCAGTGCCTGGAATACATGGGTAGTAGTGGAGGCAGATAGGTACATGAATATGCAGAGAATGGAGGGGCAAGGACTACATGCAGACAGAAGAGATTAGGTGTCATTAGCTTAATTAGTTCAGCACAACATTGTGGGCCAAAGGGCCTGTTCCTGTGCTATACTGTTCTGTTCTATCCTCATTTGCAATATTCAAGGCTGTCCTGAGCTGCCTTTGCTGCTTCCCTCCTGGCTGAACAAGCAAAAGTCACAATTTCCTCCCAGTCTGCTCCCAATTCCGAACTTGCATCAGTCTCTGGCCTTGCTGCAGCCACTCCCTCCTGCCTTCTAAGCACTCCCTCCCCTTCCAGCCTTGCCCAAGCATCACTTACTTCTCCCACTGCCCTTTAAACCTCCAAGTACCAGCCCCCACCCCTCCTATTGCTTTATCTTGAGCCATCTAGATATTTTCACTTAAATCATTTCCCCCTTCTCTCCTTCCCCCCCCCCCCATTTGTCTATTTTGTATCTTCAAAGCCTGAATTCCCATTGAATTTAAACAGTGCTTTCAATGGTACAATGTAGTACACAAGATTGCAAAATAAAATGGGACACTATTCAACACATTTTGAGCTGATTGAGAGTTTGGTGGTTATATTTTGAGGAACTTAAGAGTACAGAGATGAATTATAAATACATAAAGGGAATTCCAGAGCTTCAAGCCTGGGTTGCCAAAATCTTAAGTGTGAGTGCAGAATGCAGGAAACAAGAGGTGGGCAACAAACCAAAATTGGATGAGTGTAGTAATCTTGCATAGCTGGAGATAGTTAGGAAGTAGTCACACCATGTACAGATTTGAATATTGCCAAAGAGCCAACTCTGATAAAATACATTATGGCAAAGAATGTTTAGTAGGTAAAATGAACATTGCAGATTAAGATGCATGTAAAACACCTTTGGATAATTTCATGTTGATGGAAAGGTGGTATGCAAAAGGTCAATCAAGAAAGCATTGAAATACACAAGCCTGAAGCATGCAAAGGCAGGGGCACAGATACACATTACATAGGTGACTGTCAGGTTTGACTATCTGAAGGTGCTGGGGATCTGGTTCGGAGGAGCTGGGACGTGCAACAAAAATTGGTGGGAGCGGATTGGGAAGGTGAAGCAGAGACTGGGAACAGTGCTCCCTCTCTAACTGGGAAGAACTTGGTCATCAGGTATGAGGTGCTCTCAGGGCTGCTGTACTTGGTGTAGGTGTGGCCTGTTCCTTGCTTCTCTGGCTTGGAAATCACCTGTGCTGTCTTCTGGTTCATCTGGGGATCCAAGATGGAGCAGGTCCAACAGGTCACCATGCACAAGTCCCTGGACAATGGGGGTAAAGGTGTTCCCCAATGTCACCCTCATCCTGATGACCACCTTCATCTGTGGCTGCATCGGGCTGTGTGGAACCCAAGTATGTGGGCCCCAAGTGTCACTATGCACCAAGGTTCTACCTGTCCCTGCTGTTGCAAAGGATGGGCCTGGCCCCGTAGCCACAATGTCCCAGTCAGCTGGATGTTGCTGCACTACCTGTCCTTTGTGGGAAAAGTTCTTCCAGACCAACACCTTTGACCACAAGTCCATCAGGCAGTGGTCAGCACAGAACATACTGCAGACACCACAGGAGAAGGACTCTGGATACTGTGGGGTAGTTCCCTGACCAGACAGTTCAGACCATCTGGCAGAATGCCTCATTGCCAGAACTCACCAACAAGCACCAAGACCTCACTTGGCTGGCAGTGAGAGGGGCCCTCCCAGTCAGATCCTTCCTGCATGGTCAGAACATCAGTCACAGCACGCTGCCCCCCAGGAGGACTGTGCTGGGGACAAGATGGTCACCCACCTCTTTACAGGCTGTGGGTTTGTGAGGAGAGTGGTGAAAGATGCAAGGGTCCTTGTCACGGTTTATCCCCAGCAGCTGCGTAATGGGATTCTGATCTACGGGCTGTTCCCAGGGGGACACAGACGGACATCAACTGCTGCTGGAAGGTCTTCAACTCGGTGAAAGATGCCCTTTGGACTGCCTGAAACTTGTTGGTCTCCCAGCACTGAGATGTCTGTAGGGGAATGCTGCTGACTGGCACATTCCAGGCTGCAGGAGTATGTGCTGAGAGATGCACTGAAGCTGGGTACAGCCAATACAAGGGCTCGGTGGGGAAGGATGACAGTTTAGAGTTCTTCTGCCACAGGAGAGGGAGGGGCAGGGTCAGGCATGGAAGCCCCTTAAAGATTGTAAATATGGGATTGGGGTATCACCCCAGGGAGCCACACGAGTGGCATTGGTGCTGTGGTTTGTGTAAAAAGTAACACTAAAAATTGATCTACATGAGTGTAAAGGTTTACACTGTTTTATTGTATAGTCTTTTATTATGAATAAAGTTTATTTTGGATAATAAAAAAAAATTGAACAAACATGATCTTGGAGGTTACCCTTGAGGTAGTTGAGCAGGTCGATAGGGTTGTTAAGAAGGCGTATGGTGTGTTGGCCTTCATTAGTTGGGGTATTGAGTTCAAGAGCCATGAGGTAATGTTGCAGCTCTATAGAACTCTGGTTAGACCACACTTGACATATCGTTTGTTCAGTTCTGGTCACCTCATTTATAGGAAGGATGTGGAAGCTTTAGAGAGGGTGCAAGAGGAGATTTACCAGGCTGCTGCCTGGATCGGAGAGCTTGTTTTGAGGATTAGCTGAGTGAGCTAGGGCTTTCTCTTTGGAGAGGAGGATGATGAGAGGGGACTTGATAGAGGTGTACAAGATGATAAGAGGCATAGATTGAGTGGACAGTTTTTTTTCCCCCCAGTGTGACAATGGCTAACATGAGGGGACATAATTTTAAGGTGATTACAGGAAGATACAAGAGGGATGTCAGGGGTAAGTTTTTTTTAGTGGTGGGTGTGTGGAATGCACTGCTGGCAGAGGTTGTGGGGGTAGATACATTAAGGACAGCTAAGAATACTCATGAGTGATAGAAAAATAGGGGGCTGTGTGGGAGGGAAGGGTCAGATGGATCTTAGAGCAGGCTAAAATGTCAGCACAACATTATGGGCTGAAGGCCCTGCACTGCTGTAGTGTTCTATGTTACAGGGGGTCAATGTCAAAATGGGGCAACTTGTACAGAGCCTGGCTCACCTTTGACCTTTCTCAATTCTAGCCCAATGACTTTATGGTTTTGGTATTTGAATATTGTCAGTCAATGATGTGATCCCTCACAACCAATGTGACACTGCAAATGAGATTTGAGTTGAGGTAATCAGAACAAAAGGTGGAATTGGGAGGAACTATATAAATCAATGTCCTTTTTCATTTTGTTAATGCATTGATGCAGACAGTCAACTCACTTTGTACTGAAGTTAAATGCAGGGCCTTCCCATTTACAACTCTCAACCCTCAAGTATTCCAACAACTTAAAATATTTTATTTCCTGCATTCAGAGTTTGGCCACTACTACTGTCCACTATGACAAAAAACTCCCTGATAAAGTTCATTCAACTACAGTTAAGGAAAAAAGATGGATGTATTTGAATGAAAGGCATCATTGAATCCAGCATGAACTTTTAACCATGTAAAAAGTTGTACACCTTACACACATCTCCCTGAATCATGAAATTTACCATTGAACAAGGATATGGAAACACAATCTCCAGAACTCCTTTAAAGTTACCATTTCCTGATTTATAATTGTTGTTTTAATATGAAAATGTAAGAATTTCTTAATTCAACTGAAATAGCTACAGTGGCTCAAAAAAAGCAACTTACTACCTTAGAAAAGAGGTGATGATCAATGTACAAAACATTCTTGATTTTTAAATCTGTGCCTCTGTTTGATATTTAAACTGAGAGAAACCACATGAACTCACTCACCAAAAGGGTGATGGAGTGGGAAGTCTCCATCATATTTAAATAGATTCAGATTTGCTTTGTCATTGGAGTATTTAACATACACAAAAAAATGAAATACTGTTCTCACCAGCTGCATATGTGCACAAAAAGAACAGTGATAAATATCTAAAATAGTCTAAAAACATCTCAAACAAAACTTAAAACATATCAACACACATATTCATATCTGTAATAAGTGTGTTTATATAATTAATAAGTACCTTATTCAGCTTGAGATGAAGTTCAATGTATCAGGTAACTATCAACTGTTTCTGTATTGATGTGAGTATGTGTGTGTGTTGGAGGGAGAGCTTGTTCGGTGGAAGTGGAAGAGGACACAGTCCATTTATTGATCCTGACTGCTTGTGGGCAAAAAAGCTGTTCAGCATCCTACTAGACTAGAGCAGATACTCCTATATCTCTCCCAACAGCAGGAGGGAAAACAGCTCCTGAGTGGGGTGATGAAAGTCCTTAATGATGGCTGTAGCTATGCAAACACAAGCATTGCTGATAGATCTCCATCAAAAGGGGAGAGGGGCACCAATGATCCTGCTAGCTGTCTTCACCATCCTATGAGCTGCTGTTGTTCGTGAGCCTGCAGCTACCAAACCAGGAGGTGAGGCAGTAGGTCAGGATGCTTTCAATGGTGCCCCTGTAAAAAGTGATGAGGTATGGAATAGGGAGGCCTGCCTGAGTCTCCGGAGGGGGTAAAGCTGCTGCTGCTGCTGCTGCTGGGCTTTTTCAACGATGGCTGTAGTGTTAATAGTGGAGGTCAGATCATCCACTAAGTGACCCCCCCCCCCGCCCACGCCCCCCCCCCCCCCCCCCCCCCCCCCCCCCCCCCCCCCCCCCCCCCCCCTCCCCCCCCCCCCCCCCCCCCCCCCCGAACTTAATTTTGCTGACCCTCTCCCACAGCAGCACCATCAATAGTCAGCAGTGTATGATCATGCTTGCCAGCCCTCCTAAAATCAATCAATCACCATCTCCTTTATTTTGTCCACATTGAGGGTGAGATTGTGGAATCTACACCATGCTGTTAGCTGCTCCACCTCCATCCTATGTGCAGACTCATCATTGTCAGTGACGAGACCCACCACTACTGTGTCATCAGCAAACTTAATGATGTAGTTAGTACTGAATCTAGCAATGCAGTCGTGTGTGAGCAGGCTAAACAATAAAGGGCTCAGGACGCAGCCTTGAGGTGAGCCTGTGCTCACTGAGATGATTCCTGATATGACTGCCAACTCTAACTATCTGCTGCTGCAGCATCAGGAAATTGAGGACCCAATTGCAAATTCCAGTATCCACCTCTAACAGCCTCAGCTTTTCCACCAGCTCTTGTGGAATGATCGTGTTAAATGCTGAGCTGAAGTCGACGAAACTTGGATACACCATACCTTACAACATTAAGCTGGGAGGTTGCATTGGATTGGATGGGTCTTCTAATGGATCAAGTGGGTTTCTGAGACACAAATTTTGATGATTCTATGCATCTGGGAGGCATCCCAAAGCAATCTTGCAGATTTTGAGTATTCCTTTGTATCTGCTTATTCATTATCCAGTTTACTGCTGGACATTAATGGCATATTTTCTACATATTAAATGCAGACAGAAGGCTGAAAGCCTTTTACTATACAGAAAATTAGAAACAAAAAAATAACTACTTATTTTCTCATTATTGCCATTGACAGAAGTATTTAATCACCTATGTGAAATTTTGAACACAAAATTCCAATTACTGTCAAATCTATTTGGAAACAGCATTACCAATCAAGTATTTAACATTTGTCATTGTTCAAATCACCACAATGCATTATGAATGGAACTGTAACATTTACCTAGTTCAAGTCTATCAGAGGACTGAGGTTATTCATTCTGCAGGAAGTGACTGGTGTCTCAATTTCCCCAATCCCCTCTACTATTTACTCAGCACAAGTCAGAAGAGTGATGGAATACTCTTGAATGGGTGCAGGTCCCACAAAGGCAAGGAACTCAAAGCTAACCAAATAGATGTGGGGTAACTGAATGCTGCCAACTGGCACATTCCAGGCTACAGGAGTACATGCTTAGGGACACACTGAATCTGGGCGCAGCCAGCGCAAGGGCTCGGTGGGGAAGGACGACAGTTTAGGGTTCTTCTGCCATAGGAGAGGGAGAGGTGGGGTCAGGTGAGGAAGCCCCTCAAATATTGTAAATATGGGACTGGGGTATCACCCCAGGGAGCCACACGTGGCATTGGTGCTGTGTTTTTTATACATCAAAAGGTAACACTACATTTGTGTACAGTTCCATTCTTAAAGGTTTAAACTGTTTTATTATTGTATATAGTTTTTTATTATGAATAGTTTTTGTTAAAAAAAACAATGACATACAACCACTCCTTCAATCATTACCATATTTAGACTTAATGAATACACTAATCTACAATTCAAACTATTTCCCAAACCAACAACTGCCATCTAGATAAGGGCTGCAGTTGTGTAGATCGCCTGGTAGTTCCCTTGTAAGTAAGGCATTATCTGAACTTGGACACTTATCACTATTTCTTCAAAAGCTGGAACTGTATCCCAACAGTGGTGTGACAACATCATCATATTGACTGCAGTTGTTCAGGGGAGCAGTCTCAGCTCAGCTTTCATCAGCAACTAATGTCAACACCACCAACATGCCAAGTTTGACAGAAACTATTGTGTAGTAATTAGTCACACTTTACAAATGCCCAAGAACACTCCCTCCCTTCTAGAATGTGAAAGAAATCATTAACATAACATTCCTTCAGACTTTCTACAAATTACACTTGTTTTACACATTTATTTAACTTTGAATAGAAACCATAAAGTTCAAATTTTGACAGGTCCATTAAAAGTAAATAGCAGAAGATTAACAGAATCTTACAAGTGTGCATTTCCTTAGGTACCAAAGTAAAAATAGATTCAAATAGAATTTTTACAGGACAGGTGGTGGTCAGTCATCTCATTGTGTTGGTACAGAGTAATCCAGCTAGGTTCATTCCCCCCACTCTGTTTTAACCTTCAAAATGTTAAATTAATGGAACTAGCTTAGATGGGCATCTTGGTCAGCACAGATGAGTTGGGCCAAAGGGCCTGTTTCTGCACTGCATTACTCTAAGAAATTTTCATGATTAGTCTGATTGCTGGTTCTTGTGAAGAGCACTGTGTGGGAATTAGTGGAGAGGCTGCCTCATAGCTCCAGCTATCTGGATTCAATCCTGATCTTTGGACTTTGCATGCCCGCTCTGTGATCATATGGCTTTCCGATGAGTGCTCTGGTTTCACATCACATTGGTCTGTAGGTGGATTGGCCATTGTAAATTGCCCCTAGTGTGAGGCAAGTAGAACAACTTCTGGAAGTGGGCGCAATTGCTAAGAATGTGAGAATAGGTTACAGGTAAAATTCTAGGGGAATGAAATTGCTCCGTGAGCCAGCACAGACTCAATGGGTCAAAATGGCTCCCTTCTATGATGCATGGGAACTGAAAGCTGAACAGAAGCTCGATGAAAATGAGTGTGTGCAAAAGTCACAAGACCAATTTTGCATATTCAAACTCCTCAGCAGTTTACTTTTATGTAAACCAAATAGGCTTTAAATCATTAACTACAGTGTTATCTCTTATTAAAAATAATGGTATAACAAAATTGACACATTGTGGTTAATCACCAGACAAAACAGTTAATTAGCAGTCCACAAATAGGTGGTCCCAAAAACATATAAATACTTTATTCAGGGTCACTAGTAAAAATGGGTCCCAAAATTTCTTGATCATTGGAAATTCGGGTTTAATATTCTGGTTACCAGGAGTCTGATCAAATCAGGCTTTAGTGGTGGAATTTCAGCATGTAATACACTTTAAGCATTGGGCAAGAATCACAAATCAAGTAATTTGTCTACTGGGAAAGACTACTAGTACTCAAAGCAAATTATAGTCATGGAATCAGTTTACAACTACTTATTATTCAAGAAGTCACAAGGATGCCACTGAATTGACCAGCCTGACTAAACATTCAATTAATGATCAGAAAACATTAATTCAAAACATTTTCATCTATTGAGTACTGATCAAGGAAAAAGTTTACAGCATATGCATAAATGAAAAATAACCAAGTTTGAGATGCTTGAATAACTAACTTGCAATTTTGAGGCAACAGGGTCATCAATACCAAATAATAAAGCTTGTTGGTACAATCTGCCAACTCTCCAAAATGACAAGCCAGAATTTTTCCAGCAGTGGAAGTACCTGTTTACATAATTAAAGGTATTGCCAACATATTGCTAAGATATCAATTTCATCAAAATGATCTACAGAAAAACTAAAGACAGCAACATATTTCCCTGCATGTTGCTGCCTAGACTGCACTATCCAAATGAAATAAAGTACAAACGATCTCTTCCTCCACATTGCAATTTTGACTCAACATGACGCACAGAAACTAATTCTTAGCACTTGTATAGCACATTAACACGATCAACAATTGCCCGTAGAAACTCCATAAAGATGGTATCGCCATTAACCCACAAGACTGTTTATCTAAAGAGCTAAATGCTCCACTTTAATATACTCCTACTTAAAGTTAACTCATAACCACAAACACACCCACTTTCAGAATTTGAACAAGGAAAATTGACACCACAAGTCTTATTTTTAGACATATTATATAATCCAATAAAAATATTAACAGCTAACATTAGTGTTATCTTTTAAGGCATTTCACATTTAATATTGATACAATAAATTCACACTGAAAAGTAAAATAGGAATCTCCAGGATTTTAAAACTGAACATAGTGGGAAACAAACTTTGAATTTCCAGATAGGAATTCCTAAGATCAATTAATACCCTCCATGAATCAAACCAGCAAAAAAAAAAGCATTCATTTGGATTCTGTTTTTTCTGTGTGTCCAGATTGGCTAGCTGGTCATAAAAGCCATGAATGGAATTCAATCCAAAGAATATTGTTTTGATTTCAATGCATCAGATAATAAAATTTGTAAATCACTTCTTTTGATCGGTTTATGTTAAATAAACAAACTGCTTTCAGGCATAACAGTCTGATGAAAGAAAGCTACATGGTAAAGCTGAAGAACTTTGACAAGAAATTTTGTGTTTGCTCTCTGTCCTACTACAGATTACCCAGATTCTGGCTACATAAAGGAGACTTCTTTTTATGTGAAATGAATCCAGCATTAACTGCCAACACAAAGCCACAGAGACACAGCCTCAAAGGGTCAGAGACCTAGCCTCAAAGGGTCAGAGACCTGGGTTCAACCCTGGCCTCCAGTGCTGTGTCTGGAGTCTGCACATTCTTCCAGTGATTGTGCGAGTTTCCTCCAGGTGCTCCTATTTCCTTCCATATCCTAAATATGTGCAGGTTGTTACATTAATTGTCCATTGTAAATTGCCCCCAGTGTTTTAGTGACTGGTCAAATTTGAAAGGAGTTGATGAGAATGTGGGGAGAATAAAAAAATGGGAGGAATTAGTGTGAATGGGTGGTTGTTGGTAGGTGTGGATTCAGTAAGCCAAAAGGACCCATTTTATAAATGGCACCTTCCACCCTGCCATCATCTTAATTATATTTTTTTTTGAAAAGGTGGTGTGCAATACACATTTCTTGAAACACAATTTAACATTTACTCAAAAACCATAAGAATAATGTCATCAGCATCTTGGAGTCATTGAATTATACAGCATAGAAACGGTCCCTTCGCCCCATCTCATCCATACCAACCAAGTTGTCTAACCTGAGCTAGTCCCATTTGCCTGCATTTGGTCCATCTCTCTCTAAACTTTCCCTGACCATGTACCTATCCAAATGTCTTTTAAACATTATAATTGTATTCACACCTACCACTTCCTCATGATTTTATAAACCTCCATAAGGCCACCTCTCAGCCTTGTTCACTCCAGGGATAAAGCCCCAGCCTATCCAGTCTCTCCTTATAACTTAAGCCCCAGTAATATCCTTGTGAATCTTTTCTGTACCATTTCCAACTTAATGACATCTTTCCTATAGCTAGGCAACCAAAACTGCACATAATACTCTAAGTGTGGTGTCACCAACATCTTTTACACTTCTACCATGGACCTCCCAACTCTTGTACTCAGTGTGCTGACCAACAAAGGCAGGCATGCCAAATATCTTCATCACCCCGTCTCCCTGCGTCACTACTTTCAAGGAACTATATATTTATTCCCCTAGGTTTCTGTTTTGCAACACTCTCCGAGGCCCTGCCATTTACTGCGAGAGTCCTACCCTGGGTTAACTTACCAAAATGCAACACTTCACAGATGTCTGAGCTAAATTCCATCTGCCAGCCCTTGGCCCACTTTTTCAGTTGATTTAGATCCTGCTGTAAATCTTAGATAACCTTCTTCACTGTCCACTGTATCATCCACAAACTTACTAACCATGCCAACTACATTCTCATCCAAATTGTTAATAATAGATACGAACAATAGTGGACCCAGCACCAATCCCTGCAAATACACTGCTGGTCACAGGCCAGCAATCTAGAAAAGAAACCCTCACTACCACCCTCTGACTTCTTCCACCAAACCAATTCTGCATCCAATTGGCTAGCTCATGCTGGATCCCATGTGATCTCACTTTCCAGACTAGCCTACCATGTGGTACCTTGTCAAGGGCCTTGCTAAAGTCCATGAAGACATCGCCTACTGCCTGGCACTTGTCAATCCTATTGGTCATCTTTTCAAAAAAATCATTCAAATTTGAGACATCTCCCACACAAAGTCACGCTATCGGTAATCAGGCCTTGCCTTGCCTTCCCTTCCCGAATGCGGGTAGATTCTGTCTCTCAGTAACTTTCCACCACTGATGTTAACCTCATTGGCCTGTAGTTCCCTGGGCTTTTTCTTGCAGCTCTTCTTAAATAAAGGCACAACATTAGTCAATGTAATCACTCCCTTTTTATTTCTGAGTTCCACCCATACAGCCTCACTGGCCTATTCCCTAGGAGTACAAGTACTGCTGCAATGTTCTCCCTCATCAAAAAAGCAACTCCCCCTCCTCTCTTAACCCCACCTCTATCCTACATGTATCATCTGTACCCCAGAACATTGAGCTGCCAGTCCTATCCATCCCTCAACCATGTTTCTGCAATATCTATAGTATCCATGCCCCGAGTTCACCTGCCTTACCCATCAGGCTTCTTGTATTAAAATGTAGCAAATTTCCCTGCCAGCATATTGGTCCTCCTCTAGTTCAAGTGAAATGCATCCCTCTTGTACAGGACACATCTGCCCCAGAAGAGATCACAATAGTCCAAAAACCTAAATACCTCCCTCCTGCACCAGCTCCTCAGCCACACGTTCATCTGCCCTACACCTCCTATTCCTACCCTCACTTGCATGTGAGTAATCCAGGTATTACTGCCCTTGAAATCCTGCTTTTTAACCTTTTGCCCAACTCCCTATATTCCCTCCAGGGAAGGCAGGTAGTGCAGGTATCCACCTGGATCTTTGGTGTGACTACCTCCCTGAGACTCCTGTCTTTAACATTCTCTGCCTCCTGCATGCTGGTCAATGACCCCATCTGCCACTCCAACCGATTCACATGGTCCGAGAGGAGCTGCAGGTGATCTCACATCCTACACAGCCGTGCCTCTTATAAAGAGGACAATGAAAAATCCTACCTTGACTTACTTTGTTATTGCTCGTCCTCCTCACCAAAGCATGGACTTTGGCCAATAACAGTAACACCTCAAACCTCAATAGCAACTCTGCTTGATCTTTCCTCTTTCACAGTAACAAGACAAGCAGCTCCTCACCTGATACACACTTTTTAAATGGTCTCTGTTGCTCCTCCTCCTCCTCCCTGGGCCTCACAGTAACAGGACGTTATCAGTCACATGGTTGCAGGACCCCAGCCACAAATAGCTCTCTACCTCATGGCATACAGTATGTATCGGTTAGATATTTTGTTTTTCTTAGAAAACCTACTACTTCAGGATATTTTAATTTATATTTCTCCCCCACCTGATTATGGGGCACTTTTTCAACCTGGCTATGGGCAACAATTTCCAGATCTTGGATAATGGAATATAGTACTTGGATCTCTTCCAACCCTTTTGGGGCCTTCACATTGGCAGTTAGATTTTCCTCTCTCTCCATGAAAACACTATTTCCTGTCTCAACTCTCACCAACACTTCACAAGCTGGTCCTACTCCAGAGGTATGCAGCATGAACTCAAGGGAAATTAACCAATTTGAAAATAACTTCAGTTTCTTTGGTTTTATTTTTAAACATCTTTAAAACCATTTGAGATGATGTGATGAATTCTACAATGTGATTATCAACATTTGAAAATCAATATATTGTAAAATACATATTATAAATACTAAACATAATACAAATAACTTTTTCAATTTCTGAAATTTGAGGATTTTCCACAAAACCTTACATTGCTAATAACAATCTGCAGTGGAGGACCCACTTACGTGACCAATGTGACATTTCTGCAAACTAGCTGGGATCAAATAGAATGTGTAAATCATGGTTCAGGCATTGCATTAACTTGACTTAGAGATACCAACAAAAATCTACACTAACACTGCAGTGGATTCTTGAAGGATAGTTGCAAAATTGAAAGTGCCATCTCTCTGATAAATCATTAAACCAAGAATCAGTCTGCACTCTTGGATAGATGCAAAGGACACCATGATGCTATTTTGTAGAGAGCCAGTTAAGTTATCCACCAAGACTTCACAAAAGATGATTTGGTCATTATTGTGCATATAACAAGACGCCGCAAGCAGCAAATTATGCTGTGCTTATTCCATTCCAACAGTGAATATGTAACAACACAACCATTTCATTGATTCTAAAGCATTTGCATGTACTGTATATATGTGTACACACCTTTTCAATGACTGGAATGTTCTTTGTTCATGAGGAACATGTCTATCATGCAGATGACAGAGTAAACCATACAAGTGAAAGTCTAAATTACACAAAATAAAAATGGCACTTTAATTCTCCATCCCACTTCCACTCTGACCTCTTGCACTGTAATTACAAGACCAGATTTCATTCACAAGTTTATTTCAGTGCAAGATGTATAAATTTAGCACTGTGTGAAGGAGATAACTATTTTGCACCAACTTCACACCTGCCTTTCTAAGACTCTTATCAATTCATCTTAATTGCATTTTCGGCTTGCCTGCCTGTAGCCACATTTTGTCATTTAAAAAATAACCCACCGATTAAACAAAGATATTCACAAAAATGATCAAAACACACAAAAACAAAGTGAAATAATATTTCTACGAGTTTGATTTCAAAATGGAACTAACAGATTGTATTTTTGAACACAGCAACCACACAGACTGTAAAGTACTTGAGACATTAAGCTAGTAAAGTATATTGTATACATTAAAAGTCCTTCTACTCCTCACTGGACCTTTTATTTAATCACACGTTGTTCATCATTTCTCCCCAAATATTGATGCAAGTTTCTTCTCCAGTAGGCATGTATACTCTCCGTTCTCACATACAGTTTCTTCACAATTTTCTAGTTTCTAGCTCTGTCTTTTTCTTAAAAAATACACACACTAAGAAGGATGGTGATACAAAACATACACTATGTCATGGTGAGCAGAAGACATTAAGACATGGAATCATGGTAACTTGGGGAACAGTATGCCAAGAGATAGTGTGGAGGATAGTGCAGAAGGCTAGAAAAAGCAAGTGGCTAAAGTTGAAAGGGTTGGGTGAAAGTAAACTGCAAGTTTGTTAGGTGAGGGAGACGATCATATATTCCTTGGCAGAATAGTAGTCAGTGCCCTGGGAAGACTTTCAAAGTGGCCTGGTTTTGGTACCATTAATGGAAGAAAAAGCACTCCAAGTACTGAAAGAGTAGAAGTTCTCAAAGTGAATCTGAATACTGGGAGGATTCAGGTCATTGAGGAAATGGGAGCAGCAAATCCCACAGCCTTCATGGAAATGTTTAGATTATATGGTGGTGGCAACAGAGTACTGGTGTAGGAATCACAGGTACCATCAGGACAGGGAATTGCAAGGAAGTGTTGAGGCCTGCTGAAAATCGGGGTTTGGAATATGTTAACATAAAGGGAGGCAAATTTCAGTTGAGGAACAATCAACCATACGACGTTGTTTTTAAATATATGGTTTAATGATATCAGTGCTCATGAAGGACAAAAAGTAGACTTTTTTGTTAAATTAATGCACCCACACTGGCAATCAAGAATGTAATATATTAGTGCCTTAAAGAACTGATATTTCGTAACATATAATTTCACATTACTCTCTGAATTACATGTTAGCATGCTTTCCAGCCCATATCATTAGGTAACACACTAGAGAAACTAAGTGACACTAATACTTGTGTATCATTAAGAAATAATGCCCTTACCTTTTAATTGCAGCCAGTGTTAACATGTAAAGACAAAGGTGGACAACGTCTGGAACCTGTATCAAAACAATGATGAAAATGTTTCTGAATAAAAGTTCGCAACTAGAAATAGTATTCAAGTTTTAGAAATTGACATTTCTTTGTAACAATGGAGGAGGATGGGAAACTTGAACTTTGTGAAATCATACGGCTTAACTATATCTCTAAAAAAATATTTAGAGGATAGCACTTTATTACAGAATTTCGTGAATGATGCACACCTTTTTAAACAAATATTAATAACTATCAACCTACAGGTACAACATTTCTTCATATTACTATACTAAACCAGTAGGGGACTGGAGGAAAACAAACACACTGATAAAAACTAAATAAAATCTATAAATGCTACATTAGTGATGGATGAAATTCAGTACAAACTGGAATCCAAAATGGATGTCACACATACTATAGATGGCATAAAAATGTGTAGGTGGAAAGGATCTAGGCGTTGTGCAAGCTGAGTTTGTGAACATGGCAAAATAGAACAGTAATAAACCAATAATATCTCCAGCAATAAATTAAATGGAGTTTTCAATTATATTGCTAAATAAGCACAAAAGCAGAACATTCACCTGATGGACCAAGTTTGTATGAATATATTTTACAAGACAATTATATTTATTTGTTCCAAATCTACAAATACTTTATGACATTCCCCTGATTATACCTTTTGTCTCTCTCACACCCATTCGTCAATCAAACCCTCTTGCAGAAACTTGCATTTATCATATTCTCTCAAGCTTGGTCTCACTCCTTCGAATCCTTAGAAATTGTGTCTTGTGGTCCTTGAGTTATCTGATCATGGAAATAATTCCTATTTATCCCAAATGCATCTTGATTTTGTACATCTGTCAAATCTCCTCGCATCTTTCTTTTCTTCAAAGCAAATAGTTTCAATTATTCCATTCAACTTTGTAGCTCTCTTCCTGGAACTGTTTTAGTTAAGTCTGTTAGGGACTGTCTCAAGGATCTTCATGTTATCTCCTAAAATTAGTGTCCAGAATTAGCTTAATCGGTATGTTACAAAGGTTCATCATAACACTTGCTTTGATGAAGAATCATTAACCTGAAGTGCTAACATTGTTTTCCCCCTCCACAGATGCTACCCTGCTTAGTAATTACAGCACTTTGATTTTCTTTCAACATAACCTCCCTGCTTTTGCAAATAGAGGCATAAATTACAATCAGAATCCCAAATGTTTACCGAATCACCTCTCAAAGAGCTCTGTAATTTCAAACATATATGCACATATACACATCTCATTACCCCAGTACATCCTCAAGAACTGTGCCATTTTGTCTGTCCCCCTTTGTTTTCCAAAACCGCAGTTGGGAGAGCATGTAAAATATAGTAACAAAATACTTTTCTCAGGAAAAGAATTCTAACTGCAATCGAAAAGCAAGACTTAAATGAATGTCTGTGACTCAGTCAATACCATGCCTTGAAATAATTAAGTGATCAACCAAGATTACCAGTTTAGCATGTCATTCTTGTAATCCAGGAGACCACAATATGAAATCCAGAAAGGCTGCCTTCTCTGGTTAATGGGAGAAAAGCAAAAAAAGGCAATGTTGGAAATTTATAATTAAACACACAAAAATGGTGCAAGTATTCAACAAGAATCTGTGAGGAGAAAGGACAACGACCTAAAACATAAGTGCTGTTTTTCTAAGGGTATTACTAACTATTGATATTTACCTTAAACAGTTGTGGATTACATATATGAACTTCAAAAATGAAGAACATTTATACATGTTACAAACTTGAGTACATTCAAATGGGGGCTTGTTACAGAAAAGATGTATTGCCTCCAAAGTTTCACATGCACAAGTAACCACTACAAATATGAAAAACTGGGAGTGTCTGTAGCTGATAGCAGCTGTGTAGCTCACACAGCTCAACTGCGCAGCTAACAAAATTCCAAAGGGAACAAGTGAAGCAATGTGGTTAGCTTTCCAAGTTTAGATTATAACAGTATTAGTATATCTAAGTTTTACCTTGCCAGCTTTCTCCACTCTTAGTTGGCTTCTATAAGTGGAAGGCTGGAGGTTAATATGTGCCATACAAATTTATGAAATAGCAATAATTTTATATGAATAACTAAAACTTCTACAAGTTAATTTGACCAAGATTACAAGTCCCACTATTTGTTTTGAATAATAATCTGATAATCACTGATAAAGCTGTATTTATTCTCATCCTTGATTGTTTTTGGGAAGAGAATGGTAGCGCTTCTTGAACCACTGCACTTCATCTAGCAAAATGAGGAAAATTTATTTAGGTAGGCAGCTCCAACATTTTGATCTCTTGGCCTTAATAATAAAATACATTTCCAAATCAGTACTAAATGGGATTTGGAAGCAATGCATCTCCATCGACTTGTAAGCCTTACTCTTCTAGAAACTGGAGATTTGGGAGGATGTCAAAATTTTAGCAATGTTCTGTGGTGCAAGTCATGGTGGGAGAGGATTTAGAAACTAGTGATGCAAGTAATTTTGTCCCAGCTCCAGTGATTTTTGAAGCTGTAGTTATCCAAGCATCTAAAAGAGTACTTCATCACATTGATTTTTGCCATAAAGGTACTGAGACAAACTGCTGAATACATGACCTCTTGCTTGCTCCAGTAGTCACAGCATCTATGAGGCTATTCTAGTTGAGTTTCTAGTCAATGTTGATTGTCAGGATGACAATGACTAGGAACTCAGCAATGGTAATTTTTTTTTAAAAGAAGTTCACAGGCAGTCTTCCATTGGCAAGACATTGTTAGGAACTTGTGGTATGAACGTTATATGCCACTTGTTAGACCAAGCATAGACATTGCCCATGTTTTGCAGCTGAAGGCAAAGCCAATTGAGCCGAACACATTATTAGCAAACAGGTTCACTTGTGTCATAATTGAGAGAAACTGAGGTCAACCAAAGTAGTATGGCTGAGGATGCTGCCCTGTGGTACAGCAGCAATGTTCTGGGGCTGATATAATAGGCCTCCAATAATGACCACCTTTATGCTTTGGCCCAGGACTACTGGAGAAATTCCTCCATCGAAGATTCTAATTTTTTTTTATTTACAGGAGGTCCTAAGCATCATGCTCAGTTCAATGTTCTTTTGATGTCAAGAGTGGTTACGCTCTTTTCGTAACTCTGGAATTCAGTTTCATCTAAGTATTGAATGGTAACTAATGAGGTAGGCATTCAAGTTGCCTTGACTGAAACCAAACTTTATTTAGTAAAATACTTGATGGAAATTTGAGGAAAGTATTAAATATTTAGAAATATTTAAATACCACTGCAATTGTTTCCAGAACAGAACTTTAAAACTCTTCCAATAATGACTTTAAAAAAAATTGTATAATTTAAATTTATTATAAATTACAGTAATATTTTAAGTTCATAATCAGTTTTGAAAATTACAGTATATTATTTAATACGTAATTATGTTAATTATAGAACAGTGCTTAATTTTCTGGACTTTTGGCGCAATACAAGATTAATAAGGATAATTGCAATGAATACTGTACTATTGAAGTTATATTGTAGTAAATGTATAAACCATGATAAATTGAACTATACAATTCAAGAAGAGCCAAAACGTGATATCCAGCAGTACTTAGTTGACTGCTTTGTAGCGTTGCCAGGGCAGGATGAGATTGAGTTTGAATCCAGAGGATAACTCCTGTTTCAATCATTATAGCCTTCAGTTTAAAGACTCCTGGAGTTAATTTCAATTGTCTACTTTTATAAGCAGTTTTCATTTCACTGTACCTTTCTGTACTCAAGCTGCACAGTGGAGTTATTAAGCCTTAAGTACCTAGACACATCCTTCTTATTCATGTCCATTATCTTCCAAAACTCAACTGATCTTCTCACAAAAATAACTTCCCAGTCTCTTTATAATTTAGACCCAGAAGCACCAGAAACATCTTTGGTACTGATTCCAGAATTCCCTTCTTCAAATGTTTCAAAGTCTTTCCAAAAGCAACTTGCCAAAAACAGCCAAAATTTAAACTTCTTGCTTTTTCAACTTTAAGTTGCACATTGATATTTAATTAGCCCGGCCATAGTACTGAGGGCTTGTTGTCCAGAACGTGCTGCATCCTTGGCCAAGCTGTTACAAGTGTACAGCTACACATTGTCAGGTAGATACCAATGTGAAAGAAAGGAAAAAAAAATAAAATCGCCCAAACACATCCTGTCTACAAAAAGGACAAATTCAACCCGGCCAATTACCACTATTAGTCTACTCTCAGTGATTGGAAGGGATAATCAATAGTTCTATTAGGCAATACTTGTTTAGCAACAACCTGCTCACAGGAGCTCAGTTTGGGTTTGCCAAAGTTACTCAGTTCTCGACATTACAATTTTAGTCCAAGTGTGGAGAACAGAGCTGAAGTGAGGGTAACTGCCCTTGACATCAAGGCAGTATTTGATCAAGTATGACACCAATGAGCCTTGCCCAAACTGGAGTCAATGGGAATTTGGTGGGGGTGGTAGTAGAACCATCCGCTGGTTGGAATAATACCTAGCATTAAGGAAGATGATTGTGGTGGAGGTCAATCATCTCAGCTCTCAACCACAGGACATTTCTGCAGTAGTTTCTCAGGGTAGTGTCCTAGGCACAACCATCTTCAGCTGCTTCATCAATGACCTTCCTTCAGTTGTTAGCTCAGAAGTAGAGATGTTCACTGAGGACTGCACAATGTTCAGCACCATTCACAACTTCTCAGATTTTGAAGCAGTCCACAACCAAATGCAGCAAGACCTGGACAATATACAGGCCTGGGCTGAGAGGTGGCAAGTAACATTCATGCCACACAGGTGCTGGGCAATGATGATATCCAACAAGAAAAAATCCACTGCAAAGCCCACATCCGTAATTCTATTACAGAGCCAGCGACCTGGGTTCAATTCCTGCTGCTGCCTGTAAGGAGTTTGTATGTTCCCCCCATGTCTGCATCCTCTGGATGCTACAGTTTCCTCCCACATTCCAAAAAAGTACAGGTTAGGAGCTGTGGGCATGCTACGTTGGCGCCGGAAGAGTGGTGACACTTGCGGGCTGCCCCAGCACATTCTTAGCAAAGCAAAAAGACGTATTTCACTGTGTGTTTCAATGTACATGTGACTAATATCTCATCTCATAAATAAAGTTAACTGCTCTGTGCATTGATTGTATTCAACAGCTTACAATCAGTAATCGCAATCTTTTTCTCGGAATTCTTTTCCTCTTCCATCATAGCTCATGTCCTCTTTCATTATGCCCACATATTATGGCATTTTGTTAATAATATTAATCCTTCCACCCTTCTACCTTTTAAGATTTCTAGTTTTCTTAATGTGTTGACATAATTTAGATCAAGTTGTATTTAATAGTTTCCAAGTTCTTTGTGAGATGGTAATAAAGATGAATTATTACAGCACAGAAGGCAGCCATTCAACACATGCCTGCAACCAGCTCGATGCAAGCAAAATCCAGTTAATTCACTCTCGTCCTCTCCCTGAAAATTCTTTCCCCCCAGATATCTATCCTGCTCCCCTTTAACTGCTACAATTGAATCTTCCTCCACTATTAGCCCCAGCAGTGCATTGCAGATCCTAACCACCTACTGTGTGGAAAAAACACAGGTTCTTTTGCCAATAATCTACATTTTATGTCTCCTAGTTTATGAACTCATTACTAGTTTCTTCTATCTTCTCTATTTAAATTCTTCATGATTTTTAGAATCTCTATCAGATCTGCTTGCAAGCTCTTTGTTCTGAGGAAAATAACAGTCAGCTTTTCCAGTCTGTCAAATAACTGAAGTTTCTCATCCAAGATCATTTTAGTAAATCAATTTTGCACCCTCTCCAAAGCTTTGACATCTTTCCTAAATGTGGCACTTTAGGAAATACAGACAACACTCCAGCTCTTGAAGTCTATTACTATTTCTCCTTACAGTTCATTACATCTCAAAGTTTTGTATTGTCTGCCATTTTGGAAATTATGTCCTGTACACCTAAGCAAAAGCAGTGGTCCTGGTACCCAATCCCACCGTCACCTCATCAATCTGATAAACAATCTTTTACTACTACTTACGAGTGCGGTTTCCTGTTACTTAGTCAATTTCTTTTTGTGCTTCTACAGGCATTTTTATTTAGTGGCCGTCAATCTTGATGACAAGCCTATAATGCCTTTTGAAAGCCTATACAAAAACATGAACTCCGTTTCCCCTATTAACCCTTTCTATTACTTCAAGTTGGACATGATTTGCCTTTTAACAAATTTAGGGTGCCTTTCTCTGCCAATTCTGTTCCTGATTATCATTCTTTTAGCTTCCCCACAACTGACTCCTCTATACATACTGGATTTATCCCTACAATCTTCTTGAACAAAAGTGTAATATTCCTGTTTTTCAGTCATCAAGCTTCACCCCCAAATCAACAGAGGATAGAAGATCATGGTCAGAAACCCTGCAATTTGGCAATGTCCCCCCCATCCCCACCCCCCCCCCCCCCCCAAAATCACTTGGGATCAGATGATTTAGACACAAAATGCAGCTAGCCTTTCCAGGACCTCCATTTTATCAATTTTTAGCTCGTCCAGATAGATCATGCCCTTGCGCATTCCAGGATTCCAGCACCGCAATACTCTCCTCAATCAACATTGCCACTTGTGTTTCCTCCTTCCCTATCATTTTTCAAAACTTTATGTTCCAGAACATTTTGATCTTTCCTTCCCTTTTTAGCCAGGTCTTTGTTACTGCTATATCATAATCTCACATGGTTAATTACATTGCAGCCAGCCAACCACTAATAGGATTCTCTCACTTACATACATACTGTAAACTTCTTAAACCATTTAGTGCTCACTCATTTTGTTCTGTCCAAAAAACAAATCTTTGCTGTGGTGTTATATCTTTCCAAGTCTTCTTTTCCTTCTCCTTTCCAGTGTTACCTTTGTGTGTCTAAATTCTGCCAAATAGCTTAAACCACTGTCCTGTACAGAATCCACCTCTTCCAGAACTGGTTCCAATTACCTAGAAATCCAAAAAATGCCTTTCCTCTGCACCCTCTCTCCAGCCACATATTTACTTGTGCCACCTCTGCAATCCACACACCCCACCCCCACCTCAAGTTCTAGCACAGGAGTAATCTGGAGATTACAACATGAGGTCATACTTCCAAATGTGTTTCCCAACTCCTTACAAGAATATCTGGAAGACCTCATCACAACTTCTTGCTTCATTCTCCCTTTCTAAAGTGATATCCTTAACCTAAGGGATGCAACCTGACATCCTGGTATTAGTTACACCTGTCTGCTTCCCCAAATGCAAAATGCCCTGAAATTATTGGTCTCTCAACCTCCCTTCTTTCCTTTACATTTGAGCCAAACATGGTGCAATGGTCTTGACTCTAGCTGCACTCACCATGGGAAACCTCCCCCATCAGACTCAAGTGAATACTGGTTCAAGAGTAAAGTGTCTCTCTCAAGACATCTACTTGCTCTTTGTTTTTTTAATGTTTGGCAGCCTCCCATTCCCTCTTGCCCTGCATTCTTGAAATGTGGGGCGATTAGCATCTGAAATGTGTTATCCAAACACATCATTTTTGTAAGAGCCAAAGTTGGTACTTCTGTAGCTGACATTTTCTACACCTCAGGTTCTCTGCGATCTAGAAAGCATTATGGAGATCCCACATGGTGCAGAATATGCATCCCACTGGAATGAAGAGCTTCTAGTTAGTAGATTAATTCAACTAACAATAAAAATAATTAAAACACTGTTACTATTACTTACCATTTTACTTAGCCTGAAGACTTTTCCAAATCCCAGCTCTTTGTTTAAACCAAAGGTTGGATTGAAGTCAGAGGCTTTATTCACTGTACTCTTTAAACTCAAAATATTCTGTAGCTACAGCTTTTAGCTACGTAATATAATAGGTTCACTGTGAGCCAGTTTCACTTTTTAGTGCCATTCAGTGTATGCCAGCACCTTACGTTTTGAACTGATATGAAAGTGAAAAGACAGGAAGTGCTCAGATCTGTGCTAGATAACTATTGCATTGTAAATTGGTTACACAGGTTCCTTTTAAACATGAACAGTACTGCAAGGTCTCAACTAACATGAAAGTACACTTTTTTTTAAATCTTAGAGATAACCAATTTAATTTCAATTTACCTCTGGATTTCAAAACATTAGCTCATAATTAAAGTGCTCCATGAGCAGTGTAAACTTAATAAGATCACATTAGAAAGTATGCAATGCATTTGTATTTTGCAGTACATAAAAAGCAGTAATTTTAAAACTCTAGTTTTATCAAAAATTTAAAATAGCCCGATATACAAAGTGCCAGGCCTCTATCTGAACTTCACCAAACCAGGAAGACTACAGCACAATTAAATGCCTTATCATAAACAATTTGGCTACTGATGAAGCAAATTATATAAACTCATACTGAATTATGCTCTCCTAACTTAGTATGCCATATCTTGACTGACTACATCTTTGCAAGTTTAGTACCATCTGATGTGGATGTCCAAATAATGAGTAAAACCTGAAAACAGAATGCTGGATATAGTCAGATCAAGCAGCACTTATGGAGAAAGAAAATTAAAAAATTTCAGGTTCTTTAATCAGAACGAAGTAAATTTAGAAAGCAAATGTGTTTTTTTTAAGTTGCCGAAAACGAGGTGTTGAGAGAACAAAAAGGAATGCTTGCTATAGGGTGGAGACCAAGAGAGATTGAAAGACATACTGTAAATGGTGTCATGCCAGCTGAGAGAGAGTGGAAGTTTGTTAATTGCGGTTGATCCAGAGATGAGATGCAAATAGAAGAAAATAGAAGGGAGAGATTTTGGGAATCTGAAATAAAACAAATGCCAAAAAGACTCAGTATCTGTCAAGAGGAAAATGGAGCTAATGTAACAGATTAATGACTTTTCATCAGACTGTCTAGTTCTGATTATAAACTTGAAAAGCTGGTTATCTTAAGTTGTTGAATTCAAAGGTCCTGAAGGATGAACCAACTTTGAAGTTAAAAGACCATTCCTAAAGCTTACATTGAGCTTTGTTGAACCAATACAAGAGACCAAAGAGAGAAGTTAGAGTGGGAGTGGGTTGGAAAATTAAAGTGACAGGCAACTCGAAGCTCAAGATTACCCAAACAGACAGAATGGAAATGCTCTGCAAACTGGTCATCCAATATGAAGAAAACCACATCATGAGCACTGACTGCAGTATACTAAACTGAAAAAAAGCATCAAATGAATCATTACTTCATCCAGAAGCAGTTGGATCCCTGGAAGGTAAAATGGGCAGGTGTTGTATCTTTTGTAATTGCAAGCGGGTGCTACGAGGAGGTGAGTGCATGGTGGCAGAGATGAGAAGGGGAAGCAGAGAGTCAGAGAGAGAACTATCCCTTCAGAAGGCTGGAAGGGGAGAAGGGAGAACATGACTTGTGGTGGCATCAAGTTGAAGATTATTCATTGAAAATGGAGGTTCATGGGGTGGAAAGTAAAGGGGAATGCTATTATTGTTCTGGGTGGGAGAAGAAGAGGATTAAAATGAGCGTGTTAAATAAAAGATGTAGTTGAGCATCTCAGCAACTGGTGGAAAATAAACCATATAGAAAGAAAACAAAATTCATCTTTGGAAGCCCAGAAATGGAAGCAGCTCTCCTTAGAAGAGATGCAACAAAAGTGAAGAAACTGGGCAAATCTGACTTGTAATTAAAACAATGAATTTTAAAGGTTCCAGGTTCAATCCTGATTGTCAGTTGGTTGATAAGGCAGCAGAATAGTACAACCACTAAAGAGTATTACAACCTGCTTTAACAACTATACATGCAGATGATGCAAATACATAGTTAGTTTTAGTCAGAGATGCAGTTGGTGTGTGGATACTGCATATATCGCACATGCGGGTGGGTTTGGACACAGTTTTAAAAATCACAAAAATCATGCAAGGAGAGGATGAAGCTTAATCATTCCATCATACAAGATGATCCAGTATGTACTGACCAGACTCAAAGGTGTCCATATAGACATTACTTGAGGGCTGCTATTACCCAAAATAGGAACAGTCACCACCTTCAAAAGATGACAAGGAAACCAGAACAGAAACAGAACAGATCAAATTTTGCCATGAGACTGGCTAAAAATTAATCTCTGAAATTTTCCAATTCTTCCTATCCAGATTGAGACAGGAAACAAGTGAAGAAAACTAATTAATTTTAAATTAATAAAAATTAAGAATAAGGTTTAGAATGATTACATTGGGGGTATAGTTGATAGAAAAAGCTAAAATTGAAAAACATTTTGGTACCCAACATCGACCACATTTAGAAAAAGGTATTTGCACACGCTGGGGTAAAATTGTTTTGTCCTTCGTTTAAATTAAAAGTTGTGCAATACATGCAAACTTCTGGGCAAGTGATCCTGGTTCCTAATGCATTCACGTTGACGCAAATTTCTTATGAGCATGTTCATAGCTGCATAAACCATTCCTGAATTTGGTTAAATATGCAAAAGATCCTGCTTCAGGCCAATACTACAGAGTAAATGAAAAACTGGGCAGGGCACAAGCCATGCAAGCTGTGATGTTTCCGCTGTTCGAGGAATGGTTGAAGAAATGAAAGGAAGTGTATGCATATCCCAGCTCGAGAGTATTACCATACTCTGTTCATTCCCCACTCACAGCATTTGTTTCCATTCACCCCTCAATGATGCAGCAGGCCCAAATGTGATACTCAACTTTGGATCATCTACCTCAATAGATAAGGCACCATTTTCTTAGCAGTACTCTGCACCAGCCTACTTTAACTACTTATTGTGGGGCAAAAATTTATAAGACAAAGTTACTAAAAATGATTGTTGTTTAATGTGTTTTAATTTTTAGTTCATTTACTTTAATTTTATTATTTTGGTTATGATTATTTTAGTTGGTTATGGCTAGAATTAATTCCTGCCTGAGCAAGGACCCAGGCCCGCTGGAATTTGCCTACTGCCGCAACAGGTCTACAGCAGACAACTTCACGGGCTCTCCAGTCTGCTTTGGAGCACCTAGACAACAGCAAAACATACATCAGGCTGTTTATCATCAATTAAAGCTCAGTATTCAACACTATCATCCCTCAGTATTATTCACCAAGCTTCAAAACCTGGGCCTCTGTACCTCGTTCCGCAACTGGATCTTCAACTTCCCTATCGAGAGACTACAGTCAGTGCGGATCAGTAAGAACATCCCCTCCTTGCTGACAATCAACACAGGCGCACCTCAAGGATGTGTGCTTAGCTCACTGCTCTACTCTCTCTACACTCATGACCTTATGGCTAAGCACAGCTTAAATGCCATCTATAAATTCGCAGGTTTTGATAAAATCTCAAATGGCGACAAGGAAACATACAAGAGTGAGACAGATCAGCTGGTTGAGTGGTGTCACAACAACCTCGCACTCAGCACCAGCAAAATCAAGGAATTGACTGTGGACTTCAGGAAGGGGGAAGTTGGGAGAACACGCACCAGTCCTCATTGAGGGGTCAGTGGTGGAAAGAGTGAGCAGCTTCAAGTTCCTGGGTGTCAACATCTCAGAGGATCTATCCAAGGCCCAATACATTGATGCAATCATGAAGGCGGCACTCCAGCAGCTCTGCTTCATTCAGAGTTTGAGGAGATTTGGTATGTCACCAAAGACACTTGCAAATCTCTATAGATTACGGCGGACAGCATTCTGACTGGTAGTATCACAGCCTCATGTGGAAGCTCCAATGCACAGGATCACAAAAGGCTGCAGGAGGGTTGTAGACTCAGCCAGCTCCATCAAGGGCACAACTCTCCCCGCTATCGAGGACATCTTCAAGGGGCGATGCCTCAAGGTGGTGGCATCCATCACTAAGGACCCTCACCATCCACGACATGCTCCCTTCGTTACTACCAGAGGTGGTGGTATAGGAGACTGAAGACCCACACACAATGATTTAGGAACAGCTTCTTCCACTCCACCATCAGATTTCTGAATTGTCCACTAACCCATAAACACCATCTCGTTATTCTTTTTTTTGCACCATTTTGCAATTTACAGTAATTTTTATAGCTTTACACTGTGCTGACAAAACAACAAATTTTACGTCATGTAAATCTGTGATACTAAACCTGATTCTGATTTTAATATTTTTAAACATTGTTCAATGCCAGAGGCATTTAAAAATATTTAAAATCAATGATGAAATTTACAAAGGCCCACCCCAACTTTGCATGTTGTGAAGGCAATACAAAAAACAAACGTTTCAGAGCAGGGCCTTCTCTCTGCACCACCTCCGATTAGGTTGCTGGACTCTGGGCTGTGCAAGGTCAGCGAGATAGGCTCTCTGCATTCAAGCTTGGTACATAGTCAATTACTGGCACAGTGTCCTGGCTGGAATGACAGTCCCACTATGTTTCTCTTTTAAGAACACAACTTAGAGACTAATAATAAAATGGATCCTTGCAGATTCAGGGTTGCTGCTGCCTACATCACAATGTACAATTTACTCATCCACCATCTTAAAAAAAGTGGATTATTTTCCATAGAAGGCACACATAGGTAACAAAATACAGGTCAATACTATGTTAATCATTAACTTTACAGGGACAGGTTTTTTTTCCAGTATTACCAGTATTAGCTAGTTCTTTTAGGAGTAGGCATAATTTTGCATAATTCTATTGCCCTCGAACAAGAGAGTGAATTGAGAAAAAAAAAAAATCACAAAATAGTGTGCTTACAAATATAATTTTAGCCTATGAACTTGGTTATTTCAAGTTGCATGAAATGTTATGCAAATTGCAACAATGGTAGTAATTTGATAACAGAGCCTTAATACTGCATGCCTATTTAGTCTTAGCATCTTATAAAACAGATACTACATTTATTACCTATTCGTAACTGACCTGAAAAGATAATGGTGGAATGTTTCATCTTTGTACATATTTTGATAACTAAATGCACAGAGCCAAACATACACTATTGAACTGTAGAGTACACATCTGTGATGTTACTGCAAAATATCAAAAAGACTTGAGAGGTAAAAACTGCTAGTTTACACGTCTTCAATGGAACAGATGGAGGAGTGCAAAAGTTTCACGTTCAGTTAACAAGCTCAGGGGAATTGTGCAATCAGAATGTCCACGACTCTTTAGTCTTGGAGATGTCTGCAGCCATGTATTTACTGCTTTTACTACTCAAAGTATCAATAATTTAGCTTCTCTCATGAGCCAAACAATGAATTCCACTGTGCAGGGATAAGTCAAACTTTGGTGCTTTTAGTCATCTGCTAAAGATCTACGTTAGTTGGCCTCAATAGATGCCTTCTACAGAATCAATTGAAAAACAACTCTTTTGTCACTTTCACTCTGAAATAATGAGGACTTCTACAGTAAAGCCATTCTGTCCTTGACAGATCCTCAGATTCTAATATGAAGTTGTGTTTCAGTAAAAAAAAAATGTAGATATCAACAAAGACACAGCGAGTACCTTTAACAGGATATGAAATAAGACTAGCAGAGCATAGGAGTCAACCCAATCCAATGAGTCAGTCCCAAATGTTAAGAACAATACACTCAATCTTGCTAGCATGCTTTCATCGCACTACCAGCTCCCCTACTGCAACCTCAAGATTCTACAAGTTTCTCATTTATTCAATTGCCCAATTAATCTGTCTCCAGCAGCTTATCAGACAGGGCATTCCAAACCTTAACCAAACACTGCTGATACCAATTGGAAAAAACTCCTTATTTACTTGCGCTGAGGCATAGAAGGTTATGCATCAAGTGATGGGATATGAGAGGGATCTTCTTCACCCAGAGTGATAAGTACCTGGAAGGCACTGGCAGAGAGTGGTTGAAAATGGGTCGCTGACAGCATTGAAAGTGTTTGGATCAGCACTTGATTCACCTAGGCATAGAAGGCTATGGACCAAGAACTGGGAGATGGTATATGGAAAGGTGCCCACTGGTCAACGTGGAAGAGTTGGGCCAGAAGGCCTGTTTTCATGCTGTATGACTATGATGATCTTCTTTGAAGATAGAGAAAAAGTGTACTTTAGGAAAACAAACTTTAATTAAAACAAAATAAGAACAAAAGAAAACCTAAGTGAAAACTAAAGCACACTGAGATTTTATGGCTATTTGCAACTCCTTTTCTTTGCTTAAAGTCATATGGAAAATAGAAAGCATGAACAGTACTCACGGGTGAAAATATGGATCTCTATCATATACGTTATTTGAGCCAAAAAGCATCTACAGTAAGCTTCATAACTACACAAGAAACCAAGTAATAAGGTTCAAGGAAGGAAGGAAACTGGTATGTCACCACCAATGACCTATACACTAGATTTCTGTTCAACTTTTCCTGCTGGGACAGCAGTCTGGAAAACCTGGGTCACAGATCAAGAGCAGCAGAGAAATGTGTGTCAGTTAACAGGAATCACCAGACAGCTCCTTATATTAGCTAGATGGAGCCAATTTATGTAATGTGGTTCAACAAAGAACTCCACCTGGCCTGTCAATGCAACTACCTAAACCAGGAATATTGAGTAAACTGACTGTAACTGGTGGCTAAAGTCTGCATTTAAAATTACGCAGCAATTTTTTTCCTCAGAGAAATTGACTTTCCAAACAATTTTGACTGCAGAATTCCAGAAATTATATTTCACCACCCACCCACCAACATTTTGGATTTACAGCAAAGCAATTCTTTGTATTACAATTAATCCAGATCTGAATCATCACAATTAATTGCTCCTAGTTCACTCAGTCCCTTCAATTTGAGAAAGACTGACAGAAGTTTGACTTCTTAAAACTATTAAACCCTCACCTTCCCACCAACAGCCAGCACCTTGTTCTTGCGATGGTTAAGACCCAAGGCACAGCTGGAGCCTTCTGTTCCATTTCTTCAGTCATCAGCAAAATATTTTAAGAATGATTTGAAATGCATACTACCCAATTCACAGTTGCACTCATAATAGAAGAACAAAAGGTATTTTTTTGGGGTATTCTTCTATCTAAAAGAAGCACTTTAACAGAGACAATGCAAGGTCTTTGCACTGTATTTTTTTTGAGGGGACAAAGGTTACAGACAACAGTTTGAAAAAAAAGGCAAGCTCTTTTAGGTGAAAATTAAATTTCCCCTATCTAAAAATTGCCTTCATAAATGAAATAAAGGAAACCTACAAATTTTGTTGAAACTGTGCACTTTGTTAGTTTTGTATATTACTTAATACTACACTTCAGATTAATGTTAAATGCATATTAAGTTGTCCCTTATGTTTGCAATATACAATAAAATTTTCATTCCATGCTCACAGCCAAAAGGGTTTCAAAGACAGATTTTCAACAATATTTCAAGGAATTAAAATGAAAATTTCAAACTAATTTACAATTAGCAATTACAAATAAATATCCAAGTACTGCTTAGACTGTAAATTCTATTGTAAAACTACCAATCAAAAGCACTTTTATAACTTTCTTACAATATCCCACCAATCAATGCAAGAAATTATCAGTTTAAAGTTTCAAAGTAAAGCTGGAGTGTAAGTTTTTTTTAAAATCACTGCCTGTACCCTTCAATATATGTTATTCCATGCTAAATACCAAATAAAAACAAGACAAAACTTTACTTGTCAATCAAAATATACGTCTGCTTACATATTGCACACAATACACAGCACTAGAGTGACCTACATGTTGATTGTTCCCCCCCCCCCCCCCCACAAATTGGGATCATTATAAATACAGCTGAATACATGCCCTAATACAAACCACAAATGAAAAAGGCAATCTGATCTGATGCTCATGAGGAAAGCTTAATCTCCAATATTAGTGTAAGAAAACAAAATTAAAAATTTATCATTGAGAAGCACAAGTTAAACCTACATCAATGCAGATTAAGAGCTGTATTATATCCCCAACCCCCACTGTATTAAAATATGTTCGTCTCTGAACCCTCTGTTGACCAAGAGAACATGTACCCTTGCAAATACATAGCAAACTATTTCAGATTTTCTGATGCAACCCATTACACTATTGTGAAACTTGCATACATTTAACCTAGCAGTGCAAAGTGACAAACTTTAATGTGATCAGTCCCTAAATACAAGACCACATTAAAAAAAAATCAGGAACAAAAACAGAACTCCGGAAGGACTCAGCAGGTAAAGCAGCATCCGTGGAGGCAAAAGTTGCAAGCTGATGTTTTGGGTTGAGCCTTGCATCAGGACTTCTACGAGTGTCTCACTGTTCCCTGTGGTTTCTGCCACTATTCTGCTGCTGGATAACACCGATCTGATGCAGGATCTTGGCCCAAGATAATGACTTACACCTTTTACCTCCGCAGATACTGCTTATCCAGCTGAATTTCTTCCAGACAGAGAAAAAAGATTCGACAGATGCTGGAATCTGGAGCAACACACACAAAATGCTGGAGGAACTCAGCAGGTCAGGCAGCATCTATGGAGGGAAATGAACAGTCAATGTTTCGGGTTGAGACCCTTCATCAGGACTTTCTTCCAGTGTTTATTGTTCCAGATCCCAATAACTGCAGTCTCTTTTGTCTTCACATTAAACATCAGTCCAGATAAATAAATAGGACTACATAGCAGTAATAGTGTACCTACACTTCTACTACTTCCATCAGAAAATTTTAGTCAAATTCTAACCAGATTCTGTAATTTTCGGTTAGTTGTGTGCAAAAATCAACAAAAGCAAATCCTTCATAACTCTCATTTCCACAGAAGCTTAAAATCAGAAAACAAATTTCATAGCGCTTTACTGATGCAAATCAGGAAAAAAGCCACAAACACTGCTGGGAAAAAAATTATACATGTAAAACAAACTTCTTCCATGCCAAAAAATAAAAATTAATTTTAGTTTTGAGTAATAAGATTTGATTAAAAATCCTCATGACTCCTGAGCAAAGAACAAATCATTTACAAATCTCATTTGAGCATTTCAATTGCTGTCTTACTAAAAACCATTGATAAAGTTTACAAATTTACTAATACCACAAAATGAAAATAGTCAACTCAATACAATGGCTTAAAAGTGCTAACATCACAAGAACAATAAAAATGATGAATATGTCATTGATTACTAAATTTTTTTTTAACATTGTGGAACTTCAGCATAGAACTCATTTTTATTTTAGTTTTATATTTTGTTTTCTCCTCCCCTACTGGTTGGTAGCAAGAGACTTAAATATAGTATAAGAAACTCAAGGATTAATAACATCCACATGATAATTTTTCATGTAGGAAAAGCAGGAAGAGGACTAACTTGTTGTGTCTCTTAAATGATGAACACAGATATCTAATAAAAGGATTAACAAGGGCAAAACACTAATTAGCAAGTCTAGATCGGGATGTGTACAATTTAGGGGAAATTTTGCAGTAGACTGTCTCCCTAAATTTGCTACTTTGTTCTAAATAGTAGAATTCTGAGAATTCTGTAAAATTAGACTTGCATAACATATGGGGTACTAGTTACAAAACTACAGGAGGTTAATAGATCAATAATTGAGATTAAGGCAGGCTAACCAATCAAAATGACTATTGGAAATACTCAGTAGGTCACGTTCATGATCTTCTAATGAAAGGTTACTGGTGTGAAACATCACCCCTTTCTCTCCCCACAAATGTTGCATGGCTTGCTAAACTTTTCCAGGAGTTTCTCATTTTATTTCTGATTTCCAGCAATACTGTCTTAAATGGTGTCAAGCACGACTATTGCTACAACTGTACTCATCCTGGTAAGTATATTGTGTTTTTAACTCTAACCTTTAGGTGGTGGACACAAGGTGAGCTGATGCTACAGAATCTACTTACTCATTACATACTAATATGGTGCATTTACACTTCTAGATACTGTATTGATGATCACTAGGATGTTCTTGATGAGGTCTCAAGAACAGTTCCATTGATGGTCACACAAAAGATCAATCATGAAATTCCATTCAATGAAAGAAAGCCCTGAATGTCTCAAAACTATCTTTAAACTCTGCTGCTTCCAGTGTGTACTCAACTACCCTAATCTATCTTCCAATTAATGAAGTGGAAAAAAAAACTGATGTAAACAAAACATGGAAAAATGCTTAGCTGTACTGAGGGCAACCTTCATCTATACAATGAAGTCAAAATTTAAAAAGAAATTTTTATTTTTGTTATTTAAATTGCTGGCTATAACCTTACAAATGAAAAATCCACTAAAAATGATTCAGTAATCTGAATCAAGCTTCCTAGGTATCTTACATGCTGAAGAATTAAAATTAATTCTCTCTGCTCCAAAGATCTCAACTATGTTTACTGACCTCATTGAGCTGTTTTTACGACAATCCAATATTAAGTCTTTGTAATGCTTCAAAAGTCTGCCAGGCTATCCATCTGTGCCAGTAAATAATGACAGCAAGATGCTAGATATGGAATTTTTCCTGTTCAGTAAACAAAATGATCGTATTTGAAAATTTAATAGTACATGCAACCACCATCTATATAAATTATTTTTTCAAAGCTCTTTTTATACCTTAATACAAGTACATTGTGTAACAAAAATCCAAACTGCAGCATTTATATGGAACTTAGAAAAACAAAACAAAATCTAATACAAAATTAATTTAGCAACTTTGAGCTGAAAATTCCAAATCTGGCTGCAAGAGATGAGCAGCCCACTATATGCAGGCACCAATGTTTATTTCCATTGCTAGCACTGGAATTAAATATTAGGGCATCATGGACAACAGTCATCTTGATTAGAGTATACACTAAGTGAGCATTGCAAATGAATTTTACCTGCTTTGTTAATACAACTCAACAATGCAAGTAGTAAGACTAGTTTCTTACTTTAACTTGCATAATTAAGCAAAGTGAACACTCTGGGTTAAAAACCTTTCATCAACAGTTTCTTGAAATATTTATTATGTTTCTCCCTCCACAACCACCACCTAACCAGCTCTGTTTATATTTCAGATTTCCAGCATCTTCAGCATTTTACATTTACATTAATTTCAAAGTCAAAAATTTTACTTTACAGGAACCCTCAGGGCTCAAAACAAACAGTAACTAAACTACATTTTTATTTCAAATGAAACACTAAGGAAAAACATTAATATAATTTAGTTAGCAACCAGTACAAAATGATACAAATTGTATATATAACATTCTATTATATTTAAAAGTATGAGAAGGAGGAAAAAAAATATAGACCAGTCACATTAGACTGTGTCACATCACACGGCAAAGCAACTTCAAGCCCTTCTCAGCACTATATGCATGCGAAATAGCATGCAATCGACAGCTAAGCTTCAAAATGTTGAAACAACTAAAGTTCAAAGAACTAATTGGAGCCTATTGAAACTCTTATGATTTGTTTGTTCACAATAGTAAATGTAAGGAAAATTGAAGGAAACAGAACAGCCATATTGGGCAGTAAAGACATCAGCAAGTGAATCAATGAAAGCAACTGCACTTTCCCCTTCTTGAAAGTTTTTTTTATAGTATTTTCACTGAAATGCTAAATCTAACTATTAAATTTTAATTTTTGCTTACTTGATTAAAACTAACAATTCATTTGATTGGTCATCTGCTTTCTGAAACTATTTTCCCCTGGCAGCTTAAATCTATTCCAATATTAAAATCAGCATGTTGAATTGCTGTTGAACTACCTCTGACACATATTAACTTCATTTTGGAAAGGAAAGCATGTCAGTGCATCATAGAAAAATGAATCAGAACCATCTTCAAAAAAAAAAAGGAAACAAGTCTGATGGTGGTAATTTGAGAGGTGTCCCCCCACTGCCTGCAATGATAATCTTCCAAAACCATCTCTTCACAGTGCCCAAGGAGATTCTCCAGATAAGCAATACAGATTCCCATTCATCGAGAGGATCAATAGACATGATGCCAAACCCAAGAGCAGGGGGCAGCATCAAACACAGTACATGGGTGCCTATGCCTATGACCTCAAAGACCTTTGACACAGGACAACGGTGGGGGTTATGGGGAAACTTTATCAAATTTGTTTCCCCCTAGAAATTCATCCCCATCTGCTCCATGTCTTCCGAGCCTTGATCTTCAACAAATCCATCACAGACTGAAGCCTACTTCAGACTGTCAGTACACCAACCCCCTTCTCAAATCTTCCTCACTGCACAATTTCATTTCATTTCTTCAAATTTCATCCCATGGGGTGGAGCTACTTTTTACAGGATAAGCTGAAAACCGTTCAATCTACACCACCTCCATTTCAGAACCAAGATCACACTGACTTCAGTCACCAAGTACACTGATGACACTTTCATAAGTGCACATTCAGGAATTGAGCTCCAAACCATTTTCAATTATTTCACTAAAGTGTCTGAATGAATAAGCCTGATACTAAAACATCTGGAAGGCCAAGGTCTACCAATCTGGCGCAATTGCTGTACACCAATCCAGATTTTCAAGATTCATGACAAGACCATGATGAATGTAGATCTTTTCCTACTTCTGAGCATGGGCAGACATGACCTTCAATGAGTTAGCAGAACATTTGGAAACAATTACACCAAGACCTCAATCTGGCACCAAGCTCAGTCTACTGAGCAGTAGGAATCCCACCCTCCAATGCATTGAAGGCACAAGTTACAGCAGGTACCGCAAAGCACCAAAATATCATGAATGCTGCACCCACAAAATCTTTGCAGGATAGGCAAACAAATGTCCTCAGCCTAGGCAACATGCTCAGCATTGAGACTCTGATCACATTTTAACCAACCACATCACCCATTTATCTGACAGCAGATTCCTGAAGTAAATACTCTACTCCAAGGTCAATCACTGTAAGTGACTTCTATAAGTAAAGGGAAAACACATTCTTGCACATTCTCAAAGTAATTAACCCAAATCCCTGGCCTAAGACCATCCAAAATGGGAAAGAGGCATCGAGGAAAATAATTAGTAGTCTTTTTTTTACCAAAAGCACCAAGTCCAAGCATGCAACAAACCAACAAATCCACTAACCTCACCCCCCCCAATAAAGTTTGACTTGCCCCTTCTGCACATCACAGCAAACATACCAAATTCAAAATGGCAGAAGAGCAAATTAGTGCCTGTGGGGAAGGGTGGGGGGAGTTGAAAGAATTGGGGGGGGTGGAGGAATGAACTAACTTTCACAATAGAAAACCTTAAAGTTTTGAAAAGTTTTACAAAGTTTATTTATACAGCACAGTAACAGGCCTTCCTGGCCCAACGAGCCCACGCTCCCCAATCACACCCATGTTAACCTACTAACCCAGGAGCACCCGGGAAGAGGAAACCGGAGCACCTGGAGGAAACCCATGCAGTCACAGGGAGAACGTGCAAACTCCTTACAGAGAGCAGCGGGAACTGAACCCCAATCATTGGTGCTGTAATAGCATTACACTAACTGCCACACTATCATACCACTCCTTACTAAACTAATAACTTTTTCCATAGAAGTACATTTGTTGGTAAAATTATGCAAGGTCCAAAACAAACAGCAAAAAAATTTAACCTCCTTATTCAGTTTGTTGTGCTCTGTCATTGATCAAATTTCCCAACAATCTAAGATCCTGCTATAACAAAAATTTTGCTTGGGAAATGATGACATTTTTGCCCTATACATAGTTGATCTCTTGCCGCATCACTTTTTCTTTCTTCCACTAACACCAATTCCCTTGATGTGCAAAAGTCCATGGATTTGCCTTGTATATATACTCAGCAGTTGATCCTTCTCAGCCCTCTTAAATAGAGAACTTCATATAGTTACTTCTCTCTACATGAAGAAATTTCTTCTTAGCTCTGAATGGTTAATTATTTTAAAACGCACTATTCCAGATATCCCAACGGGGGGAGGGGGGGTGGAATCAACTCTGCATCTATCTTAGACAGCCCCATAAGAATTTTATGCATTTCAATGAGATCACCAATTATTCTTCTAAATGCCAGACAGCACAGACCCAGCCTGCTTTATCTCTCCTCACAAACCGACTTGCTGAACTTTTCCAAATTTCCATCAATCACAAGTGTATCCTTCCTTATTGAGGGAGACCAGACCTGTATACAACATTGTAGATATGGTTTCACCAGGCCCCTACATAACTGCAACAGGATTCAAATCCTCTTTCAGCAAAGGCTAACAGTCTTCCTAATTGCTCATCTACGTATGCATTAACTTTCAGTGATTCATGCACTAGATCATACAGGTCCTCCGAATACCTATGCCTTTCGGTTTCTCCCATTTCTTTTTTGTTTCGAGCAGTGCATAACCTCACACTTTGCAAAATATATCCCATCTACTCATCCACCTAACCCACCTATATCCCCCTGAAGTTTCTCTGCATCCCGAACTCACACCACCTCCTAGCAAACTTGAATCTTTCTACTTGATTGCTTCAGACAAATTTTTTTTATACTGATTGTGTACAGCAAGGCCCCAGCACTGATCCCTGCACCATCCAATTATTCACAGCCTCCCAAGAGTGAAATGAACTGAATATTTCTGCAATGCTTTCTATCCTTTAACAATCCTTAATCCAGCCAGTACATTACCCTAATGTTGTGCACTATAATTTTGTCTAATTGCTTGTGAGCACTTTTAAGGCTGTATGAAAATCCAAATACATCACAACTGTTTTGGACTTTTCTATTCAGCTAGTTACAACTTCAATTGGTTGAAACATAATTTCCCTTCCATAAATCCATGCTGATTCAGCCCGACCCTCTAGTGTCCTACGTGCCCTGCCACCTTTTCCATTTTTCCTCCAAATGATGTCAGGCCAACTGGTGCAACCCATTCTTTGTCTCCTTTCTTAAAGCACTGGATTATAGCTGCTACCTTCCAATCTGTGAGAATTATTTCAGAAACTATGAAGTGTTGAAACTACAATGAGCCATCACCTCCTTTAAAATCCCGAGAATGCAGGTCATCAGATCCTGGAGTTTTATTACCTTTCAGTGCCATTAATTTCTAGCAATGCCAATTCCTTTCAGCTCCTCATTCAGTCTAGATCTATTTTTCTCCAGTTTTTGGGCATCTTCCACCATAACAGCAGACAGAATATTTAATGTTTTGCCATTTCATATTTTCCAATAATATGAGCAATTAGGAAGACTGTACATTGGCCTTTACTTAGAGGATTTAAATCTTGTTGCAGTGAAGTAGGGGCCTGGTGAGACCATATTTCAGACTGGTCTGGTCTCCCTAAATAAGGATACACTTGCAATTCAAGGAACTCTGGAAAGGCTCAGCAAGTTGGTTTGTGAGATTGTCATACAAGGAATTAACAAGGAAAGCACAAGTAAAATAGAAGGGTAATCTAATGTGATTATAAAAGCAGACAAAATGTTTTTTTTATTGAACTCAGATATTATTTTTCCAATCCTCTGGTTCAGTGCACCTTTTACAACATTATTAGCCTTTTCCTCTTGACTAATATATTTAAATTCTAATAATAGCCACAGCAAGATCACCTTTTAAAACTTTAAAAATGACATATTACTTTAAAGCTATTCGAATGTTATCCATTACTCATTTACTGTCATAACCCTAATGTAGTCTGATCTATCACAGCAACTCATATGTCATGCCTTCAGTTTGTTTATTCAAATTTAAGACATTAATTTCAGATTGAACTAAATCACTTTCATTTTTTTAAAACTAAAGTTCTATGATACTGTGATATCAAAAGAGGCTTTCACTATACCACTTTGTTAATGGTACATTTGTCCTCATCTCCAATAGTGCAAAAGCAGCTCTGCTGCAGCCATCTCAGCTGATTGCACCTTTTTTGGAAAGCACATCAGAATGAATTTTCACATTGCAATAGCAAGTTTCTTCTCCTGGTGACACAGAAAAGCAGTCAACTAGTGAATCGTAACTATCTAATGTGTGTGTAAGATGAATTCTTGAAGGTAGTCTTGTTTACATGCCATCTTGTAGTTTCAGAAACTTAAAAGACAGCATATTACACGTTCAGAGCATATTTTAAAAGATTAGAATCCATTTGTGCTTCCCCAAAGAAAACACAATGAAGGAGTTTAAAGACTGCCCTAATCAGGCAAGCAGACACCCATGTTTCCTTTTAGATATATGGAAGGGCAAAAGTCAGAAATCCATACCACTCTGATCAAGGACATCAAACAAAATCTTGTTTTGTTACAGAGAAATATGGCATCTACCATCGATATTATGACCTCTTGCATCTTCCTGGTAAATATTGTACACTCTACAGCATTTTCAATCAACTTGTTTTTACACTAAGTACATCAGATTTTACACAGCAAATAAACATGCTTACACAATAGGGTACAGCTTTCTTAAAGGAGAACACTGAACAGAGTCAAATATCTGCTCTTGCTTTATTCTGCATTGAGGGCAATTCAACAGGATTTGAACAATGGGAAATTTGCAGCCCAATTTACAAGCAGGTGGAGAATTTCCTCCAACATCATTGTTGAGTATTTGAATCTGATATTAATGCAAGCTTTAGCAGCAAACCTCTCTTGCTCAACAGCCAAACTATTATAATATTTACTGAATTAAAGAATTCGGCTGTTGCTTAAATAGAACACTTTTCCACTGTAGAGTGAAAATACTGAAGGTTAACCAAATTACTTTTGACTTCCAGTCTATTTATTAGATTGTCAGCCCCTGCATAAGGACAAATCCTCCTGTGCCCTACCATTACCAAAAGAGATTCCTTACCCAGTTGGAAACGTAATCATAGGGTACAGCAAAACAAACTTTAGCTCCTGTAATGTGGCAACACAATTTCAGCTACTCCACCTACATGTGAACTCGAAATCCAACCTATATGAAATGATGCTGCTGGAAATAATTTTTCTTATAAACAATGTGTATTTGCAGCTGCTCATGACAGATGCTTTAAGTGTTAAAGAGACAAGCACACAAAGTTAAAACACCCTTGACATTTGGGGAAAAGAAACTAGAGAATACCAACAATATTGAGAGAAATACCAAGTGATTCAGATTTCACTAGGAGGGACAAGGAAATGAATATCAAACTGTAGAAAATGAATTATGTTGAACACCAAATGCCTTCCAGAGTTTATATTCTGGATATGATCCCTTCTTGCATTATTGGAATGGTGTAAAACTTGCAACTAATAAAAATGAGGGAAAGATTATTGGCAGACAGCAAATAGCAAAATTTTAAAGGCAGATAAGATAATAATACAAAAAGAATGTCATGACATTATCACTTTTGAATCATTCAAGTGGGTAAAGTTTCCCAAGCCACTCTAATATCCTAAACTTAAAACACTTAAATGAAATACATCTAAAACTGAATACTCTTTTCAAACAAAAGTCAATAGCTAAACAATTCCATAGCCAATCAAATATATTTTGTTTATTACTGGGCTGAAATATACCTTATTTTTGCTGTCAGTGCTTTAGAGGACTACAGTCAAGGTCATGTTCCTGGATCAGTGAGGTTTTGAATTCTATGCCTGCACATTGCAGCATGGAAGTCTTGAAAGGGATGGCTCATCTTTCTTCCTGCACCATTGCTGGATGCAGAACCGAGTCTATGGGTAGTGATGCTAAGCTGTGGGGCTGGATACCCATTTTACCGCCCCTCAGTTTTAGGCCAGTCTTATTTTAAATTACTTTGTTACATGTTATAGTAATGTCAGCTACACACAGTATTTTCAAATCTTCCAATAACATTATTTAAAACTATTTAAACTGTGTTTAAATGTCTCTGATTACCAAGATTTAGAAACAGCTGAAAAGAATTTTGACAGCACGTGGCTTAATTGTTGCTTGTGGAATACTCTCCCTCAAAGAACAGCCCAAGCACTGAGGCCTGGAGCTTGATTTTTCCTGCAAGGCTAGAAAGGGTTACTGCAGCAGGCAAGGGGAGGTGGAGGTGAATGAGAGGCATGTGTTAACTTGAGCTTTATTGTGGAGGCAGGTTGACAGAGGATCTTTGTTTTGCAGATGTTGAGTTTAAGGCCCATATGCTTCAATGAACTTCTCTTAACCTTTCTCCCTAAACTCATTCCCAAAGTCTTATTTATCCTTCTGTATTTTGCAACAAAAACACTATACAAATGCAGGCAGTTCTGAGTTAATGAGATCAGACAAGTGTTTGGGTTACACATCTTGAGCCTGGATACAAAATCAGTCAAGTTGATAATTGTTCTAAATCTACAAAATAATCAGAACTCTATCGTGCCAACAATGAGTTTCTTCTTTCAAATGGGGGTGCTATGAGGCAATATGTTACATTTCAGCATCACAACTTGCTGAGAAGTGAAATTCAGATACTTTGGCAACCAAAGATAACAGTCCAAAATAACAAATACACTGGTAACTTACTAAGAGCCAGGAATGCATTCCCAAGAATAATGACTTGAGTGGAATCAGTGCTAAAAGATTCATTAAAACATTATAAACAGGGTGTGATGCTCACAGTGCTGTAGTACAGAGAATCTGGCACAAACCTCTCCCCTCCCTGATGTGTCATGAATGTTGTTGTGGGCACCTCCTTCTATAAACACTCTTGATTGTTACCACTGTAAAATCTGAAGACTTTGGAGAGCTTTGCAGTCAGAGGGGAAAAGCAGCATCTTCCTGTGGTACAAGTTAAACATCCTAAGCAAGAATGGAGAACTTCATTTATCATCCCCCCCCCCCCACCATGCTTCTCTTCTTCCCTTTCCTAGCCTTTTTTCCCTCCTTTCTCTCCTTACCTTTGACCCATCCCCCAGTGGATCCGCTCTCCCTTCCTCACCCGCACCTGCCTATCACTAACTCTTACCTGCATCTACCTATCACCACCTTGTGCTCACCACACCTCCTCTCTTTAGTCCATCTATCACTGCTCTGCTTTTCCCTCCTATATATTGGGCTTCCCCTTTTCCTATCTTCAGTACTGAAGAAGGGTTCTGAGTCCTGACCCGAAACACTGACCGCCTGCTTTTCTCCATGGATGCTGCCTGGCCTGTTGAGTTCGTCCAGCATCATGTTTTTCACCCAAAACTGTCACTTGAATTCATGGTCTCATGTTAACATAAAATTAACCTTACATATAAAAATAGCACGACGCTATTACAGCACCAGCGATCCGGGTTCGATTCCCGCTGTAAGGAGTTTGTACATTCTCCCGTGTCTGCATGGGTTTCCGCCGGGTGCTTCGGTTTCCTCCCACATTCTAAAAACGTACGGGTAGGTTAATTTGGGGTGTAAAATGGGTAGCGCAGACTCGTTGGGCCAGAAGGGCCTGTTACCACGCTGTAAATAATTTTTTTTAAATTTAAAAAGAATTCTGAAGAGTTTAAATATACTCTGTAGAAGAATTTGATGTTAACAGTTTCATGTGCTAACGTATTTCATTCTAATTTTCAAAGCACGTGACTCATTCCACACACAAACATATGAATTATACATTTTCAAACAACTGTCATTAACTCACCAGTTAATAGAACACTGACTGCAGAAGTGGTAATAATTTGCAAATTCAAGGGAGGGATAAGGCTTCTGACAACCTTCTTTGCTGAAACAGACATCAATGGATGAACAGGTATATGCAACCATTTAATAATTGGTAACCTGCACAGTCAGAGGGAGAATGTGCAATCTCCACACAGACAACAACCAAGGTCATGACTGAACCACATCACTGGAACTATGGGACAGCAACTCTACTTGCTGTGCCAAAGTGCTGTTCTGCTATTGGAAAAGATCATGGTTGATCCTTTACCTCAACACCATATTTCAAGCCCTGACAAAATTTTGCTTTTTTTTTGAAGTTATATCTTTTGTTTTTGCATATGCTGTGCGAAAACAAAGCAGCTCAGCCTAAAGTATTTTCTCTCAGGGATTAATCTATTAAAATTTAGCTAACCAACATAAAAGAATTCAAGTTATCATTTAAAACATTTATAAATGCACTAAAATTCCAAACTTTAAATAAAAAATACAATATATCCAATTTTCACTCTACAAGGCGAACTCCTCAGTAAACAATGGAACTGGGTCAATAAAGCTAAAATTATGGTATTGCTGCAATACAAAAGCAAACAAACTATTGAAATGAATCCAAGTAAGAGAATCAATTTTATCTTGATCTGAGAAGTCAATTTATATCAGAAGAAAAATGGTTTGCAAGTTCTATAGTGAGGCAACTTTCAAGACAAAACATTCAACTGAGTAGATTCTTCCAAGATATTGGAGGATGGATGATATAATGTCTGCACCAGTCTCTTAACTTTTAAAATGGAAGCACTTGGATGAGCCTCCTTTAGTGCTTTTTTGTAGCACATTATTCTGTCTGGTTGAGGCCCAGCTCAAATCTAGCAGTGTCCAAGGACGCTGAATTCCAAAAAATGCTTAAGTTATAATTTCGACAGCTTATATTTAACACAAATTGTTAACAGAAATATGGAGGTACAATTTCCAATGATTAAAATTATGAAAACAATAACATACAATCAAATATAAATGCATGGATTTTAGTTCCACTGATAAAAATAAGTTGAAAACTGATTTACTTTCACATAGAAGAACAAGCTCTAATGAGTAGTCTTATGGGCAAAAAAAAACAAAAAAACCATGCATCAGATAATACCTGAGGTGATTATGACCTTCGATAAATTTTTGGATCATGCAAGTAGCCTCCTCATTGTTCTGATAGATTAGTGTGGTTACTAAAATGTTTCACACTGCAGTCTGCTGACAAGTCATTGCCTGCACTACATCTATTAAGCGTTTTCAGAAGAAAGTGCTATGCTGCAGAGACCTTCCCACGCATTTACTATTGCGGATGCTTCAGACAAGAACAGACAAACAGGTTATTTTGACACTAGTAATCTATTTTAACTGTTTCAACAGTCATTGTTTTTGTTCTGCTGCAGTTGAAAGCAAATTTTTATTTTGATCAACAACTTGAGCTCATTTTTCCCCTAACCGATTAAGCATTCTAAATGATGCATAATAATAAGCTTTGACTATAAATTTCTAAAAGATAAACAGCAAACCTTGCTAAGATTGTTTTTACGAACACTTTTGCATTGAATTTAGGACCAAAGAGGCTGGAGAGTGAAATATGTCGACTTTTAGCCAGCACCAATTATTCACAGGTCAAGTAATCACGTTAGTTGTGATGTGAAATTAGCTATACACTGATGTAATAATTTGCCTGCTAATTGGTAAACCTACCAACTAACAAACCAGCGCCTTTCACAGGGAGTTTCTATAGTGTTCTGCAAGGGATGAATGATCACCACTCCAGATGAAGTGCCAAACTCTTCCAACAGTGCCATGGAATCTTTTGTATCCACTCTTGAAGTCAAGGGATTCAATTTAACAATTCAAATGAAGGGCAGCATTTTCAATAGTGCATCACTCGCTATCACTCAAAATGAAGGACAAAGCAAATGTAGAAAAGAAAATCAGTACTTAGTGTTAGTAAATTAAGGCTTCACAAGTAATAATGCTCTAACAAGTTGCACAGTAGCAAGATTGAAGAAAAGTTTTCACCATGTAAGGAAGTAAATAAGCTATACTCCAGTATATTGAAGTTTAAAATTAGAATAGGAAAAAGATAGCAAAGCTGAAAGCAAAAATACATTCAGAAAAAGTGCAGTTAAAAGGAATGGGGGGGGGGGCCATTAGAGAGAGAAAAAAAAATCACCCTAGACCACAGTGGCCAACAAGTCTAAGACAGATTAATCAAACACTCTAGGCAGTAAAGGACAAAATATCAGCAATACTAGGAAATTTAAAAAGGATAAGAACATGGTGGCTTTGATGTAAGAAAATGAACAGTGAAGTAAATTGAATTTAGATGCAGAAATTGACAGGGACTCAGGGTTTCCACTCCAAAGTGTTCCATAATAATAAAAAAAACAAATGTATTCGATGTGTGAATTCTGAGAGTGTATTAGAAAATTGCAAACGTCAATCCATTACCTAATAGGAAGGGACAAAATGAATAACTGCAAAATGAATAATTGCTATCGTGCCTTTAACATCAGAAAATGTCATCTGTCAATTACGGTTCAAATATTTGAAAACTTGGAAGTAGTATCAAATGTCTTCAATACCTCATGAACTTGTTGGAAACTAATGTTGCCAATCTCATTCCCACTCAGTACTGACCCAACGGATTGCCAGTGCTTCACCTTCCAACCCGCTGCGCATCTCCCTCCAAAATATCAGTTTTCTTGTGAAAGAGGCCCTCTTAATCCATGAACTGACTGAATCACATAACTACCTGGCATGACTCATCTGCCAAAACCATTCATGATCATGCCAGAATGCAATGATCCTTTTCCCTACTGCCAACCATCCCTTAAACACCTTCCCTTGTCATTAACAATTCCAACACACCTTTGTCATCAATAAAGTGAGAACTGCCTCTGCTGTTTCCCTCCTTTCCATCCATTCCCCTTACATGTTGTACACAGAACTGCCCCCAAGTCTCTTTCCTTCTATTATGGTCATGCCTTCAAACATCAGCCTCTAGCTCTGCAATTCCCTCTGTAAACCTGTTCTATTTTATAAACTCCTACTTAAAACAAGTTTGTCACCCTTTCAACATCTTTCTATTTGTTCCAGTGTCAATGCCTGACTTTGATTCACACAGAAACAAACTGAAGTGCTTCACATTGTAAGAGAGCATCACACAGACAACCTGTTGACTCCCAAACAAAGGAGCTGCAAAGTGTCCACAGTTTCTAGACTGTCCTGAAGCCCACCATAATTAGCAACTTTAAGGAGACTTCACTGACAGAAAATAGCAGGACTGGTTTGATGAAAGTGACCAGGAGATCCAGGACCTAATTAATCACAACCACAAGGCATCCTTGGGTTGGACACTCCACCATACCTCAAGGGAAGAATAACAGCTCTGTAAGTACCTGAATACCAAAAGCCAACAGAAACAAAATCTGTGACCTGAAGAGCAGACAGTGGGAGGAACAAATAAAAGAGCTCTCATGACTCACTTATACAGCATACATGGTTCTTTGCTACTGTCAATGGCATCCACAGCTTAACCATCAAGGGACCACCCAGCTGAGAGCCAAGAATGAGGGAGAGCTCATCAAGGATAGAGACACAATCAACACTACATGACAACTCCAAAAGAAATGCAAGGAGAAGCATCAACACTGTATATGGCTTCTTATACCTTACAAAAGCCTTTGACTCCTTCAATCTGGCTTGTGAAGCATCATTCTCAAAGTTGGCTCCAGAAATTGTCTATTCTACATCTGCTAAATGATGGCATGCAAGTAACAACCTTAATCAAGGAGACCACAACAGACCCAGTCTCAGTGCAGAATTGTGTCAAATAAGGCTGCAACAACACCTCAATACCTCTTAATTTTCCTCACCACATTATAAACCTCACTTCCAACAAACTTCCCACTGCAAAAGAATTATTTTAAAGAATAAATGGCAAGCTTTTTGACATACATCATCTCCATTCCAGATCCAAGATCACTCCAACTTGTCATTAAGCAAGGCCTAGTTCCAAGTCAGCATCATCTTGACCAATGAAGCCTACAGGGGAATGGATCTTACACTAAACATCCAAAAACGAAAGTCATCTAGCAACCTGCCTTGCTGGACATCATCAAATTCTGATGATAAAGGCCCACAACAAAATTCTGGAAATGTGGATCACTTTCCATACCTTGAATGCCACCAATAAAGGGAGATATCAATGAAATTCACCATCACCTTCAGTGCACCACCACAGCCTTTGGCCATCTGAGAAAAACTACATTTAAAAATTGAGATGTTAAACCTGACTCAAAACTCATAGTTTACTGGTAGTAATCCCCACTCTCCAGTATTCTTCAGAAACACAAGACAACCCATAGCAGATGCCCCAAAGCACTAAAGAGATACGACCAATCCTGTCTCTGAAAAATCTGGCAGAATAAGCAAATTGATACATGTGTTCTCTCCCAGGCCAACCACCACAGAAATGAGGTGTTAGTAACACTCAGCCACCACCATCATTCACAAACCAGACACTTTACTCAAAGCTGGAAGGAGATTACCAAGTGAACTGAGGAAGCTATTCAAAGTTATCTGTGAAGTCTTCCTGAAAAGGAGTAACATCCTCACAAACTATGGGAGTCACTGTCCCAAGACCACTCAAAATGAAGGAGAACCACTTGCAATGGCTTTGAGAACCTACAGTCCCCTTACCAGGAGCTTACAGAAGCCCAGCAAAAAATAGAGCATCACCTCCCAATGTCACAAGAACATTCATCACTTAACCACCCATAAAATGATTATTTGGTCATTCATTTTATTGCTATGCACGTGATTGCTTTGTGACCAAACTGGCAGAAGCATTTCCCTGCTTTACACTGCATAAACTGGATGCATGTAGAGCACTGTAAGGTGTACCAAGGTTGGAACATATAATGTATTTTGTGTGCAAGATCCTCTCCATTCAATCCATCGTCTTCCCTGTACATTTGGTGACCACCACATCCCCTCCAACAGCACTCAAGTATTCTTGTACACAAGGAACTCTATTTAATAGCAACATAAGCGGCTGCAGATGCTGGAATCTGAAGCAACAATCTGCTGGAGGAACTCAGCAGGTCGAGCAGCATCTGTGGGATGAATGGTACTGTTGACATTTCAGGTTGAAATCCTGCATCAGGGTCCAGCAGATTGTTGCTCTATTTAATAGCAACTGTTGTTGGACAACAGTATTGTTTGCTAGGTTAATCACAATTAGTGTCCATCTTTCCCTTGCATCAAGTCTCCTTTAAAATTGACAAAAACATTATAGTAGAAATAAAAAGTGTTTTACACAACAAATGTTACAAAATTCATTACTTAATTCCATAAGAAAATGCCAAAAGGCAAGTATTTGAAGAGGACTCATTTCCAGTGAAGGATTCTAGGATGTACAATTAGATAGCTCTTTCAAAGAATCAGCAGAGACAATGAGCCAAAAATAATCTTTCTAGATTGTAAAATACCAACAAGATTACAGATAGGATTTACATGTTAATTAGGTATCAACTACCTAGTCATATATGGGTGGCAATAGTAGTGGGTAGGATGGAGTTTGCCTTCATTAACAACACCCAGATGGACTATCATTGGAGGTCTGGGGAAAGAAAGGTGGGAGCTAAATTTTTGCCAGAAATAGGATAAAGGTCCAAGCAATCTTGGAGTTCCGTATAAAGTGCTGCCATAGTTCAAGGGCATGAAGAAGAAAATATCCAGAAGTTAACTAAAAATCATGCTGATCTAAAGGAGGCTCAAGAGATTCTGCAGATGCTGAAATCTGAAGCAACACACACAAAAAATGCTGGAGGAACTCAAAAGGTCAGGGAGCATCTATGGAGGGAAATAAACAGTCAACATTTCTGGTCGAGATGCTTTATCAGAACAGATGAAGGGTCTCGACCTGAAAGGTCAACTGTTTATTTCCCTCCTAGATGCTGCCTGACCTGCTGAGTTCCTCCAGTACTTTTTGTGTGAGATGCTGATCTAAAGAATGCTCACCAGTGGTATATTCAAGTCTGTGAGAAATAAAGACAAACAGAGGTGAAGAGGTTAGAAATCTTGAGGTACAGAAAACAGAACAGGTCTGGTTTTTGGCAGAATTGCAAAGAATTTTGAGAGGATGTGATTAATGATTTAAATGTTACTTGCCCTCAGCCTACTGAAGGAGGCAGCAGAATAGAGAGGAATATAGCCAAAGCCAAAGATTTGGGAAGGGAGATAAATTAAAATGGTAGAAACAAATGACAAAACTCATTGCTGTTATTGGGTGCATGTAAAAATAACAATACAGCATAGAGGAGAAGAGTATTTAAACCAACAGCAAATTGTAAAGCATCAGGCTGCTTCCCTCACAACCATCTAGCCTAATGTTGCAGGAAGTGTGACATCAAAAGGCAATGACATTAACAGGAAGTACTCCTTTGATGTCATCAATATACTGAAACAGCATATGGGACTTCAAAATTCTTTAGGTTTGCTTAATTCACATTTGGGTTGTCCCATTTGGGAAAACCCAATTCTTCATATAGTTGCTCAATAAGCAGCAAACTACGCAATGCTGATTGTTCACTTGAACATTCCAAATTGCTTTTGTTCTCATTGCTAATGGCAAAATTCATTTTTATCTGCCCAAAATCTAGCTGTACTACTCAATTACTGATTGGAACTTCTCCAGGCTATCCAGAACTGAAGTTTCCTAACCATGTTCCCACAAAAATTGCACAGAACCCCTAAGTAGGGTCTGTCAATAGGCAGCTGCACAATACTGCAGCCATGTCATGGAGTCTCCGTGTATCCACCTGGAAGATTGACCAACCTTCACAAAAGTTTGCACTGGAGAAGCTAAATTAACATCAATATATTGTGCAATTATTTCTGCATGCTTGGAGAAATAATTAGCAATTTATAATCAATTAAAATCTGCCAAAGCAACTTTTACCAGCTTAATTTTTAATTATAGTTTATGGAGTAATTAATGTGCATGGTCTGGTAAATGTACTCCTCTTTCATCATCTAAAACAAATAAGAATTTCATGTCAATATAAGCAAATCAAAAACAACAACATTAATCATTGGTGATACTATATTGTCAAACACCATATACACAAATTCACTTTTTGATCAGTGGAATTGCAAGCGATTTTAAATGTTCATCAAGGATAAACTATAAAAAGAAACCCCAAAAGCACTGCTGCAGTCAATATGCCAATTAAGTGCCAAAGTTCTACTACTTTGACCAGCACTGCAATAAGAATGTAGCCTGAAACCTGTACCGAAGTATCAATAAGTCAGCACATTCCCAACTTGCGTGGTCCAGTATAAATCTGACCTCCTGTAACATTTTTTTTCAGGTTAGTAATTCCCAAGATGATTCCCCACAAAGGAAATTGCTTCCTTTTATCCAAGGTTTGTTTCACTTTCTAAGTAAATAATTTATTACAATTTCGAGATAAAATAGAAAATGTATTACACAATACTTTGACACCTAAATACGCCCTCGCTTGATTTTCTTGATCAAATCATAGACAGCTGCAAACTGCCAAATCAATAAATGGATGCAAGAATTGAGAATGTATATTTACAGCACCTATTCTTTCACAACTTGGAAGAAAATTAGTTACTCACTGTATCAGTCTACCGTATGGAAACCAAACCAGTACTGAATTTTTGAGGCTAGTTGCACCAAAACAAAGATGTGTTATTTGAATAGATGAATAGCTCTTTTTTTAAAAAAAATCCTTCAATTATCAAAGAGACAAAAAGTGTACCATCAATCCAAAACTTGGTTGGAAGTTGTGTGTCTCTGTGTATGGAAGAAAGGAGAGATGTTTCAGACAGACAGATTTTTGCATAGTAAGGGAATTAAGGGTAATGGGGAAAAGGCAGGTAGGTGGATCTGAGTCCACAGCCAGATCAGCCGTCTTAATGAATGGCAGAGCAGGCTCGACAGACCAGATGGCCTCCTCCTGCTCCTATTTCTTATGTTCTTATAAACAGAACAATTATGCAGGCAAATTTATGAAATACAGTAGTAGTAGGTAGACCACAAGTGGCAGGAAACATTAACAATTCTAAAACAAACTGAAGAGAATCAGGTTTAAATACAGAGTGCAAAATTCTTGAAATATATTCAGGAGCACTTTCTTAGCAAATGCAACGAGAAATTAGGCAGCTCTGGAGTTCATCTTTATGGAATGAGAATGGGCAGGAAAAAGAGGCATCAGTAGGAAAGCACTTAAATGGTGGTAGTATGAACTTAGTTAAATTTAAAGCAGTTATAGAAAGAGCAAAAGAAGACCACAAGTAAAAGACCCAATTTACTAAGCCACGATGTTTTAATCCACTTTTGCTGAAATACAAGTATTTAAGTTAAAATCATCATCAAAGCAATGGGATTCGTCAGGGAGGCAGCGAAGGTTCTGGTCAAATATCTTGCTCAAAGAAAATGTGTGGGACTTAGAAACCCAAGCATATCAAGGGAGGTACAGAAATTAATGCTGCAAGTAATTCTCCTAGGAACAAAGTCCATGCAAAGTCTGGGACTTAATGAGTATTCTCTGATACAGGACATGGAGTCCAGCAGTAGAGCTCAATCTACTGGAATTCCCAGGAACCTTGTCTCCATGATTCTTTGCCAGACATGGGATTGGGGACCAAATTCATTTCAATGCCACCCCTAGAGTAACATGTGCATCCAGAGCCCTGCTCCAGTAACAAGAATGGCAGATGGAGAATTTAAAAATTCACTTAAAATCTGGAATTAAATAAATCTGGAATTGCAGATACAATAGTGGCATTCAAGAAGCTTTTACATAGGCACATTAATATGCAGGGATATGGATCAGGTATAGGCATAAGGGATTAGTTGAATTTGGCATAATGCTCAACACAGGCATGGTGGGCCGAAGGGCCTGTTCCTGTACTGTACCATTCTATGCTCTAAAAAAAAGTCAGTATCAGCAAAGGTAACAACAAATCAAGGAGTTTTAAAAATATATCTGCTTCAGTGATGACCTTCCAAACAAAAAAAAACTTCCATCCTAATTGGTCTGGCCTACAATTGACTCAAGGCCTACCAATTTGGTTGAATCCCAACTAACTATTCAGTTTAAGGGCAATCAGGGACAGACAAAAAAAAACACCAGCCCCTGTCAGTGACATCCGTGAATGAATAAATGAAAACAACTCGTGGCTTGCAGAATAATGAAGTATTGCTAAGTTATTCTGACCTCAATTTTCTTGAAGCAGGGAACTTGTTTGTGAGCAGAGTATTTATATTTGGAAAGAAGGAACAGGCAAAGACAGGCACACTCAAATATGTACACGAATTTTTGAACAATCAAATGCTTCCCTGTCTCTATATTGCAACTCCTCACTATCAATTAGAATGCCCACTAATGCTCTGGCTAAGAACAGCAAAGAGCACAGGCCAAGCATTGCTCTGAGGTTTCATCGACTCACTTGCTCAGGAGCACGCTATAGAGTGCACTCACCAGTTAAGCTGCCACAAAAACCAATTCTTAAAACATACTATTTTTTCCTCCAAGATTACTAAACAAACATTACATGGTTTTGCATGTTTAATTTAAAAGCTATCCTGTGGATAGACAGAATGCGCAAAAATGTTTTTTTAAACTTTTTTAAAACAAAATTGCTTACCTATTTCACTTTCCAATGCTGCAAGACTAAATTGAGATGGTCAAAGTAGCAATACTAAGGAAATAGCTCACATTTTGTTGTATTGACTAGACAATTTTTCTCTCCCAAACCAAGATCACTTTGAACTACAGAATGTAAACTGCATGTCAGCTTATGACTTTTGTACAATATTTCTCAAAGTCAAAATAAATTGTAGAAGTAATGAAAAGCAGTGGCTACAAGACAGTGGGAAATATGGAAGACAATAAGGTCAGGCATGAAATAAAAACAGATAATACTGGAGACGCTCAGCAAGCCAGGCAATATTTGTGGAAAGAGAAAGAGTTAACGGTTCGGGTCCCTTCATCAGAACAGGTTAGACACCAAGTGAAACAACTGCAACATCTTCCACTGACCCAGCATTTACACTTTACATAACATCCTAGGAAATTCAAAGGTACTATATAAAAAAAATAGGTTGTTACTGATCCTCACAGGAGATATTAGGACAGCTGAAAAATGGCTTGGTCATGGAGGTCAAGTTATAACGAGCTCAAGAAGCAGAGTCATGAACATTAACAGCCAAAGGCCCAGCCACCAATGATGGAGCTATCAAATGCAGCAAAGGACAAGTGTTCAAAAGTGAAGGAGCACAGTCAGAGGATTTAAGGCTGCAAGGGATACAACCATGGAGAAAATTGAAAATGAGGACCTTTAAAAAAATCAAAGTTGTTTATCTGGGAACCAAAATAGGCCAGAAGCACCTAAAAGGGATTTCAAGGAAGTTAAGCAGATTTTTTTTTAAATGCTCTCATGTTTACATAGAGTAGACCAAAGAGGTGCCAACAGAAAGCCAATTGGAATAGATAAACCTGGAAATAACTAAGGCAAAATACGAGGCTGCATTTGCTGAGCTGAGGCCAAGGCCAGAGTTAGGTGATGTCACAGAAAGAAATGGGCACTTAGGATGGCATGGATGTGAGAAACAAAATTCAACTTGGGGTCAAATACATCAACATTGAGAATAAGCTGGTGCAGTTTCACAGAATTGCTAGGGACAGAAATGAAGTTGGTGGTTAGGAAACAAAACTTAAGAACTAGACACTATGGTTTCGCTCTTTCCACTATTTAAAAGAAGAAAACTTTTACTCACCCAGCCCTGAACGTCAGACAAACAATCTGATAATTTGGATGGTTGAAGGGAATCTAGTGAGGTTGTAGTGAGGTAAACTGGGTGTTAGCAACATTTACATGGAAATTGGTGCTTTCAGATTATAAGCACAGCCTGCACATGAGAAACAAGAGAGCCAAGAATACATCCTGGTCAGAAGTAATGGCAAACATACAGGAACAGAAGTCATTACTGACAAGTCTTGGGCTACAACCAGATTTTTTTTAATCCCAAAATAAACTTTATTCATCATAAAAAAACAAACTATATACAACCATAAAACAGCGCAAACCTTTACATTTGTGTACAGATCAATCATTAGTGTTATCTTTTTTATTAAAAACAAAACCACAGCACCGATGCCACTCATGTGACTCCTTGGTGCGATACCCCAAACCCATATTTACAATATTTAAGGGGCTTCCTCGCCTGACTCTGCCCCTCCCTCTCCAGTAGCAGAAGAACCCTAAACTGTAGTCCTTCCCCACCGAGCCCTTGTGTTGGCTGCACACAGCTTCAGTGCGTCCCTCAGCATGTACACCAGATATGCAAGAATGAAACCAATCAAGTGAGGTCCCATCCACCTGGACAACATAGGGGTGCTGGAGGCAGAAGACATCTAATACCACATCTAATTTGTCACAATCAAAAAGAGTGCCATTTGTGGTTTTAATTTGCAATCTTTCAGTTCTGCAGTAGGATCAGAAACCAATCTAGAGGGATTTAAACATGCAACACCAAGTATGATAGACACAAATTCGGCATGTTAGCGTTGCAGACACCTCTGTGTTCCTTCTAATCCTGCTACCAATAGCTTTAATTCTATGCCCCCTGGTTTCTCAACCTTGGAAAAATAGGTCCTTCTTTACTCCAACAAGGCACCTCATAACTTTATGTACTCCAATTAAGTTTTCATTCATCCTCCTCTCTTCCAAAGAAAGCAACCCTAGCTTGATCAATCTTTCAACAAATCAAGAATTTTCCAGCCCTGACCACATCCTTATAAATCTCTTTTTTACAACCTCTCCTATGCATACATATCTATCCTGTAATGTGTGACCAGAAATGTATGTAGTACTCAAACTGTCATGTAAATATGGAGTGCTAGCATAACCTCCATGCATAATACAATCAAGGATATTGGAGAACAAAGGGAGGATGGAGAATTTTTTGTTTATAAATACACGTCCATTCAAGGGATGTGGATTTCACAGGCTGAGCCAGCATTTAATTGCCCATCCTTAGTTACCCTTGAGAAGATGATGCTGAGCTGCTGCAGTCCTCAAGGTGTGGGCATGGGAGAGAGTTCCAGGATTTTAACCAAGCGATGTTGAAGGAATGGCAATATATTTCTAAGTCAGGATTGCATGTGGTGGTGTCCCATGCTTTTGCTGCCCTTGTCCTTCTAGCTAGTAGAGATCATGGGTTTGGAAGGTGCTGCCCAAGGCATCAACAAGGGTATAATGCATGAAGTAGTAGGCTATTATCATGCTTACTGATCCATTCAATAAGATTGTGTTTGGCCTTTTACTACAGTGCCACTTTCCTGCACTAACTCCATTGTTCCTTTGATAGGTTTTTAGATATTAATCTGTCTGCAATATAATCCATGACTATTCCTCCACAGCCCTCTTGGCAACAGAATCCCAAAGATTCACTACACTATGAGTAATCAAATTTTGTCTCATCTTGGATTGAATGGTCGACCACTTATTTTCAAGGTGTGACTTCAGATTCTAGATATACCAGCCAAGGAAAACATGAATCTCTGCATCTACCATGTCAAGCCCACAAGAATGTTGTACTTTTCCAACGGAATCACCTTTCATTCTTCTATGTTCAAGAGAGTCAAGGTCCAGTCTGCTTAATCTCCCTTCATAGCATAGGCTCCCCTTTCCCAAGGATCAATCTGATGAACTTTTGCTAATTCAAGTATATTCCTTCCTTACACAGGGGCTAGTCCTGCACACAATATTCCAAATGCTGCTTCAATGGAGTCTTATAACTACAGTAAGACATCTTTACTCTTGTGCTCAAATCTTCTTGCTACTAAGAATTTAGTATTTGTGTTCCTGTTTGCTGTACATGCAAGTTAACTTTCAGTGCTTTGTGTACGAGGATGGCAGGCCCCTCTTGAACAGCAAGTCCTTACAATTTAAAGATCTTTTCTATTTTTTCTACCCAAGTGCTTGACTTGATACTTCTTGACATTATATTCCATCTACCATGTCCTTGCCCATCAATATGCTCTTGAAACTTCATTGCACTCATCACAACACACACTGTCATTCAGATTTATATCACCAGCAAACAGGGATTATTAAACTTGCTACTCTCATCCAAATCATTGACATAGATTGTGAACAGTTGGGGCCATGTAGTATCCCACTTGTCAAAGCCTCCCAACCCAAAAATGAGCTATTTATTCCTACTCTTAATTTTCTGTCCATTAACCACTCCCGACATACACCCATGATCTAACTTTGTTTAACAGCCCCTTATGTGGATAGGCCTTCTGAAAGTCCAACTACTCCACATCCACTGGCTTGCTCTCAATTCTGCTAGTTACACCCTCAAAAAATTAACAGATTTGTTAAACATGATCTTCCTTCTATTTTCTGTGTCCTGTTACCACTTCCTTAACAACAGATTTGAGCATTTTCCCTACTACTGATGTCATGCTAACTGGTCAGTAGTTCCTGTTTTCAGTCTCACTCCCTTTTGAATAGTGAGGTTACATTTGTTACCTTCCAATCTGGAAAACAATGAGATTTTAAGGAGGTTCTTATGAAAACATTGGCTGGTTTAGGCAAAAGTTAATTGGGGAAAGTGTTCTGGAGGACACAGATATAATGGCTGATCATACAGGAGTGAACAAGGAATCAGTTTGTTTTGGAGATAGGCTATGCTGTACATGTGGGATTACTAATAAGGAAGATAACTTTTTCCTTTGTTACATTTGATCTGGAATGTATTATAAGACAACTTTGATATAATGAGGAACCTGATATTGTAACTTTGGATATACAGCAGGTCATTAGCATGTCCAAGACAGCTATGTTGTTGGGTTAAATTAGACTGTATGAGATAGAGAGAAGTTAATAGATTAAGTGACTGGATGGATTGTTACAAATGGATTTGAATATAGGCCAATGTGGAATCTTGAGAATCAGGATCAATGGGACCCCTATCCAACATCTGTGTACCTGTTACTCAGTGTGTGGAACTGTACCCCTGTAAGGGACAGTGCCCATGAGACACATACCCTACAGAAGGGTCACAGGAAGGCAATAATATTCCCAATAATGCAACAGATTCCTGTCTGAAAGGCCCTCTGACAACAACAGTACTGAGAATCTGTTGTACAAATCATAGCTGTGTGATTGAGATGATGAAGACAGAGTGAAGAGAAAAGGGGTGGAATGGGTATGTGTGTATCGATAAGTATTACTTTAACTTCTTACATGTGAAGCTTATTATGCAGATGTCAAAGATGTCAACCGACACCCACAATATATCAAGGTTGCACTGTATAAATATTTATACTTCAGCTAATGATGAAAAATACTACTTCTTTGGAAGGTAACCTAATTTAAAATGGAATTACAAAAGAGTCATGGAATCACAGAGTACTAAAATAGGGTCTTCGGCCCACCGAATGTACACCGACCGTCAAGCACCCATTTAAATGAATCCCATTTTTATTCTCCCTATATTTCCCTTCAACTCTTCTCCCCACAACCAGGTTCTATCACTCATCTATATGCCAGGGGCCATTTACAGTGGTCAATTAGCCTACCAACCTACATCTTCGGGGTGTGGGGAAGAAACGTAACACCTGGAGGAAAGTCACAGTCACAGGGAGGACATGCAAAGTCTACACACACACACACACACCACTGGAGGTCAAGATTAAATTAGATCACTACCACTGAGAGGCAGCACCTTTACTAGTGTGCCATTGTACACTCAATTCTCATCTTTGTTTACCACCGAAAGCTTAGCATTTCATGATTTAACGAAAAGACCAAATGGTTTACAAAAAAAAGCAAATCCAGGCCTGATCTCATTTCCAATTTTCAGGTTTCATGCCATAGAATTTACTTCCCCTCATCCTCTACATACACATCTCTTTCTTAATTTAGCAACAATATGGATCAAAGCATACCTAGAAAATCCCAAGTCTGTAGGACGTGCGGATATAATGGAGTTTCCAACAATAAATTTCATTAAGCACGTCTTCTATTATCGCTTAGATGTGGAATAGTGCCATACTTATGATAGTACGTTCCCTTTGAGGCAGTACGTAAGCAATGCCATAGCAAATGTGTGACTTGTACACAATTATCTCCATCTCCACCTCCCCCCCCCCCCCCAACATACACAGAAATGAACAGCAGATAATAAGCTCACACCCAATCCATCTAATGGGTGGTAAAATACTGAGCATTAATACACAAATTATGTTAATGGATTAGGGTTCTATGCAGAGACAAAGAACAGCAAAAGTAACTTGTACGTTTTGGATTTGGTACGACTTCACTGTCTGTAGTTCACTTACTTAGGGAAAAAAAGACAATTCCAGTGCTCTTCAGTTTTCATTCCATCTTGTACCATAAGTCACATATTTCCCATGGCATTACTTCAATACTGTCTCAGAGGAGATATGTTGTCATAAATATTTTCCATAACATTCTCCATCATGATTTTGAGTGGGAATATCAAATAATGAATCATATTGTTATCTCCTCTTAAACAAATGCAAGGAGTTAATCTTTTCTATTAGTCTTTACGGATAGCTTTTAAAAGCATTTTCCACCAAGAGGTAGAACAGCCATGGCCTTCAAAGTCAATTTGTATTGTTTTTAGCTTATTTTTAAACCTTAAAACATGGAGAATGTTGCGTGAAGGCTGCAACCCAAAATAAGAAAATGGAGGTCAGTATTTTTAATTTCTGAAATGCAGTATATGAGTATCCATACATCCTTAGAATATCTTGAGGCAAAAACAATTTTTAACAGAAGATTTAGCATTAATGGTTGATGTTTAAATATAATTTAGCAGTTTGCATTCTGATTATATAGTGATCTTTGAATATAATGCTTGCATTTTAACTTGTACTTCCATTATATTCCACCTTGTGACATTCTGCTTCGGAGGATATCACTTTCACAGAGCATTTAATGGGTATTCATGCTGTTGTACATTCTTGTTCCTGGCCTACTAGAAACTATAAATCTGCTTATTTAGCTCAAGTTGGCCCTGGGTTTTGACAAGTCATGTATTTCAGTGGTCAGTGAGCCTAAGTGCAGACTAGGTGACCACTTTGCTGAGCACCTGCACTCAGTCCACCACAGCCACCTGGAGCTCCCAGTTGCAAGTCATTTTAATTCCCGTTCCCATGCCAGTCTTTTCTCAGCCTCTTCCCTTGCCAGGGTGAGGCCAAACGCAAACTAGAAAAACAGCACCTCATATTCCACCTGGATAGGCTACAACCTGACAACATGAACAATTAATTCTCTAATTTCAGGTAACCCACACCCCTTCTTTCCATTTCTCTCTCCTTCTGATCTACCCTGGCCCTCTCATACACACCCTTCCACAACAACCCCCCAGCTCCTGATCACCCAGTACCTTTCCCCTCCCCCACTTACACGTTACCCACTCTCCTCCCACAGGGTCCTCTATACCATCCCCCCAATGTTCCCAACTGTACCTCCCTGATTTGGTTACTCTTCACCTTCCTTATCAGATTCCATGATCTTCAGCCCTTTGTTGCCTCCCCATCTGACTCCATCTGCTAATCAACCCCTCCTAACTTGGATCCACCTGTCGCTTGCCAGCTGTTGCCACACCCCTCCCCCTCACATCTTTATATTTGCTATCTCCCCTCTACTTTTTCAGTCTAGCTGAAGGGTCTCAACATGAAACATGGACTGTCCATTTCCCTCCAAAGATTCTGCCTGACCTGCTGAGTTCCTCCAACAGTTCTTTTTTTGCTCCCAATTCCAGCATTTGCTGTCTCGTGTCTCCAGGTTCACATTGATCTTTAGGAAGTCACTAATCAGAATCTTTCCCACTTTGAGTCTCTTTGAATGTCACTTTCATTTTCTTTTAGGAAACACAGGTCAGGAGAGCAAGATATGAAACAGTGGCTTTCAAGCTCTTCAACATACTTAATGAACTACTCAAATTACATGGATAATGCCAGAAGCAAGGGGATGCAGCAACCAAAAAATATCCAGCAGCCTGGATTCTTCATCAGTAAAACAGAAGATGCAGGATCTAATAGAAGACAAGAGATGCTGCAGGTGCTGGAATCTGGAGCACAAAAACTGCTGGAGGAACTCAGCAGGTCAAGCAGCATCTGTGGGAGTAAAAGGGATAATCAACATTTCAGGTCAAAATCCTGAATCAGGACTCAAGAGGGATCTTTAAAAATATTAAGTTCAAAAGGACAGATGGAGAGAATCATTTTTAACTTGTGTACGAATTGAGAATTGCTTTTGTGAAATATCAAATAAAGAAATGAGGAATTTCTTTACACAGGAATGAAAACTTAGAACTCCATGCCACATAAAAAGGCTGCAGAGGCAGTCCTGACACATTTAAAGGGAAGCTTAACAGATACACAGTGGGAAGAGGAGATCATAGCAAGAGTGGGGCTTGTGTACATTGCTAGTAGTAGACCCGAGAGACAAAGAAGCTGCTTTCTATGATGCAGAGTCTACATAATTTTAATTGAGGATTACACTTCCAAAAGTTTGTGGGTGAGTAATGAGGACACCATTGAATGAGCTCCTTACACAAAGCCATCACATATCACATGATGTGCATGTATCTCTGTAGTCACACAATTTTAGTCAAGTAGTGAAAGCATTTCTTTAAAAGACAGCATAGTAGTCAATTCAGTATTCCTACAAATTTTGATTTTTAAACAATATGAAAATGTTTACTCTAAATAATTTCCTTAATTTCAGTAATTAAAATCATTACTTTCCAAAGACAAATACTTTAATAATGAATGCAAATCCTTGTTTACAGAAGTAACACATGCCACTATAAATCACATACCAAAACCTAGCTACAATGAATTTAACAACCAATTAACACACTTAATGGACAATTACACAAGACAAAACTGCATATCCAACCCTTGCACACCACTTGGACTCTAAACTATAATAAAGAAAATATCCAAAGCTAACTTAGCTCCATAGCTTTTCTACAGCAGTAAAGACAGTCTGTTAGCCCCAAATTAGAATCAGGTTTATTATCACTGACGTATAATAAATGTGTTGTTTGAGGCAGCAGCACAGTGCAAGACATAAAGGCATAAACATTACCATCCCATTCCCTGCATTAAAGGACAAAACTTGCTTTAACCCAATTCTTCGTTACTTCTCAGACTCATTCTTCAGCATGTTTTCAGGAAAAGCAGGAAAGGAAAAGCGGGCCCTAATAGCACGAGATCTACTCACGTCACCTTCCCCAATTTCACAAATCAGCAGCACCCCCTCCTCAATCACCTGCTCCTTTTCAAATTTGCCACAATGCAAATCACCTTTCATCTCGCCCCACTCCACAACCCAGCACACTCCGTCTCGTTCCCCTCTACCCTGCTACTCCATTTTGTGCCTATCACCCTCAAACCCTGCTCTGCCTTGCACCCTCCGCCCCACCCCCATTCACTGCCTCCCCACCCATCCGCCCCACATTCCACCTCTTTCTGCATCCTCTCCCCATCCACCAGCTCCACCTCCCCCCTCTGCCTCTACACTCCCTGCTCCTCCTCCCCATCCCTCCCTTCATCCCACCTCACCCTCCACATCCAGCACTCCATCTCACTCTGTCCGTCCCTCCACCCCGCCTCATACAGACCCTCTCCTCCTCTATCCCCCCTCCCCTGCCCCCTTATATCCCCATCCCCTCCAACCCTTCTCTCTTCTCCATCCTCCTTTCCCTGCCCCTATATCCCCAGACCCTCCATCCTCTCCTCCATCCGCCTCCTCCTCCCGACCCCCTCAATCATTCCCTGCAACCTGTGACTCCCTCCACCCCTCCTCTATCCAACCCCAACATCCCTCCCTTTCCAACCCCAACATCCCTCCCTTTCCAACCCCCTCCTCCTCCCCTGACCCCCTCCATCATTTCCTCCAATCCTTGACTCCCTCCATCAACCCTCCTCTTCCATCCTCATCCCACCCCAACGTCCCTCCCCCTCTTAAATCCCCACACTCCCTTCCCCTCCACCATTCCCTCCAACCCTTCTCTCCAACCAGACCTCCTCCATCCCACCCCGTCCCTTTACAATCCCACTTCCCTGCCCTTCCAATTCCACTCCACCCACCTCCCTCCAGTCAAGTTTTAACCAACCTCACCACCCACCCCAGCCCACAGGGGCTCGGCGCCGGGACACCACGGCCGACCGGAGGCTCCACACAACCCCGACCGCCCTCCCTCCCTCCCGCCAGAGGAAAGCAGTCAGACCTTCCTGAGGAGAAAAACACACAACTCAACCTCTCCGCACAGCAGAACTTTTACCCCCCCCCCCCTTTCCAAACACAAAAAGTCGTCAACTCCACCAGAAACAAGAAACAAAACCGGACTCCGGGCAGAAAGGGGAGTTTGATCCGCAATTAGTCCGAATATTTTTTTAGAAAAAGGAGAGCCACCGAATGCAAAACTGAAACTCGAAGCGTGCGGCCAGCGTGCTGCTAACGGACTTGGGCTTCCCTCAGCTTTTCACTGTCACCCGGGTAAATTTTTACCTCACTTTTTCAAGAAGAAAATTAAAGATATTTAAGGGGAGGGAAACCTGACTTGAAAAAACGGCCCCGAAAGCTCACGCATCAAGTAAACAGGCCGGGCGGCTGCGCTGCCTCCTACCTGGCTGGGTAAAAAGCCGCCGGCTCTGGTCTGCGCCCGGGTTTTGCTTGGAGTTTTACTTTTATTTTTCTTGCTGGGGTTTAAATGTTTTATTTTCCTCTCTCTCTCTCTCTCTCTCTCTCGGCTGCTCGCTCCAGCCCTCGGCCCCACTCACGCTGACGCAGCCCGGCCGCCTCCCTCCCACTTCCGCTCCACTTCCGCCCCTCAGCGCCGGGGCTGCTTGATTGACACACGCTTCCTCAGGGCCGCGCAAAGAGCGTCCCCAAATCCACCACGGCAAAGCAGTTAGTCCAAAGGCAATGATGCAAATTAACCCTCTGAAATAGTTATTAGTCATTTGCAGCATCGAAAGCATTTCTTTGTACTTGGATTGCTGAAAACCGTCTGACATAAAAAGTTACCATTTGCAGATGTTTCAAGGACCGAGGGGTAGAGATGAGGAAGGGTCTTCAACCTGAAACGTTTACTAGTTTCACTTTCCACAAATGCTGATTGGCTGGCTGACTTCTTCCAGCATTCATCTTTCTAAAACTATTATGGCTTTTTGAAGACGTCAGTTAACGATATTCAAAAGAAAGAAGGCAAATAGAATTTGACATATTTCCCTAGAACTTCACAGGAGTTGGATTGCATTTGAAAAGTAGTCACATTGTATATGGAAAAATCTCACCAAGAGCACAGAATTGTTGATTGAGAAAGTATGCTGTCCAGGTTATTGGGAAAAATCTCTTGTCCTTATATATATCAACATCAGTAACTCCAAGTTCAACCTTGGTCAATAGTACTATATGTGCAATTAAGATATGTCAGTTTGTTGCACCCTGCCTCAGAAATTCAATTCTTTTGACAACCAATGAAATTAATCTTGGAGGTAGAATGCAAATTCTGCTGCAACTACAAAGTGTGCTTAGCACTGGATCTTTTAGGTTCAAAATTGTAAATAGAATCTTGATTTAAGGCATCATCACAAGTTGGCAGTTCCTTTAACAATGCAACACTCCTTTTGCACTGCACTGAACTATAAAATTAAATCTGATGAGCTCCATCTCTTAGTCTATGCACATCAGGTTCTGGTTTTTGTGCTACTGGATGTTAGCAAAGCTAGGAACCTCGTGCATAGGAGCTAATTGGACTCCTGTGGTATGAAAAGAACTCGGATGGCATTTTAACCATGGCCTGATCGGTGAAACTATTGCATCCTTCTCACAGGCTGAAGCAGTTTAACGATTGGTCAGAGGTTATGATGAGGCACTCCAAATAAATCAAAATATCATCTTTTTGGGAAGAACGAAATGTAAAGAAAAAGGAAACAGACCCTAATGTCTAACTCTCCCTTCTTTAATGAAATTCTCACTAACTACTCATTCATCACTTGTTTGCCTCATATATTTACATCTTCTTCCCATTATAGTATATAATACAGTACTGAAGTAATAGAATAGACTATGAGCTCAATTCCCAGAGTGGAGACAAAACCCATAACTTTCTAGCTCAGTAGAAAGACTAGAATCACTAAGACAAGCTATTTAGCGCATGCTCCGTTATTTCTTTCATTCCCAGATGTTTCCTTATTTCTGTCCTTAGAAACAAAATCAACATTGTGTCTGAAAATGGATACAAATTACAGTTACCTTCATAATAACGTGGTGATCTCTTGCATCTCACCAGCTACACAGAGCATAATGATCACAATTGTTTTTTTTCTTATCTAAGCATTTTTGAAGGCTGGCTTTAGTCAGAAAAGCAAATATTATACACCTATTGGCTTATTGTTGTTCTCATCCTTGTGCCTACCCCATTTCCCCTCACCACCTTCTGCCCTTGGGTAAATAACAACCTTAGCCTGAACTTCTCCACCCTTTCCCCAGTCTTCAATACAGGCAAATTGTGCAATTTGCTTTGCAAAAGATAGCATTGCTGTATTTATCTTAAAATAAAAGATTTCATCCAGTAAATCTATTGCTCATTCTTATAAGCAACTTTCGTATGTGCAGATAGTTAAAAGAGATAGAATTCCAATAAGATCCATCATATTTAAGACAGTTTTTGTTTCCAATTAAAAACAGATAGCCCTATTAATTCATTTGCATGGTACTGCTATTATCAGTATTGCATGAATAAAAAGTGTTTATTGCCACAAGAAACTAGTCAACATAATTCTAAAACATTATTGTTGTCAGCCAAACTAGTACTACAGATTGTTTGCCCAATTTATCTCCTCTCCTTCATTATCCTTCCCCCAACTCACCCTCCTCCACCATGGTACCAAAACCCCATTTACCCACCAATCTGATGCAAGTCACTGATCAGCCATCGACCAGTCTGACTCAACATCACAAGCCCTAATCAATCACCACACGCCCCACCCCTCCTCTCTCCCACAAGGTGGGCCCTCCCTGCAACTCGCCTCCAAAGCTTACCCTCTCTTCCATCCCTGGACCTCTGTGCCTCAAACCCTCTGAACAGCCCAAGCCTTGAACTTAGCTGTTTTCTTTTATGCGCTGTGCACTGGTACGACAAAGGAAGGGAAAAAGAAAAGGTCACTGCAGTATCACCAAGGTGTTGGGCCTCAGGCGTTCCTGAACATTCAAGCTCTGGGGCTGCAGTTCGGTGAATTAATGCACCTGTATTGGTGCCAAAGAGCTTATAGGCTTTAACGTTTTGAACATTCTATCTAAAAAATATCTTTTCCATGTACTGTTCAATGTTCTATGTTTTCATGTTTAAGTTGTCTAATTATATTTTGTCTAATTTGCTCTGAATGCCACCTAATTTTCTTTGAATGCCAGCTCAGTTTCAACCCTCTTTTTGCTCCACCATTAGATTTTAGCGTCTGCAGTGACTTCCTTTAACCTTTCAGACTCACTAATTCTTCAGTTTATTAAGAAAGTTAAAAATGTGTCCAAGCTTTTAGGTAACAACTGTTTGTCAGTCTCAATCCTGTTGTCTTATTTTGCTTCTGGAAAGTAAGTACCTTCGGATATTTTCCTATCTTAGTGCTGCTTACATTACTCTCTGCACGTAATGGATCACGCGAAACATATGCAACCATAAATAACTTGCACACCATACCAGGAAAACGTGGACACATGGAGATACCTCATAAAGTAACAAAAGGGCATTTTGTGCTCACAGCAAAAATAACTAGTGTAAGCTAAGCATCAAAATTATTTTGTTTTACAAAAAAAACAAGTCAACAAAATTAGCAAACTCTCCAATAACTCTGAAAGTTAGTGGAATTCAAAGGCATCAAAGCAAACTTCAGATCACCATGGGAGAAAGGTCTGCGCTCTCCATACCAATCAACCCCCGCCCCCACCTGCCCCATGGGGCCATATGCACACATTCAACAGCTTGGTGATGCATGGGGATTGACACCATAATGTATCCACCTAGCTGGGTCCAAAAACTTGAAGGGTCCGAGGCTCAGCTAACGATTAAAATTCACAGGAATGCAAAGCATGCTGCGTTTTAAAGATATTAAGGAGTGCACACCTGACTCAATGATCTGAAAAGGCTGCTTTGTAACAAAATTCAAGAGCAGAGCAACGGTGGGTCTGTGGTCCCAGGTAAATAAACTACAGTTAAATAAGAAGGGTGGAGTCACCACAAGAACTGACATTTCAGATTTTGGTAAACAAACATAAATGAACACACTATATCAGGTACAAATAATAAAGCAAAGCAAAAAATAACATACATTAACACTGATGTCAATATCATTTTATATAGCAGACAAAAATTTTAAGGTTAATTGATGGCATACTAACAAAACCACACATTTGCAGTAAATGCCCATGGCTCAATGTGTAGAGTCCCCCATTCACCAAACAAAAGAAAAATGTTCCAAATCTTTGGAAGGTTCACACAATACACATCTTGATTTTAGTTCCATGTTTAAACCACTGGATGTTTTTCCACCTTTTAAAACTTTATGCACTATTACAATTTTTACTATTTAAATTTTTTGCACTGCTTTTTCAAAGTTTGATTTTGAAATTGACATCAATAGTTTCTTGCAGCAACAAAAGTATTTTTTGTTTTGCAGATAACTGAATCTACTTATTTTTATGCATTATTTGCTACAATCCTCGCAACTGAAGCCTTACATAACCAGACTTCGTTTCTGAGTTCCCTTCCTCACCACATATTTTCCAATAACTGCATCTTTGTTAGGGTGTATAATTTAAGGTAGCGTGTATGAACAAGAAAGTCTTTCAATCCATTTTTGCCTGAGTGTTATCCCAGGACGTTATTCCTCTTGCACTGTCCAGTACTCCCCTGATGGAAGCCATGGATTTCATGGATACTGCAGCCAGTAGACCAGGACATCACTGAATTTTAGACATGCTTCCTCAGACTGTAACACAACCACTTCCCTTGACTCCCTGGGTCTGTAATGTGCCAAATGGCCCTTGGAAAAGGCTCACAGATGCTGCTCAATCCGCTGACTTCCTCCAGTCAATTGTTTGTTGCTACTGAAGATCAAAGGTTGCCTGCTGGATCACAAGGGCTACATGCAGATGGCATGCCTGATGACTCTAGGGCATAATACACAAACGTATATGCAGTGTAGATACAATAAAAGTCATTCTTCCACAGACAATGTGATAGAGCAGGTTATTTGCATGCTAAAACAATGCTTCTGCTGCCTCGACCGTACTTGGCTGCATGGCGGTTAAGATTGTCGAAGTTTGTTGCAAACTATACAGTATCCCAATACTATATTGGGCTCCTTATTTAAGAAAGGATGTGCTGACGTTGGAGGTGGTTCAGAGTAGATTCACTAGAATGATTCCAGGAATGAGAGGGTTAACATATGAGGAACGTTTGACGGCTCTTGGGCTGTACTCCTTGGAGTTCAGAAGAATGAGGGGGGGACCTCATAGAAACATTTTGAATGTTAAAAGGCCTGGACAGAGTAGATCTGGCAAAGTTGTTTCCCATGGTAGGGGAGTCTAGTACAAGAGGGCACGATTTCAGGATTGAAGGGCACCCACTCAGAACAGAGATGCAGAGAAATTTCTTTAGCCAGGGAGTGGTGAATCTGTGGAATTTGTGGAGGCAAAGTCATTGGGTATATTTAAGGCAGAGCTGATAGGTATCTGAGCAGCCAGGGCATCAAAGGTTATGGTAAGAAGGCGGGGGAGTGGGGCTAAATGGGAGAATGGATCAGCTCATGATAGAATGGCGGAGCAGACTTGATGGGCCGAACGGCCGACTTCTGCTCCTTTATCTTATGGTATCATAAGGGAATAGCCCTCACCGTTAGCTGTACTGCAAGCAATTAAGGAGAAGAAAAAGCAGGATGAAGTAGAAGAGGATGGGAAAGAGTACAAGCTACAGAGACAGCCACTTTTTGCCCAGTGGTCTGTGAATAACCCATCCGAGTGCAGTAGGAGTAACTTCATCCCAATTCCCATTCACCAACAGTTCCACATATTATCTCTCCTTTGTCTCTGAGCATCATAGCATGTCACTGGCCACAATGCAAGAATAAAAGCTACCAGAAAATAAACATTCCAAATCAACTTTATGAATGAAATCATGCCATGTTGCACAGTAAATTAAACTAATTCCCCCTGTGCATCACTTATTGCCTATTTTCCACATCTTTTTGTCTACTCCAGCATTCCTATGCAACAGCAGCAGATCACACCTTCATGCTATTCTCAAAGTTATGTACTGTCAATATCTGAGCCACTGGGTGTGAACATAAAGCCAGTAGACAAAGTGCATTCATCATCTCTGCTTTTTTCATACCACACAATCTGACCAGATTGACTTCTTGGGGTAATCATTGAGTCATAGAATTATACAGCACGGACACAGGCCCCTTGGCTAAACTCACCCATGCTGACCAAGATGTCTATCTAAGCTAGTCCCAGTTGCCTCTGTTTGGCCCATATCCCTCGAGGCCTTTTCTACCCATGTACCTTTCCAAATGACTTTTAATTCGTTATTAACCACTTCCTTTGGCAGCTTGTTGCATTTATATACCACCCTCTGCAGGAAGTTGTTGCCCTTCAGGTCCTTTTTAAATCTTTCTCCTCTCACCTTAAATCTACGTCCTCTAGTTTTAGACTCCTCTACCCTGGGATAATGACTGTGACCATCCACCTTATCTATGCCCCTCATGATTTTATATACCTCTATAGGGTCAACTACCCCCTCCCACCGCCCCCCCCCCCCCCCCCAGCTTCCTATGCTCCAGGGAAAAAAAACCCTGCCTATTCAGCCTCTGCTTACAGCTCAAGCCCTCCAGTCCCGGTAACATCTTTGTGAATCTTTTCTGCAGCCTTTCCAGCCTAATGACATCCCTCCTATAGCTGGGCGACCAGAGTTGAGCACAATACTCCAAATGTGATCTCACCACTGACTTGTACAGTTGCAACATGACGTCCCAACTCCTGCACTCAATGTGTTGACCAATGAAGGCTACCATGCCAGACACCTTCTTCACCACTCTGCCTACCTGAAAAGTGGAAGGAACAAGTGTAAGATTATAGTGCGAACTCCATTGCTGGGGTAGGTGGGAATGCAGAGTTGAGATTATTAGATCATCCATGATCTTATTCATAGAGTCATAGAGTTACAGAGCTCGGAAACAGGCCCAAGGTGCCTACCTAAGCTTATCCCACTTGCCTGAGTTTTGCCCATATCCCTCTAAAATTTCCTATCCATATACCTGTCCAAATATCTTTTAAACTTTGTAATTGTACCTGCCTCTACCACCTGCTCCAGCAGCTTGTTCCATATACCCCCCACCCTCTATGTGAAAACCTTGCCCTGAGGTTCCCTTTAAATCTTTCCCCTCTCACCTTAAACCTATGCCTTCTAGTTTTAGACTCCACTCTCTGGGGAAAAAACTGTGACTATCTACCCTATCTATGCCCTTCATGGTTTTAAAAACTTCTGTAAGGTCACCTCTTAGCCTCCTTCACTCCAGGGAAAACAGTCTCAACCTATCCAGTCTCTCACTATAACTCCAGTTCTCAAATCCTGGCAACATCTTTGTGAGTCATTTTTGTGCCCTCCCAGCTTAATCAATGGTGTAGCAGGCTCAAGGAGCAGTGTGGTCTACTTCTGCTCCTAACTTGCACGTTCTATGTTCATATGCAGCATGCTTGCATCATTTGTAGAAGGTTATAAATCTGAAGAGAATGTGACTAAGCAGATGTGAGAATAGAAATATTATTAAAATATTTGATGGTTTCAGCCATGCTATAACTCTGGAATTTATTAAAAAAACAAGAATGTATTACAGCAACTATGAAACTACTGGACTGTCATAAAAATTCCATCAGGTTTACTCATTTCCTTCAGGGAAGGAAATATGCTTTCTCCACCTTGTTTGATCTATAGATGACTCCAAACCTACCGATATGGTTGACTCTTAAATAGCCCAGCAAACCAGTCAATTCAAGGGGTATTTAGGAACAGGCAACAAATGTTAACTGGGCCAAGGCTGTCCACATCCTTTGAATGAATAAGGGAAAATTGAAACAGAAGATCTCAGGAAAACACTAGATCACTATCATTCATTTTTTTTTCTCACTGTCAGTAGCTAAAATCAGTACCAAAGTTTATTAACATGTATTTCTTGCATGCCACATTACTTGGAGGCAGTGAGGGGGCTATTATCTGTATTGGCAAAGGAAGAACAGCCTTTCATCGTTGAGCAGAGAAGAGTCTAATTAAAACGGCCATGTTGTTTCCATGGGTGAAACTTTCTGATTCAAAATACTGGCTTTAGGTGGCAATGCAGTAAACCACACATGGAGCTGAGGGAGCCAAAAGGGGGCAAGTAATCCATATATTCTTGGGCTGGGGAAGAAGGGAACGATAAGCAAGTTTGAAAAGTGCAGAGCATTTTCTTCCTAAGGTTAATGTCAATTAATTCAGAAATCAGAAGTCTGTGAAGCAGATTTTCCATATTATCTTCCTATGTAATTTACCTTGTTGCAAGAAGCAAAAGAGATAAAATTTGACCAAAAATTACAGGGTTCAGAATTTTACATCTTTCTTTATTCAGTCAGAAGACAAAGGCATTACTGGAAAGGCCACTGTTTACTGCCCATTCCTAATTACCACTAAGTAAATGATGGCTAGTCACCTTGTTGATATAACAGTTTGACCCAGTGGCTTACTGGATCATAGGTATTAGATTATTTATTAATTATAATTACTAGATTATTAGATTATTTATTAACTGTATTTATTTGGTTATTAGAGGCAGTTTAGAGTAATTGAATTATATTGAAGCGAGTCTTTATTTCTGCAAAGACTAGACTAGGGAAGAGCTGTAGGTGTTCTTCCCTGAAGGACACAATCCAGTAGTGTCTTGGAGACATAAGAGACTGCAGATGCTGGAATATGAGCAACAAACAATCTTCTGGAAGAACTCAGTGGATCGAAATGGATCTATGGGAGGAAAGGAATTGTTGATGGTTCGGGTCGAAATCCTGCATCAGTAGTGTCCTGGTCTCCATTACTGATGCTAACTTCCTTTAAAAGAAAATTCCAGATCATTTAATTTTCTGAATTTAAATTCATCAGGTGCCATAGTGGGGTTTAAACTCCTGATTCTGGATTACTTGTTCAGCAGGTTAATCACTATGCTGCCTTTCTTGTTGCTTGAAAGAAGCCATTTTCTTAGTTTGCACTTGACTTAACTGTATTAGAGTGTTTCATCGCCCGTCTTTTGATAGGCTAGAAAAACTTGTTTGGGAAGATGTTCTGAATGACTGCATTCAGAAGGTTCCATGGTTATGGCCCTGGGGCATGCATTAAGTGACTAAATGCTAAATTGCACTATACAAGTTGTAAGGATTACAAAATCCACTAAAGGAATTCACCAGCAAATTGAGAGCATCATTTAAACCTGAACATAATAGTTGTTGAAGTGTTTTTTTTAAACGTGGGATGGTTTGATTAATCTGCTTTGAAACCACATGTCACTTTGCTGTTCTTTTTCTTTTTAGATTATAAATGTATTCATAGTAAGGTCTAAAAGTGCTTAAGGTTAATTTTTTCCCCAATGAGCTAACAAACAGATGCCTGTTAAGAAAATGCACAATCAACAAAAGTTGTTTGCTTTCCTCTTCAGTCTTTCATATATCTACAGGAATGAAACAATCACTTTAGTTGTTAAAGAAATTACCTCATTCCTTATTTTATCATGATGTTGCATGAAGACTGCAGAAACATGCCAGATGTTCAATCAAGTGCATCCTAAATCTTCTTGCAACATTATTCTGTTCTCAGTCTTCCCGTTCCTTCCCCACCTCATACCCAAACTTGTAGTCGGGTTTCTTTCTGCTGAAGACAGGAAAACAGACCAAAAAATTCTGGGGCTGACGAGGGAAATATTACTCTGCAAAATTTATTTCCAATACATCAGAAAATTGAAATCGGTCCAGGAGATCACATGGGTCAAGCGTTCTCCAGAAAGAAACTTAACTTCTCTATTATGCAATCTCAGGCATAATCAGGAACTGGTCCAAATCTCTTTTAGCAGCATGTAGACAGCCAGCTGGCAAAATAGTACAAGGATTCACAATTCTCTGGGAAATTAAGAACTAGCTAATAATATCTCGCTCATTCCTAACCTTATATTGCTTAAAATTATGTTCTAGTTAAAGTCTATTAATCTAGTAACCAGGATGTTATCTAGCCTTTTATTTATTTTGTAGAGCCAACCAAGCTCCTTGAGGCTTTTTAAAATTGAGATTCTTTAAGATAGAGATTAATGTTTCCTCTCTCCACTTGGCTTTTCCCAGGGCTGCTATATTATCTAACACTTCGGGCGGCTAAAACTGGGTAACTGAGCAAAATAATCTAGACCAGGGCAGTGATAAAATGGTTTATAGTGAGAGATTCTATTAATTCAACCAATATCCCGTGAGCTTTAGCTACACATTCCCTACACTGGTCACAAACTTCCAATGATGTTTGTTCAGTAACATCAAAAACATTATTTTAACCTTAATCAGCATGATTACCTGCAGGGTATTGGATTGGATCATACTCATGGCTTACTGGCAACTCTGTGCAGAATGGCTGGATGTGGAAGCTAAGGAACGAGTTAGTACTTCTGAATTCTTACTCCACATCTAGATTCACAACTGGATTGCCGTGACCCAAGAGGCCAGATACACTTCAATTTTTGCCTCTCTTGACTCGGGCATTTGTAGCACTGCTTAGTTCATCTAAATGAGGTTGCTGACCTGTATGAAAAGATAAGTGATGGTAAGTGGTCTGTGTTTTTCTCTATTTTAATTAATATTAATTAATTCACATGAAATTTATCATTTTAATTAATATTTGCAACATTTTGTTTATTAGATCTGTTTGAATTTGAGAGACATTTAAAGCCATTGGCACTTTGGGACTGAGGCCTAGTTGCTGGCAATGGATAATTCCACTTTATGGGATGACTGCAGCAATGAGGCCCTGAACTTGTTTAGATGCTTACAGATACAAAATGTCACTGCATTTGCAGAGAGAGCACAGGGACTGACCTCAAGCACAGGATTGTGTGTTGGTCTTAAGAACCTGTATGATACCACACATTAAGTTTCATTTGCCAATTTGGCCCAAATCCCTAGCATATTTAAATATCCTTGCCGTACAGCCCAGATCTCCTGGTGGCCAGCCATTTTAATCCCACTTCCCATTCCCAAACCGACATATCTATCCACGGCCTCCTTTATTGTCAAGTTGAGGCTAGATGCAGATTAGAGGAACAGCACCTCATATTCCTCCTTGGTAGTCTCCAATCTGATGGTATGAACATTGATTTCTCTAATTTCCAGGAACCACTGCCCTCTGTCCCCCCCCCCCTTTGTTTTTCCTATCCCATCGGCCCCATCTCTCCTTCCCTTTCACCTACCCCACCCTCTCGATCTGCCTCTCACCCACACATTCCTCCCTCCGGTTTCCCTCCTCACCTCTTTCCCTTTATTCCATGGTCCACTGTCCTCTCCTGTCAGATTCCATCCCCTTCAGCCCTTTGTCACTTCCACCCATCACCTCCCAGCTTCTTACATCATTCTCACTCTCCCCCTCCCTCACCCGCCTGTCATCCCCCTCTCACCTGGATCTACCTATCACCCGCCAGCTCTTGCTCCACTCCTTCCCCCCACCTTTTTGTGCTAGCTATCTCCCTCTTACTTTCCAGTCCTAATGAAGGGTCTTGACCCAAAACTTCAACTGTCCACTTCTCTTCACAGATGCTGCCTGACCTGCTGAGTTCCTCCAACACTTTGTCTGTTCTTTAAATATCCTTGCACTTGATTGGACTTCTCCACCATTTTGACTGTTGTACAGAACCCAGAGCCATCTGCAAACTTACTTTCCATTTTCCTAATGCTGTTGTTTACATCATTAATAAAGACTGTGAAAAACACACAATGCCACTTGTATCACTCCTCCAAACTGAATCCCAGCAAATTTCATGCAACCAGATTATAGTGAATTCCTAATTCAACATTTCAGATTTGCCCAGTTACCTCAGAATTTCAGGCTGTGAAATAATTTAGTGTGAGGTATCTTAGCAAACACTTTCTGAAGGTCCAGCTAGATAATACCCTTTGGATTCCCATCATCCACTACTGTGGTGACTTTGCAAAAGTTCCTCAGGGCAGTGTCCTGGGTCGAACCATCTTCAGGTTTTTCCTGATTTACCGTCCTTCCATCATAAGGTCAGAAGTGGGGATACTCACTTTATTTGCAAACCCTCAGCAAATTAAGCCATCTATGCCTGAATGCAACCAAACCTAGGTGATTGGTCTAATAAGCAGCAGGTTACATTTGTATCACTAAAATGCCATACAATCATCTTCTCCAAGAAGAGGGAGTCAAAGCATCCATCTATGACATTCAATGGCACTGCCATTGCCAACTTCCAACCTGGGGGGTGGGAGGGGGGGTGGTCACCATTGAACAGAAGCTCAACTGGATGAGCCACATAAATAACAAGGCTACAAAAGCAAGGCAAATGTTTAGTGTCTCAATTCTAGATATCACCAGGACCCAGTTCCACCAGTTCCATCAGAAGCGTGATGGAATATTCTCAACTTGCCTGAATGAGTCCAGCTCTAATACTCCCAAAAAGATCAATGCCATCCAAGACAAATCCATCCATTTTCTTGGTACCTCGTCAATCAATCTGATCAATTCATTCCACTATAGCACTGCAACATGAATCATCTACAAAATGCACCACAGTTGCCCAGGCCATCCTCACAGTACCCCTCAAACACACAACCTCTACTGCTCAGAAGAGCAAGGGCAGTAGGTGCATGGGAACATCACTACTGCAGGCTTCCCTCCAAGTCGCACACCATCCTGATCTGGAATTTGTCGCTGGTCCTTCATCATCACTGGGCCAAAATCCTGGAACTCCCTTCCCAAGAACAATTGTACTAGTTGAAGAAGGAAGCTCACTATCATCTTCTCAAGGGCAATTAAATATGAGCAATAAAAGCCTGCTGTGGCAGCTATGTCCAGATTGCAGAAAAATGAATAAATTAAAAAGTATACAAGGAAATAAGAAAATAGGAACCGGAGTAGGCCACCAGGCTCTCAAGCCTGCTCTGCTATTCACTATGATCATGGCTGATCCCTTTGGACTGAAAGATGCAGGCAAGAAGCTCACTCAAAGTCAATTACATCTTTTTAATCACCATGGGTACCTATATGCCTCTGAACCCCTATCAATTTTGAACTTCACTAACTTGACCAAGATGATATTACTACTCATAAGGCTTGTCCATAAGTAGCATGTGGAATAATAGCATATCAAGAGGAGTATGGACTAATGCTGAATAATAATTTAGTCACTTTGCCAAAACCTGATAGACAGTGTTTATCTGCCCTGCTATATCCATTAATAGCTTTTGATGATGTTTAGACTTGTGCTGCTACTAAAAAAAAGTTATTGCGATTTGAGCCACAAATACGGACCATTTCCTCCAGCACTCTGGTATGGTTCCGTGGTGCAGATGAACAAGGACATACTAGATTCTACAGTTAACCCTAATTTTCTCTTTTAATTTAGTAGTGGTTGGAACTCTGTGTTGCTTCCTGAATCAATTTCCAACTGTGAATCTCATCATCTTCTGATGATATTTTTAAGCATTTGTTTCCCTTCACATAAATATGGAGGTAATATATTTCACAAAACTAATTTTTCTATTTCTTTGCTTCTTGACGAGAACGTTTCTGGATTGTGTCCTTCCATCCCAGCCTGTTAGTTTTAGAAAAGCCTTTTCATTACTTGCATGCACTGAAAGGCATAGTTTTTGCACATAATGTACCTAAAATGCCACTGAAGGACTTGATCGATGATTTGTGGAGCTTTTTAGAGTGTTTCCTCTATCCTTTTAAATGCTTTTCTTTCATCTGAAATTATGTAGCTAGTTCCTGAAAAAGGCAACAATGACACTGGTTATTGAGGAGAGGCAGAACATTGCTGAATAAATCTGCTCTTTGGGTACAAACTGGAAATAAGTTGGTTTAGATGCACGATCAGAACTTCAGTCAATTCAACTGACTCAAAGCAGCATGTGGCCAGGAATTTTCTTGGGGCACCCACAGACTTGCTGATGTAATTTTGGAGGAAATCCTAAAATCATCACCAGTGGGGTTTCCCCTTGTCTTCCTCTGAAGTTCTAGTGGTTGATTGGGAGAACCCCCCCACCACCCACCCCAAGAAGATTTGTGGTGATAACCTTTAATGATGATTCATTATTCTGAAGTGTCAGTTAATATCTTAGATATAAACCTCATAATCAGGTTTAAAGACAAGGAAACAGAGTAAAAGCAATTCAAAGTAATAGGTAGATTAACATCAGCATGCCAACATATGAGGGAGAATTTCAAACAGATTTAATGAATTAGTGAAGTGTATCTAAATTTGGAGTGAAAGCTTATAAAAATAGTTTGCAAATCTCATTAGATGTCCAGAGTTCTCTTCTCTGTTCTCCTTTGGGAGAAGCAGAAGATTGTCATTAGACTTAATTCACTTCAGATTCAGTTAAAACCACCCCTGAACTACCTGAATGCTTAAGGAATCCAGGCATAGTTAGATGAGCAGTTTGACCACAGTTTGCCCTCTCTGTTGATTGGGACATTCCAGAACTTGCTTCATGCCATTTGAGTGCTTCAGGGAATATTCTGATGCTGTTACTTTTTCCTTGCATTTGTAGGCTGGCTCTTACTGGAAGGAATGATCCACTTCCTATTTTTTTGTTACATAGAATCATAAAGATTACCTGGAATAAGCACTTTGGAAACAGATCATTCAGCTCAACCAGTCCACTTATGGGCCACTAAAGCCTGTGTCATCCTTCCTCATCTCACTCTCATAATCTTCTATTCCCTCACGTGGTTATCTAACTTCTCTTAAATGCATCTGTCCTATTTATTCAACTACCCTCTGAGGTAGCAAGTTCCACATTCACTCTGAAGGCAAGGATGCTTCATTTGAATTCAACTTCTTCTTGACTATCTTATATTGATTTTGTTCTTCTTCACAGTGGAAAGAAGCTCCCTGTGCCATCCAGATTAAAATGTCAATAAAATACAGATGGGCAACTTTCTTGGATTGTGGTAAGTATTTCTCTTGTGTTCTGCTGTGAGATTGTGTGCTAACTGAATTGACCATCTGGAAGTCTCCATCAGTGGATTTGCTTCAATAAATTACACATTTAATTAGTAAAGCCTACTAATATATTGGAGTTGAAATTAAAAGCTTAGAAATTCTATCTTCTACATTTTTATGCTCTATACCATTGAAGTAAAGCATAAAATCCATCGTGTTTTCACATAATGGAAAATTGAAACTTATGTTTTCATGTGCATACAAACCAATGCATGGAAGATTCAGACTTGGAGTACATAAGGTAATCAAAATACAACACAAGTTTGATGTCACTGTCGCAATGTTAGAGTGTGAATAGTTGACTGGGAAAAAGCATGATCAGCAAGGCAAGTCTTAATTGAAGTAAGAAGACTTGCTCAGACAGTCATTAAAAGTCAGTCTTAGGGAGTCCACTGTGGAAGTCAGCGATGGATTTTTTGCATAGGACTAGATGGAGCAGGTGTATCGGTACTTTGCAAGAGGGATTTCTATATCCTTTATTGGGTGACAACAGGCAAGACTGATCACTCCAATTGTTGTCCTGAATATCTATCTCTGGCACATGGTGTCTAATTGAGCATCAGAAGTGGAGTGCCCATTCCTGTATCTTTCCTGCCCATTCCTAATACTAGGTTGCCAAATCAATGACACTGTATGATCTGCTGTGCACCACTCCTTGTTCAGTGAACCATTCAGTGCCTTCTGCCAATGAGAACCCTCTACCCCCCGTCTCATTCCTTTACCTCCCTTTCACTGCCTCCTTAAATTCCACACCTTGGACCAATTTTTTAGATATTCCTAATAAAGTCTGTGAAAGCATCTGCAATCAGCTTTCAACATTATTGTGGCAAATCAATTGAAAGTTGTTGTTGGTGCTGTTGTAATCAAGCTCACAGTACAATATTTCTATCCAGCAATGATTCTCACCCTCATGTCATCTGGCATTCATGCATGTTGTCTGTTCTGCATTTCCAACACCGTAGTCCAATCAGCTGTTATTCTACTCCTCCGATACTGATATGTAAATGGCAGATTGCCCATCCTGCTTCAACCTCGGCTCCAGCTGCTGTTTTTAAATCTCCTCTCCCTACATCCATCTCAATGGGCTGGCCTTGCACTTAAATCAGCCATGGACGCCTGGGTTGAGGGAAAGCTGGCATTTAAATATCACAGCCCTGTGAGAGCTGTCAGGAATGTACAAGCCTGGTGCTGCTGAGTCCTCCATTTTTGGAGAAACTGTTCTGCCAGGAAGAAGCCTGAAGGAGGAATTGACCTCTGCATTGGATGACCAGCAGCCTACTTTTAGCCCTGAACTGGGACCTCATTCTCTTGCAACTCTTGTTTCTCCCTCTCTTGGTCATTTTGCCTCCCACATCTACCTAAATGTGAATTAATGTGCTGGTCTTTTTAACCATGTAAAGTTGCAATTTTTAAAAAATTTCATGAAGGCTGCTGAATTAAACCTTTTTATTGTAACTTCTGCATTCAAGTTCTTCCTCCAATACTATTTTTTAAAGTGCTGAAGTCATGTCGCAAGATATCCCCATGCCCTGACTTTCAGTTTCTAGTATTTTGGCACATCAAATGTTCATTTATTTTCTGCTCCTGGACTTTCTCAAAATCTACATGCAAAAACTGTCCATACTTTTGAAAATTAATTTGTTAAATATTGCTCATCATTCACTTTAACTTATAATGTGTGTTAGAATGCCCCTAAAATCTAAAATCAATAATGTAATGATATTTAGTATTTTTAAGTTGCATATTTTTTCAAATAAATTTATGGAATAAAAAAGAATTTGTAATTTTATTGCATCTTTCACAACCTCAGCTGTCCTGTAGTGCCTCATAGCCAATGAAATGCTTTTGAAGTGTAGCCACTGCTGTCATGTCAGGAGTTGAATCTGCCACCTGTTGCACCCCAAGGTGGAAAAAATTGTATCAGAGCAATTAAGATAAAATGGTTAATTATTCATAAAACTAGCAAAATCATTAGAGGTTCGTTGAAAGTTCATAGTTTATGAGGAGGCCAGTTCCTTTTTACATATTACATAGACACAATGGATAACAATGCTGTTTGTGCTACGTCACTGTGGTCTTGGCAGCTATAGTGCAAATATCTACACAAGACTTCAATGGAACACCAACATGAACTAGAAGCAAACCTTGGTACAGCACAGCAGTTTTGATTAAGGGTTGGTGCTGGTGACCTTCAGAAACAAAAACAAAAAATTAAGTATTCCAGTGTGGGTCCCCAGATTAAGAGACCTTTGTAGCGGTTGCTACCGCGGAATAAAACAAGACACGAATCGGAGGATTGCCAAACAAGAACTGGTTTATTTTCCCGTCTTGCGCGGGCCCTTTAAGGGAGAAAGTTCCCGCCCAAAACAACCGGCAATGACGTAAGTACTACATCATCAAGACTTTCCCGCGCGCGGGTTCTCCCTGTCGCTTGGAAAGACGAGGCCCGCCGCCATCTTGGGCCTCGTTGCTCCGACGCCGCACGACTCGACTGCCGAGCCGGTTCACCCGACTAAACGGTGAGTCGCCACACAACCCCCCCCAGAACCGGCGATACAGTCCCCAAGGTCCGTGGGCTGTGCCAGCTGCCGCTTAGGGGGCCGGCCTCTGCGTCGCGGCGTTGCAACCTCGACAGGTTGTTGCAGATCCAAATGGGCCGGTTTGAGGCGGTCCGCCGTGAAAACCTGTTCGCTGCCTCCAATGTCCAAAATAAAGGTGGATCCATTATTCCGTATGACTCGGAACGGTCCCTCATATGGTCGTTGCAATGGCGCCCGAGGTATGCCCCTGCGAACGAAAACAAACTTACAGTCCCGTAGTTCCTTGGGCTGGCAGGATGGGGCTTGACCGTGCCGTGAGGTGGGAATCGGGGCCAAGTTGCCAAGCTTCTCGCACAGTCTTTGTAGGACTGCTGGGGGTTGTTCCCCTTGGTCCCGAAGGGCAGGTATGAAATCCCCGGGGACAACTAGGGGCGCCCCGTACACAAGCTCAGCTGACGAAGTGCGGAGGTCTTCTTTGGGGGCAGTGCGTATGCCGAGCAGGACCCAAGGCAGCTTGTCAACCCAGTCAGGACCCTTCAGGCGGGCCATCAAGGCTGATTTCAGATGGCGGTGAAAACGTTCCACCAACCCGTTTGATTGAGGATGGTAGGCCGTGGTGGTGTGCAGCTGCGTCCCTAGCAGGTTCGCTAATGCAGCCCAGAGACTGGAAGTGAATTGGGTGCCTCTGTCTGAAGTGATGTGGGCCGGAACACCAAAACGTGAGACCCAAGTTGTGAGCAGCGCCCGGGCGCAGGAATCAGTTGTGATGTCAGTCAGGGGGGTTGCCTCAGGCCACCTCGTGAACCGATCCACGATGGTAAGGAGGTACCGGGCTCCTCTTGAAACCGGCAGAGGGCCCACGAGGTCGACGTGTATGTGGTCGAACCTCCTACGGGTAGGCTCGAACTGCTGTGGTGGGACCTTGGTGTGTCGCTGGATTTTTGACGTCTGGCAGTGCGGACAAGTCCTGGCCCACTCACTGACCTGTTTGCGCAGGCCATGTCAGACAAATTTGCTGGCGACCAGTCGGACAGTAGATCTGACGGACGGGTGCGCCAACCCATGTACCGAGTCAAAAACGCATCTCCGCCAGGCTGCAGGGACTATAGGGCGGGGCTGACCCGTCGCAACGTCGCAAAGTAGGGTCCGCTGACCTGGACCAACCAAGAAATCTCGGAGCTGCAGACCCGAGACTGCAGTTCTGTAGCTGGGCAGTTCGTCGTCAGCTAGGGCCATGTAGTCGACACCCCAGGATAGGTTGTGGATGGTTGGTCTGGAAAGGGCATCAGCAACGACATTATCCTTTCCGGAGACATGTTGGATGTCAGTTGTGAATTCGGAAATGTAGGATAAATGTCTCTGCTGACGAGCTGACCAGGGATCGGAGACTTTGGAGAAGGCAAAGGACAGAGGCTTATGATCGGTGAAAGCGGTGAAAGGCCTGCCTTCTAGAAAGTATCGGAAATGCCGGACCGCCAGATACAGCGCTAGAAGTTCCCGATCAAAAGCGCTGTACTTCAGTTCGGGCGGTCTAAGGTGCTTGCTGAAAAATGCCAAGGGTTGCCAGCGGCCTTCGAGTAGCTGTTCCAGTACCCCACCCACCGCGGTGTTGGACGCGTCTACCGTGAGGGCAGTCGGGACGTCAGTCCTGGGGTGTACAAGCATCGTGGCGTCTGCCAGGGCGTCTTTGGCCTTAACGAAAGCAGCCACAGCCTCGTCAGTCCAGGTGATGTCCTTGCCCTTACCAGCCAGCAGCGAGAACAGAGGGCGCATGATACGGGCTGCTGCAGGGATGAACCGATGGTAAAAGTTGACCATCCCAAGGAATTCCTGTAGGCCTTTGACTGTGTTGGGGCGGGCAAAATGGCGGATAGCGTCCACCTTGGCGGGTAGGGATGTTGCCCCGTCGCTGGTGATATTGTGGCCGAGGAAATCGATAGAGTCAAGTCCGAATTGGCACTTGGACAGGTTGATCGTGAGGCCGAAATCGCGGAGGCGGGAATACAGCTGGCGGAGGTGGGAAAGGTGTTCCTGGCGGTTACGGCTGGCGATCAGTATGTCGTCTAAGTAAATGAACACGAAGTCCAGGTCTCGGCCTACCGTGTCCATCAGCCGCTGGAAGGTCTGCGCGGCGTTCTTAAGGCCGAACAGCATCCGAAGGAATTCGAACAGGCCGAATGGGGTGATAATCGCAGTTTTGGGGACGTTATCCAGATGGACCGGGATTTGGTGGTATCCCCTAACGAGGTCCACTTTGGAAAAGATGCGGGCCCTGTGTAAGTTTGCTGCGAAGTCCTGGATGTGCGGGATGGGATAGCGGTCCGGGGTGGTGGCGTCATTCAGCCTGCGGTAGTCGCCACAGGGCCTCCACCCTCTGGTGGCTTTGGGGACCATGTGCAGGGGGGAGGCCCAGGGGCTGTCTGACCTGCGAACAATCCCCAGCTCCTCCATGTGACGGAACTCTTCCTTTGCCAGGCGGAGCTTGTCTGGAGGTAATCGTCGTGCTCGGGCATGAAGGGGTGACCCTGTAGTAATGATGTGGTGTCGTACCCCGTGTTTGGGCCTAGAATTTGTAAATGAAGGTGCCAAAATTGATGGGAATTCGGCTAGGAGCTTGGCAAAATCGTCGCCAGAAAGGGAAATGGAGTCCAGGCGCGGGGCTGGTGGGCTGATTTCTCCCAGGGGATAGGTCTGGAGAGTGCTAGAGTGGACTAACCGCTTCCTTTGCAGGTCGACTAACAGGTTGTGGGCCCGAAGGAAATCGGCTCCTAGGAGTGGTCAGGTGACGGTGGCAAGGGTAAAGGTCCAGGTAAAACGGCTGCCGCCAAATTGTAATTGAAGTGTACGGGTGCCGAAAGACCGTATCGTTGTACCGTTGGCGGCATTGAGTAGAGGACCTGGTGGCCTGTCACGAGTGTCGCGGCCGGTCGGGGGCAAAATACTGACCTCCGCTCCAGTATCAACGAGGAAATGCCGTCCAGATTTCTTGTCCTGAACGAAGAGGAGGCTCTGTCGGCGGCCAGCCGCCGTAGCCATCAGCGGCGGCTGGCCCTGGCGTTTCCCTGAAACTTGCAGGGTGGGCGGCATCGACGGGCCTCCACACCCCACCTCTGATGGTAGAAGCACAGCTGGTCACCCGTGTCGTCGTCTGCGTTCCTGGGGTGTGGCTGCTCGGTTGCTGGGGCTGGGCGAGGCAGGCGTTGGGCTCGCGGCCTGGTGATTTGACTGACGGACGAACCGCTCTCGCGCTTGGCCCTCCACAGGACATCTGCCCGGGCGGCCACCTCACGGGGGTTGCTGAAGTCGGCATCAGCTAACAACAAGTGGATGTCATTGGGGAGCTGTTGGAGGAAGGCCTGTTCGAACATCAGGCATGGCTTGTGTCCCTTGGCCAATGCCAGCATCTCATTCATTAGGGCGGATGGGGATCTGTCCCCCAGGCCATCCAGATGAAGCAGGCGGGCGGCGCGCTCACGACAGGAGAGGCCGAAGGTCCTAATCAAAAGGTCTTTGAAAGCCGGGTACTTATCTTCCTCCGGAGGCGACTGGATGAAGTCTCCAACCTGGGCAGCTGTCTCTTGGTCCAGAGAGCTAACCACATGGTAGTACTTCGTGGAGTCGGAGGTGATCTGCCGAAGGTGGAATTGCGCTTCGGCCTGGTCAAACCAGATGCTGGGCCGAAGTGTCCAAAAGGTGGGCAGCTTGAGGGCCACTGCGTTGGCTGTTGCGCTGTCGTCCATTGCGCGGGTCCAAAAGCCGTTTAGACCGTCGGGGTCACCAATGTAGCAGTTGCTACCGCGGAATAAAACAAGACACTAGTCGGAGGATTGCCAAACAAGAACTGGTTTATTTTCCCGCCTTGCATGGGCCCTTTAAGGGAGAAAGTTCCCACCCAAAACAACCGGCAATGACGTAAGTACTACGTCATCAAGACTTTCCCGTGCGCGGGTTCTCCCCATCGCTCGGAAAGACAAGGCCCGCCGCCATCTTGGGCCTCGTCGCTCCGACGCCGCGCGACCCGACTGCCGAGCCGGTTCGCCCGACTAAACGGTGAGTCGCCACACCTTGAAAAGCTCTTTTTGTATTTAGGTACCCGAAGACAAAGAGAAAGTTTTTCAAAGTCCATCCGTGCGAGTCTTGGCTTAATGCCAGTTTAAGAAGGTGCCCAAGAAGAAGCATCTACCAAGACTAAACTGGCTCACTGTTTGTTAACCACTTAGTTCCATCTGTTATGGATCATAGTATACATATTCTTTGTAGTTGCAGTTACGGCAACAGTAATTTATTTACAGAACAATAAACTGCTCTATTTCTTAACTCTCTTGGTAACCTGTGGTCTTCAGAAAAGGATGACATCTTGTAGTTGGTGATTCACAGTAAAAGGACTGGAATATTAGCTGGTGCATGAAAGCTGACCAATTGTCCAGAATGATAGGATTAGAAGTTACACAATGAGAGAGATTTCCATACTAGATGCTGGTGTGACTGTTGAAATGTCCTTCCTGGAAAAGAGGCAAGGTTTTACTGGTTAGTTATCAGCTCCTGAGAGGAGAATGAGATGCACGTGTAAAGATCCCAAAAGTTGGGTGTTTGGTTTCAAGTAGACCCTGAAAGAGAGGACTGGTGCCTGAGTCTGGAAAAAAGTGAAATCAGATACTGCAGCATTGGCATATCACAGGGAGCAGCTAATAGAGAGCTTGCAGAAAAAGACTGGTGAAATTGGGGTTAAAGACACACTAAAACTTGTAGACAGATATAGTGAGAATTTTGAATGTGTGTCTTTTAAACTTGCTGAGTACATTCAGCAGTAAATAATTAAGTTAAAGCAAGGCTGAGATAAGCTGATATTCAGAGCTAACATATGTGCGCTACATTTAAGTTAAAAAAACAGAGGACGACATCCAGAAGGTGCAATTGGGTGTGTGGATATTTCACAGAATTTATTACATTTGCAGCAAACAGCTCTTGAAAGAGCACGTAGCTTGTCTAAGTAAACAACAGTGAATGCTGTGTACCACAGGGAAATTCAAAGGCATGGGAGTTGGGGATGGGGAGGGCTTTGGGTGAAGCGATTCCCAAAGGTAGATCCAAAATTCAAACTCCAACAAGTAAATCAACATCTAACAGTTGTGACCACCTTCTCCAGAATGGATGCAAGAGACTCCAGGCTCTTGCTGAGGTAGCATGAATGACAAAGAATACCTCCTATGTGGAAGTAAAGCAGATGTGCTCATCCCATTGTGCCTGGTCACCCATGATGAGGCAAAATGCCAACAACAGGAAGAAGCAGCCTGAGGCCAAGATGAAGACTACACCCTAAGTGACCACAGTGGCCAATGAGGCCACTAATACCAAATACCACCACATGTAGCCCCTCATTGAAGGTCAGGTTCTGAAAGGTGAACTGACAGTGGACACCAGACCCTTTTTGGCTGCATATTCCTCAGATTTAAAACGAGAGATGGACAAGGGAGTCCTGACCAAGGGCCTGATAGTAAACATCAAAGCTGTCTTGTTCAAAGCACTGAGAATAGAGAGGATTGACCTGCACCAAGTCCTGACCAATACCAAGCTGAAGTGAGAGCCTAAACACTCCCATGACCCAGAAGAGGAGTCCCTAAAAGATATTTAAAGTTGCAACAGGCGATGAACTATTGATGTAAGGAGAGGATAACATGAAGATGCATGAGTAAAAGCAAGCGAGATTCTATTTGCATAAAAGTATGTCTGAAGTTTGCCTTGTCTTTCCTTGTTTGAAATTACGTCTTTAAAATGTGCCTACTCCTTGTGTTCAGTATCAGTCACTTCAGATTGTAGTATTACATTTGCTGTGGGAAAGATTCAGCATTCATTTTTACTTATGAGATCTTGAGTCATTATTTGGTTTGGAACTGATTTAACACGTGTGAGTGTTCCATGATGTTTAGGGTTTATTATCCAGAGATAAATTTTGGCCCTGAAGTCTCAATTCTAAGCTGTGGTATTTGGTTTTAAAGTAATTGGGCTGTAGCTGGAAATTGATTTTGTTTCACTCAGTGTCAATTACAATAAATGAGTGACAATTAATTTTGCCCAGTTATGTTCAATTTTTTTAGTTATCTTCAGAAACCCAAAGCTGCCCAAGGAAAGAATAACACCATGTTGCAATCACTGGGATGTTTACAAGCATAAGCTTCTTTTGTCCCTTTTCCATGTATTGTTTTACCTCTTATAAAACAGTAACCTGAACTATGGAAGATAAGGACCTGGATACCACAATCGCCATGAGCAATTGCAATTAAAATATCTGTAAATGAAGTTTCCACAAAATAAAAAAAGGCATCAATTGAATAATAGGAATTGGCATTTTGGGATTTTTGAGGTGATTTTGTTGCCCTGACTAATCCTTGATTCTATGGAAACATTTAATCAGACTTTGGTAGTTACAAGGAATGTCTACTTCCCTAACTGGACAGCTTAACCCTTTGGGATCCCAAGTAAAGCCATAATAGCGTTTTAAAAAAATACATGTATTGTTAACACTTTTGAACCACAGGAGGTATAACTGGAGACCCATTTCTGGAAACCTGGGAACTTGACTGCAAGCATCAAATGGCACAGTATGGTGACATCCTGTGTTTAGGATTTTGCCTGTTGAGGGTTTGAACTTAACCAGTTAGGGTTATTTGTTACTTTTCCAAATTAAACTACACCTAGGAGTTTATCAGAGGTTGAGGGGAATGACAAAATCTTGATTGATAAAATTTCACTTTGGAGGGGAGAGTGGAAACATTGCTCTGTATGATGAAGCATATTTTTAATAAAGGAAACAAAAGTAAGTCTTGACAAAACCTATCAACAATGTTTAGGTTTGGATGTTGAAAGAAAAAAATTGAAAAAGGCACATTATATCAGGACATGACACTATCCAACAGAACAACTGGGACCAAGTAGGAATATCTGATCAATGTTTTAAAGGTGTAATAAAAATAATTTATAGGGCTGGAAGATTATTCCAGAACTTCAGATTAAGAGGATTTAACTTATATCCTCAATCACAAACATAGAAATTACACCAACAATGAGAAATTTTCCATAATTATTTCTGAGTTGGGTTAAAATACTTGGCCATAATTCACTCACAGAAATCAATATTCATTTTAAGTTAGGAAAGGTATAGCTAAGAATATTTATCAATTACTTTTTCCTTGGAGGATTTTATATCTTTGTCTATGAATATTTTAAGAGAACTGCCCTTTTCCTCTGATGCAGTTTTGAAGATTACCTGAAAACTAAAGAATGGCTTGCATTGTATGTGACATGTAGCACAATACAGGACAAGGGAATTAGTGAAAAAGGAGAAAAGAGAAGGGCGCAGAGGAGAAAGAGTTTTTTTGGAGTCAATCCGTGTATGTCTTAGCTTTCCTTGATTTAACACCTCGATTAGCTTAAGAAGATAACCAGTTAAGAAGCAGCTGCCAAGATTGGGCTACCCTACTACTGTCAACCACCTTATTCTACCTTTTAAAGGTCACATGTATATTTAATATAATTGTATTCTGATTTGTGAAACTGTCATTTCCTCACAGACTAACACACCAGTCTATTCCTTAGCCTTTTGGGTAATCTGCGATCACTGGAAAAGGATATTTTACAAAAGTTCTACAACAGCAAGGTGTTAAATGACTAGATAACTGGTTTTCAAAAATATTCACTGAGGGATAAATGTTTGCTTGGGCACTGGGTAAACTTCATATACTATAGGAGCATTCCATGAGATTATTTACATTTGATCTAAAGGTCAGTGCCTCTGATAGTGTATCATGCCTTGGTACTTCATCAGTTAGCCTTGAATTTATTATCAAGTTTTTCAAGTGGGATGTATTTTACTGAAGTTTGCTATACAAATGTAAAAGAGAAGTCACATGGAGGATTTTCTGTGACCACTAGTGGTGTTTTCTCTGCAGTCTCAGTAGAAATATTAAGGGTATTGTCTTAAAGATATTTTAATTGTTGTAGAACTTGCCCCATAATAGAATCACTGGGTTTTTTACAACAGCAGCAGCTGTACAGAAAGAAGAAAGAAGTTCTTCAATATTGTCAGAATGTAGGTTTTCTACAATGCATTAGCTATTGCATCACGTTGAAAAATAAGAAATCATTTGGCTGAAATAACTCATTACAAAATTATACCCTTTAGAGGAGAAACTTCCATTAAGAATAGAAGAAATTAAAATTAATCCAAAAGTTTGAGGTCTGCCATGTGTTAGTACTGGTTTAAAGAGTACATAATTGCATTGTGGTTTATTTAATTTGAACTATATTTATTGGTTGTAAATTTTTAGGATTGGATTAAGTTATAATTTTGTAATTTCAGCCTTCTAATCTGTAAAATATACTTCAAGAGCATAATAGTTACCACCACCAAGATTTCTTACACCAATTTTCTCAAGTCTACGTTGGCTCAGTTGAATTCAATTCATATATGTTAGATTTGTGCAGAGAAGGAACACAGCCTCTGTGAAGTCAAATGTGCCAACACACTCCCCGGAAAAGGAAAGGAACAGCAGCTAAAATTCCTACATTTTATAATCTCTTCCAGCAATCCCTTCCAGAAATGCACATGTTGGATAACGCCTGGTTCTGGGCTTGATGTTAACCCTCTTCTCACTCCAGGTTTGAATACTGTGGAATGACTTTCCTGTCTGGATTCAATACCGCATAATATTCAGTTTGGAGTGATACTGGAGATGAGAAGTGCTAGTGGTATTTTAAACCAGCGAGGTTGAAAATTTAACTGCAAGTGAATTTTACATGTTGCACTACTGTCGATATTGTTCAGGGGAGTTTTATACTGGAATAAAAGTGCTGGGGGGAATAAAAATCCTGCCAAAAATGTCTTCATGAGTATTAAGGCATCTAGAAAAGTGCCCAAAATTTCTTTACTCAAGGTTAAGTCAGATTGCTACTACATAGAAAAGAATGTTTTCACAAGGGTAGGATATCAATTTGAGGGAAAAATTGCGAGGCCGAGCCTGGAGACCGAGGCCATGGAAAATGCATTTCCACGTTGGAAGGAATGGGTTTCCGTGCAGGACAAGGTCTGATCGAAAGATTCACTAAAGAAACACCTTTGTTCAAAGATGAGCTGGACATCATGAAATTTATTTGTAAGGAATTCTGGACAAACCTCTTCCAAAAACAGATTGACAACCTGCGGACAAATCACCGGGGAACCTATGTGCTTCAGGATAACCGATTTCGTCTCCTTACTCCAGTGTCCAGTGGGAAACAATACTTGGAAGAAGTGCCAGAGTTCTTGGCATTCACCTGTGGACTGTTGAGAGGTGCTTTGTCCAACCTGGGAATTGACAGCACAGTCACAGCGGAGGTTTCTGTGATGCCACCATGTAAATTTCACGTTGTGATCCAGACATCCTAGGACTCTGTGTGGCTGGACAAGGACCAAAGAGGGAGTAATGAAGCTTATTAAAGAAAACTGGGGCGGTGGTGGAGGCAGGTACATTGGTCAAATTCAAGAGATTGCTAGATAAGCATATGGAGGAATTTAAAATAGAGGGGGATATGTGGGGGGAAGGGGCTAGATAGTTTTTAGGTGAGGTTTAAAGGTCGGCACAACATTGTGGGCCAAAGAGCCTGTATTGTGCTGTACTTTCTATGATTCTATGATAACTAATATCCCTACTCTAAACACAATTTTGATTAATACAATTTCCACTTATATAACATCTGTTCACAAAGCACCCAAAACAAAGGTGTTGTGCAGATGAAAACTGGGTTAACATTTCTGAGTTCCTTGAGAAAATTACCCAAACTTCATTTTCAAGCAAAAGGGACTTTGTTTTGTTTGGGCCTCAGGAATAGGCGGAGTGAGCATTGGTATTTGCCTCCATTGCAGTCTTCTCAAAATGTAGGCATTTACGGAGACCTCCCTGGTAAATTCTGGCAGGAGCGTCAGACTGGCATCAGAATTGGCAGTCAGAATGTGATTCCATGCACAAAGAACACGCTTCCAGTGGGGAGTATTCTTCACTAGCCTGTCCTGGTACTCTTCCAACTCTCTTCCAACTCTCTCCCAGCACTGCAGCACCCATTCATTCTTGGCAACACTCTCCACTAGCTGGAAGAGTTTTGTTCATATAGTATTACATCTCTTTAAGAGTAGGGTCCAAGGATTCCACCTGCATTGTTATGTTGTAGCACCTGTGAGAACTTGTAATACACTGACAATGTTGTTGCAGTGTAACATTGCATAGGGAAGCTCGATAATACTCTTCCGGAAAATCACACATTTAAATTTCTCACTCCTCATGTGACTTTCAAAAAACAGCTTTAGGGGAATCTACACCACTGTTTCAGTGCCAAAAATACAACATTTCTATGTCATCATCTGTGATTTATATAGAATTTATGAATTTAGCTATGCAAATCAACCAGAATAATAAGAGCAATATTTATTTTAGGTCACTTCTTTATTGCAGTGACAACTTCTTTCAAAAACAACACAAAGCACTAACATAACATTTGAAGAAAAGACGATGCTAGAACGATCATGTCAGAAAGTATGGTGAGTAAAGCATCTATTGTCTTATTTGTGAATAAATTGACAAGTTCCTTGCCAATGAATTGGAAGAAGGCAGACACCAGGAATAAAAATAGGTTTTGAAGGACAGGAAACAAAATTTACCGATTCAGTTTCTCTCAACTTGTAGCTTCAAGTTGGCACAAACTCGAGTGAATTTGCCAATAAACAGCCATATCACCAACTACCATAGTTTTTCATGGAACCATGCAGAGCTAGAAACTCTTATCAATTATACAATGCTTTTGCATACTATGCAGAGGAAGTTATTCTAAAACCCCATTGTTAAATAATGTTCTTCGTGCCTGATTCAGGCACTTTCAAAAACATTTTTCAGGCCCTCTGTGTGAATATATCCATGCATCCACAATGTCATCAAATGCCTGAGCATCACATATTTGGATGTCACTGCTGCAAAAGTAATTTTCATTGACACATTGTAAGAGAGGGAATTGAATTGCTGGTGCAATGAATGTAGATAAAGGCATGTCCAGATTGTAGTTACTGTATGTATTACAAATAAAGTATGTTTTTGGAAAAATAATTGCTCATTTGAAAGTTGTGAATTTTACTTGGTATTTAGTTTCATCCTTACTGCTAATATTCTTTGCATCTCCCATTACATCTTCAATAACTCCCTTTACCTCATTCGCATGTTCAGCCCTTGACCATTTGATTGTTTATCTACTCCTTGATGCTCCATCCCAATGTACTTTTCACTGATGCCGTCCTTTTGCCCCAGTGTTACTGCTTCCCTCAGTGACCTTTCTCCTGCAGTGGTGGAGTTGGTGTAGGAAAGACCTTTGTATGCATTTTCATGCGTCTCCCATGACACTGAGGGCATAATAGAATATTGGTGCTGGGCAGCTTTGCAGAATAGTGATTCCACATGGTGCCTATTTAATACACTAAACTTATAAGATTCATTCTAGTGATGTCATGAAGTAGAATGTGCTATTTTTGGTACGGACATATGTGCACAGTGAGAAATGGCTTTTCCTCAAGAAATTTTAAATTGATACTTTAAAATAGGCCAAGTGAGAAATGCATGGATTGTGCATGGAACTGGGAACACATCTCAATGATGACTCTGTAACAGGAGGTTTTACATAGCTTGTGGATCTAAATTATCTCTATAAATTGATGTAGGAATTGGTAAGTAAGTGAAGCTGGAAAACCAGTAACTGTGCACAAAAACCTGGACTAATGATTTGGCTTTGAAGCCAGTTGCTTGTAATGTCTCTCACTATAAAATATAGAGGGGATCAGGTGGCTAATTCAAAAGAGTAGGGAATAAAAGATGGAGCAGAAATAGTTAATCTTCCACTACTTATCTGAGCTCAAATGGGGACTCAGTGATGATTAAAGTGCAAGGCTGCATACTGTGCCTTGATCAGCTAAAAGCCCTCCAAGCCACTAGAAGACACACAAGAACATTCTTTACAGTCATTAGCAGATAACAAGCACTTTATTATTGCAGACATTCACCACGCTTAAGATTCCTGCTTTCAGCAGAAATCAGTCAATTATTTGTTTAATCTACTTATTAATTAGTTATTTATTTTATAATATTTACATACATCAGTTCAAACACAACTTTCATTAACTGCTGAAGACAGATTTCAGATGTCGGTGAAAACAGAAATGCTTTGTGAGCTATGAAATTTAATTTGGATTTAATTTAAAATTTAAATTAACCTCCAGTCAGTGAACACTTTAACCAGCTATCTTTGCTTTTCTTCTGAAACTTCCATGGTTTACTCAGAATTTTTCAGCTCACTCTTGACTGACCTCCTTCATTTTGCTGTCCATAAATGAAAAGTTATCCAAAATTCTGAAACTCAAATCATCCATGACTTGCATGCTTGGTGATCTAAAGTGGCTCTTGGTTAAGACAAGTCTTGATGTTAAAATGTTCCCATGCCTCTATAATCTGCAATTCCCCTTTGAGATGTCTGTGCTCCTCCCACTCCAGTCAATTCATCAATCACAAACAATTGCTCCACTATTGTTAGCTGTGTCTTCAAATGTCAAGGCCCGTATCACTTGAATTACGTCTCAAAATCTCTCCAAATTTCTATTTTTCTTTCATCCTTCAAGATATTCCTTCAATCATTTCTCTTTAGCAAAGCCTTAATATCCCCTTCTGTGGCTGAGTGTTAATTTTTGCTCGATAGTGCTCTTATGAAGCTCTTTGGGGCATTTTACCATGTTCTCATTGTTCCATTAGACTTTGCTTTATTAGTTCACAAGTAGAGTGTCATAGAGCAGGCACAGTAGTGTAGTGGTTAGCGTAGCGCTATTACAGCGCCAATGACCTGGGTTCAATTCTGGCCGCTGTCTGTAAGGAGCTTGTATATTCTCCCCATGTCTGCACGGGTTTCCTCTGGGTGCTCCAGTTTCCTCCCACATTCCAAAGACATACAGGTTAGGAAGTTGTGGGTATGCTACGTTGGCGCAGGAAGTATGGTGACACTTGCGGCTGCCCCCAGAACGCTCGACACAAAAAGGTACATTTCACTGTGTGTTTCGATGTACATGTGACTAATAAAGATATCTTATAGAGTCTTTCAGCATGGAAACAGACCCTTTGGCCTGAGACTGTACCGACCATCGAAAATCCAACTGCATGAATCCTACACTAATTTTGTTTTATTCTCCCCACATTCCCCTCACTTCCCCTTGATTCTACCACTCACCTACACACTAGGGACAATTTACAGTCTCCAATTAATCTACTAACACACACATCTTTGGGACGTGGGAGAAAACCGTAGCATCCAGAGGAAACCCACATGGTCAAAGGGAGAACGTGTCAACTCCACATAGACAACACTGGAAGTCAGGATTGAACCTGGGTCACTGGAGCGGTGAGGCAGCATCTGTACCGACTGCACCACTATGCTGTTTGTATGCTGTTGTAAGGATTGTTTCACATGAATTGCCTAATATGGAATGAGCTACTTGCAAAATAGGGAGACCACGGTTGCTTTCCTGTGTTGTTTATTGATTTCAGCCCGTGTTCTGATGAGAGAACTACAATATGGCTGGGTGGAAAGGAGACCAATCTGACTGCAGTAACTACCAAGTGGTCTCCCTGCTATTTGCCACTGGGAAAATAATCATCTGGTTCTTTCTCAGTTATCGATTCCCAGTGGTGGGGAGTATATCTTTGTGTAGCAGCCTGGACTCCATTCATTAAGAAGCATAATGGACAACTCCAAGAAAAATACAGGGAGCAGCATCAATAACTGTACATGGCCTTTTTCAACCTCACTAAAGGCTTTGACAGTTAGTCAAAGAGCATCCTCAGCATGTTTGGCTGCCCCAGGGAAGTCACCTCCATCCCACAAGTACTGTGTGAAGGCATGCAAACTGTGATCCTAACCAACAGGTGCACTGCAGATCCAGTGTAAGTGCAGACTGATGTCAGGTAAGGCTGCGTTATCGCTTTAACACTGTTCTCAGTCTTTCTCACCACAACATTACCTCAGCTGGAGTAGAGCTAGCAAAAATGGTAGAAAGAATGCAGCACTTGCTATACTACCCATCCTCCCAACCTATCTAACACCTCCTGGCCTCCCTATGGCAGAGTCCCACATTGATCCTGACACAGGGCACCACATTGGCCTCATCATCTACGTCGGAACCCACAGAACTGGAATTGAAGACAGACACAAGAGAGTGCAGATTCTGTAGTCTGGAGCAAAAAACAAACTGCTGGAGGAATTCAGTAGGTGAGGCAGCACCTGTGGAGGCAGAGAGATGGTTGATCTGCATCAGGACTGATGGTTGACCTGAAACATTGACCACCTCTCTGCCTTCTCAGATGCTGTCTGACCCGTTGAGCTCCTCCAGCAGTTTGCTTTTTGCTCTGGGATTGAAGAGAGTCTTTTTCAATCCTAAGGGGCAGCCTAAGAAGAAGAAAAGTAGTTTGCAGGTTCCTTTGTTGTGTTAGTGAACATGGAAAAGTATCAATTAATGCTCCTTACTGCTGCACAATTGGCATCAGTAAAAAAGATGAAATACTTAAATTTACCTGACCATTTGTCACATTGATGTTCTGAAGTACTCGACAATTACTGTTGAAGTGAAATGTCAGCTGACATTTTGGACCTGCAATAATCCATAAACAGGGATGAATTATGTAGAAAATGTAAACCTTTTATTTGCAGTTCAGGAAGGTTGTTGCCTGTAGGACAAAGGTACACATATATAAGGCTATGACAGATGTTACCCACTGAACAGTGGTTAGTTCAAATATGCCTGGGTATATTTTTGTCCCAGCCACCTGAATGGTAATCTAACAGAGCAGATTGCTTGGGATTGTACGACTGACCTTGGCAGAAAACAGGTCAAATTATGTATGTTTGAAAGATTTATCATATTTATTAAAGGTTATTTATATGAAAGGATACTAAATCAGGATCAGCTTGCAATCTAATCTGTTCATATAAATCTCTGTATTTTATTTGCAAGAGTTTACCATTTCTGGAGTAAATCAAATTTTCTGTAAAGCACTTTGTGGTAAAAGAACACTTCTTCATTAACAGTGGCAGCTCTTATACTTTTATAGCTGTCAGTTCCAAATAATAAATAAATATATGCTACAAGTCCTTTCAGATGAGGATGGAAATGGCCTTTACAAGAAAGAAGTCCCTGGGAGAGCCCTCAGTTTAAATGCAGGCTTGGCAGGAAGGTAAACCTTGAGTTCAGGTGACTTATCATTGTCAGAGAACTCTAAGATATAAGCTAAATGTGAACAAATGGGACGAGTTTAGTTGGAATGGATGAGTTAGGCCAAAGGGCCTGCTTCTGTGCTGTATTACTCTATGAATCTATATTCAGGTGAAAAAGAACTGTACAAAATAAGCAGAGAGGATTTTTCACTGACAAATGAGTTGTGTAAAGGAGTGCACAATGCAGCACAGTATTCCAACAATTGTTATTGTAGCAGTATGCATTGGCAAGCTGTGTTTCTGGGTTACATAATGGGTGGCATTGATAACAAACATTTTTTCCAAAGGGAACAACGGAGAGATGAAAAGGTTTATTGCTGTGGTTATGCTCAGGTTCCCCGTATTCACCAGTTTCAGGAAGTTTTTGGAAGTTTTCTCGCTTTGTAACAGTTCAAAGTAAGACATCCATAAGGGAGCACAGAGAAAGAAGAGATTGTGTAATTTTCCAGAAAAAATTATTTGTGAACTCTGCTCATTAAGTGAAAAATATCCACTGTTTTCAGTCAAATACTGGTTAAAACACGCTGCTAAATACTGTACTGTCCTGATTCAAAACTGCAGTACAATAACCCCACTTCATGCCTGTTACTGAACATGTTCAGGGGATCCAAAACTTGAATATGATTGTTGACCCAAAATGATCTCTCTATAGGAGCAGATTCAGAACATTCTTGGTTAGATACAGTTGTATATATGTGGACTATACATTAGTCATGTCCCTTTTATCAGAAATATACCTGTAGATATCGTTTTAAGGATAGCCAGAATCTCACTGTTTTATCATCATTTTGTACCACTACAATTATTGCGGTCAAATCACCTCAAAACATCTTCACCAAACTCCATTTCTTTCCAATTTACTCAATTTCTATTCAAACTGGCTTTTCAATGCATAACAAACTGTGACTTGTGACAGTGACAGACAGTGATAGACAGTGATAGACAGGTTTCACACTTGGTTTAATGTGAATGTGCACCTGCTTATAGAGTCTACAGATAACCCAATTCACTTTCAGTTGATGTATCCAATCCTTTCTCATCATACTTTGCCATAATAATGTGCAGCAACCTGCAGTGAGTAATGTATTTGACTAAGCATTTCATTTGTCCCATTGTCTGGAGATTTTCTGTTAAATACATCAACTGGACTGAATTTTCTATTATAGGGATACTGCTGAAATTCAGTAAATAGGTATCTTAGCTCATAATAAATCAGTTTACAGCAGTACCAGTCATTATCATGAAGTGCTTGTTGATTTAAATTTGTGCCTTAAAATCTTGATTTACCCTATATTCACTTTCCATACTTGCAGCATGCACATTAAATGCACCAGTTTCCTTATCACTTTCATTAACTTCCACACAATGAAGTCTGATATTAATACGAGCTGCCATTAATATACGCTTACTAACACTGCCGATATACTCTCATCATGTCAATGCTGTTGTGCTGTAATGCTGTGTATGGCTGCTCAGCCACTGGTTCACACTTTCAGGGATGGTTGCCAATAAGGATGGACTACTGAAATTGTAAACTGCCTTTAGACCTTGTCAATCTAACCGCAATCTGATCGTTGTCCAAAGCCAAGGAGTCATTGCTTGGCATTTGCATTTGAAATGAAGCGTGGTAGGAAAACCTTGTTCTGGAAAGGGGGAGTTCCTCAGAAGACTTGCAATGGGAGTGGGAAGACAAGATAAGGGATACATAAGGACCCAGAAAAGCAGATGTGGTTGACCTGGCTCAAGAAGAAAAGTCAGTAAAGATTTTGGGTCAGATTCTCTGTACAGTGTCATGTAAACACTTGCATTTGAATTTTTTAACTAGTGAAATTTATATGGTAATTTGCTATTAATGATATAAAAGAGCAGGAGATAGTGAAGAAGTTGACTGCTGGAAATGTTAAAATGTCCAGTAATGCAGTACTGGACTCACTAATTCACCTTCACAAAAGAGAAACTACTAAACTCTGTAACCAAGGACGTCAGAGAACATAGAAAGAACATAGAAAAACTACAGCACAATTCAGGACCTTTGGCCCACAAAGCTGTGCCGAACATGTCCCTACCCTAGAAATGGCTAGGCTTACCCATAACCCTCTATTTTATTCAGCTCCATGTACCTATCTAACAGTCTCTTGAAAGACCCTATCGTATCCGCCTTCACCACCGTTTCCGGCAGCCCATTCCACGCACTCACCATTCTGAGTAAAAAACTTACCCCTGACATCTCCTCTATATCTACTCCCCAGCACCTTAAACCTATGTCCTCTTGTGGCCACCATTTCAGCCCTGGTGAAAAGCCTCTGACTATCTACCCGATCAATACCTCTCATCATCTTATACACCTCTATCAGATCCCCCCTCATCCTCCGTCTCTCCAAGGAGAAAAGGCCAAGTTCCCTCAGTCTGCTTTCATAAGGCATGCTCTGCATTCCAGGCAGCATCCTTGTAAATCTCCTCTGCACCCTCTCTAGGCTTCCACATCTTTCCTGTAGTGAGGCAACCAGAGCTGAGCACAGTACTCCAAGTGGGGTCTGACATCCACAACTGGTAGGTCTTGTTTCCTTCCATTCCACCTTTAGTCTTTCCCTTCTGTCTCAGGCACTTCCATCCTTTCTGTGTCTCTACCTATGGCATGTTCCCCCTCACCATCTCTTTTCCCTCTATCTCCATCGCCACGTCTCTTCGTTCTGCCTTTTCATTCATGTCTTTTTTGACTCTCTCTCTCTGTTGCTTTCAGTGTCTCACTTTTCACTCCCCTACCTTCCTCACCATCATCTGCTTCACTTTCTTCCTGGCTTTCCCCTCTCTTTGTTTAACTCTAGGCAAAGTTGCAGGCAGTTGGCTGTAAGGATAGCCGCCGCTAAGGCAGCTCAGTATATCACTGGGTGAAAGAAAAGAGCATCTGAGACAACACAAAAGCCGGTGCAACTGTGCTGAAGCCTGGAAGACGTGAAGAAGTTGTCAAAAGTGTAACCCTAACTGGAGCACTGGGACTGACCACATGAGCATTGGCAAGCTACAAAGCATTAGGTGCATTGAGGGATGTTTCATTATGGTTCTTCAGTTATTATCTAGTCATTATCACATTGCTGTTTGTAGGAGCATACTGTGAATAAACTCACTGGTACAGTTCCTACATTACAACTGTTCAAAACGCTATTTATTTTTTAATTCATACAAAGTGTGTTGATGTCCTTGGAAAGGCCAGGATTTGTTGTCCTCTCCTTAATAGTCTTGAAATGAAAGGCTGCTTGGCCATTTCAGAGGAGAGCTAAGAGTCGACCACATTGGTGAACACTCATTTACTTACTTTGGCCAATCTGGGTAAGGATGGCAGATTTCCTTCACTGAAGGATATTACTGAACTAGAAGGGATTTTACAACAATCAGGAACTTTCATGGCTGTCATCTAATTCCAGCAAGTTTTGTTTAAGGTTGGATGTGGTTGCAACACTATAGGCAGACTGGAGATGACTATGTAACTCCCATGTCCATTAAGTTATGGTGAGCATACTTCTGTGAGTGACTGAGTGATTCTACACACATTATTTATATGTAACAAAAATTACCTTTGTTTATTGGCAAAATAAATCTGCTTTTATTGGGAGAAATTACTCCCAATAAGAAAATACCCCCAGATTTCAGTTTTCTCCAGTCTCTAACAGCATCAGGTTTTTGAGTAAATTGGCTTTGTCTGCTATATTACAAACTGCTTGCTTTGAGTCTTATGACTCCAACCATCCCATCCAACTTTTTGACTTACATGGTATTGTCAATAAATGTCAATTTATTTAATTACCAGAATCAAAATTTCCCAGCAACCAAGGTGGGATTTGATTTCCTGATTAAGGACCCACAGTCCAGACTTCTGGACACTAGTCTAGCAATAACCACAATACCACCTCTGATGTCCAGATGAAGGATCTTGACCTGAACCGTCGACTGTCCATCTCCCTCCCTAGATGCTGCCTGACCCGCTGAGTTCCTCCAACAGTTTTACTTTTGCTCCAGATCCCAGCATCTGCAGTCTCCTGTGTCTCCTCAGTACTACCTCTATTGGCTATTAAATGCTTTACGACTTTTCGAGATCGTGAAATGCTTTCACCCATTTACAGTCCTGTTTCCCTTTGTTTATAAATGACAAAGTTGCAAGCAGTTCTGGGATGGTTGGTTTCCACCAATCACCAATTCACAAACGACAAACAAAAGGTCTCTGCTGTTGGAAAAACCGTTTGAATTGAGCTCACAAAACAGGTGAACTGTCAGTGGAAAATGTTATCAATTGACAAGATGAAAATAACAAAACCTTCAAAACAATCTAATTGAGCTCTTTTCAGAGTATTCAATTTAGTTCTTCAATGCAGCCATCAACCACAAAACTGTCTGGAGATAAAAAGAGAACTTTTCAAAGTTCAAAATTGATGTAGGTATTTTTCTTCTACTTCCCTTTAGCTATCATAAAGCTGACTTTACTTATAATGCAAACAAACATTCCTTTGTGTGTTCCAGAACCCTTGTCCTTCAGGTGTAATGAAATGTTCCCACAGCAAAACTGGAGTGATGAATTGTGCATCAACATGAAAAGTAGAATGCAAAACCAGTCCTGAGGACAGGGATTCTGAGTTTCCATTTGCTTGTCACTGTAATTCTCCATCCCACTCGTAGTCTGAACTCTCTGCCTTTGAACTCCTGTAATGTTCAAACCTGGGTCAGCGTATTATCTTCCACTTAGCATAATACAGCCCTCAGTACATGGCAATGAATTCAATTATTTCATATTACCAACCTTTTCAATTTGTATCAAAATGGGCAAATCCTGATGGAAGGACATTACTTGCAACATTAACCTTATTTCTCTCTCTACAGATGCTGCCTGACCTGCTGAGTTTGCAGAATTCTCTGTTTATTTCTGATTTGCAACATCTGCAGTGTTTTATGTCTTCAGTTTTTTTCTCGTAGTTCTAGAAGCTTCTTTTACCTTTCTCCTTCTCACCCCCTTTGTTTCCATTTCTTTTCTCTTACTTACTCCTCTTCCAGACAAATTATCTGTGAATAAGAACAGAGGGACCTTGGAGTTCAGGAACATGGTTTCCTGAAAGTGGAGTCACAGGTACACGGGGTGGTGAAAAATACTTCTGGCACGACAGTCTTCATCAGTCAGGGCCCTGAGTATAGAAATTGGGAGGTTATGTTATTATTGTATAAGATGCTGGCGAGGTTGCACTTGGAGTATTATGTTCGGTTTTGGTCAACCTGATATTGGAAAAGTATTACTAAACTGGAAGGAGTGGTGAAGAAATTTACAAGGATGTTGCCAGGATTCGAGGGACTGAGTTATAGGGAGAGGTTGGACAGGCTAGGACTTTTTCCCCTGGAACGTAGGAGACCGAGGGGTGATCTTACAGAGGTGTATAAAATCATGAGGGGCATAGATAGGGTGAATGCACTCAGTCTTTTTCCCAGGGTTGGGGAATCAAGAACTAGAGGGCATAGGTTTAAGATGAGAGGGGAAAGGGGAGCCTGAGGGGCAAATTTTTTTTACACATATACAAGGTGGTATGTACAGTAGCATGCAAAAGTTTGGGCACCCCTGGTCAAAATTTCTGTTCCTGTGAATAGCTAAGCAAGTAAGAGATGACCTGATTTCCAAAAGGCATAAAGTTAAAGATGACACATTTCTTTAATATTTTAATCAAGATTACTTTTTTATTTCCATCTTTTACAGTTTCAAAATAACGAGAAAGGAAAAGGGCCCGAAGCAAAAGTTTGGGCACCCTGCATGGTCAGTACTTAGTAACACCCTCTTTGGCAAGTATCGCAGCTTGTAAACACTTTCTATAGTCAGCTAAGAGTCTTTCAATTCTTGTTTGGGGGATTTTTGCCCATTCTTCCTTGCAAAAGGCTTCTAGTTCTGTGAGATTCTTCAGCCGCATTGCATGCACTGCTCTTTTGAGGTCTATCCACAGATTTTCAATGATGTTTAGGTCGGGGGACTGTGAGGGCCATGGCAAAACCTTCAGCTTGTGCCTCTTGAGGATTGTGGATTTTGGGGTGTGTTTAGCGTCGTTATCCTGTTGTGGAAGCCATCCTCTTTTCATCTTCAGCTTTTTTACTGCCAGAATAACAAGTAGCTTCCAATCACTCTCAGCGCCTTTAGCAAGAGAGAGATTAAATAATCTTGGGTTCCTGGTCTTGGTGGCAAACTATTAAACTTGTTTGAAAATGAATATATTTAAATGTCAATACTGATCTTTGCTCTCAAACAAGCAGTGGAGAAGAGCTGGATATTAAGTCAACTTGGAGATTAACTCATTAAATCACATTAAGTGAAATTGAAATGACTTTTGAAAACGAATGCACTACAACACTTCCATCGTTGATGTATTTTTTGTTCAAAGTATCAGCCTCTGCATGTGCATAAATATCGTGCTGTAGCGACTCACCGCACCGGCATCGAACCAGCTCCCGACATCGCGACGTCGTCGGAGGCACCGATCCAAGATGGCGCAGGGCGCTCCTTCTTCCCCAGCGTTGGGCTGGGAAAGCCTGCGCGCAGGAAGGTCAGGTGACATGCGCGTGACGTCAGCGCGGGAATTGTAGCGTGGGAATTGCTCGGCTAATAAAGGCACACCTCGCCCCGGTCGGCATTCGACCTTCGATTTCGAAACCAGCGATTCTGTGTCTTCGTTTGATAGTGTGTAGCTAGCCGCTACATTGGTGACCCCAACAGGCCCAAACGTTTTTGGACCCACGATGTCTACACAGCAAGAAGTACAGGCAGTAGCCCTTAAACTGCCCACCTTTGGACCCTCTGGCCCAGTGTCTGGTTTGACCAGGCCGAGGCCCAGTTCCAGGTTCGCCACATCACCAGGGACGACACCAAGTACTATTACGTGGTGGGCACCCTCGACCAAGACACTGACGCCCAGGTCGAGGATTTCATCCAGGCACCCCCAGAGGAGGAGAAGTACGATAAGTTCAAGACCCTCCTCCTCGAGACTTTCGGCCTTTCCCGATGTGAGCAAGCCTCCCACCTCCTCCACCTCGATGGGTTGGGCGACAGGCTCCCCTCCGCGCTCATGAATGAGATGTTGGTCCTGGCAGACGGGCATAAGTCCTGCTTGCTGTTTGAGCAGATCTTTCTGGAGACAATCGATTTCCTGGGTCATCGGATCGACAAACACGGCGCCTCGCCCCTGCCTGCAAAGGTCAACGCCATCCGCCATTTTGCCAGACCCACCTCCATCAAGGGCCTGTAAGAATTCCTCGGTATGGTAAACTTTTATCACCGGTTCATACCATCCGCGGCCCGCATCATGCGCCCGTTGTTTGCTCTCCCTTCAGGCGGAAGCAAGGACATTGTTTGGTCGGAAGAGGCTCACACCGCATTCGTCGAAACCAAGCAGGCCTTGGCGGACGCGGTCATGTTGGTGCATCCTTGCATGGACGTCCCGACTGCCCTCATGGTCGACACCTCCAGCACTGCGGTCAGAGGTGTGCTAGAACAGCTTATCGAAGGGCGTTGGCAACCGCTGGTGTTCTTCAGCAGGAACCTTCGATCACCAGAGCTCAAATATAGCGCCTTCGAACGCGAGCTGTTGGCGTTGTACCTGGCCATCAGACACTTCTGTTACTTCTTGGAGGGCAGGCCGTTTACAGCTTTCACCGACCACAAGCCGTTGACCTTCGCCTTCAACAAGGTCTCAGATCCCTGGTCAGTGCGGCAACAGCGGCACTTGTCGTACATCTCGGAGTTCACCACTGACGTCCGCCATCTGTCGGGAAAGAGAACGTGGTCGCGGATGCACTGTCATGGCCCACCATCCAAGTTTTATCCCAGGGGTGGATTTCGGCGCCTTAGCAGAGGTACAGCGAATGGACATGGAGATGCCCAGCTACCGCACAGCAGTCTCGGGCCTGCGACTGCAAGACCTTCTGGTAGGCCCCGGTGAGCGCACCCTGCACTGCGATATCTCCACAGGTAGACCCCTCCCCATTGTCCCAGCTGCCTGGCACAGACTGGTGCTTGGTGCCATCCATGGCCTTGCACACCCATCCATCCGGACTACTATCCGGATGGTGTCAGACAAGTTCGTCTGGCATGGCCTGTGTAAACAGGTTTCCGAATGGGCCCGGTACTGCACTCACTGCCAGACCTCAAAAGTACAGCAGCTCGTCAAGGCCCCCTTGCAAGATTTTCAGCCTACCCGCCGGAGGTTCGACCATATCCATGTCGACCTGGTCGGCCCCCTCCCAGTCTCCCAAGGAGCGTGGTACCGCCTCACGATTGTCGAACGTTTTACCTGCTGGCCTGAAGCCATTCCCCTCGCAGATACCTCCGCCCAGTCCTGCGCAAGGGCCCTTTTGTCAACTTGGGTGGCCCGTTTCAGTGTCTCGGCACATATCACTTCCGACAGGGGAGCTCAATTCTCCTCCGGCCTGTGGTCTGCCGTCGCCGACTTGTGGGGTTCCCGGATCCACCTCACCACTGCCTATCACCCGCAATCCAATGGGCTGGTGGAGAGGTTCCATCGCCATCTGAAGTCAGCACTCATGGCCCGCCTTAAGGGGCCCAACTGGGTAGACGAACTCCCCTGGGTCCTGCTGGGGATATGCACCACGCCAAAAGAGGACCTGCATGCCTCGTCCGTGGAGATGGTCTACGGAATGCCCTTAGTCATCCCGGGCGAGTTCCTACCAGCCCCTCGGGGACCAGAGGAAGGACCTACCGCGGCGCTCGACCGGCTGCGCGAGTGGCTTAGAAGCCTGGCCCCAATTCCTACCTCATGGCACGGACAGGTCCCGGCCCATATGCCGACTTCCCTCCAAGACTGTAAGTTTGTCTTCGTCAGGAGGGGCGCGCACCGATCACCGCTGCAACGGCCGTATGAAGGGCCATTCCAGGTTGTCAGGAACAATGGATCTACGTTCGTGCTGGACATTGGGGGGGCGAGAGGAGGTATTTACGGTTGACCGGCTGCAGCCAGCTCACTTAGACTCGGACCAACCCATGGTGGTACAGCGAGCGTGGCGCAGGGGCAGGCCACCCAAGTCATAGTTTATTTAATTCTGGTTTCCGCGATGGTATTGCCGGTTCTGGGGGGGGGGGGGGGGGGCGGTTATGTAGCGTCTCACCGCACCGGCATCGAACCGGCTCCCGACATCATGACGTCGTCGGAGGCCCCGATCCAAGATGGCGCAGGGCCCTCCTTCTTCCCCAGTGTTGGGCTGGGAAAGCCCGCGCACGGGAAGGTCGGGTGACATGCGCGTGACGTCAGCACGGGAACTGTAGCACAGGAATTGCTCGGCTATTAAAGGTGCACTGCTCCCCGGTCGGCATTTGACCTTCGATTTCGAAACCAGCGACTCTGTGTCTTCATTTGGTAGTGTGTAGCTAGCCGCTACAGTGCATTAGCATTTTCTGAATCAATATTTTGTTGCTGGTTGTTCTTGTTCAACACAAGAGGGTTACAATAGCCTTAACAATGTTTCCCATGGTGTAACTGCCATCCATTATTCTGCATTTTGGAAACAAGTCCTGTGGACTGATGAAGTTAAAATAGAACTTTTTGGCCGCAATGAGCAAAGGTATGCTTGGAGAAAAAAAGGTGCAGAATTTCATGAAAAGAACGTGTTTCCATGCTGTATGACTCTATGACTCTATAAGAAGACTTTATCACACTTTTTCAGCTGGCACCGCTGACCCTTCTGTCCTTCAGTGTCTCCTGGCTCCAACCAGCCACAGACGTTCCCTTTGCTCTCTCTGCCCCTCCCTCTCCCCTGCAAATCTGTCTGCTTTCTTACTTTCCTCAGTTCTCAAGAAAAATCATCCCGAAATGTTAGCTCTGTTTCTCTGTTCACAGATGCTGCCTTACTTGCTGATTATTTCCAACATGCTGGTTTTATTTCAGATGCCCAACATGCAGCACGGTGGTGTAGCTGTTAGCGTAACTCTTTACAGTGCCAGCGACCCGGGTTCAATTCTGGCCACTGTCTGTAAGAAGTTTGTACATCCTCTGTTCTCCCTGTGTCTGCATGGGTTTCCTCCGGGTGCTCCGGTTTCCTCCCGCATTCCAAAGACATACGGGTTAGGAAGTTGTGGGCATGCTATGTTGGTGCTGGAAGCGTGTAACACTTGTGGGCTGCCCCCAGAACACTCTACGCGAAAGATGTATTTCACTGTGTGTTTCGATGTACATGTAACTAATAAAAATATCTTGTCTTATCTTATCTTACATTTTTGTTTGTCACTTTCCAATGAAAATTCATTAATCTGAAACAATAACCCTGATCCCATTCCACAATTGCTGCCTACCCTGCTGAATATTTACAGCATTTTCTGTTTTGGTGCAAAGAATTTGTGAAGGCCATAACTTTGAAAATAACAGATGAAATGACTAAGAATTGCAACCTGATGACAAGCCTCTGGAAAACGAAAGCAGTGCGATTTTTGGGCAATAGACATGATGACACAATGGATGTGAAAAGCAACAAGTATCTATTTCTTGATCATCAGTGTCCTAACCACAGATTGGCTACAACTGTCCAATATAAACACTGCTGCCATTTAGATAGCACCTCTTTAATATAGTAATATGTCCCAAGATGCATTATTGGAGTATTATTAAAAAGTCAGAGAGGTTGAGGGAGGGAATTCAATAATTTGTGCCCTTTGGAGCTGAAAGCATAGTCAACAGTGGTGAAGTGATTAAATCTGATTAAGATTTAGAGGTGCACGAATACCTCAGAGGGTTATAGGGCTGAGAAATATAGGGTGAGGACTGAATTAATAAAATTTCAGGTAAGTTAATGTATGTCGAGGTGGAAGTTTATACAATTTGCCATGAGTTTATATAAGCAAAGTATATATGTGTTTTCCTCGGTTTGGAAGGTTCAGCTAAACAGGCCCCCTGGATAATTTGGTGGATAAATGTTATACTGCAAATTTAATGCTAAATTTATGGATGAAAACCACTTGGTACATGTGACAATAATAAACCAGCTGATACTTGTGGTACCAAAGAGTCATCTAATTACTTGGTCTATTGCTACAGTAATACTCAGTGAACTCCAATACAGCCAAATATAGCCAATGTTGGCCTGACTCTCATTACTGAATTACATTGGCATGCTGAGCATTAAAAACGATATTGGGTAACTTTATTGTGGTAAGTGATTTTAACTCAGCATGGTGGAGTAAAGCAGATTGTAGGTTCCTCCCATGCTGCTGATGTGGTTTCACTTAGGACTGCTGGATCATGACATCTGTAGAAGAGCAGAAACCAAAAGGTAGTAAACAGTTTTGTTTAATGAGTCTTACTTGAGTTACATCCCTAAGCATAACACAATAGGAGATTGATGCTCTGTGATGTACTGTAGATGAAGCCGTACATCAAAGTTGTCTGTGATCTAAAATGATGGCCACTGGAAAGAATAAAGGAACAATTTAAGTCTCATGGGAAGAAGACGCCAATAGAAAATCCTCTGTGCTTGTTATTCCAAGGAAAATATGGAAAATGGTCATTGTTTTTCAAGTTGTTAATCAAAACAAAAAATAAAGTTGGTTCACATACTTACCAACATTTTTATCTTACACCAGGGAATAGTGGAATGGAGGAATCCGATTTGCTTCAAAGGGATGTTAGAACTGCTGAGTTCTTCCAGCATTTCAATTTTTATTTCAGTTTTCCAGCATCTGCAGTTTTAGATTTTCATCAGAGAACAGGATTTGTTTGAGGACATGGTTGTCGTAGCAACAACTGTCCTGAAGGAGGAAAGAGATAAACATGTGACAAAGTTATAGAGACGGGTCACAGCAGGGTAGTGTGATTATTTTTGAACTGCTACAGCCAAATAAGATTGATATCTGTGAATTTAATCCATAGATATTGCAATGATATTAGTTATTAAATGGGAAGTAGGAATAAACAGATCATTTTCAGATTGGGAAGCAGAGACGAGTGGGGTCCCACAGGATTCAGCTCTGGGGCCCCAGCTGTTCACAATCTCTATCAATGATTTGGATGAGGAGATCAAGTGTAATAGATCCAAGTTTGTTGATACAAAACCGGGTGGCAGTGTGAACCATGAGGAGAATGCAAAGAAGGATGGGGGTGGGGGGAGGGGGGATATAGACAACCTAAGGGAATGGGCAAAGATGCAGCAGTAAAATATAATGTGGCAAAATGTGAAGTCATCAATTATGGTATAACAAGTAGAAAGGCAGAGTATCTCTGAAGCAGTGAGAGCTTGAAAGGTGTTGGCGTTCAGAGCGACCTGGATGTTCTTGTGCATGAGTCACTGAAAGTTCAGCAAGGACAAACAGTATGTTGTCCTTTAGTTCAACAGGATTCGAGCACAAAAATAGAGATGTATTTTTTCAATTACTTAGAGTTCTGGTGAGACTGCATCTGGAACACAGTGTACAATTTTGTTCTCTTTACCTAAGGATGGATATAGTGATAGAGGGACTGCTGCAAAGGTTCACCAAACTGATTCCCGGAATGGGGCATGAAGTTAAGCAATCAGGGCCTAACCTCTCTAGAATTTAGAAGAATGAGAGGTCTCATTGAAAAGTACAAAAATGTTAAAGGTTTGGTAGGGTGCATGCGGAGTTGAAGCTTCCCCTGGCTGAAGTGTCCAGTCCCAGGAGTTAATGCTTCAAAGTAAGGGTTGGACATTCAGGGCTGAGTTGAGAAGAAATTTCTCTACCCAGACAGCAAATATATTGAAAACAGAGAATGCTAGATTTTTAGATATTAAAGAAATCAAGGGATTTGTGGTGAATGCAGGGAAGTGGCATTGAAACAAACATCACCATGTGCTTATTGAATTCCAGGGCAGGCACAAAAATCGAAATGGCTGACTCCTGCTTTTACTTCTTATGTTCCTATTTAAAATATCCAATATCCTTTCATTTTGTGATTTAACAGAGGTATTAATCTATTTATTTTTGAATGGGACTAATTTCAAGAAAACTAGAGGACAAGTGTGTTAAATCCCGAACCATTTAATGCAAAGAATAATTTCCAGGGTTCAGAATAATGGATGGCAGTTACACCATGGGAAACATTGTTAAGGCTATTGTAACCCTCTTGTGTTGAACAAGAACAACCAGCAACAAAATGTTGATTCAGAAAGTGCTAATACATCCTATTTATGCATGTGCAGAGACTGATACTTTGAACAAAAAATACATCGACCATGGAAGTGTTGTTGTGCATTCATTTTCAAAAGTCATTTTAATTTCATTTAATGTGACTTAATGAGTTAATCTCCAAGTTGACTTAATATCCAGTTCTTCTCCACTGCTTGTTTGAGAGCAAGGATCAATATTGACATTTAAATATATTCACTTTCAAACAAGTTTAATAGTTTGCCACCAAGACCAGGAATCCAAGATTATTTAATCTCTCTCTTGCTAAAGGCACTGAGAGTGATTGGAAGCTACTTGTTATTCTGGCTGAACAAATTAGCACAGCACAGGCCAAATAGACATTCAGTTCAACAATATTGCCTGCAATGCATTTTTTTCATGGAAGCCTATTAAAGTGGTTTGAAGCATTATAGGGCAAATGCAGAACTGAAAATAAATAACAGCAAATAATGTTATGGAGATAAAAGTTCACACAGGCAATTCAGCACACAGCAGGTAACATGGGCATTCATTTCACCTCGTGAGATTTTCTGGATTTAAATTCCAGATACACAAATTCAGGCACCAGAGTTCCAAGTGTGTTATGAATACAGATTAGGGGATTGACCCATGGTGTGTGATGAGCTAGTATATTGAGAAAGTTCAATACTACAACTGACAGCCAATGTTGAACCAAATACAAATATATTAAGTGGCTAGGAGTCAATGAAAATGTGTTTCTGCAGTCTATTTCAATACTTAAGAGTATCACACTTGGAACTGCAGCAATGACATTGTATGTTCCTGTTGAAATCCGATTACATTTGAAGATAACTAGAAATACACCAAGAGACAGATTGAATAAAATTAATTTATGCATATTATTACTCAATGGTGGCATATTATTACTCAATGTTATGGCATACTAGTGTGAGATGGAGCTGGATCCTCTCCCATTCTGTATTACACAGCTTTCCAATTCTTAAGAACATCATGAGGGGAGGCAGTAAATATTATTCCATGTTAGACAGAAGATGTAAACAAAACTCTTTGTTCCAAGAGGCTGTATTAGTAGAATACAACAATGGACTTCATTTCAAGTTCAACAGGCTAAGTTCCAGAGTCAGAAACCACTAAGGTAAATCTAGTAGTCATATGGTGACATTATGCTCATAAGAATGCAAAATTAAAGAAAGACTGAAGGAGTTTATATAGCATCATTGCCACAGAATAAAGGCCCCATGGCACTTTGTAAAGATGTAAGTAAAAAACCATGGGGTGATTTGGCGTGTCCCAGTAAGCATCAAAATGATTTATTTTCCAGAATAATTAATTTTATCTTCCATATACTGTGGTCGTCTCTTTCTCTGTAAATCCATTGTTTTCTTTAAGGACTGTATTCATCACTGCTAATCTGTAGGTTGGTTCCACTTGTCAATTAGCCACAGGAATAGCGAACCTTATTCTATGCCTCCTTACATTATTTGGGTGACTCCAAGTTCTATGTTCTCCACTATTGATGGTCATGTTATCATTGTCTTTGTCGGATCCGGTTATTTTTGAATCTGCAGGTTCTTTCAGGAGTCCAAGAATGAGTTGAAAACAACTTGGTGCTTCACAAAGTTTTATTGGAAAAGTTTAAAACAAAGAGACAGTCACAGAGCACATGGCACTAGCTTTACTAGTAGGAGATGAGCCAAGACAAAAGGAACTAAAAATGAGCTAGGGCTAGGGGGGGAAGAGAGCAAGAGAGAGATAGAGGCAAGAGAGAGAGAGAGAGATAAGCAAGAGAGAGAGAGATAAGCAAGAGAAGTGGTACTGGATGGAAAATGGTGGGTTGTTAAATGACGATGGAGTATGGAGGTATGGCAGTAGTCATAGATTAGTGGCCCCAAATGCAGCAGATACACTCCCTAGGACATATTGGAGTGCAAAAGATGATTGACAGATTCTCCCAGTGGTGGTGGAATCCAAGGTTCAGGATGCAAGCTTGACAAACAGTTGAGAGATGCATGACGTGCCAGAAGACTAATCCCGGATCAGCAGAAAAACTACCTCAACTAAGTGCTCCTGCTCCACCTGGTCCATTTCTACATGTACAAATGGACTACATTACTCCACCAAAGTGCCAAGGATATTCAGATGTCCTAGTAATAGTGGACAAATTTTCAAGATGGGTGGAAGCCATTCCAGCAAGAAAAGCTACTGCCACAGACACAGCCAAAACTGTGATTAAGGACTATATTCCCAGATGGGGATTGCCATGCCACATTGACTCAGACTAAAGGACACATTTCACTGGAAATGTTTGCCAAGAATTATGTCGACTGATGTACATTGAGTTGTCTTTTCATTGTCCACATCATCCAGAGTCATCAGGACAAGTTGAAAGAATGAATGGCATCATCAAACAATGGCTGACTAAGTACCACGAGGAAGGTGTACCATAGTCTACAGCTCTTCCTTTGGTTTTATGTAGTATCAGGGCAACCCCAAACAAGAAAACAAAACTGAGTCCATTTGAAGTGGTAACAGGTTGACCAATGTCACTACCAGGAACCCCTGATCTCAGAGAGGCTGATATACCCGTTATGGCAGATAGTTTAATCGATTATTGTGTGAAATTAACCCAAGCAGTTCAGTTTGCTTCCCAATAGGTTTCTGCTGCTAGGAGCAGTCCATTGGAAGGAGGACACATTCTGATTCCTGCCGAGTGGGCCCTGGTCAAGAAAGCACACAAGGAAACACTGGGAGCTCAGTGGGAAGGCCCTTACCAAGTACTGCTGATCACCAATTCGGCAGTCGAGGTAGAAGGCAAAAGCAAGTAGATACATGCCAGCCACTGCAAGCAGACTAAAGTGGCGCCAGACGAAGACAAATGCTGTGGTTAATGTGCTAATAACCTCTTGGTCACAGTGTCTACGCTGCTGGGCTACAGTGAGCAAATCACTAACCAGCCAGAAGACTTCAAGCAAGTTGACAACTACTAGACATTATGAAGTTTATTCTAATATTAGCTGCTGTTATATTTTTACCTATTTTTCCTACTCATAATGTGCAAGTTGAGATAACTCATAATGTATACTTGCCAGTATCACATGAATTTTCTGATGCTTTTAACGACTCTAGCTGTTGGGTGTGTCAGTATGTACCACATACTTCAAAATATTCCCCAATGCTAGGCATTCCTGCAGATCCAGAGCAAGCACGCACTCTCTTTATTAAGCATCCCAGCAATGGCAAGGTAGACATTATGCCTATGATTCATTATTCTCAAGGGAGACATGAATATACAATGATCATACCCCCCCACATATCATTTTAAACTGGATCATTTATGTAAAAATAACCAGAATCATTTCAGGAACATCACATCTGACTCTCGTCATGTCTTATCCTGAGATATATCTGCATCCAGTGTTCATAACAAAGCTACTGAATCTTTTCATGTGTTTACTATAAAAGCTACCTTTTGCTTGAGTTCAGAAGGGCATAGTTCATGCCATAATGCTTTACACTGTCCTAAACGGGGTAATGATTCTGGAATCTTTATTGACAATCAGGGAAATATTACAATCCAGCAGAGCTCCTGTAAAATAATAAGAAATGGTCTAAGTTCATGGAACAATACATATTTTATGTGCAGAAATGGAGCCTACACATCTCTCCCATGTAACTGGTTAGGATCTTGCTATTTAGGGTATGTTTTTCCTGTCATGAGACATACACACACTTTACCTTTACCTCCCAAGTCTAGAAGTAAACAAGGCATTTCAGAGGGCAGATCGGTTTGCATCCAATTTATTCCCATCTTATGGCATTGCAAGGAGCATAAGAGAGATTAAAAATGTTGCTGCAGCCTTAGAAAAAGTAAGCAATGACACTGCTGAAGCACTGGGAAAGGTAACAACAGAAATGGTCGCCATGCGTAAAACGGTTCTTCAAAATCGTATGGGATTAGATCTCCTTTCAGCAGTTAAGGGGAGAACATCTGCAATCATAGGAAAGGAGTATTGTACTTACATACCTGATGAATCCAAATACATAACTAATTTGGCTGATCACATTTGTAAGGAAGTAACTAAAATACATCAATCTAACGGATGGGATCTTTTTGGTTGGATTCATTCGAGTCTCGGAACCTGGGGTTACTCAATAGCATGAGTCATAATGTTCATACTGATATGCCTTATCATAATCTACATCTTTATTGCCTGTTTAAAGGCAATCATTAGAATCATTCAAACTCGTGCAAGTGCATCCACTGATCTGCCTAACCATGACATAAGGCTACAAATGCTTCGAAGGACGTGCACATTCTTGTACATATTTTAAGTCTTTCTGCCTCTGAATTTCCAGATGTAATAATTCTGAATGTGTGATTTAGAATCAAAGGGAGGATTGTTGGATTTGATTGTTTTAAGTAGTTTTTTTTAACATGTATAGTGTTTAATACACCTCAAGTGGCTGTACAAGGAATGGCCACTTCCTAGCTTATTGGTTTGTCCATCAGGTGAATATATGTTTTCTCATTGGTTGGTTTTGTCACAAGTATCTAATAGGTTTCCTGATTGGAGTACCTCTTATCTCAGTTATAAAAAGCGTCATTTTTTTTTGTTAATCACTCTCCCCCACCCCCACCCCAGCCCCAGCTCATTTTCAGTTCCTTTGTCTCGGCTCATCTCGTAGTAGTAAAACTAGTGCCACATGCTCTGTGACTGTTTCTTTGTTTTAAACTTTTCCAATAAAACTTGTGAAGCACCAAATTGTTTTCAACTCATTCTTGGACTCCTGAAAGAACCTGCAGATTCAAAAATAACCGGATCCGACATCTTTAATAATTCTTATTATGCAACATAGGAACAAATGAACATGGAAGCAGAGAGAAGCTGTTTGTCACTTAAGTTTGTTGAAATTATGACTGATCCGTGGTTTAACACTATCCACCCATACTGTTTCCCAATACCCTTTAACATCTTTGACTAATAAAAATCTTTCAATCTTGGATTTGAAATTAACAATTGGCCCAAAATCAATTGCCATTTGTGGAACAGAGTTCCAGACTTTCACTGCCCTCTTTGTGTGGAAAGCACTCCTGAAGAGACTGGCTCTAATCTTTCGATGTACCCAAACTTCCAAACTCCTTTACCAGCAGGAATAACTCCTTCCCATCAACCCTCCCTCATATCTTGCAATCTTTGCTTAATCCCATCTTAACCTTCTAAATCACTGTTTGTTTGTGATTTAACCTATGGAATCTAGGTATCAGTCTGATAAATCTATAGTGTATTCCCTCCATAGTCAGTATTTCCTTCTGAAAGTGTGGTGTTTAGAGCTGGTCATAGTATTCCAGGTGTGTTCCAACCAGGGCTTTAAGTGGTTCTAACATGATTTCTGTCTCCTTCTGTATTGTAGTCCCGTCCTCTCAGGATAAATATCAGAGTTCCTTTAGCCCTTTTTGATCACTTTCTGCAGTTGTTCGTGACACGTTTATAATGGAGCCTTTAGTCTTTTTGGTCTTCCATTGCTTCCAGTGATTTACTATTTAGAAGGTACATCAGTGTTTCTTTTTATATCCAAAGTGGATGACCAAAGATTTCCCTACATTGACTCGATCCTTCAAGGTCCCTTTTCACTGTAATGTTCCCAACCATGCTGCTTACAATGCTGCCTGTCTGTGCATCATTGGCATCTTCCGTATCTTTCCCAAGGTGCATTTCCAGAACTGGACATAATACTCCAGTTGTGGCTAAACCAAGGTTTTCTAAAGGTTTATAATGAACTCCTTTCTCATTCTCTATGGCTAAAGACCAAGATCCCACATATTCTTGAACAAATTTGTAACCTGCCCTGCTACTTTCAGCAAACAATGCACACATATCCTAGACCTCTCTGTTCTTGTACACTTTCAGAACGTGCCATTCAATTTGTATTATCTTTTCTATCTCTTCTTAACAAAATGTAACAGTTCACATTTCTCCACATTATATTTCCACCTGTACACTCTTTATCTCTCCTTCAGGTCGACAGCAATCTTTCTAATACCTGGGAATTCTGCAGTGCACTTCCCTGTAGTCTGAAGAACTGCTGACCACTGCTCTCTGTTTCCTGTAAGTTACTCAGTTTTCTGTCCACACTGCTGCTTCTTCTTAAGCAGTCCCTTGGGATCAGGAAATGACTGATTTTCACTCTGGTTTTGTGGGTTCTGAGGTGGCTATTGAGACCAATGTGGAACCACAGACACTTCCACAGATGGGGCAGCTGGTGGCTCACAGGGTGGATGGCTGGATAGTTTGGGATGTGGTCTGCTCCTTCCATCACTTATGCAGGGCCCTTGTGTGCTCCCACTTCATGGCCTTGAAGTTATCAATGCTTTTTTGCCCACTTTCAGAGGTCATGCAGCTATAGACCTTATTTCACAGACTTCAGTCTTGATGCCAAGTTTAATATATAGCACCTTATTAACTGCTTTTTGGAATTTTTTACATGTTACATCAGATGCATTTCTCTCATTGAATATCTGGGAATATTTCATCAACAAACTCAGTTTAGATGGTTAGACATTTTCCTTCCTCACTGGCTGAACACGAAGTTCTCTAATCAGTGCAAGGACTAATTGCCAGAATTTGACTGCCAATTCTATTCCTGATTATCATTTCCCCACCACCATGATTAAACTGAATGGACTGCAAATACTGAGTTCCCTTTTCTCTCTGCGGCTTTCCAGTCCTTAGACACCACCTCTGAATCCACAGATGTGTGGAAGGTTGTGGATTATTATGCAGTTCCCTTCATTATTTTCCTCAGCAACCTAGGACTCGTCTCCAGTGGACCAAGTGATTTATCCAGTTCGACTGCAGCTAGCCTTTCTCGTACCCCCTCTTATCAATTTTTAGTCCATCCAGAATCACTGAGACTTCAGTGGCACCATCTCCCTTGGTGAAGACCACGGACATTTGGTACTTGAGCTACGACCTCTTCTTTTTGATCCCTAATCATCTGCACTCTCCTCTTACTCTTTCCTGTTCATGTGCCCGTAGAATATTTTTGAATTCCTTTTTATATTTGTTACCGGTCTTTCCTCATGTTTGCTCTTTATCTCTCTTATTTCCATTTTCACTTCCCCTCTGAACTTCAAACAGCTGTGTAAATTTGCCATACTCCACACATCTGGTCCACTCATAAAGTAGTTTAACAACTATGCTGTCATATTTCTGCTGCTGTTCCCAACTAAGTGTGTGGTCAAGATATATAACAGCAACATGTATGTGATGGCATCTATCATATCCTCTTTTTTTTCTCTCTAGTTTGCTCTCTGTCTTTTCAGTCATTCACAAAGCTCTGCTTTAAGTTTCCCTACCCCTCTTGCTCCTGCGAATGTGCTTCAGCAAGCACTAAAATATTCCCACCTTAAAAGCCTCTCATTGTTCAATTATAATCTTGACTGCCAAGTTTTGATTCCAATTTACTTTGACCACACTGCTTTACATCCCATTGAAACTGGCCCTTTTCCAAATGACCATTTTGAACTTAGAATAGTCTCCAGCCATTCTAAATCTTATGGCATTATGAGAGTTTGAATAGCTGCCCATTACCACATTTCCCTATCTCTAGCTGCTCAGCCGATCTTCTAAAGCAGAAAATGCCAGGAATGCTCAGCAGGTCAGGCAGAGAAACAGAGCTAATGCTTCAGTTCAATGGACCTTCATCAGAATGATTTCTTAGCCAGGTTAATAAATTCAGCACAGATGAAGCATCTCAGCCTGAGATGTCACCTATTTCCCTCTACAGATGCTGCCTGACCTGCTTAGTTGTTCCAGCAGTTTGTTTTTTGCTCCATATTCCAGCACCTGCAGTCTCTTGTGTCTCCATAATAAATTTGCTCTAATTCCGTGATTTTCAATGAGAAAGGGATTTTATCAAATGACTTCTAGGAGTCCAAATAATAACATCCACCATTATTCTCTTGCCTTTCTACTTTTGTCACTTCATATACATCATTCTGGTTCATCAGGTAAGACGTATCCTATACAAAATCCATGTTGGCTCGCTGATCAGCTAAAAATTTTCTGTGTTCACTCATGGGAACTTGATAAGAACATAAGAATTAGGAGCAGGAATAAGCAACCTGGCTCCCTGAACCTGCCTCACCATTCACAACTGATCTTTTACCTTAGCTCCTTGTTCCTGTGCCGTCCCCATGCCCAGAAATCTATTGATCTTTCCTTTAAACGAACTCAATGACTGAGCTTCCACAGTTCTCCTGTCACTTAATCTTTAATTATACTCCGCAGTAATTTCCCATTTACGGCCTGTAAGCAAAATGGTCTTTAAATTTCAGTTTTCCTTCTCTCACCTTAATTGAATAGTAGAATAATAAAAGTAATGTTGCTGAATCAAGGGAATTCTAGAAAATTATAGCTGGGGCTGCTGTGTCAATCACTTTCTTCAAGTTTAAGACAAGATATAAAAAAAAATTGAAGTGAAATCCATAAAGAATAGCAGCTAAAAATTCAAACTAGCACTGAGGGGAAATGGTCTCTTGGTATCCACATTATATGAAGCTTAATTAAAAGCAAAACATGCTAGAAGTATCAGCAGGTCAGTCAGCATCTGTCAAGAGACAGTTAAATGTTCATGTCAGTGACTTATCAACACAACAAGGAAAAGGTATAAATGAAATCCTTGTTTATGTTAATAGACCACTCCTCATTCTTCTACAGCCCAGTTAGTTTCCTGAATTGCACTTCATCACTCCAAGAATCAGTCTTGTTATCTCACATCACATTGACCCCAGAACCAGTATATCCTTCCTCGCAGATGGAGACCAGAACTACACTGTATCCAAACCTGGTTTCACAAACAGCCTGTACAATCTCAAAACAAAACAAATGGCTTTTTATAAAAACTCAGCAGTTTCATGGTCACAATTACAAATACCAGTTTTTCTCTCTAGATTTTGTTTTAATTAAATTTAAATTCCCCATCAGGAAGGCCTTAGGGCCCTCCATTTCTTTCCAGAACATAGGTCCAACCAGGTAATGGCAGGACCCTTAACAGCACTGATGTACAGAGGGATCTTGGGGTCCAAAGTCCATTGCTTCCTGAAAGTGGTCGCACAAGTTGTTAGGGTAGCTTGGCATGCTTGCTTTTGTTAGTCGAGGTATCGAGTTCAATAGTCAGGATGTTGCAACTTTATAAAACTCTGGTTAGGCCACATCTGGAGTATTGCATTCAGTTCTGGTTGCCCCATTTTAGGAAGGATGTGGAGGCTTTGGAGAGGGTGCAGAAGAGGTTTACCAGGATGCTGCCTGGATTAGAGGGCATGTGCTATAAGGAGTGGTTGGACAAACTTGGGTTGTTTTCCCTGGAATGGCGGAGGCTGAGGGGAGATCTGATGGAGGTTTATAAGATTATGAGAGGCATGGATAGAGTAGACAGCCGATATCTTTTTCTTAGGGTCGAAATAATAATAGAGGGCATACACTTATGTTGAGAGGGGGTAGGTTCAAAGGATCATGCAGGCCATTTTTTTTTACACAGAGAGCGGTGGGTTCCTGGAAAGCACTGCCAGGAATGGTGGTGGAGGAAATACGATAGAGGTGTTTAAGAGGCTCTTAGATAGGCACATGAATGTGCAGTGAATGGAGGGATATGGACTATGTGTTGGCAGAAGGGACTAGTTCAGTTAGGCATTTGATGACATTTAATTAGTTTGGCACAACATTGTGGGCCAAAGGGCCTGTTCCTGTGCTGTACTGTTCTCTGTTCTATGAGAGCGCGGTGACTGAATTTATGTAAGTTTCTGATGTGCAGTTTTCACCTGTCACCATGATTGAAATGATTGTGGTTTGGGAGTGCTTACAACCGACAGCCCAGGACAACGTGATCCACATGCCCTTAAAATGTCCCAAAAGCAGCACTGCACGAGGAGTGAGAAGATCACTTCTGACCCTACTGTGGAAGTCGTGATTCTGTTGCTGATTGACTCCTGTCAGAAGTCCTCTGTCAAATGCACCAATTAGCAGGATTTGACCAGGAAATGGTCATGACTTGCCCTGGATTTAATCGATTTTCCAGCTTAATACACTGAAAAAGTCAGTAAAATGTGACTGTATTTCTTGATATCTGATTCGTTCCTCATGCAATCCCTTCTTTCCATTTAAAATTGGTTTTATTTTACAAGTTGGAAATCTCACTGCAATATTAATTTCAGAATATATTTCCACTTTTCAGATTTCAACTAAATATTTTCTGTCATCAATAAACACCTCTTCTTGAGTACTGCTCTGCCCTTAATGAAGAGCCTATCTGCTATTTGGCAGCAGCAGGAAGGTTTCAGGCTTTTTCCATACTCCACGCTGAGTGGACTGATTTCAACAGTTAAATCATAGAAACTTACAGCACAGAGGAAGGTCATTACTATGCCCACAGTAACAGAGAAAGAGCTCTTGCGACTCATCCTCCTTTTAAGCTCATCATCCATAAACTTGTGGGTTACTATTTGTCAAGCCTTCTTCCAGATAGGTTTTTAATGCATTGAGAGTCTCTGCATTAAATGCCCATTGATATGGTGAGTTCCAGATCCCCAACATTCTTTTTTCACCAAACTTTTTTCTCAACTCCCTTCCAATCCCTATACCAATTAAATCCATGCCTTCAAATCCTCGTCATTGACCTCTTTACAAGGAGAATCCCTCCCATCATTTTATGCACTTCAATTAAGTCTTTTCTCTTGCCAGCTTTAGCTGGTGTGACTGAGTAGATAACATTGCAGGGATTTGCCTGGGGACACGAGTTTTCTATATAAATATTAGCACAGATCTTCCATACACCTTAACAGATATAATTAAATGCTCAGACAATTAGAAAGTGTGCACAAATAGTTATTCAAACAAATGAAATTTAAATTGGATATGGATATGCATTTTAAAAGGACAATTAAGCCATTTTGTCTTTGAGGACTTCAAGTTCTTTGCATAGTTAATCAGCCTCTGTTGATGCGACAATCTATTATTCCCATAGATTTCTAATCCAGTTTCTGATTGGATGTAAATGCTTCAGTATTACAATGATTTGGAAGAAAATATTTGCGAAACAGAAGGCAATGCAGAAGCACAAAGAAGTTAGGATTTATCATCCACCTGCCTCTCCCAACTCCACCGCTTCCCCCCCACCCCCCAACCAGGCTCAATCTGCCTGTCATCCTTCAACTCTCTTCAATTCACCAATCACCTTGGGCTCCTGTATCACCATTCCCCCTCTCCTCTTTATCCTGGCCATCTCCGCTCCTCACTCTAAGTCCTGATGCAGGGTTTTGACACAAAATGTTGACAATTCCTTTCCCCTGACTGATGCTGCTCAACCTGCTGAGTTTCTCTAGCAGATTGTTTGTTGCACTTACACTATACCTGCAGCAAGTATCCAAGGACTTCATTTTGCTTCAACACCATAGTTTTAGTACAAACACATTCCAAGTACAGTATCAGGTCACTGAAACAATATGAGGAAGATGTTGCTCTACTCCCAAGTTTGAAAATCAAAATTTCTGGATGTTCTCAAGCTTCACATCAAAGACTTAAAATATTATTTCACTTTCCACAGATTTTTCCCAACTTTCTGATTGTTTCCTGTTTTTCTGTTTTATTTCACTTCAAAGTTTGTTCGATTTGCACAACTACTACTACTTTTGGCTTTAAACTGTCAAGTGGGTATGTTCCTCTAATTTATCCTGAGCTCAACTATGTAGTAGACTTGGCTTAACTGAACAGTTCCAATGAAGAAAGATTTATTTTTGTTATTTCCCATCCGGATTAATCAGGCTTTACAATCTACAGAAGCTCAGAACACGAGATGTTCAGGCTTTGCCCATTTTAATTTGTCCCAAGGTGTCAGCCTGGCTCCAGTTTTAGCTTCATGAGTCATAAAGTCACGGATTCAATCCCATTCTGAAGCCAATGGCGTGATTCAGGCTGCTATTTCAGTGAGGTGCTGGGGGAGATCTGCACTTCTAGATGGGCAATACTGAGAGAGTGCTATTTTGTTAGAAGACCATTACTGCATTGGTTTGTGTGGGGTGAGCAGTACTGAGGGAACACTGCACCATCACAGCAACAATTTGAGTAATGTTACTCAACAATGAAGTAGAACCGCATCGCTGGAGCTAATGTCTTGCAGATGTTAAACTGAGGCTCTTCCAGCCAATTTAAGAGATCTGACGATATTATTTGAAGAAGAGCAGCAAAACAGTGCTAGTGTTTTGGTCAACATTCATTCCTCAACTAACATCACTAAAGATACTGTAGATTAAATGATTGTTAATCTTATCCATAATTGTCTAATCTTGATCGTGTGAAACTGACTGTGGGATTCCCAGTGTTACACTAAAAGCTACATTTCAGATGTACTTCATATGTGTGTGTGTGTAATATATATACACATATATAGTACTTCACTTTCCAAAAATGATCCTTTGCTTACTCATAAAACAAAATAATCCCAATATTTTAGTTTGTATGAAATGTGTAAAATAACTTTGTTTACGAATTTTGAAGGAAAATCATAAGAATTGCTCATGATAAAGAAATGTAATTCAAAAAGCACGAAGCAAATTGCAAACCAGATTAGGTAAGTGTTTTGAGTTAAAAATGCCTGCAATATTTGAATGCTTCATATTGCCATTTAAAAAAGATATCTGCAATGTCTTTCATTGTTATGAAAACAAGTTCTCTGTTACTCTGCTCATTCCCAATTTTCTTTCCTCTTTCTTAGGTTTCTTCTATCACCCAGCATCAAAGTGAAAGGGATGGTTTCTCTGTAGACTGCTCAGAAATTACTAGAGCTTGTTTTCTTTTGTTGTACAAACCTGATTTTGCCTGGAAGGAATTTCCTGCTTTGATGAAAACCTTAGCAAAAAAAGCCACTTACATTAGTTCCCCAGGGCGATAGTCTGCCAACATTACAATAGGAAATTAGAGCTCTGTTCTCACCTCTGGTGCAGAGCTATAAGTGACTAATAGCCCAGAGTTTGTGGTCAGCAGTGAGTCCTGTGCCCTGGCAGAGTCGTAGAATCATACAGCATGTAAACAGGCCCCTTCTCCTATCAAGTCCATGCCTAACATCAAGCACCCAATCACACTAATCCTATTTTTTCTCCCCATGCTCCCATCAGCTTCCCCCAGATTCTGCCTCTCATCTACTCACTTGAGTGAATTTACAGTGGCCAGATAAGTTCTGAGTCCACAGGGCCTTGGGCCATGAAAGGAATCTGGGGGAAACTCCTGTGGTCACAGGGAGAGTGTGTGAACTTCGTATAGACAGCACCAGTGGTCAGGATTGAACTAGGGTCACTGGAATTGAGAAGCAGCAGCTCTATCAGTGTGCCACTTTGCCAACCACAGTGACCATGACCTAAAAACACAAGATCAAACATAATCTTTTTACATTCTCCATTGCAAATTCTCTGCAAAGTGGTGGCTTCAAGTTCAGTAATGAGAACTGCACTGTCAAATCCACCCATTCTCAATCACGCAGGGACCCACCCATGAAACTGCTGAGAAAACTACCGCAAGATTAAGCCCCCGAGCTAAACCAGCCATCTGTCAAAGGTGTCAAAACACAATGGATGCTTCTGACATACAAAAACATTCCAAAAATATTTTAAAAGTTATTGCTTAATCAACGTTAAAATAGTCTGAAAAATTCAATTACCCTAAAGATATTAGAAAAGAACTGAAAGATAAAATATAAAAGCATTAAAAGACAAGGATTCTAGGCAAATGGGAGCTCCCCCATCTGTACATTCTCCTCCAAGACACTGATTATCCTGAGATGGAAATAATATTGTTTTTCCTTCATTGCCACCAAGTTTACACCCTGGAAGACCCTCCCCAACAGCACTGAACAGGTAACTTTAAAAGAAGAACTGCACTGGTTCAAGAGTTGATATACCAGCACCTTCCCAAGGGCAAAAGGGGAGGGGCCATAAATGTTCTTCTTACCTGTGAGTAATGACCAACTACAAAAAAAAAGAATACATCATGTTTTTTTAATAGTGCTTGCTGGATGATCCTGTAACTCACACCTCCCCGTGTTGGTGCATCTCATACCATTCCCAACACAATAGCAACTTCAAAAGACTGCAAAATGTAAACGGTATTGCATAATTAATTATTCCTAGGGAATGGGAAAGCAGGAAGCTTAATTCTTCTTAGCTTTTGTGGCTGCAATCAACTCACTGCTGAACTGTTCTTGCTGAATTGGAATTGGATTACTATTATCACATGTACCGAGATATAATGAAAAACTTAGTTTTGCAAGACATCCCTACAGGTCAGAGAATGTGGAACTTCCCACTATCAGCAACAAAAGGGAACAGGCTCCCTCAGTGACTCAGTAACATCCTGGACCAAGTGCAATGATCTCAGCCAAATTGATAGCAGAATATTAGAATCATAGAAATTGGTGGCATGGGAGGCTCTTCTTTGGACCTGGCCAATAAAAGCTAAAGTTTAATCACACTTCTAATCATCAGTCAATTACATTTCACATTGTGTCCTATCAAGTGCTTAGATGTGGATTCTGGCTCCACTATCCTTTTATGCAGTGAATTCTGGACTACCATCATGCTCTGAAAAATGAATTCTCCAACTCCCCTCTAATCCTTTTGCCTATTGCCTTAGACCTAAAGCCCCTGATCACTGACCTCTTTACTGAGAGAAATAGGTGCCCCCTATTTGGTCTCAACACCCTTGGTTTCCTGAAGGGAGAACACATTACTTCAGGCTTCCATTCTTAACTGCAGTTCGGTTACTATGACAGGAAGGGTGAGTGCATCTGTAGGCTGAGAACAAGATCAGGTTTGGATACAGTTCCTTCCTGTTTAAGTCACTTGCCAACAACTTGGCATTGTCAAGGCTTATATTAATTACAGCCAGTTAGCCCAAATATCTGAGGATACTGTAGAAATGGAACCCAGCAAGGAGTCACCTTCTTAACGGAAGGGAGAGCAGCACTGATTCCAGTAAAAATAAAATGGACTTAAGCATCAGCTTTAGAAAAATACCTCACTGCATTTTGCTCTCCAAATTCAGTTTAAACAGGTGCTAAGCTTTGTGAAGTGGGCACTGATGCTTTTAACAAAACTGACAAATGTCACGTCATTGCAGAAAAAACTTGTCTTTGGTCCTGGCTTGCATTTGACTGGACATTGCAAAAGGTATAGAAAAATCTTGTTTGTTCACATTTCTGCACCCTGTTTTATTTCAAATCGTTTGGAAAAAAATTCCATTGAATGAATGAAGGCATTATTTAAAGCTCTTGTCTTTTACCATGGACTTAAATATTGCATTGGAAATAGAGAGGCAGCGACTAGTAGGGCCACTGTCTCTCAGCTCCAATGACCTGGGTTCAGTTTCTATCTCTGGTGCTGTCAGTGTGGAGTTTGCACGTTCTCTGTGACCACACAGGTTTTTTCCAGTTTCCTCCCACATCAGAAAGAAGTGCAGTTTTGTAGGTTAATTGGTCCTGTAAATTGTTCCTAATGTGTAGGTGAGTGGTAGAATCTGGGGGTTGTTGATGGGAGTGTGGGAAGAATAAAATAGGAATAGTATAGGACTTATGTAAATGAGTGGTTGGTGCAAACTTGATGGGCGGAAGGGTCTCTATGACTATGAAAGATTAGGCACCATTATTTCTCATGTTTATTTTAAGCAGAACATTTAAGTTGCTGCAGTGAACCATTTTTTGTAAATACGTAAATTAGGTAGAATGTAAATTAGTCTGACTCTAGTAGCTGCTTGACTAGAAGCAACATTTGACTGGTACATCAGGAAAGTGATGAGCTTATTTTGAAAATGGTTACAGTAAAACTTCATATTCCGACATGCTCAAGACCTTGGTGGGGCAGGACTGGCAGAGCTACTGGACTATTGGACGTTATTCCAATTAATAATCCAATATTTTTAATTCACACTTTTAAGGCGCTACACAGTTATGCAATATAATACGATTTCCAGTGAACCCAGTATGTTCCAAGGGTGTAAGGGAAGCAGAACCAAATGAAACTCAAGGGAGAACCAGGGCCCTGGTGAACTTGTAGCGTGCATGGGAATCAGCACCCAGTGAGCCAGATGCTGAACCTTTGGGATTTCTGAGCAATTGGATTATTGGAGTTTTACTGTATTACGGCAGTATCCCTCAACACCAAAATTGGAGAAATCTGCATGGACTACTGTAGAACTGAAGGCAGATTTTTGATCTGATTAGGGAATTGTATGAGTGGGAGGGTTCAGAGATTGGATATAATCAGCACGTGCTGATAATGGCGGGGTGTGATGGTGGGGGTTGATTCCGCAGTGCTGGTGGCCTCAACTACTCAGTCCATTTATTGGCAATGCAACGGCTGTGACAGAACACCACATATTCAGGTTTTCAGGTCACACAAAGATAGGCAACACCACAAGCAACAAAGACAAAAACATTAAATTACGCAGGGATTAATAGATTGAGGGAAAGGGCAAAATTGCAGCTAATGGGTTTTGACATGGGCAAATGTAAAGTCATCTACATTGGATGTAGAAAGATGGAATGGAGTAGAGAAGCTGTGGAGTTCCAAAGAGACTTAAGGGTCCAGGTACATGAAGCATTAAGATGTCATAGATAGATATGGAAAATGACTAAGAACGCTGATGGAATACTGGCCAATATATCTAGAAGACTAGAATACAAGGGAGTAACAATTATGGTGTTGTTATAAAATCTCTGGTTAGATCCAACCTTAGGATGGTTCTGGGCACCATATCAAAGGAAGGCTACCTTAGCCTTGGGGAGAGTATATCCTTGATTTATCAGAAAGACACCTAGACTCCAAAGGTCAGATTATTGGGAAGGATTACTCCAGACAGAGTTATATTCCTTGGAATTTTTAAAGCTAAGGGGTGACAAATAAAGTTATCTTAAATATCAAATATCTTAATTAAGGGGTATGAATAGAGTATATGGAGAGAAACTATTTCCATTGGTTGGGAAGTCCATGACCGGGAGGAAGACTCTACCAACTAGAGTCCAGCCTTTCAGAAGTGATGTTGGGAGATACACAAGTATACACACTGTGCTTGAAGTTTGAATTATAGAATATAGAACATAGAACAATACAGCACAGGAACAACCCTTACGGTGCTGACCATGATGCCAATTCAAACTAATCCCATTGGCCTGTACATGGTCTATTCCTTCTAATCCCTGTCTGTTCATGGGCCTGTCTAAACGCCACTTAAATGTTACTATTGTATCTGTTTCCACCAGCTCCTCTGGCAGCACATTCCAGGCGCATTCTACTCTCTGAGTGAAAAAACTTGCCTATCCCCTCCAGTGCAAAAAAAAACACTGCTGGAGGAACTCAGTGGGCCATGCAGCATCTGTGGAGACAGAGGGATAGTTGACGTTTTGGGTTGAGACCCTGCATCAGGACTCAGTTTGTTTGTTGCTCCAGATTCCAGCATCTCAGTCTCTTGTGTCTGCATTCTTACATCTTCTTGGATTTGACAATTTCCATCTTGCGGAAAAAGTCTTGTAATTCCACCCACCTCTGCCACCTCCTCTGGCAGTTCGTTCCACATAGCCTCCACCTCCATGTGAAAAGCTAGCCTCTCAGATCCCCTTTAAGTCTTTCTCCTCTCACATTAAACCTATGCCTCCTAGTTTTAGACTCACCTACCCTGGGAAAATGACTGTGACTATCTACCCTATCTATGCCTCTCAGAATTTTATACACTTCTATCAGGTCACCCCTCAGCCTCCGATGCCCTAGAGAAAACAATCCAAATTTGTCCAACTTCTCCTTGTAGTTAATACTCTCCAATCCAGGCAACATCCCAGTGAACCAGGCCTGCACCCTCTCCAAAGCCTCCACACCCGTCTTGTAAAGCAGTAGCCAGAACTGTACACAGTTTTCTTTTGCAAAAGTCAATTCATGGCTTAGCAATTAACAACTTTAAATCTGAAGAATAGATTATTGTTAACCAATGACATTAAGGGATATGGGGCAGACCAGCCAAGATTAGATTAAGTAGTAGAACAGTTTTGAGGAGTGAACAGACTTTTCCCTCTTCCTATGCTCCTAAATTGCTGCATTGACACAGATTTTGAATTGTTTCTCGATTTAAGCAATATCATTCAGACCACTGAATATGCATGCCATTATCAGTTCCAAGGAGAGTGCACATAAATTGTTTTTACTAATTAATTACAATGCACCCAGAACTACACTTGAGGTGCAGACAGCCAGCTCTCCTTCACTACAAATCACTTGAACATGAGGTGAATGTAATAAATTCAGTAATGTCCTACAGCCTGTAATAAAAGCAGACTTCAGTACAAGGCTTCTGAAGAATTTAGACAATTTAGAGCACATTAGGGAGCCGTGTGACACCAATTAGATACAAGGAGAAGAGAGCCTGCCAAAGATTAAACCTGTCAGTGGTGAACATGCACAGATGTGCTTTAGATCAAGTTTAATGCTGGAACTTTGCCTAAGTAGAAACAGAAAGCGGTAAATATGTCTTGTACAACCCACAAGGGGATTAATTAATTGCTCAATCAACCATTTATGATAAAATTTGTCTAACAATCATATCATAAAAACACTAGAAATGTGCCAATAAACAGACAGCATTGTATTTATAAAGAAAGCATTGGAAAGTTTTTATATTTCCAATTTACAATCTGCATCATGCAGCAAAAAAAGGCTGGAAATTACGTGACAGTAGATGGATAGGTAATCTTCCAGATTGGGAATGTTGCGATACTCATTGTTGATTTTGTGATGAGGATACTATGACTCTGTAATGGGATAAAGATAGCTTGTGTGAGTGGGTGAACAGTTGGCAAATGGAACCTAATGTAGGGAAGTGTGAGATCATGCAGTTTGGCAAGAGCAGTCAAAAGGTGTATTATAATCTGAATGGAAACAGACTGCAAATGACTGAAGCTCAGAGTGATCTAGGAGTTCTTGTGCATGAATCACATAAAGTTAGCAGGCAGGTGCAGCAAGTAGTTAAAAAGGCAAATGGCATATTGGTCTTTCTTGAAATACCTAGAAATAGGAAGCAACACACACAAAATGCTGTAGGAACTCAGCAGGTCAGGCAGCATCTGAGGAGGGAAATAAATAGTTGACGTTTCAGTTCAAGACCCATGGATGCTGCCTGACCTTCTGATTTCCTCCAGCATTTTGTGTGTATTGCTCCAGATTCCAGCATCTGCAGAATCTTGTGTCTTAGAAATAGGGAAATTTTGTTACAATTGTACAGGGTACTGGTGTGTTCATACCTAGAGTACTGCACAGAGTTTTAGATGTGCCTTAGGTATTTTTGTCTGGCTAAAAATAGATAATTTTATCTTTTTTATGCATTCTATGGTTCAAACTCTCACCCAAAATCAGCACTGCTTCAGAGTGCCAGTCTAGATATTTGTGTTCAGGCCTCTGCAGTGGGATTTGAACCCACAACCTGTTGAGAAGTGCTGATGCAGGGTTTCGACCCGAAATGTCAGCCATCCCTTTGCCCCCACAGATGCTGCGTGACCCGCTGAGCTCTTCGAGCAGTTTGTTTTTTGCTCCATATTTCAGCACCTGCAGTCTCTTGTGTCTCTTGAGAAGTGAAATTGCTATCAATTGAGTGATAGATAGCCCTGTAGGCAGCTTGATAATGCCTCACATATGGTCTGCTTTGGCCTTGTGAATGTTCACACACCAATAAATGGAAGATGCATGGTACAGTAGCATAGAGTTATGTGCAGAATGAGAGGCTTATCAACTGTACATTGCTGTTTGTACATATGAGTTAACTGCTCAGATTTGAACTTCTCTAGCAGTTATTTTGCCTCATGGGCCACAACATATTTTCAACTTGGATACCAATTTCCATATTATTTGTGAAATGCATACGTGGCTATAGTGTGCATATGTTAAAAATTTATTTGCATCATGCTATGAATCTGGACATATTGTTGTACCCAACTACCACTGACTAATTAGTTGAGAGTTACTGTCTTCAATATAAGGCATTCAGTTTATAGCTCTGTCTCTGTCTATTTGTTTATGCAAACATCGACACTACTGTGGCAACCTGGAAAACCAGCAAAAGCTGACAAGTTAAATAGAGATTCCAAATAAAAACACTTAATTAGGTTCTGAACTTCATGCTGATAGACCCAACACTTCTCTGCTTATCCTGGAAGATCAAATAACAGAGTAAATAAATGCGTGAAAGTTAAATCCATCTCTTAATTGCAACATTGGTAGGAGTTCATCAGAGGAACTGGGGCTTGTGCTTCACAGAAAATGTTGAACGCTTACAATGAATTTACCCATTGTGGTTAATTTTAAGCACTGTTATACTTCATAATTAACAGAAGTTATTAAGATAAACCAGAATCCTATTCAGCTTTCAGTAGTCCAACTAGACCATCATGAATTCACAGGTTATCTTTCTTATCACTGTCTCACATCCATCTGACTATTGCCCTCATTACTGCAGGACACAGGAACAGCTGAACTTCTTTGGGCCCTGTTCACAAATGCAGTTAAAAATCAAACTCACCACAAGGACTCCTTCTTCATTAGTCCTTCCTGTTTATTTTAACTTTCCCTCTTTCAAATCTACATGAGCAAATATTTTTCTGCTCTCATCCATTCAAACTAGCCATACACACACACACACACACACACACACACACACACCCGTGCTTGCACACACATGCAGGCACATACACACACAAGCATGCTCACATACATGCATGTATACACACACGCATACACACACACACACACACACACACACACACACACACACACACACACACACACACACACACACACACACATAATAGAAAATACTGGAAATACTTAACAACTCAGGCAAGAGAAACAAAGGTGATGTTACATGTTGTCCTGAAACACCTGTTCCTCTTCCCAGATGCTGCCTTACCTGCTGAATAATTCCAGCGCTATTTGTTTTAACTTTAGGGGAAAAAAGTTATTTTGACTACTTTGAAATGCTGATAAGCTGATACATAGCTTAAAGCCAGTTTGGCATGTGTGGACTGCCCTTTACCCTTCAATGAATCCAAGGTCATGCCCACTTTCTGACAGTTTTCATATTGTTATCTGTAAACATCACCCAGGGGATAAACCAAATAGTCAGATGCTTCTCCATTTGGAGCCTGCTATAAAGATGGTATGATGTTCTGCATTCTAGAATTTTCCTGCATTAGGGGATTTATTTGCATATTACTTATACAGCCACATGCTAATAAAATGCCTTCTACAATGTTATGACTGTTTATTTTTGTGTATCTGATGCTTCCTATTGGAAGCTGGGCAAATTGTCCCAGTAACCTCGTGACAAGGAACTCCTGGGAAGGTGTCAGTGTTTACCTGCGTGGACAGTGGAGGCCAAACAGAAAAGTTTGTCAACAATAGATCTGAAAATTTCCCTTTTCTGAACAGAAAACTACTTGTTCTCTCATACAAGAAGAGCAGAGATGTTCAATGTGCTTATCACCATCAGAGAGAGACTTTGTTTAAACAGTTTCCTGTTGTGGGCCAACTGATGTATTGTCCCTCATCAATGCTGCTGTGTGATACTCACAGATATTTCTGAGGTATACATGAGCCAAAATTTTACAACCTTTTATCTCCTGTGTTTGAATGCTGCATGTGGCACAGTAACTAACTTGACAGGTTTCATTGCAAGATACTACAGTATTAACTCTGTGGTTTCCTGGCTTTTGGGATTTTAAGAGTATAGAGACGCAAAGACAGGCCATTAAGATCTATACCTATGTTCAGGTTCTGCTGTTCAATAAGGTCATGGCTGATCTGTGCTTGACCTCAACTCCATTTTCCAATCAGATCCGCATAATCCCTGATTTCTCCAAGAAGTTTACCTACTTCAGCCTGGAATATTCCAAATGAAGGAAATTTCAAAGATTCACAATGTGGACACTATGGCCAAGAAAGCACACCGGTGCCTCTACTTCCTCAGAAGGTTAAGGAAATTCAGCCTGTACCCGATGATCCTCTCCAATTTTTACATATTTACCATAGGAAGCATCCTATCTGGATGTATCATGGCTTGGTATGCCAACTGCTCTGCCCAAAACTGCAAGAAGTTGCAGAGAGTTGTGAATGCAGCCCACTCTATTACGAAATCCAGCCTCTCCTCCACGAACTCTGTCTACACTTCCCACTGCCTCGGGAAAACAGCCAACATAATCAAGGACTCCTCCCACCCCATAATTCTCTCTTCTCCCTCCCCCCATAAGGCAGGCGATACAAAAGCTTGAGAACATATACCACCAGGCTCAAGGACAGCTGTTATAAGACTCTTGAATGGACCTCTTGTACAATAAGGATAAACCCTTGATCTCTCAATCTACTTCATCATGGCCCTTGCACTTTATTTGTCTACCTGCACTGCACTTTCTCTGTAACTGTAACACTGTATTCTGCATTCTGTTTTGTCTTCCTCTTGTACTACCTTGATGTACTTATGTATGGAATGATCTGTCTGGATGGCATGCAAACAAAAGCTTTTCACTGTATCTTGTTATTTATGACAATAATAAACCAATTACCATTTACCCTCTGATAGAAAAAAAATTATTTCTTATTTCAAACAGGGTACCCCTTACCCTGAATCTATTACCCCTAGCTCCAGATTGTCCCATTAGAGGAAACATCCTCTCAGCATTTGCTCTGCAGAGTCGCCTCAGTAAGTTTGCCTCTCATTCTTCCAATCTGCAGAGACTATTGGCCAAATCTGCCCAGTCTTTCTTCACTAAGTTACCCTCTCAACCCAGGAATTAGACTAGGGAACTTCAAAGGCAAGTAAATCCTTCCTTCGATACCTCATTCTTCTTCTTCTCATCCTAGGCGGTCCCTTGAGATCGAGGATGACTTATTCCCGCTTGAGTTCTGTGGATCTAAGATGAGTCATGAGTCAACATGGGACCCATAGGTTTTGCCAGAAGTGGGGCAGGAGATGTATGATGTGGTTGCATTGGGAGATAGCGAGCTCCTTCTGTGCTTTATGCTGTGCTTCTGTGTGCTCTCATTCCATGAACTTTAAGTCACCTTCTCCTCCCTGAACAGTCATAGGCAAGGGGATTCCCAGGTGTTGATCAGGGCTGTTGCAGTTTTTTAAATCTCGGGATTTTTGGAAAATTCAAACAATCAATTCAATCGTTCCAGCTGGCCACTTTTTGTTTAAAACAATAGGATAAAGTCCACCATAACCCAAGGATTTATCATCAACTCAGCTTAAACAATTTGCTCAGCACCATTCCCCCTGTGATTGTAATTTTCCTCAGTTCCTCTTTCCAAAGTTATTTGTATCCTCTACGGAGAAGACTAAAGGAAAATGCTAGCAAAATTCATTTGCCATCTCCTTATGATTCATTATTATTTCCCAGACTCATTTTCTACAGGGCCAATGCTCACTTTGTTAACCCTTTTCTTTTTTAAATATCTATTGAAACACCACCTATGTGTTTTTGTTTTCCTGGCTTGCTCAAAATTTTAAATTATACTATAAGTTTTCCTTCCTTATTAAGCTTTCAGTCATTCTTTGATTTTTTAAAAATATTCTGTCCACTCCCCTTCCTTGCCACCATCTTAGCAAAATCATAGGTTTTGTACAATCTTTAACTCCCTACCCTTTCCTCAAAGCCCTGAATTTTTTTCTTCAGATATTTTTCCAGCTTTCTACTGCATACTACAATTAACTCTGCTTCCAGGGCCACCCCTGACCATGCATTCCAGACCCTAACCACTCACTGCCTAAAAATAAATTATTTTCCTGATACTCTTGATCCTTTAGCTTCAATCTATGTGTCCTAGTCATTGACCTCTCTGCCAATGGGAACAGTTCCTTTCTATCTATGCTACATAACAGAGTCACAGAGACACTCAGCATGGAAACAGGCGCTTTGGCCCAACTGGTCCATGCCGACCAAGATTCCCATCTAAGCCAGTCCCACTTGTCCATGTTTTGCTCATATCCCTCCAAACCTTTCCTATCCATGTATCTTTGAAATATTGATAACGTTCCTACCTCAATCACTTCCTCTGGCAGCTCATTCCTTATATTGACCACTCTCTGGGTAAAAAGTTGCCCCTCAGGTTCCTAATAAATCTCTTCTCTCTCACCTTAAACCTATGCCCTCTAGTTCTTGATTTCCCAACCCTGGGAAAAAGACTGTGTACATTCATCCTATCTATGGTCCTCATAATTTTATGCACCTCTATAAGATCACTCCTCATTCTCCCATGCTCTAATGAAAAATGTCCCAACCTGCTCAACCTCTCTTCATCACTCAGTTCCTTGAGTCCCGGCAACATCCTCATAAACTTCCTCTGCACTCTTTCCAGCTTAATGGCGTCTTTCCTATACCAGGGTGACCAAAACGGAACACAATATTCCAAATGCAGCCACACCAACATCTTGTACAACTGTAACATGACACCCTAAATTCTGTATTCAATGCCCTGATTTTAAATATCTCAACCAAATGTCCTCATCATTTTCTCTGTTCCCAGGAGAACAATCTCAGCTCCTCCAGTCTGTCCGACAAAGGAGCAGAAGTAGGCCATTCGGCACATCGAGTCTGCTCCATGAGCTAAACTAAAACTATTCCTATCTAGCCCCAGTTTCCGGCCTTATCCCCATATCCCTTGATACCTTGACTAATTAGATACCTATCAATCTCCTCAAACGCCCCCAATGATCGGGCCTCCACAGCTGTACGTGGCAAAGAATTCCATAAATTCACCACCCTCCGGCTAAAGAAATTTCTCATTTCTGTTTTAAACAGGTACCCTTTAATTCTAAGACTGTGCCCTCTAGTCCTGGCCTCACCCACCAAGAGAAACAGCTTAGCCACTCATCCCTGGAATCTCTCATCCCTGGAAATGTATTCATAAATCTCTTCTGCATCCTATCCAAAGCCTTCACATCTCTCTTTAAGGTGTGGCATAGACACCTTACTCCAGTTAAGGCCAAACCAGTGCCTTCTCTTGCACTTCTCACTGACTTCTCTTTCATCAAACCACAATGATTCTGACTAATTACATTACCGTTTTCGAAGTGCTCTGTTATTACTGCCTCAGCAATGGATTGCAGATTTTCTTGATGACTGATGACAAGCTAATGCCTAAAGTTTCCTGCTTTCTCTCTCCCTCCTTTCGTGAATAGATATATCAAAAGAAAAGAGGGTTAGAGAAATGTGGAAACATGTAAGCAGAAATGTATGCAAACAGAAAGCAAACCCAGAGAAAATGGGAATTAAAAATGGGAATTTAAAGTTTGTTTTAGGTCAATGAACTTTTATTGAAAGAGAGAAAAAGGCTAGTGAAAATTGAATTATTTCATTCTGGGTTTTCAAAGGTGTGTTGGGAAGGAATTCAAAAGGAAAATACTGCAGATGCAGGATATCCAAAATAAAACAGAAAGCACTGGAAATATTCAGCAGGTCAGGAAGCATCTTTAGAGAGAGAAACAAAATTAATTTCAATAGTTTAAAAGGGTGGTAATGGTATATCTGGATAAGGTGTAAATAGATCTATGACATCCTCCAAGAGAAGTGGTGGATATAGACAAGTACTTTTTGGGAGTAAGCTTGGGTTGTACCCCTTCCATTCATACATACACCACCCTCTTCTAACCAACACCACCACCACTCACAGCACTCGATCTCCCCTGGTTTATAACCCATCACAGACCTGTGTTTTCCATTGCCTAACAACTGCTGGCCCCACCATACCCCCTCCCCAAACTTTTTAAGACTTGTTTAATGTCGAACGTTTCCTAATTCTAATGAAAGGTCGTCGACCTGAAATGCTAACACGCGCAACAGACACTGCCTGATCCGCTGAATATTTGCAGCATTCTTTTGGAACAAGAAAGATTTTGTTTGGAGATCAGTGATGCAAAGGGTTAAACAGTGACTGTAAGAAGTTGTTTTTAAAATCAACTTCCATCTTTCACATTCTGGTTGAAAACAATTCAAACACATTATTGAATGTACTTTTAACTGGCTTAGGAAAGAATTATCTTTTAGGAACTGGCAACTGAGAGCAGCAACCTGAGTAGTGTTTGCTACTTTGAGGCTACTTTATTATAAAACAGAGGAAGTCCATTCACCCATTGATAACATGCTAGCTCCCAGCAGAGCAATCCCATCAGCCTTATTCCACCTCTCATTATTTCCCTGTAGCCCTGATACAATCTCTCTCACACACCTATTAACTCTCTTTTGATTCTTCAGCCTCTTACCTACACTAAAGGATAATTGACAGCAATTGATTAACCAACCAACACATCTTTGAGATGCAGGAGCAAACTGAACCACACGGAAGAAACCCTTGTGGTTACAGAGAAACACACAGACTCTAAACAGACAGGGCTCGAGATCAGAATCAGACCCTGGAACTGTGAGGCAGCAGCATGAACTGCTACCATCCTGGAGAATGATCATCTGAAAAAAGAGGAGCGATCCTTCCCTGCCCACAGGAAATTTGTTCCTACATCACTGGAAGAAACAGTGTTGCACAGCTGAAAACAGATGTAACCCAAAGTGGAGCAAAATCACTACCAGTGCTGAGCTTCTTAACTCCCAGTGGGAAGTTGAATTCCTGAATTCATGGTGGATTTTTTTGTTGGCACTGGAAACTTGAGAAACTCCCTCAAACAGTAATGCAACACCCAATCTGCACTTCCAGAGTGATTTTCAATTTAGTCTCAAAAATGACAGTGTTTATTCAATCACAGAACAATCGGCTTTTACTGGCACTGTTTCCAGTGAAGCCATGCTATTTGAGTGAACCAACACTCAAACTACATTTTTATTAGATTGCTTTGGTTGGAACATTCTTTGCAACTTCAACGACTTGTCTGCAATCCTTACTTTCAACAGGTACCTGACAACTTCTAACATTTCTCTTGTGTGAAGATGAACCTGAAGTGCCAGAAGCATCACAGGCCTCATGGGGACCCTAAGCAAGGATGCCTAGAAGGACTCAACACTCAAGACCTTGTCCGTACATCGGTACCTCACGTAGGGTGCTCGGGTTGCGTTCCGAGGAATGAGAGCATGAATGGAATCAGTGATAAGAGTGGTCAGTACAGCATTATCTACAGAGAGATGCTGGGCCAGACTCCTGTCCCTCTCTGTGCTTCAGGGTCAGAGATGCGGCGTGAATCCCTGCCTGCTGGCACTCCCACTGCAATGAATCACCCTCAGATGGGTAGACAGGGGCTGCCCATGGGGGCTGCTGTTGGGCAGGCAGGAGCAGGCAGTGTGGCTGCTCAGTGTTGAGCTGCTGGGCTCAGGACTACAACCTGTCAGCACACTGGGTGCTAGGGACCGGCAGTGCCTGTGTTGACAGACCTCCCGAATCCTATGGTCTCTGTCATCACCCTCTGCTGGATACAATGGAAGCTGTAATGTCCCTCCTCACTGTCTGTTTGTCTGAACAGCCCAGAGATTTCTCTAGGGTGTGGTCACTCTCCAGCAGTGGCCCACACTCATCGTGTCAGCCAGGACACAGCCCTGAGACCCACATCCCAATGCTGAGTAGCCACACTGCCCCTCCAACAGCAGCCTTCACAGGTGGCCTCTCCACACCACGTTGTGGGCCATTCATTGCTGCAGGAGACCAGGAGCCATGGGGGGCCATGGGCTGTGTAGGAGGGAAGGATCATGGAGTAAGTTTATATAGGTTGGAACAACATCGTGTGCCTAAGGGCCTGAACTGCGCTGTACTGTTATGTGGTCTATCCCTGTACACCAGCACACAGCATCGGGGAGGGAAGAGGCCACTGTATTATAGGATTATGCCTTCGCAATCTCCCTGGCAAGCTCCTGGGAGGAACAGCTGGATGTTGCCCAGACCAGCCTCCTTGACCCCCAGCAGAGAGCCTATGTATACCATGTGGAAAGTTCCCTACCAGCCTTTCAGGGACCCTGGAAGCACTCTCCCTCTCTTCATTGTACTCATTCATGAAGATGCAGCACTCTTCATGAATTGCAAGAGTACTTCTTGTATTCTGTACATACCTCTTTAATGGCTGGGTCCCAAGGTCACATCTGCATGGCTAAGCGCTGGCAGGTGCAGAATTTTTCAATAGGTCAATACCAATGCAAACATGAAACGAAAACAAATCATGCTTCTTTGGGAACCTCACATTCAAGATTGTGATCTTTGTACTATTTTTAAAATAGCTTTAACATGTCACACAATGAGCTTCAGAGCAGTTGGAATTTAGGAAAAGAATTTCCAGGCTAACTACTTTTGTGACCATGAGAAATGGAATTACCAGGTGATAGGCTAATTGCAACCCACTAAAGCACAGTGAGAGGACTTGGAGTCTGTTCCTCCGTTGCAGGTTCAATGTGATATATCAAAAAATCCCTTAAGGTGGAAAACCAGAATCTATGTGAAAACTGTTGTTAGTTAGTCAGCCACAATAGCTTGTCAAAACACGAGATAAATGGTTAGCTGATGTACACCTCGGAAATATCGCTGAGTATCACACTTAGCACTGATGAGGGAAAGTGCATCAGTTGGGCCACAACAGGAAACTGCTTAAACAAAAGTTTCTTTTTCTCTCTCTCCCTCTCCCACTACCCCCCATTGTCTGCTCTGTTTGCCTTTATTTTTCTGCTGATGCTGAGGAACTTGTTGATCCTTTGTTGTAACTATATTGTTGCTTATCCAAAAGCTCCGTGAATGCAGCCAATGGGTTTCCCAGTGGATGCAGAGTTTTCCAAAGAAAAGAGAAGATCTGTGGAGGGTGTCAAGCAGTTCAGGTTACACGAGAGATGCTATGCTGAGCATGCGCCTCCCTGGCACGGAACTGGTGTGCTCAGGGACTTCCATCCCCACCTGAATTTGAAAGAGCAGAGTTGAAAGCACATTAAATTAGATGAAAACCTGACTAAAGTCAACTGCTGAGCTGAACATACATTGCTGTTTCTTCACCATCACCAGGTTTAAATTCTGGAACTCCACTCCCCAACACTGCCGTACTATTGCTTCACTAAACGGAGTGCAGGAAGGCACCTCACTGCCACCTTCTCTTGAGAACTCGAACATGGGCAACAAATGTTGGGCTTGCGAGCGACACCACATCCTGTGCTTGAGTGAAAAAGAGATTAAGATTGAATAATAGTAATGGAAACAGTCTTATGGAAATGAATCACTCATGATTCAATTTTTTCCAAATTAAGGGTGATATTCTCACATGACTGTGATGTGGGAATCAAGAGTGACGCAGCATTCTTAACAATCTTAGCACTGACTCTGCATTCATGGGGGTGTAACACTTAATCTCTTCATCAAATGATTGACTGGTATTTGCCTTCACCCACTGTGTGCAGGCACAGGACTGCTGCCCTTGTAATGTTGCTAAACACTTACATTCCCAACAGCTGCTAGATCATTGACAATCACCTGAACAGCTAGTGAACGGAAAGGCCATTCACCACCCACAACCTGGCTTCACCTCCCTCCCACTTGACTTTCGCCAGTGGTTCCATTAGAAAGGAGGGGGGATGAGGAGTGTGAAGGGCGGAAAAAGAAGGAGGGTAAGGTATGGAGAGGAGAGAGAGTGAGAGGCAAGAAGAAGAGAGGGAAGGAGAAGAGGCAGAGGGACATGGAGGGTAAGGAAAGTGAGGGAGAGGGAAGAGCAGGTGGAGGGGTGGGGAGGGGTGGGGAGGGGAGAAGGATGGTGGTGGGGAGCGAGGGGAAGGAGGGATTGGGGAGAGTGCAGGTGATGGAAGGGGGGAGGGGGAGGAGAGAGCAAGAGGAAGAGGGAAGGGGAAGTGAGGGGAGAGGCAGAAGGATGGGGGTGGGGATGAGAAGGGGGAGAGGAGTGGAGGGAGGGAGGGGTCAGTGAAGGTGCAGGGAGGGGTGGGTGAAGGAGAAATAAGCTCTGGATCGGGGTGTGCTGTTCACGCACTGCCTTAGCTCACGGCCTCTGAGTACATTGAATCCACATTCCCGGCAAACCAGCACCACCTCCACTGACAGGGATCAGGAGCTCACTGCCACCTGTACAGGGTGTCTCCTTTCACTTCAATTTTGCCCCTCATTCTCATTCTCCTCTCTTCTGGGGAAAGGACTTTCTTATCCCTTCCAAAAAAAAGACTTTCCAAAAAAGGTTTAGTTTTCCAGCTTCCATTAACTTCCCGTCTTCCCTTAAATTCACATGCAGTTCTTTTGTTAAATTATGATCAGTGTCAGCTGTTGCTCCATTGATGCTGGTGTTACTGCTGAGTCAGAGGTTCTGGGTTAAAGTCACACTCCAGGCACTTAAACACAACAATCTATGCTGCCGCCCCAGTGCTGTACAAAGGGAGTTCTGCACTGTTGGATGTGTTCTTACTCAGATGAGATGTAAAAGAACCCATGGTTTTATTTCAAAGCAGAGCGGGGCTGTGCTCCCTTTTCTCGTTCAGCATTTCCAAAACAGACATTGGGAGCATACATCTGCATACATTGGCTGTCATTTGCCACATCACAACAGTGGCTACACTTCAGACTGTCAAAGTGCTCTGCAAAGTTCTTCACCACATAATTTCAATCTTCCCTTCTGAACTGCATACTCAGCTATTGTGAAATCTACACAATGATAACAGACACACAAATACTTTCAGTTGTTGACATACTATCACTGTAGTAAAACTCTGAGGTTCTCAATCAGTGGCACATCAGTTTTCAAGGGTTGAGAATGAGACCTTCTAACCAAAAATGAGAAAAGTAGACTTGCTCACGAGTTTGTTGTACGAGGAGAGATGAAGCAGGATGTTTCCGCTGGCTGGAGTGTCTAGTACGAGGAATCCACAGTCTCAGACTTCAGGACTGAGATGAGAAGAGATTTCTTCACACAGAAGATAGTGAATCTGTGGCGTTTTCTACCTGAGACGGCAGTGGGGACACAGAAACTATGTTTATTCAAGCCAAGAATTGATAGATCTTTGGTTATCAAATGAATCAGGGCAGAGTGCAGACAAATAGCACAGATGTAAAAGATCAGCCCTAATCTTGCTAAATGGTGCTACAGGTACAAGGGACAAAGTGACCTCAGTCTGATTCAAGTTACTGTGCTCATGATTAAAAAGAAATCTGGAAAATAACAAAGGAAGTAATAAAGGAGGAGGAAGAGAAATGGAGCAGGTTTAAAAATAGCCTCAATTGATATTTTGTATCAAAAATGTTTTATATAAGAGAAAAGCTTGTATTAAATTGATGAACACTGCCATACTTAGACACGCTGATCCTTATCAGAATATGAAGGCATGCGTTGAACTTCCTGTAGATAGGGGAGGAAACTCCTGTGAGAATGAAGCTTTTTGTCACATCAGCAGCTTAAAGTTTTAGCTGCAGCAAGAGTAATACACCCCTGTGTGCCAGGCCAGAACAGAGGAGAAGATGGAAGGTATGAGAGAGAGAGAGAGAGAGAGAGAGAGAGAGAGAGAGAGAGTGAGAGAGAGAGAGAGAGAGAGAGAGAGAGAGAGAGAGAGAGAGGGGAAGGGGAGCAGAATGGGACTGAAATTAATCTCAACCAATGACAGAAGGTGGGTGGTTATTGGACTGGATGTCTAATGTCTACAGCGCCCAATAACCAGAGAATAGAATTGAATATCAAACCTTGCATCTTTATTAGTCGCATGTACATTGAAACACACAGTGGAATGCATCTTTTGCATAGTGTGTTCTGGGGGCAGCCCGCAAGTGTCACCACGCTTCCGGCACCAACATTGCATACCCACAACTTCCTAACCCATACGTCTTTGGAATGTGGGAGGAAGCCGGAGCACCCGGAGGAAACCCATGCAGACACGGGAAGAACATACAAACTCCTTACAGACAGTGGTGGAATTGAACCCGGGTCGCTGGTGCTGTAATAGCGCTACGCTAACCGCTACACCACTGTGCATCAGAATCAGAATCAGATTTATTATCACTGACTTGGATGACGTGAAATTTGTTGTTTTGCAGCAGCAGTACAGTGCGAGACATAAAAATTACTAGGAATTACAAAATAAATAGTGCAAAGTAAAAGGAATAATGAGGTCGTGTTTTGGGTTCACGGACCGTTCAGAAATTTGATAGCAGAAGGGAACAAGCTGTTTCTGAATCGTTGAGTGAGGGTCTTCAGACAAAGTCTTCAGGTAATGGAAAGGATGGGGTGATCTGATACTCCTTGGGGACGCACTTTGTCTCAGGTGGAAAGGAAGGCAGAGGCCCCCCTATCGACAAGGTTGGCGCGCATTTTGTACAAGTAGGAGAGGCAACTATTGGGGGTGAGAGGCAGGATGCTGTGGGTGTTGAGTGAGAAAGGAATCCCAGGGAAAATGCAGTGTGAGTCAGGCACCATTTTAACTCCAGGCCCACCCCGAAACCATCAGAGCTGATTCAGAACCAAAAGGCGGGAGAAGCGCTTGGTTTGGGAGATGCTGAGCTGTCGGAACAGGCCTCAGTAAAGCTGGCTTTGGTAGCCAGTGCCAGAAGGCAGAGGAAGAAGCAACACTAGGGCTGAGGAGGGACAGCTGCATCTCCCCCAGCTCCTTGTTTATTGACAGTTCCTGCAAAAGTATTTTTTAAAACACAAACTAAAGAGCAAAAAATTCCAGATGGTGGTCAAGTACATCAGAAATTGCTAGAAATACTCAGCAGGTCGGGCAGCATCTATGGAGAAAGAATCAGGTTAATGAAATTTCATCAGAGCAGGAAAAGCTAGAAATTCAACTTGCTGTGAGAGAAAGGGGAGGACTGGAGAGGAGAAGGGAAGTGTCGGGAAGACTGGACACCCAGAGAGACTGACAGTGGCGGTGTTAGCTGAGGGTGATGAAGGCCTGTTAACTGCAGATCATCGTGAGGGAGGAGGGGAGATGGAGAGGGAGAGAGAGAGAGAAAAGCAAGCTGGAACTGAGAGTGGAAAACAAAACTGCAGTTACTGGAAATCTGAAACTAGCCATTCCAATGAAAAATCATCACCCTGAGACGTTAGTTCTGTTTCCCACTCCACAGACATTGGTGGCACGGTAGCATAGTGGTTAGCATAATGCTATTACAGTGCCAGCAATCGGGGTTCAATTCCTGCCGCTGTCTGTAAGGAGTTTGTACGTTCTCCCCGTGACTGCATGGGTTTCCTCTTGGTGCTCCGGCTTCCCACATTCCAAAGACATACGGGTTAGTAGGCTAACATGGGTGTAATTGGGCAGTGCAGGCTCGTTGGGCCGGAAGGCCCTGTTACCATGTACTTGTGCATATGACAATAAACTCAACTTTGACTTTGATCAATGAAACAAGGTTTAAGGAAGGTCTTGAAAGAGTGAGGTGCAGAAACAGGGAGGATTAGGGAGGGACTTCCAGAGCTTAGAATCTGGTACCCGAAGGGACAGCTGTCAATAATGGGGAGATTAATATCTACCAAAACTGGAGGAGATCTCTGAAGATTGTAGGGCTGGAAGACGTTGCAGGGATAGGGGAGAGGTGAGAGGATTTTGAAAACAGGGCTGAGACATTTAAAATCTAGGCACTATTCTCTCCCAAGAATTATTTTATTTGTCAGCCCAATGATAGCTGATGAGTGGCTTTGCAAGTACAGGAGGTGAGGGTCAGGACACGGCAGCAGAATTTACAGAAACCAAAGGTCAACCAGAAGCAGATGGAAATAGCCACATCTTTAGATAACAAGTCTATGGAATAAAGGGTCTACAGGAGATGAGTGGAGGGAGGATGCAGTCTGTCATCAACTGAAGGGTTAGTAAGTGGTTTCAGTGGAGATCATTGGGATCTCTTCTGGGGAAGGTATGACCTGTACAAAAGGGATGGGTTACACCTGAACTGGAGGGGGACCAATATTCTTGCAGGCAGGTTTGCTAGAACTGTTGGGGAGGGTTTAAGCTTGTTTGGCAGGGGGATGGAAACCAGAGTGATAGGTCAGAGCTTGGTTCATTTACTGGACAAGTAGATGCAGAGTGTAGAAAGACTGTGAGGAAGGATCGGCAGTCGAAAGGGCAAAATTGCAGTCATAGTTGGATGAGCTGAAGTGCATCTACTTTAGCGCGAGAAGTATCAGGAACAAGGCTGATGAACTCAGAATGTAGGTAAGTACGTGGAACTATGACGTGGTGGCCATTACAGAGACTTGGCTGTTGCAAGGGCAGGAATGGCTGCTGGATATTCCGGGGTTTAGATGTTTCAAAAGGGACAGGGGCGGAGGTAAAAGAGGTAGGGGAGTGGCTTTGCTGATCAGGGACAGTGTCACAGCTGTAGAAAGGGAGGATGTCCTGGAGGAGTCGTCCACTGAGTCAATGTGGGTGGAAGTCAGAAACAGGAAGGGAGTGATCACTCTACAGGGAGTATTCTACAGACTCCTCAATAGCAGCAGAAATGCTGAGGAGCAGATCGGGAGGCAGGTTTTGGAGAAGTGCAAAAATAACAGGGTTGTTGTCATGGGTGATTTCAACTTCCCTAATATTGATTGGCACCTCTTTAGTGTAAAGGGGATAGATGGGGTGGAGTTTGTTCGGTGTGTTCAGGAAAGATTCCTGACACAGTATGTGGACAGGCCGACTAGAGGAGAGGCCGCACTGGACCTGGTACTGGGCAATGAGCCTGATCGGGTTTCAGATCTCTCGGTGGGAGAGCATTTTGGAGACAGTGACCATAACTCCTTGACCTTTACCATAGCCTTGGAAAGGGATAGGAGCAGACGATATGGGAAAGTATTTAACCGGGGGACGGGGAATTATGATGCTATTAGGCAGGAACTTGGGAATGTAAATTGGGAACAGATGTTCCTGAGAAAGTGCACAGCGGAAATGTGGATGTTGTTTAAGGAATACTTGCATGGGGCTCTGGATAAGTCCCATTGAGGCAGGGTAAGGATGATAGAGTGAAGGAACCATGGTTGACACGAGATGTAGAATATCTTGTCAAGAGGAAGAAAGAAGCTTACCTAAAGTTTAGAAAGCATAGATCAGACAAGGCTCTGGAGAGTTACAAGGTAGCCAGGAGGGAGCTTAAGAAATGACTTAAGAGAGCTAGAAGGGGGCATGAGACGTCCTTGGCGAGTAGGATCAAGGAAAACCCCAAAGCGTTCTACACTTATGTGAAGAATAAGAGGATGACTAGAGTGAGGGTAGGACTGATCAGGGATAAAAGAGGAAACATGTGCCTGGAGTCGGAAGAGGTAGGGGAGGTCCTCAATGAATACTTTGCTTCGGTATTCACCAGAGAGAGAGACCTTGACATTTGTGAGGATGGAGTGTGACAGACTGATACGCTAGGGCATGTCGATGTGAGGAAAGAGGATGTGCTGGAACTATTGAAAGACATTAGGATTGATAAGTCACTGGGGCTGGACGGGATATATCCAAGGTTATTACGGGAAGCGAGGGAAGAGATTGCTGCGCCTTTGGTGACGATCTTTGCATCCTCACTGGCCACAGGAGTAGTGCCGGATGATTGGAGGGTGGCAAATGTTGTTCCTTTGTTTAAGAAAGTAAGTAGGGATAACCCTGGGAATTACAGACCAGTGAGTCTTACTTCAGTGGTGCACAAATTACTGGTGAAGATTCTCAGAGACAGGATTTATGGGCATTTAGAGAAGCATAGGCTGATTAGGGGCAGTCAGCATGGCTTTGTGAGGGGTAGGTCATGCCTCACGAGCCTGATTGAATTCTTTGAGGATGTGACAAAGCACATTGATGAAGGTAGAGCAGGGATGTGGTGTACATGGATTTTAGTAAGGCGTTTGATAAGGTTCCTCATGGAAGGCTTATTCAGAAAGTCAGGAGGCATGGGATCCAGGGAAACCTGGCTGTGTAGATTCAGAATTGGCTCGCCCATATAAAACAGAGGGTGGTGGTAGATGGAGCATATTCTGCCTGGAGGTCGGTGACCAGTGGTGTTCCGCAGGGATCTGTTCTGGCACCCCTACTCTTTGTGATTTTTATAAATGACTTGGATGAGGATGTGGAAGGGTGGGTTAGTAAGTTTGCTGATGATACAAAGGTTAGTGGTGTTGTGGATAGTGTAGCAGGTTGCTGCAGATTACAACAGGATATTGATAGGATGCAGAGCTGGGCTGAGAAGTGGCAGAGTTCAACCCGGATAATTGTGAAGTGATACACTTTGGGAGATCGAATTCGAAGGCAGAATACAAGGTTAACGGCAGGACTCTTGGGGTCCACGTCCATAGATCCCTCAAGGTTGCCACGCAGTTAAGAAGGCGTATGGAGTGATGGCCTTCATTAGTCGGGGTATTGAGTTCAAGAGCCGCGAGGTGATGCTGCAGCTCTATAGAACTCTGGTCAGACCACACTTGGAGTATTGTGTTCAGTTCTGGTCATCTCATTATAGAAAGGATGTGGAAGCTTTAGAGAGGGTGCAGAGGAGATTTACCAGGATATTGCCTGGATTGGAGAGCATGTCTTATGAGGATAGGTTGAGCGAGCTAGGGCTTTTCTCTTTGGAGAGAAGGAGGATGAGAGGTGACTTGATAGAGCTGTACAAGATGATAAGAGGCATAGATCAAGTGGACAGTCAGAGACTTTTTCCCAGGGCGACAATGGCTAACACAAGGGGACATAATTTTAAGGTGATTGGAGGAAGGTATAAGGGGGATGTCAGAGAGTGGTGGATGCGTGGAATGCACTGCCGGCAGAGGTTGTGGGGGCAGATACATTAGGGACATTTAAGAGATTCTTAGATAGACACATGAATGATAGAAGAATAGGGGGCTATGTGGGAGGGAAGGGTTAGATAGATCTTAGAGCAGGATAAAATGTTGGCAAAACATTGTGGGCCGAAGGACCTGTACTGTGCTGTAGTGTTCTATGTTCTATGTATTAGGGTTGCCAACATGTTCATTTGTGAAGGCTTTGTGAAGAGAAGATCTTTGAGGAGGTGACGAGGAAGATTGATGAGGGTAGTGCGCTGGATGTGGTCTATATGGATTTTAGTAAGGTGTTTGATAAGGTTCCTCATGGTAGGCTTCTTCAGAAGGTCAGAGGCCAAGGGATCCAGGGAAGCTTGGCTGTGTGGATTAGGAATTGGCTTGCCTGTAGAAAGCAAAGGGTTGTGGTGGAGGGAGTGCCCTCGGATTGGAGGGCAGTGACTAGTGGTGTCCCGCAGGGATCGGTTCTGGGACCTCTACTTTTTGTGATATTTATAGATGACTTAGATGAGGGGGTGGAAGGCTGGGTTAGTAAGTTTGCAGACGACACTAAGATCGGCGGTGTTGTGGATAGTGTGGAGGGCTGTCGGAGCTTACAGAGGGATATTGATAGGATGCAGAGCTGGGCTGACAAGTGGCAGATGGAGTTCAATCCGGAGAAGTGTGAGGTGGTACACTTTGGAAGGACAAACTCCAGGGCAGAGTACAAGGTAAATGGCAAGGTACTTGGCAGTGTAGAGGAGCAGAGGGATCTGGGGGTTCATATTCACAGTTCACCGAAAGTTGCCTCACAGGTGGATAGAGCAGTTAAGAAGGCCTATGGGATGTTAGCTTTCATAAATCGTGGGATTGAGTTTAAGAGCCGCGAAGTGATGATGCAGCTTTACAAAACTCTAGTTAGACCACACTTAGAGTACTGTGTCCAGTTCTGGTCGCCACATTATAGGAAGGATGTGGAGGCGTTGGAGAGGGTGTAGAGGAGATTTACCAGGATGCTGCCTGGATTAGAGCGTATGGAATATGAGGAGAGGTTTAAGGTGCTAGGGCTTTATTCACTGGAAAGGAGGAGGATGAGAGGAGACATGATAGAGGTATATAAAATATTGAGAGGAATAGATAGAGTAGACAGTCAGCGCCTCCTTCCCAGGGCACCAATGCTCAAGACAAGAGGGCATGGCTTTAACGTTATGGGTGGGAGGTTCAGGGGAGATGTCAGGGGGAGGTTTTTCACCCAGAGAGTGGTTGGTGCATGGAATGCTCTGCCTGGGGTGGTGGTGGAGGCAGACACATTGGACAGGTTCAAGAGTTTGTTGGATAGGCATATGGACGAATGTGAGATAGAGGGATATGCGGGAGGAAGGGGTTAGATAGTGTGAGGGTGGTTTGATGGACGGCACAACATGGTGGGCCAAAGGGCCTGTTTTGTGCTCTATGGTTCTATGGTTCTATGGTTCTATGGTTCATTCAATCTCAGCCAATGGGAAGGGAACAGAATTTTGGCCCATGGGTCATAAATAAAAGCTTTGACTTTCCCATCGCTTAATTGAAGGAAATTTCTTCTTGTCCCTGATGGTAATCAGCATGCTATAAATGCTGTTAAGCTTCCTCCTGTTCTGTTCAGAGCTGTGACACAGTTGAAAACCTCATTTAAATCAAAAGCCTACATCACTGTATAACTCAATATACCTTGACACCAGCATCTACACTGATCCGTCACATTGTAAATGCTGGAGAAAGCAGCCTTCGGCATAACAGCAGGGCTCCTTACAGGGAAAATTCATTAAACCCTTACAAATTCAGTAAACCCTTTCCTACTTTCAAATCACTCATAATAGATTATTTAGATTAAACATTTCACAACTTTTGATGCTCAGGAAAACTCATAACCCACATGGCACAGAAGATCTAAGTGCAGAGAAACAGGCAGTGGAGTTACTTGCCATTCACAAAACTCAGAAATATTTGCCCACATTGTCTAGCGGGGGATAGAGAATAAATTAAAGCTGAAATTTAACGACTTGAACTCTGACCTGACTGAATAGTGGAAACTGATCAAGCGAGGTACCTTGTTTTGACCACTGTTTACACAGCCAGTGATCGAATTACTTTGAGTAATTTTGTCTCCTGGGGCCGAGGATTTGATAAAATAACTGCTCTCACATATCAATCTACTGATTTCACACGCTGCAGATCATTTGTACGCCAGCTGCTCCTTTCTGCATGAGATCAGCAGTAGCTATTGCAGTAGCATCAAACACCCAATAGGCGGTGGCATTGAGTGATATCTGTTGTACTTTGATGGAGCTCGACAAACAACTTTAGTCAGTGATGAATGTCCTAACATTCCCTCTCTGACCTGTTTAGCACTTTCAGAATTGAGTTACCAAAAGCCATACACTTGTTTTAACTCATCTGATGAATACTTTATCCTTTTCTTGTAAACCTTCCCTTTATCTTAGCTTGCAGCCTTTATTCAATGAAGAAGAAGCTTTAGTCACAGTTCAAGTCCCAAGTACGAGGTTCAGGGCTTGGTGTCAGGCTATGAGTAGTGAGAGGGAGGAGGGTTTTCAAGACGAGTCTGGGCTTGGAAGATGGGTGTTCAGTTACAGCAGGAGGTAAGAGGCTAGGGCAGGGGTCAGGACCCTACTTTATCTTCAAATAAGATAAAGATAAGATTTATCTTTATTAGTCACTTGTACATCGAAACACACAGTGAAATACATCTTTTGCGCTGAGTGTTCTGGGGGCAGCCCACAAGTGTTGCCACGCTTCCAGTGCCAACGTAGCATGCCCACAACTTCCTAACCCATACGTCTTTGGAATGTGGGAAGAAACCGGAGCACCCGGAGGAAACCCACGCAGACATGGGGAGAACATAAAACAGCTGAAATTGAACCGGGTTGCTGGTGCAGTAAAGCATTACGTTAACCACTACACTACCGTGCCTGCCCCTACACTACCGTGCCTGCCCCGACACTACCCTGCCTGCCCCGACACTACTGTCCCTGCAGGTGGGATTTCAGCCCAACAACAGCACAACACCCCAGCAGTACTGCACTGAAGGTTAGACTAGAGCTGTGTTCAAGTCTCTAGAGTAGGATTTGAACCCACAACCTTCAGACTCACACCTGGGAATACCACCAACTGAACCATAGCTGACACTATTAGCACCTTAAACCTATTGCACCATACAATAAGATCATGGCAAATCTGACGCTAAACTCCAAGTAACTGCTTTTCTCCCATTTGCTTAAATACCTTTGGCCATTAAAGTGTTTGTTATTTAGAAGAACACTATTTTATCCATTTAGATCCAAAGTGGTCATATTTGCTTGTACCAAATTCCATTTGATACAGATTTGCCCACTCAATTAATGAATATTCCTTTATAATTTAGTGTTTCCAGTAACGCAGCAGAGCAGCACAAACTTCTGCAGTTTCCTATTTGTTGTGCTGGAAGATCTGCCCAGTGAACCTGTTCCAGGTGAGATCTGGTGAGGCTTCAAGACTCTAATGGACATAGAACATAGAAGAGTATATCACAGGAACAGGACATTTGGTCCATGATTTCTGTGCCAACCATGATGCCAATTTAAACTAATCCCATCTGTCTGCACAAGGTCTATGTCCCTCCATTTCCTGCCCATTCATGTGCCTGTTTAAATGCCTCTTAAACTTTGCTGTTGTGGCTGCTTCCACCAACTTCCCTGGCAGAGTGTTCCAGGCACCTACCACTTTCTGTGTAAAAAATTTCCCTTGTAAATCTCCTTTAAACTTTCCCCTTCTCACCTTTAACCTATGCCCTCTAGTATTTGAAATTTTCACCCCGGGAAAACGATTCTGACTATCCACCCTATCTCTGCCTCTCATGATTTTATTCACAGGTCACCCTTCAGCCTCTGATGCTTCAGAGAAAACAATGCAAAGTTATCCAACCTCTCCTTACAGCTAATACTCTCTAATCCAGCCAACATCCTGATGAACCACTTTGCACACTCTCCATACCTCCAGATCCTTCTTGTAATGTGGTGACCAGAATTACACGCAATACTCCAAATGTAGCCAAATCAAAGTTTTATACAGTTGCAACGTGACTTCCTACTAGAGAGAATGCAAATAGGCAAATTTCAGGCATTTGCATATTTTATGTAACTGGATAGATTCGTGTACCGTTTATAGTATTTCTTAGTGTAATTATGTGTTTTTGAATTTATTTTTTTTAAATGCCTTTAGTAATTTTAAAAGGTATTAACTTATTTGTTTTGGTGGATGTTGAATGATTGCTGCTGTTAGGATTAAAGGCAAAATTTTATAAATGTTTCCAAGGGTTATAGGAGTCAGTTCATTCTAGGACCATGGCTTAACCGACTGTCGAAGCGGTGCTGGAAAATTTATGAGCAAAAGGCCCCACCCAGTAGGTGGGAGCCAACTTCCTGGAAGAAGTCACACTGCAGGACCTGCTTAGAGTTTAGCAGGTTTGGCAGGAAGGCTGGTGGTGATTACAGTGATGATGCACTCTGAAGAAACTCAGGATAAGTATTGGCAGAGGCATTCAGAAATTAGTTTACATCTTCATTGTGTGCCAGACACTCTTTGATACAGTTTAAGGTAGTTCACAGGACCCATATGTCAAAAGATAAGCTAGCCCGTTTTTATCACCATATAAATCCTATATGTGACAGATGTAAGTCAAATGTGGCTTCTCTGACACATATGTTTTGGTCCTGTCCTCTTTTGGAAAAATATTGGAAAGACATTTTTAACATTATCTCAACTGTATTGAATATTGATTTACAACCTCACCCTATCACTGCAATTTTTGGATTACCAAGGATAGAAGAGTCTGGCCGTTTATCTGTTTCCACTAACCGTACGATTGCCTTTGTTACATTAATGGCCAAACGATCCATTTTGCTTAAATGGAAGGATCCAATACCCCCTACTACTTTTCAATGGTTCTCTCAAACTATATCATGTCCAAACTTGGAAAAAATTAGGAGTGGTACTGTTGATCCTTCGCTTAAATCTGAAGATATTTGGAGTCCATTTATTCAATACCTTCATATGATATAGATCCCCTTTCAATAACTTTTCAATTTGGAGGAACGGAGTTGACGACATAATATTGCTCTGTTTCTATTGAGAAATTTCAGTCCAGTTTTTTTTTTGTCTTTTTGTTTTTTGAAATTTTCTCTTTAGTTTGGTTTGTTATATTATTTATAATTTTTTATTGATTTGGGGATTTTTTTCTTTTCTTTTATATACACAATAAATCTTTTTCTTTCCTTTCTTTTATATTATATTCATCTACTAAGAGATCGTGAGATCTAAAGATTTTTTTTATATTTTATTATTCTTTATGATTATCTGCCATGATTGTTCTCCTGATCTCTTTGTATTACATGTACAATCATCGATGTTATATATTAATCTGTATTCATTTGGAAACTAATAAAAAGACTGAAAAAGAAAAGAAATTAGTTGCCAAGATGTATGTGTTCAACAGTAGCAGTGACGTTGCTGTAATGGATACCACTATAATGCAGGCCATGGGTTCAACCTCCATCCATATATCCTGTGTAAATGCACCAATATTATTTGATAGAAACATAGAAACATAGAAAACCTACAGCACAATTCAGGCACAAAGCTGTGCCAAACATGTCCCTACCTTAGAGACTCATAGCCCTTATTTTTCTCAGTTCCATGTACCTATCCAAAAGTCTCTTAAAAGACCCCATCATATCCGCCTCCACCACTATTGCCGGTAGCCCATTCCACACACTCACCAGTCTCTGAGTAAAAAACTTACCCCTGACATCTCCCCAGCACCTTAAACCTATGTTCTCTTGTGGCAACCAATTAAACCCTAGGAAAAATAATATTTGATGTTACATCACAAATGTAAGAGACTTGAAAGTGGATGATAACTTTCAAGTATAAAGGTACAGAAGAATAAGTGTGATTTACCTTCTCTTTTCAAGATTCCATTAAATATTTACTTATAAGTCACATGTACATCGAAACACACAGTGAAATGCATCTTTTTGCGTTTCTGAGAAAGTGCTGGCGGCAGCCCACATGTGTCGCCACGATTCTGGTGGCAACATAGCATGCCCACAACTTCCTAACCTGCACGTCTTTGGAATGTGGGAGGAAACCGGAGCACTTGGAGGAAACCCACGCAGACACGGGGAGAACGTACAAACTCCTTACAGACAGCGGCAGGAATTGAACCCTAGTCGCTGGCGCTGTAATAGCGTGATGCTAACCACTACACTACCTATACTGATCATTGTTCAATAAAATAATTTTTTTTCTCAGTTTTCCCCAATAATTCAGTAAATACTTGCCACACCATTGAATGGAGACTGCTGTTGCTTGGATTAAGTGCAGAATGTTGAATGTATTTCCAATATTCAATGCAACACCAGAATATGCCCTTTCATTGACATTACCTTTGAAGAATGTAAACATCCATTAGGACAATAGAAGTACTAAATCATCCTTGATATACCAAATGTAAAGAAACTAATGAACGGACACTTGCTGCCCAATCTCATCCCAATCAGACCCAAGAGAGATCAATGTTGGCATCTAACCAGACAATACATCAAAGCTGAATTTGGTATTCCTCTCTGTTAGCATCTGCATACTGTCACTGAACCAGTTTCCTTCTGATATTCCTGCTCCTGTGTTCTGCAGGCCTGTGTTCATTTCAACTACTGCAGTATTGTGCTCCAAGTAGGAGTGGAGATTGAACAGTTTCCACTTCTGCTGCTTCAGAGAAATCCATGGTGTCCTGGAACCAATGGATCGTCAACAGTGGTGCTCCCTGAGGTAATCAGCCTGCTGTCAGTGCCGGGTATGACGTGTGTGTGCATCTTTACTGGCTGGGACATGTGGAGCGAGTGCTTCATCGTCTATCTAAAGCCACACTGTACAGCCAGCTCAAGGGTCACCTGTAGCACAGGTGAGGGTCAAAGCTCTGAGTGAGGGACAAAGTCAAGCAAGGTTGGAAGAAATTCAGCATCCGCACTAACAACCAGGAGAAAACTATGCCCACAACTGCTCAGACAGGAGACACCAGCTCAAAGCTGGTGAAGTCACTGTGAGAACCAGGGGCAGGCCAAGAACAGAAAGTGCTCCACCAATCTTCTCCCACAGCCCCGCCAAGGGCCATTGACTGACTGACCTCGTAACGTACCCCCTTCATCTTCCATGATACTGCTTGGCTTCTCTGAGTGGCCCTGGGGTTCGTGGTTCACTCTCTCACTAATGGGACAGGGAGGAGGAAAATTAAACTGGTTTCATCTTCCTAATTGTTATCTGGTGTCCCTGTGAATGGCAAGTAAGAACAGGAACGAATGAAGCAGTTGCCTGTGTCCCAAAGTGGTTGTGTGTTTATGAGTCAGCAGTAAGAGGCGCTGTTAATCCACTAATAACCGAGTGACTTGTCTCCTGACTCCTTGATTAGTTTCCCAGCAACAGGACACCAATCTCTTCCATAATTAAAAGACCCTTTTCGGAAAATGTTAAACTACAAAAATGCTCAACATCCTCTGGAGGAAAACGGAAGGAGCAGTACGAGGAAGTAAAAACAACCAAAGGATATTGTGGCTGAAGGAGAACTGCTTAGGACACAATAGCTATTCAGCAGCAACTGGCTAACACCCTGACTCAAGAAGAGAATGGCTGAACTCAGGCCAGCAAACAGAACAAAGTGTAACTGTGTTTAATGAGGGAGTTTTCCTTAGAATATAAAAACAGAGATACTGTTTACACAATACATAACTTGATCCTTCTACCTTCTTACAACAAACCCCTGCCTGACCCAAACTTTACCATGGTCACACTTTAAATCTCAATCAGAATATTCTTTTGTCATTTTTGCACACTTGCTTTTGCCTGCCAGTCAGTCCAACAGGTTTCAGGATTCAGACACACGGACTAGACAATTCAAGACAAGAACAGTGGAAAAGAAAAATTGCTTTCCTTAAAATCCACCACAGAATGACATTCACAAATAGAATTACAGAGACTGGATAAACCTCTCCCAGATAACAATCCCAAGCAAGCTTCTAATCATGTTTTTCCACCCCCTTTAACCCCAGAAGCACAAATCTATTCCTTTATTTTAATCTCAAACTGGTAATCCCATTAAAAACTACTTCACATGGTAAAACTTAAATGATCATAAACAAAAATACTTCTGAGGAAATTGGGAGACTGGTCAGTTTGGCTGCAACCCAGTCTTTGCTCTTTAATTGGCAACAAACCACAGCTGCTTCCCTCATCCCTGTTGCACTCAAAGCTGTCAGGCAGTGACTCTTCATACTTTTTAAATTTGATTAGTCCCAATACTGTATTTTACCACTTGGTAAAAGCTTCTGGTCAACTTTGTTTTCTGTTCTGGTCAGTTTTTTTTCTGTTCATTTGATTTTTTAACAACTACTAGTAAGTGTAAAGTTCCCAAGGTCAAATTGCCTGAAGATCTTCTGGTTAACAGAGCAGCTGCCTTTGCTACAAAGGCAGCTCACCCTCTCTCCTTTTCTTATCTATGGGAAACAACACTACTGACACAGCAGTCAACGTTCATTTTAAAATCCTATTGGCTGCCCTTCTTGAAGCATGCTGATACATAAAGTTTGATCAACTTGCACTATATGTCAGAATCAGAATCATGTTTATTATCACTGACATACATTGTGAAATGTGTTGTTTTGTGGCAGCAGTACAGTGCAAGACATAAAAATTACCATGAGTTACAAAGATAAATAGTGCAGAAGAGGAATAACGAGGTAGTGTTCATGGGTTCATGGACTGTTCAGAAATCTGATGGTGGAGGGAAAGAAGCTGTTCCTGAGTTGTTGAGTGTGGGTCTTCAGGCTCCTGTACCTCCTCCCTGATGGTAGTAATGAGAAGAGGGCATGTCCCGGATGGTGAGGGTCCTTAATGATGGATGCCGCCTTCTTGAGGCACCACTTCTTAAAGGTGTCCTCGATGGTGGTCAAGTTACAGCTGCCATTTTGCTGGCCTGATGGGTTCCAGCAGCACAAGACAAAGATCTAGATGAGATGGAACAATTACATGAGTGTGACTGTAATTCTGTCACACGTGGCACTAATGTTCATGCATCCTCAAGGTGTTTTGCAGACGTTATTAGGAAGAGATTTTCATTGTCACAGTTATAATAGCATGGATAAAGGTGAAGACGATATTTGTCTTAGTTTCTCTGAATGAATTGGCCTTCAGTAAATGCCATTCACTTTCCAGCACCTTTTCAGTGGTTTTATAGCTGAGATCCTCAATCTCTGGCCCTGGACTGGTCTAATGAACAGAGGAACCACTGCAGTCCTGTTTTCATCTGACCTTGATCTGCACATACATTTCTACCAGGAATTGTTTGGTATCTGATAAAACTGGTACTCAATTTAATGGGTGCGATTCTCATATTTAACATATTGGGCAAAGGGTGAATGTGAGGAAAAATTTTATCCTTGAAAGTCTCTGCCTGTGGGGCAAGAGCAGAATCAATGAATGCCTTCAAAAAGAAATTGTTTTGGCTCTTGTTAGAAAAGAGCAGGGAATGGAACTGATGGTGTGGACTCAAAGGCTATATCAATTCTATGATTCAATGACGGTTCTGGGGTGGACATTGAAAATGGCTGAAACTTCTTCACTCTGAGTCTCTTTCTCAATTTTAGCTTCATTTTGGGTCACTCTTTGTCAATGTACATGATGCAAATACCATTGGTTTCTCCTGACTGTAATCCATTCCAGCTACCAAACAACAATTCAAAGCATCACATACAAGTATCAATGTATGTTTTATATTGCAATGAACTAATTAAGACTAACTTCCCAGTCTCTTCCTACATCAGTCATGTGTCTTTTGGTGTCTTTATTCCAATTCCATTTCCGGTCATTTTTCTGTAACTGATATAGTTACATCAATACTTTTGTATTACCTTGCAAAAATCTAGTGTAACTATACCATGCCTAAGGATGATCTAAGTTCTCTGATGCTTTCGGGTTTCTTTGCTTTTATAATTGCTTCCACCTTTCCTTAAATGGTTGCAATCCAGTCGCATTTACTTTTAGCCGAAGATAAGCTACATCTTTCCACATGAGTACATACCTGCTTCTTTTAAACTTTACATTGTGTTCATCTTAGCCATTTGAACGTTTCTAGAATTCCAAGATTTTCTTTTTTTGTTCTTTGATATTAGTACATCAACTTAATTGCAAAGACTGTGATCTACATATTGTGGTATCTTGTCCATTGTAGCTTTAAAGATCTTTGGTGAAAATTTCACACCATAAGGTAGTTTTGTGTAGAAGACCCTTAAACACAGTGTTAGCTGTTGACCCAGTGTTGACCCTTAATTGTCAAATACGGTTGACTGTCCTTGTAAACACTTTGGCTGCTGCCATCCCTACATATAAATACTGGGAAGTAGACCATGGGTACTGCATGTCATCAACTGCTTTGTTCAATGTCACCTTGTGATCACCAAATAGTTGTACAGTCTAGTCTCTTTTAAGCACTACTACAACTGGTATTGCTCAGCTTGTTTTCACTGGAATTTTATTTTGTTTTAATTTAGTCAATGCTTAGAGTAGATTGGTTTTGTACCTGGCTTGATATAGACAAGAGAATTTAAACCTGCTGCATCTGGTAAGTATCTTTGAACATTTGCATCTACTATCTTCTAAATGTGATTTTGAAGCATTCATTCTAAACATCTCTTTCTAAACTGGCAAGAAAATTGAAGCTAATCTTTGCCCATCGATAAGATGCATGTTGGGACCTTTGACATTTGTAAAGTACATGAATGACCTGGATGTGAATTTAGAAGGTAAGATAAGTAAGTCTGCAGATGATAAGAAAGTTGGTGGAGTCGTAGATAGCGAGAAAGATTGCCCAAAGCTACAGCATGATGCAGATCTGCTGAAAAGTTGGATGGAGCAATGACAAATGGAATTTAATCTTGACAAATGCACTTTGGGAGGTCAAACAAGAGCAGGGCATACCCAGTAAATGGTGGGGCAGAGGGAGTGTTGAAGAACAAATGGACCTTGGGGTACAACTCCATAGATCCCTGGAAGTGGCAACACAGGGGGATAAGGTGGTGAAGAAGGTATAGGGGATGCTTGTCTCCATTGGCCATAGCATGTACGTGACACTGGGATGTCATGCCACAACTTTATAAAACATTGGTTAGGCCACACCTGGAGTATTGTGTGCAGTTCTGGTTGCCACACTATGGGAAGAATTGGATTGCACTGGAGAGGGTGCAGAGGAGATTCACCAGAATTGCACTGGAGAGGGTGCAGAGGAGATTCACCAGAATGTTGCCTGCACTGGAGCATTTCAATTAAAAGGAGAGACTGGATAGGCTGTGTTTGTTTTCCCTGGAGTGGAAAAGGCTGAGGGATGACTTGATAGAGGTACATAGAATTATGAGGGGGATAGATAGAGTATATGGTAAAAATCTATTCCCCATGGTTACAATGTCTAAGACACCAGGACAGAGGTTTAAGATGACAGGTAGGAGGGAGTTGAGGGGGAGTTTTTTTCACAATGTGCTGCCTGAAAAGGCTGTGGAGGCAAATCCTCTCACAGCTTGTAAGAAACATCAAAATAAGTATTTGAATCACCAAAGGATAGAAGCCTATGGACCAGGGATTACTGTAGATAGGTACAACAAGCAACATAGGCATGATGGGCCGAAGGACCTGTTTCTGTGCTGATATCTTTATGTCGTTCTGCTTTCCCCCATTGCTGCTGCTTAGCGTTAAGCTCGCGTTCTGAGGATTTGTGCTCTTTCTCACTTCAATTGAAATATTTTGCTCTTTTAAAATGTCATGTGGTGGTGGGTAGCTTCCATTACACCTACAGCAGTTTTACACACCAGTTCTACCCACCTCAGATTTTAGCCTTTGCTATCGTTCTGCCACTCTAAACTGCAATTGTACCTGCACTTTCATCGCATGGAATTCTTTGGCATTCTTCACTGCCATCTAAAGAGATGCTGCAATTTTACAGGTAAAGTCAACTGTGAGCTTCACTGACCTTAGAAACTTCCATTGAATCTCCTCATTTGTGAAACCGCAAACTAGTTATGTATTATGTGTTTGAAAAAGACATCTAACTTGCAGTATTGAGACAGATCCTTCAACAAGGCAATTCACTCACAGACAATCTCACCTGGCTTCTCATTCCTAGTTCCACATTTGTAGTTCTCTATAATTTCAGATGGTTTCAGCTGGAAATAATCCTGAAACTTTTTTACCGCTTCACTAAACGAAATATCATTTGCTCTCTGTGGCACATGTTGTTCACATGGTGTATATTTTGGAACCCATTTCAATTAGAAGAGAGGGTCTCCTGAACTCCTATGGAGTATCATTTTTGGGAGAACACAAGTCTCCAGCTTGATTTCTACTATGTTACAACAAAAAAATGCTGGAGGAACTCGGCAGGTCAGGCAGCATCCATGGAGGGAAATAAACAGTCGATGTTTTGGGCCAAGGCCCTTCATCGGGAAAGGAAGAGGGCAGAAACCAGAATAAGAAGGTGGGGGGAGGAGGGAGGAGTACATGCAGACAGGAGATAGGGGAGTTCAGGTGATAGGTGAGTCCGGGTGAGAGGGGGATGGTAGGTGGGTGGGCTGGGGGAGAAGATGTAATAGGCTGAGAGGTGATAGGTAGAAGAGGCAAAGGGCTGAAGAAGAAGGAATCCAGTAGGAGAGGGCAGTGGACCATGGACTAAAGGACAGAGGAGGGGAGGAGAGGAGATGGGTAGATCATCAAGGCAGGGGAAGGGAGCCACAGGAATAAGGGAAGACAAAGGAGTTGGGGTGGGGTGGGGTTACCGGATAGAGAAATCGATGCTGAGGCCATCAGGTTGGAGACTCCCAAGGCAGAATATGAGGTGTTGTTCCTCCAACCTACGATGTTATTTGCTGTAATAAACATTTCTGTGCATTTTATGTATAAACTGAAAGGCTCACACGTATGACCTTATGCACAAAGGCTTCCAACATGGCCAGCTTGTTTTGAGCAATCACCTCGTCCTGTTCCTGCTCTTACATTGGTTTCTGTTGAAGTCTGCCACCAGCTATGTCATTAATTGTTCTTGTATTTTTTGTCCAATTACCTGGTTGCCACACTGTAGCATGGACGTGACTGCACTGGAGAGGATGCACAGGAGGTTTATCAGGATGTCGTCTGGGATGGAACGTTTCAGTTATGAGGAGGGACTGGATTTGTTTTCCTTGAAGCGTTGGAGGCTGCGGGGAGACCTGATAGAGGTTGGAGGGGCATAGAGTAGGAAACTCTTTCCAATAGCAGAGGTGTCTAAAGCTGGAGGGCATTGATTTAGGGTAAGGGGTAAGAGGTTTAGAGGGGATCGGAGGAAGAACGTTTTCACCCATCAGTTGGTTGGAATCTACATTGGTGAGACCAAGCACAGACTAGGCGACAGCTTTACTGGGCACTTTCACTCTGTCTGCAATGGCCTTCTGGAGCTCCCAGTTGCCAGCCATTTTAATTCCCCTTTGCATCCCTACCCCAACCTATCTGTCCTTGGCCTCCTCCAATGCCAGAGTGAGGCCAAACACAAACCAGAAGAGCAGCACTCTCCATTCCGCCTGAGTAAGCTACAACCCAATGGCATGAACATTGAATTCTCTCATTTCCGGTAGTCAGCCCACACTGTCTTCTGGTCTACCCAGCTCCTCTCACACACACACCCTGCTTTACAAACCCACCCCTCCAGCCCCTTATCACACAGTTTCTTTCCCCCTCCCCCACCTACTCCATCTGCCCATCAGCCGCACAATCCTCCCACTGGGTCCCCTATCCCCTCCCCTCGCTGTTGGGTTCTCTACACTGTCACTGAGCACACAATGCACGTCCCACCAACGTCAGACCATTGAATGCAAATCATGAGAGATGGCTCCTCTCCCTCACCCCACCTAACCTCCACTGTGATTGCTGGGAAGCTGCAGAAACTTGCTCCGTGCCAATTGGTTGCACAATTCTGAAATAAGTCTAACTATAACTGGTACCATTTATCACCATTATAGCACCATGAAAATCTAAACCATCTTTTTTAAGAAGAATAACCAGAACTACAACATATTTGTTCAAGAGTCAGGAGCATTACTGGACATGGATCACCAATGTCACACAGCAAACTATTGCTTAAGACTTCCCGACAACAATGATACTCTCGCCAGAGCAGTCACGCACATCGTTGCCAGATTTTGACCCAGTGGCACCTTAGCAAAATGATTATTTGATTTACTGTTTACTCTTGAAATGTTTATTGCAACATGCTGGAGGTTACACTGTGCAATTTGAACTATTTACTTTGTAGAACTGGTGATGTTGAACTACTTACTTTGTAGAACTGAAGTTAGGTTAGTACAGTATATTTTGGTTAGGTTAGTATATTTAGTTTTTGAAGTATATTCATCCTCCAAATATCCCTCCCACTTTATTCTCAGACTACCTGTTGCCAAGTGGGAGACTGGGTAATGTGTTCTGTCATCCCTGCAGTCAGCAGGAGGTGTACTGTGCAATCGGCGAAGTTGGACAATTAACAGCCACATTGTTCTAAGTCAATCCATAATCACTGGATAAGGAACATTAGAAGGAATATATCAATTGTTTACTCTAAAATGAAAGAACACTGTCATAAATCAAGAAACGTGACCCATTATGTGCAGGATTAGTCCTGTCCTACTGTACAGCAATGACAACACTATGACTAACTTACTTTCTCCGGCTGTTTCTTAAACAAGTCATGTTATTCTCAGGTACAGGGTGGAGAAATGTTTTGCAGGAGGTGATACTGAGACAAGGCAATGACCTGGTGTTTGGCCTGCGCTGCGTTGCCCTCTCTCAGCTAGGCCAATGCTGGCCTGTCTCGCAAGCTTCCCTGGGCAAGATGGAGGGGAAACCTGAACCAGCAGCTGTCCACTGTTTATGATTCAGAGATTCTTGATGGAAAGAGAGCACCATGTCAAACTTGGCTGCACTCCCTCAAGAAATCCCATTTATGTAGCAGCTTTAAATATAACAGAGATTTCTAAAGGTTCCTCACAGACCTGTTAACAAAAGCAAAACAAAAACTGATGCTGAGACACACAGGATAGTCAGCCGAATGAACAAAACCTTGTTCAAGGAGGGAGGTTGTAAGGAAGAGGCTTAAAAGGAGGAAAAAGAGAGGTTTAAAGAGAGAATTGCAGAGCTCTGGCAGCTGAAAGCACAGTCTGCAACACTGGGACGTGTAAATCTGAGGATCATCAAGATGACAGGATTAGAGTGCAGGTTTCTTGGAGCGTTACATGGAGGGGCAAAACTAGAGGGGATCTGAATACAGGGGACATAGGTGAACAGGACTCACTATGAGTAGGGGCATGTTCAATTCCCTATGTCACACTGACAGTTTGGTGGAGATAATGGAAAGCTGGGAAAATCACCATGGGAGCATGAACTACTGCAACATCCCCTCCCCCCCACCATCACGTTGTACACCAATCTGTTTTTGAAATAGATTGCTTTATTGTCACCGTGTCTAAATTCTGACTCAATCATAGCAGGTGAGTACCTTCAGAATCTGGTAAGAGGTTGTTCAAAATCACCTTTGTACAGGAGATAAGGAATGGATGATAAATGCTGGCCTTAACCGGCTGAATCACACTGGAACCCAGGGCAGCAAACAGGGGAGTGGTCAAATTACATACCTCTGTCTTTGTCAATTACAGTCTTCGTCAAAGTTAAAGTCAACGTTGAGTTTATTGTAAGAAGTACATGTGTGCACAGGTGCAATGAAAAACTTACAACAGCATCACAGGCACATAGCATCATATAAGCTGCATTCACAAGAAATACATAAATTAAACATGTAATATACCCATTTTTTACAAGAACAAAAAAGCACAATTAGAACAAAATGAAACCCAAAGCCCATTTTAGGGCAAAGTGATCAAAATGGTCATAGCATAGCTAAACTGTAGTGATTAGGGTTGTGCCAGTTGGTTCAGGAACCAAATGGTTGAGGTTGCTTCTGGGAAACAGCGACAGGAAGCCCTCAGGAACTGAAGATCCAGTGAATAAATGGACATTCTTCGTATGGTTGTTGCCATGTGTGTTCAGACGATCGAGTTTTAGACTAAGGCTCAGATGCGGAGGATTTCCCTTGTACACTTGTGTCCCATGGGGAAATAAGGGGAGGAGGGGAATTGATGCGTTTGTGCTGAGACTCCTTTCACTGTACAGCTTCCTTGTTGTTGCAAGAAAATACAAGACATATGTTTAGGAGTGGGTATGGGCTTGGCAGCCTGATCTGCTCCTTGAACTTTGTCACAGTGCACCATACTCAGCTTCACATGAGGAATTCTTTAAAAGCCCAAGGCCATGTACAGGGGAATCAAGGCCAAAGATAATGGGTCTCCTCCTAACTTCCATGCAGACCTCTGCATTCGGGGAATGTGTTTTTTGTAATTTGAACCCACGCAGGAGAATTGCAAGTGTCAGTCAGTTGAGATGCTGAAAAATGTTTTAAAAAGGTTGGGGAAAAAAACTGTCAACAATCTCAGGAAAATAACAGGAAGCAGTGGCTGTGGTTGGCTTATCGTGTGTTATGGCAGCAGGAGGAAACAGCAGGAACAAAGATTATTTATTTTCTTCCTTGGTGGAACTTTTGAGAATCTATTCCATTGATCCAATGTCATTTTATTACAGTGAATAGAATGGTATTAGTCCATCTGAGAAAATAATGTACTAGCCTTTTACACCTGATTTCAACTTTTATATTTGGCTGATTTGCATCCTTGCAAGAAATCCATGTAAAATAACACATAGTGTTAGAGGTTTATTTTTCAGGATTTGGTTTGTGCCGGTAAGGCAGTGTTTGTTACATCAGAAAGAAAGAACACAAGAAACAGGAGCAGTCAGCCACACAGCCCTTTGAGTCTGCTCTGCCATTACTCAAGGTCAGAACTGATCTTCCACCTCAGTGCATTTTCCAGCAGTACCTCTGTATCCCTTAATGGCCACGAATCCAATTATCTGTCTCGAATGAATGCCATGATGAAGCTTCCACAGCCCGCCCTCTGAATGATGAAATTTCTCATCTCTGTTCTTAACGGCCTACTCCTTATTCTGAAACTGTGCCTTCTGATCATCGACTCCTCAGTCAAGGACAACAGCCTTCCTCGTCTAGCCTGTCAAGCCCTTTAACAATATTGTAAATTTTAATAAGATCTCTCCTCAATCTTCTTAATTCCAGAGAATTCAGTTCTAGTCTACTCAATCTCTCCTCAATCAGCAACCCTGCCATCCCAGCAACCAGCCTAATGAATCTTTGCTGCAATCCCTCTGTGGCAATTACATCCATTTCTGGGTAATGAGACCAAAACTATACACAATACTGCAGGCGCAGTATTACCTGAACCCAAAACAATTGCAATAAGACTTCCTGTAATGAAACCCTCTTATAATAAACAGCTTCATACCATTTGTCCTCCTAATCGCTGACTACACCTGCATGTGGGTCTTCTGTCACTTGTATGCAAACACTTTTTTTCTCTCTTCACTATCTTGTGTAATTTATGTATAATTTATATTCTGTATGTTGTTGTCATTGGATTGTACCTCACCGTACTGGTGCATGTGACAATAGACTCAACTTGACTTGACGTAGCCAGGCCCCTTAGACCTTCAATAGACCCAATCTCTCACCATTTCACAAATACTCTTCTTTCCTGTTATCTGCACGAAAAAGGATGATCTTACATTTCTCTCCATTATATTCCATCTGCCTACTCTGTCAGCTTACCTTTATCCCCTTGAAGTCTCTTTACACCCTTCTTTCTATTTACAATTCCACCCTCTTTAGTATTATCACAGACTTGGAAGTGTAACATTTAGGACCCCCCAAAAGATGGAATTGCACATGATCAGCAAACAGCCCCATCTCTGACGTCATAGAAGATAGGGCATTGATGAAGCATCTGAGGACTATTGGGCCTAGGACATTATCCTGAGGAACTTCTGCAATGTCATCCAGTGGTTGGGATGAAGGATCTCTACCAACCACAACCATCTTCCTTCTTGTGAGTTACACCTCCAATCATTAGAATATTTTTCCCTTGATGCCCATTGACCTCAGTGTAAATGGACCTCCTTGATGCATCACTTGGTCAAAAACTGCCTTGACAAAGGTAGTTACTTGCACCTCACCTTCTTTGGTCCACGTATATTATTAGAGAGTAGTTGCCATTTGATAGCAGTGTTGAAAACACCCTTCATCACTTGTCTGATGATTGAGGGTTGACTGACTGGGTAGTAAAGACCTAGATTAAGATTTGTCTTGGGTGTTGGGAACAGGACACACCCGTGTCACTTTCTACGTTGTCGATGTCAGTGCCAGTGTTGTAATATACAGCTTGTCCTGGAGTGCAGGTCTTTGGTGCTACAGCTGGGTTGTCATCTGATTTACTTACAGCTGTTTCTTGACATTAGATGGGGTGAATTGAACTGGCTGAAGTCTGGCTTCTGTAGTAGTGATCTCTGGTGGAAGTCAAGGTGGTCATCCACTCAACCATTTGGATATGGTTGCAAAGATTTCAGCCTTGTCTTTCCCACTCACTTTGGCCTCTGCCATTGTTGAAGATGTGGATGTTCTCGGAGCCTCATCCTCCCACTTGCTGCGTAATTGCCCACTGTGTTTCACAACTAGATTAAGGACTGCAAAGCGTTAACTTGATCAGTTGGTTGCAAGAGTGTTTATTTCAGTCCATTATGTTTCTGTGGTTTAGCACGTCTTGTGTTGCAGCTTCCTCATGTTTAGGTCTGTCTTGTGCTGCTCCTGGCAGGCTTCTCTCATGTTGGTTCATGTACTACTTGCTGCTGACCCCATTTGGGAGCCATGTACTGCAGACCTTGATCAGCTCGGTCAATGATCACGGTACCGATCCGCTCTTGATGATGGATACCGAAATTTCCCACCCAGAGTACATTCTGTGTGTTTGCTACGTTCAATGTTTCTTCCTCATGTTGTTCAATTCTAATTACCGAAACCCATAAGAGAACTGGATGAGATACCTTCCTCTTGCCTGACTGAGCGCAGTCGCAATACCAAACAAGAAGTCCTCAGTGATGCATCTCCCTCCACATCCTAGCATCTCCATCCTTTAATCAGGCCCTAGCTGGTTCCTACATCATCTGCACAACTACCATGAGTATTCCCATTCCTGATTTAGAACATCATCTAACCTACTTTTGTTTCTATCAAACAATAGTTTTAGCCAAACCATCCTACTCATTCTCTCCCTTGTGTTGTGTCCCTCTCTCCCCTAAAAACATTTAAAGAAACCTTGACCTGCCTGATCCTAAAAAGTTTTGAGCCTTGAGCTTTAAGGGTTGAATGCCAAGGGCACGTACCACCTGGTAACAGCTGGTGTTTCCCAAGTGCATGGTATATCCATTGGCAGAAGAAAATTGCAATAGGGTCCAGCTGTCTTAGTTTGATATGCATTAAGTAAGCTGCTTTCTGATCCAGTAGAAGGTGGTCCCGAGAGCACAAGTACAGACATGCCTGTAAACTGCCTCAGGTGAGTTTTGGTCAATGGCACAACCAAGTCCCTGCAAGTTTTAACTACCTATTCCCCTTTCCTCAAACAAAAATATGGGTTGTTAACATCTAAAAATCATCCCTAATGACAATTCTACCAAACTTCAATAATTTACCATGCAACTTTTAAATTGATTTACACCCATTTCTCCATATCCTACTTGGAGAAATGGGTGTAAATCAAATTTAAAAGTTTAATTGATGTTTATGCTGTTCAAAACTTGATAAAAAGGCGAGCAATTCACTTTGATGAGAAATATTAAAAAAATGCACACCATCTACTGGATGCACCGCAGCAACTCACCAAATCTCCTTCGACAGCACCTTCCAAACCCACGACCCCTACCAGCTAGAGGGGCAAGGGCAGCAAAAGCATACAAACACCAGCACCTAGAAGTTGCCTTCCACGCCATACACTTGGAAATATATTGGTATTGGTTTATTATTGTCACTTGTACCGAGGTACAGTGAAAAACTTGTCTTGCGTACCATTCGTACAGATCAATTCATTACCGTTCCTTCACAGTCGCTGGGTCAAAAACCTGGAACTCCCTCCCTAACAGTATTGTAAATAAACCCACACCTCAAGGACTGCAGCAGTTCAAGAAGGCAGCTGACCACCACCCACTCAAGGACAACTAATGATGGGCAATTCAATGCTGGCTTAGCCTGTGAAGCCCACATCCCTTGAATGAATATAATATTTAAAATATCTATAGAATAACATTAATATTAAAATTCTCAACCAATCACTGATCATGTGACTTTAGGAAGGATTATTTCCGCTATTATTCTGGTTCTGTTCTAGTCTAAAACTGCCAACAATGGGTTACATATTAATGGAACAGGCAAGCCACGAGTAGCAAAAACATTACAAAATAATTTGCTATGCATCATTAAATCCTCTTTCATTGACCACTCAATTTTACCTTAAGATTGATTTCAATCTGGTTTTTGAATGCTTATTAACATTGAAAAATGCTCAGGAAATACATTTAAGAATTATAAATGGAAAATGTGAATGTTACATATGGTTCATTGCCACTGCTGGTATTTTGCCCAGATGATCAATCTTTTAATCCAAGCCAGGTGTCACTAGACAGAATCAGAATCAAGTTTATTGTCAACGATTTATATGATCTGAACTTTGTTGTTTAGTGGCAGCAGTACAGTGCAAAGACATAAAAATTAGTATAAATTACAAAAATAAGTAGTGCAAAAAGAAAGGAATAACAAGGTAGCGTTCATGGGTTCATGAATCATTCAGAAATCTGATGGAGGAGAAGAAGCTGTTCCTAAATCGTTGAATGTGGGTTTTCAGGCTCCTGTACCTCCTCCCTTATGGTAGTATCAAAAAGAGGGCATATCCCGGATGGTGAGGGTCCTTAGTGATGGATGCCACCTTCTTGAGGCACCGCCTCATGAAGATGTCTTCGATGGCGGGGAGGGTTGTTCCCGTGATGGAGCTGGCTGAGTCTACAACCCTGTGCAGCCTCTTGCAATCCTGTGCAATCCTCCATACCAACCTGCGATGCAACCAGTCAGAATACTCTCCACTGTACATCTATAGAAATTTGTAAGAGTTTTTGGTGACGTACCAAATCTCCTGAAACTCCCAATGAAGTAGAGCCGCTGGCAAGCCTTCTTCGTGATTGCATCATTGTGTTGGGCCCAGGACAGATCTTCAGAGATGTTGATACCCAGGAACTTGAAGCTGCTCACCCTTTCCACTACTAACCCCTCAATGAGGGCTGGTGTGTGTTTTTCCGACTTCCCCTTCCTGAAGTCCACAATCAATTCCTTGGTTGTGATGAGAGTGCAAGGCTGTCGTTGTAACACCACTCAACCAGCCGATCTCTCTCTTTCCTGTATACCTCCTCATTGCCATCTGAGATTTTACCAACTGTGGTGTCATTTGCAAATTAATAGATGGTGTTTGAGCTGTGCTTAGCCACACAGTCATAAGTGTAGGGAGAGTAGAGCGGTGGGCTAAGCACACATCCTTGAGGTGCCCATTTTGATTGTCAGCAAGGAGGAGATGTTATTACCGATACACACTTACTGTGGTCTCCTGATAAGGAAGTCGAGGATCCAGTTGCAGAGGGAGGTACATGTAATCATGCACAACTTGTGGTCTAATGAAGTGCTCCTTTATAAAAAAGGGTACCGTGGCAATTGTATTCTACCCCAACTCATGACTTCTGAGGGATCTTGTAACATCCTACATTTGTGGCTGAAAGTAGCTTAATAATTCCAAAGGAGGGCATGCATATAGATATCAAGCATTAGCCAATCTTATTCGGATCTTTTAAATCTGAAAGGATGTTCATTATTTTAAATAGCAATATATCTGTCACAGACCTTGCTAAGACTGACTAAATATTCATATTAAAATTGCTGAGTTTGTTTAGGATCTGGGATACGAAACAAAAATTTGGCAAACTTTCTCATAAAAGTTAATTCTTTATCTACAAGAAATGTCTCATGAGTCAAACATTGGCAGAGTTATTGTTTTTATATATAGGGCTTAAATTAAATATACATTACCTTTTAAGGCAACAACATCAGCTATGTAAAGCAATAACACTAGAATCTTTCACATATTTAGATAGTGGAGCTGTGCCAGGCTGCACAAACATTGCCAACAAACTCCATTTGTGGAGAGCGTTAGTCTCTCTATGACCAATAAATTCCACTGGGGTAAAAATCCAAATGCAGATAAACAGGAAACATTTGATTTGCAAGAATCTTCTAAAGTGCAGCTAACAGCCTACTTAACAAAGAAAGCTTATAGTGATTTCAACTTGCTATTAAGTTTGAAGATATCCATTACCTGCAGAGTTGCACGGAGATGGTGAACCCCTCCTCCTCAATTGCTGGATTATAAATTTGGATTTGTAATAAAATTCACAATGACTGGACGTGGCTCCTATTTCCCAAGGGCACATTGGCAAAAACAAAAATGTTTATTAGATGAAAATTCTGCCGTCAGTATATTTGATTCTTTGAATATGGATGAAAAAAAAAATGGTGAGGTACAAAATGCTTTCTCTTAATGTACAAATATGTTCCTATAACAGGAGACAACTCAATGTAGTCTTGATAGAGTAACAGAATGTAGAAATACATTTAGAATGGTAGTTCCAATGCTCATAAGCCTTTGAGGATTGGTGGTGACTGCTTGGAGACTTAATATTATTCACAATGTGACCTCTCTCTGGCATGTCCCATTAATCGTCTCCTATACTTTGGCAGACCACTAAGTCATGATCTCACCATCCAATTCCTTTCAGTAATCTCTGGCTCAATCCCCTCAAATCACAAACCCCACCCCCATCTCCATGAGGCATCAATCAAGCCCCCACTGTCTTGTTTTCCCCACTTCATTTTTCCCAGGATTCCCACTTAGGTCTCTGACTGCCAGCCCGGTGAATCTCTCCCACCTACCTCACCCAGCATTTTCCTTCATGTGCCCTGAAGTGTACCAGGAAAATATGTAATGCCAATTTAGTGCCTCAGACCCAACTGAAGTCTGCTGTGGTGGATCCACAGTATGCCCTTTACAAAATTTTCTTGGCCACTGGTATCATCAGCTTGATTGCATGAATGAAGTTATTGCTGTTGAGTTGTTCCAATGTTCAAGAAGGGAAATAGGGGTAATCCTGGAAAATATAGACCAGTGAGTCTCACATCAGCAGTACAGAGGCTATCGGAGAGGATTCTTAGGGATAGAATTTATGAGTATTTGGAAAACCATGGCCTAATTAGGGGGGCAAATCACATCTTACTAACTTGATTGAGTTTTTCCAAAGAGGCGATGAAGGTAGAACTGTGGACGTTGCCTAAATGGATCTAATGCATTTGACAAGGTCCCTCATGGTAGGCTCAACAGAAGATTAAGGTGCATGGGATCCACAGTGACTTGGCCATTTGGGTTCAGAATTAGCTTGCCCACTGAAGACAGAGGGTGGTGGTCAATGGGACTTATTCTGGCTGGAGGTCCATGACTAGTGGTGTTCTGCAGGGATCCATACTGGGACCTCCGCTGTTTGCATGTGTATATAAATGACTTGGATGAAAATATGGATGCAGTGGGTTAGTATGTTTGTAGATGATAAAGATTGGTGGCATTGTGGATAGTCTGGAAGATTGCTAAAGGATACAGAGGGATTATAGATCAGTTGTAGACATGGGCCGAGAAATGGCAGATGGAGTTTAATCTGGCCAAGTGTGAGGTGCTGCACTTTGGAAGATCAAATGTAAAAGGGACAGTACACTGTTAATGGCAAGTCCCTTAACAGTGTTGATGTACAGAGGGATCTTGGGTCCAAATCCATAGCTCCCTATAAGTGGCTGCATAGGTTGACAGGGTGGTAAAGGTGGTGTATAGCTTGTTTGCCTGTATTAGTTGAGGCATTGAGTTCAAGAGTCAGGAAGTTATGTTGCAGCTTTATAAAACTCTAGTTAGGCTGCATCTGGAGCACTGCATTCAATTCTGGTTGCCCCATTATAGTAAGGATGTGATGTGGAGACTTTGGAGAGGGTGCACAAAAGGCTCACCTGGATCAGAGGGCATATGCTATAAAGAGATGTTGGCCAAACTTGGGTTGTTTTCTCTGGAGCAGCAGACACTGAGGGGAAACCTAATAGAAGTTTAAGATTATGAGAAGCATAGATAAAGGAGATGGGCAGTATCTTTTTTTCTGGAGGGCATGCATTTAAGGTGAGAGTGGGAAAGTTCAAAAGAGATATGCAGGGCAAGTTTTATTTTTAAACAAAGAGTGATGGGTGCCTGGAATGCACTGCCAGGAGTGGTAGTGGAAGCAAATACAATAGGTGGTGTTCAAGAGGCTCTTAGATAAGCTTGTGAATGTGCAGAAAATGGAGGGATATGGACATTGTGTAGGCAGAAGAGATTAGTTTCATTAGCAGTTTAATTATTAATTAGTTCAGCACAACATTGTAGGCTGTACTGTTCTAAGGTACACTACACCACTCTTTTATAATGCATTTTTCCCTTTACATCATTTTGAGTTAGCTGAACTACTGCAGACAATACATAAACAAATTTGAACACCAACTAATAAAACTGACACAACAGGACAGTTAAAGCTCAGGTTTTTAATCAGTAAAAGGGTAAGGAGACATCTTTCAGTAGTACAGCAATAAAATTTACAGCATAAGTGAATGCTGCCTCTATACACTTTTCCATATACACACAGTCAAACCATACATTTCACAAATGAAATTAATCTGTTTTGAGCATTTCAACAGATGCACTGTAGTAGATTGCTTTACAGCTGATCAGTGATGCTTAACTAGTTTTAGAATTCATTGTTGCACATTTTTTTCTTTATCCCAAATACAATGGAGAGGATTAAAAATATGCCTCCCTGCTTCTCAACAGCAGCTGCTTTAGAAGGCTATGTTTGAGCTACACAGAACTGCCTTATACTGAAGCATTTAGATGGCAAGTGGGTTACTCCATTACCAAATGAGTCATAATTCCATTTGGATACATCTTTGAAGCTCTCTGATATAGATTTACCTTCTCCCAAAGTGGTAAATTGAAATCTTTCTATCCAAAAAAACCCCCCAGCTTTAAACATAGTATTTTTCCCACCTCTCCAGTAAGGTTTTGGGAAAATTTCTTTAAAAATGTCACAAAATACTGCTTCTGTGAGGTCTGATTATGGACTTCTGACCAGAGTTGGTGAAAAATTGATAATGTAGTTTCACTCAGCATTCCATGTCTAGCATAATACAAGCTCACTGAAAGTAAAATGTCATACCATAGTATGATCTTCCAAGGACTTTGCATGGGGATGAGAAATAAAACATGCTAATTGATTGTTTTTCTAATTTTTAGGCCAAAAGGCAATTCAAATTGGATTTCTAGTCCTCTCCCCACTGACCCGAAAGCAGGACTCAAATGGTTCAGTCAACCTTTGCCAGATTTGCAAGACATTGGCTTGACATTTTACTTGCATAGTCAGTTTACTTCAAGCAGCCTCAAGCATTTGGGCAACATCAAAAAGTCTTAAAAAGTACATTCCCACTGTTTCTCTATATACTTTCGTCAACACTAAACACAGCTTTATTGAAATGCAGAAGGGTTTCAGACCTCAAATCCTTAGTTAAATGCAAACGCAAAATTTGAATCCATCTGTGACCTAGGCTGATACAAGCAATTTCCACTATTCAACTCTACCATGCAAACAATATACCTCAAAGTTTAAAAATCACTGACAATTCCCTGAAGCAAAATGCAAATTTGTATTTTCAAACACTTCCAAATTTTAGTAATCTTGGATTGTTCTTTCCTCAGTGGCAGCATACCACATGGATGGAGCTTCAACTTCTGTATTTTAAGAGTTGTTTAAAAAATGCTTTTAATATAAAAACAATTTTAGAGAAGAGCTTTTCATTTACTTAACAATCAGCCTCGTTAACATTTCACTGTACTGCTAAATTTAGCATTGCACAATATCCATTCAATCATAAGCAGACTATTGTAATTATACATCGAGCATGTCATGGCCACTGACAATACACTTCTCTTCTATGAACTGGAGAAAGCAGAGCTCATCAGCAGAGAGACTGATATCATTTCCCTTTAGTCTATCTTTAGGACAATCAGAGCTCCATTCAGTACAAGTAATCAAGAGGCCTGGATTGATGATCCAAAGCATGCAAATTCAATTCCCATTTTGCCAGCTCGAGAAATTAAAAAGAAAAATCTTGAAGTAATAAAACAATTCTCTCTGAAAATCAATCTTTGGCTGTTGTACAAACCCAGTTATGTGTTGGTATCCTTTGAGAAGGACCTGTCACCCTTTTGGGTTGACTTTAATCACTTACTGAAATGGCTAACAGGCTACTCAGCTCAAACCTCAGCAATAGTATAAGAGGAAGTTCACTACCTCCTTATCAGCCGTAACAATTACAGATTTTCCCATGTCATCACATGCCCAGAATGAATAAAACACAATTCAAACACTGGTCAACAACATCTTGTTTCCACACAATCAAGTTTCATTTTTCAAACAAGGTGCACTGTGGCCAAGACACAAAAAGTGCATCATCTCAGAATTCAAATCAAGAAATATACCCATGAAGAATTTACTTCTAATCCTAGAGCTATGATTGTGCTTGAAGCTGTTAATAATCTACTAAATCCACATGATAAAGGACAATGAAGGGGCAACATTTTGCCACGATGCACCAGAGCCTGTAACATACGGCACAAAAGGAGTTTCTTTTGAACCATTTGCAAAGGAATGATAGAATCCAAGTTGAAGTACTGGACTGGTAAAATACAAAGCCTTTTGATGGATTAAATTTAGATCAAGCAGTCAGAAGTTGACGTGATACAATGCAGTAAAAGCATTATATGCAAAAGGGCTGTAACTTAAGGTACTAATTCTCAGAAGACAACAGATATAAACAAATTACTTGTAAACCATTGTAATTAGTGGTTCATCATATTGAAGTAATAACTGAGTCAGGATCCCACATTGGCTAATGATGCACAGAATTTACATCGGAGAGGCAGCACACTCTGTGCCAAACTCCATGTCCAGAGTGATGGATTCTGCAAAGCCAAAAAGGAAAAAGACAACAGTTTAAGTAAATTTGACGGAAAATCTCATATCACTCTCTCTCTCTGTTTTTTTAAAACACTTACCAAGGCCACCTGCTGCTCCTTGTTCATTTCCCTCATTGTTGCTCCCACAATGCATTAACGAGTCCAGCGTTCGAGGAGACATTGGAAACAAGTCACTGGTGTTACCAGAATTCGTTCTGTGCAAATTAGATATATGAAGCACAGATTTTCAAATTAGCCAATTTTCCATGGGCATGTGAAATCTAAATAAAAATTTACCAATCGAGTTCATATTGCAACTTAAAAGACATTTCAATATACTGAAATTCTAAATCGGTATAAAGTTACTCAGACAACATGATTTAATTACGAATTTGCCACTAAAATATGCACAACAAATTACTAGGACAAAGTGATGCACTAGCATTACTTACGGTGTCACACAAATGAATTTTCTCTTCAGGTATGCAAATGTTTCTGCAACATAAAATAAGTTCAATATTAAGTAAAATTAAGCAAGGTGGAATTGGTCAATTATTAATAAAAAGGAAAATAATATAGAACCAGCAGACAGGCTAAAAGGAAATTAAAATAGGACATACAGAGCTGAAAGACTGTATGGTCTTCTGCTGTGATATTCTACTCAGAAATATCAGCAAGTTTGCTAAATTGGAAATTCTTTGGCTTCTCAGTTGCTCTGTTGATTAGGGAAACCTTAAATGCCAGTGCAGCCATTTATTATAACAAAGGAAGAAATGTGGCTCTGCTTGGCAGTGAACTCAACGCCACATCAACGTGGAAAACAAAACAGTGCGTTGCTAAGTTAACTGATGGAGAATTCTCTGGGATTGACTGATCCAGAACATCTGGTTGGAGGAACTGGCTGTGCTGAAATAAGTGATACACATGCAACTTCAAGTAACTGATGTGTGTTGCAGCTTAAAAAAGTTATAGTTATTACTTCTCTGGCTTCTTATTTCTTTAGAGTTGGCATATTGAGGTTCTTTGTAGTTTGGACTATCGAGTAAACTCACAATGACAGCTCCTTCTCACCAAAATTCTAAACTTATTTTAAAATATATGTGAGTGTTTAAAAATTCACCTGGATCATTGGGATCAATAGCTTCTGGAGGTTCACTGCAGCAATATTTTCCAAATGCCTCTTCTTTTGGAATGTCAGGATATAAATACACCAGTGGTGACACAAGAATATTGGTGGCATCCATGATCTTGTAGCTTATGATAATGTCAGCAAAGGACATGTTGGTCAGCTGTTGTTTGGTGTACGGCTCCACAGACTGGATTTGGGTTTTTCCTGAAAGGTTAAAAGGGACAAAAAGTTAAAGATAATATACGAAAGGATTTATCGTGCCAAAGTATTTTCTTCAATAACATTAATTTACACCATGCATGAAGTTCTCAAATCTCGTGGTTTGGAAACATTTTGGTCCAACCCAAGTGTAGTACATCAGATGCTGGAAACAGAACACTTGTGTTTTATACACCCAGTGCTAGTGCCAATCAATTATTAAAGATCAAGAATGAATACACCTTATAGCGCTATAATGTGCTCCACTGCCAAGTTCAGAATAGCACTTCTGGTGGAACCAGTTTAAATATTCATACATATTATGTCAACTGTACTGGTGCCTCCAGATATAGGTGGGAGGAGTGGTAGGGCTAAGTACAGAATGTTAAAAAAATAAACTGCAATGCTTACTTGTTAAAACTAACCAAAATGCTTGTACAGTACAGAAGATCCCTACAGAGCTAATTGATTTGCGATCTTGTAAGATGTGGTCCGTTTCCAACAGATATAAAAGAGCTTTCATTCTATCTGACTGAACTCAAGCTGACATCTTGGATTGGACACAATCTGCCAGAAGTACTGCAATAATCCTGCTTAAAAGTGGAATAAACCACGGTGCTTTTGATCATACTTGTAGCTACATGAACCATGCGATGTTTAATAGAAAATTTTAATATTATAAACTTCAAAAGTAGCAAAGTTTAAAATCAGCTAATTGTTCTTATATTTGAGAAACCTTAAGTTACAATCTTCTCATTTCAGCATACCCACTGTTTGTTGCATCTAAACATCACGCAGAGAATAGGTTGGCATAATTAACTCCAATAGATTCGCTTCAGTGTGACTCTGCTCTGACCAAAATAGGACAGATTGGGACCTATTCAATCAAATTCAAAAAGGCTAGCAACTCCAGCTGTGTAGAAGTGTACAAGATCACTTAAGGCTCATATTCCAGTTTCTCTAATAGATTTTATTCAGAATATCAGCACTTCACAACACTTTCCCAATTAAACTGAATAAGAGCTGACTAACATGGATTTAAGTTAAGACTTTTTCCATGCATTTTTCTTGTAGTACTTAGCTTTAAGAAAAACACAGCTGACTAAGATTACACATTACATAATTGGGCAATGTCATGCCATATCTTAAGTGAATAATTAAAAAAAAACATTCTCGGAGTGCAGAGATGGTGGCAAGTCCAGTATTTAGTACCAATCACTTCCTGGTCTTGAAACAACAATTTAGAAGATGGACTGCCTTCTTGAATAGCTGCATGGATGGCAGTCTGATTATAACTGGCATAACTTCAAATGGAACGTGAGTTAGCCAGATTAATGCGAGACTGGAGACATGCATGGACCATACTTGGCAAAACTTCCTTTGCTTTAGGACAATACTCAGTTGAGTTCAACACTGACTATTTCACAGCAATGTCCGATGTCGGCTGTTTATTAGAGAACTAATCTTGTCATACTGTCATGGTGGGATGCGAACTCACTTTCTCGGAAAAAAAAAAGAGGCCCTTCATCAGAACAGTTCTGACAAAGGATTCTAGACCTGAAATAGTAACTGTTTCTCTCCACAGATGCTGCCTGACCTGCTGAGTGTTTCCATCATTTTCTGTTTTAACTTCAGATTTCCAGCATCTGCAGTTTTTCATTTTCAAGCATCAAGCTTGTGTTGACAGTTTACATAAATTATTACACTTTTGAAATGTAATAATTTACTTTATATTGTTGACCAGATATATTTCTCCGCCTACTGAAATTATTTTGCATTCAAAAGTAGCTACGTACCATTGATATCCTTTTCCACCCAAGTAAATGTGATCCCTCCTTCTTTGTTGCTCTCACTAAAACGTAGGAGGAATGTGCCCGGGGGTTTCACGTTCAGCAAGGCTCTCTCTCTTTCTTTACTTATGAAACCCATGATATATCTGAATGGATAAAAATACACATCACACAAATTTTACTAAAGGTTGGTTAAAATATGGGCACAGCATCACATTCAGAATGTTTCCAAGATGAATGTGAAAGTACTATTGAAACTTGGATTATCTGTATGGATGAACATCCCCAGATTTAAACAAAAAAAAAAATGCAGAGTTTGGTGTCTGTTGAATTACAGACAATGGTTGTGTTGCATAAAAAGCATGTGAATGGTTAAATATACCTAAGGTGCATGTTAGAACAAACATTTACCCATCATTCCAGAGAGAGAGAATGAATTTCTTCACCAAGTCTATGATGTTGTCCAGCCACACCCAGAATGAAAATGCTTTGCCAGGCATGTTTTCCTTGATAAATTAGAATGGAGGGGAAAAAAAAAGTTATGAAAGTCATTGAAAACCCTGACAGTTTCCTTATCACAAGCTTTTTTTAAAAAAAATTTATAACAAAAATCCTGAAATTGCTCACACACTTACACAGTTAAAATACCATATTCATCTGCCAGATAAAACATCATGCTGGAAAGTATCAGTTACCAATAACACTTAAATTGTTGGAAACTTCAGAAAGTAAATTGCTGAAAGGATTCTGCTCAAGTATTTTTCAGGGCAGCAAGGTGTTGCTTAAATTCAAAACAAACCACAAACATTTTAAATGAACAATTGAGGAAATTTAAAGATCGCTGCAAATATTTGGACATAAAAATAACTGAAGAAAATGGGTTCACTCACTTTACAGAATTTTGCCCATGTGATTTGGCAGCCAGAATAGGTGACACCAGGACCTAGAAAACAAAACAAAGTATTTATTACAGTAAGAGATCAAATGTATGAAGGTATAGTACAAATAAAATACTTCAGATGTTCCAGTACTCCATGCATTTACTATTATAGAGATTCAATTTCCCACCGGATTGTACAATATTCAAAATAGTTTGAAAGAACAGCTAGAAATAGGTGTAGATGAAGGATATTTGACAGTAAACACAATTGCCAAGGAGTAGAGTCAATACTGATAAAGGACTTCACATCTCTGAATCACAGGAAGTTCCAGTTTTGAATCAAAACCAATTCAATTTTCTTTAGCAATAAATTTATTACATTTGTTTTAAAAACTTAAATGGCAATTTATCACATTGTTAAATGGCCTCTGAACATTTCTGATTGAATTACACTTTATATAATATAGACTTTCATTTTGTAGCCAAACTGCCATAGTTTACACCATCACGATCCTATATCACAATGGAGATGAAGAGGTATATTGTCCTGGACAGAAGAAAATCTCTAGGCACGAGTTGTGTCAGGGGATCTTTATCACCAGGCAGACAGGATTTAATTTCATCTTTCATCAGAAGAACATATTTCCAGTAAGAACAGAACTCCACTAAGTTAAAAATGTTAGTGCTCGGTCATATTGATTCATGGTTCAACTTCAATGACAAGCTTTCTATTACCTACCAAGTAGCTTCTCAGCCAATGTTCCCAGCTGTTCCATATTGAGTCCTCTCTTTGTGGTGGAAGAAAACTGCCAGCTCAGAATCTCTGCTACTTGGTCCCATGTGGCAACTGGAGGTTTTGTGAAGAAGTTCACATTCTGTTTCAAAACAGGAAATAATAAATAATTCTACTATGCAAAACAGCAAAGTGAATGTCATTAATTAGTCATAATATTAACTTAAAATGTAAGTTACTATTTCTATCAGCACAAAAGAACCTTGCTACAGCCTCTAGATTTATCACATGCAACTTCATTACCTTACTAAGCATGGATGAAGTAATCAATAATCCTTACAAAATAGTATAAAATCCTCACAAAATTTCAAAATAGTATGGAATATATAATGCACAATTTAATCAAAACACTATTTGGAAAATTACATTACCATCATTCCCTTTAGTCTATTTATACCATAATCTACTCTCCCACAAAGTGCAAAAGCCTTCAAAACAAAATTAAAGTACCCTCCAGAAAAGAAAAACAAATGGTCAACATAAAAACTTCCATCCTTGTACTTCAGAAAAGCATATCTAACAGCTTGCTGAGACAGATTACATCACAAGGATAACTGCATGTGGATTAAAAATCACATTTTACATTAAACTCATAACCATCAATGTTAAAATCTCTTTAGACACCTGGGATAAGTATATCAAGAATGATAGTGAATGCAGCCAATTTTACATCTTTCCCAATTTTTTCCTTAATAATTTATTTTCACATTTAGTGTTCAAGTCCTTAGAATGTCACTTGAACTCATGCCTTTTTGGTGCAGACCATTGAGTTATGACCAACCTCAGTAAATAAACATATCCAAATAGCTCTGACTTTATATTACCATATTTGAACATGAAAAAAATTAGACATTGCTCTAAAATGGGCCATACTAGAAATTTCTATTTTTATTACTCAATTAAATATTACTCCAAATGCTCCTTTCCAGACTAGACTGGATAACAATAATATAAGAACCAGGTGAATTTCATACCTTCGGATTATTGGTTAACATATTGTACCAAAGGATTGAGGCCCAAGCATTTGGCATCTGGCAGATGTTGGAGATTACAACAACTGGCAGTGAAGAGGTCTGTACATACAAAGAAATGTAAAAAGTTATAAAATGCTTTGAAGAAAACTGATAATCTCATTTGTTCCTTCAACATGGTACTAATATCTCTTACAAAAAAAATTTTCAAAAGTGCACCAAGTAGTTTTCTTCTGCATTGTCTCTGTACCATCTATAGTGCTGGAAATGTTTATAGATGCCATGCACTGATGCATCAACATGTACAAGGATGCAAGTAATCAGTGTGTGTAGCTTGCTTAGTCCAACAACACACAAAAACAGAATGCAAAGCATTTTTCACAAAATTATGGCATTTGTTAGTTGCTGGCACCATTACAACTACCGGCACACTTTTTGCCCTGAAAGTACATTATAATTTAAGTTTGCCAAATACACTTAGAATGTCTGCAAGCAAAAGCAAAGTAAAAAGAAATGCCATGGAAAAAATATGAAGTGGATAATCGATGCTGCAACACACCTCCAAATCAATTTTAAGTCCTTGATGGTAAACTTCTGTCTCAAAAGTTATCAGATGTAGCTCTTCAGTGACGATGAGGGAAGCCTAAAACAACACAAAAAACAGTATTATTACAAATGAAGGTAGTTCAACAGTGTTTTGTCTGGATAAACTACATAAACTTGCCTCTTCAACAAAGCATAAAGACAAACATCCACTACCTCTTCCTTTATACCAATTTCACAAGTTATATTGCTTCAATACAAAAAGCTTGTTATTAAGTGGTGTAGTAACTACAACAGTCTTTATTCTAATTAGGAAAGACTCAGACAAAAAGTACAGAAACAAATCCACTACATTTTGAAGTATGCAAAGCAAGTCTAAGACAAACTCTTCAAACAACTTTGGGATACCACTTTGTAAAAATAGCTATCATGATAAACAGAAACACCAACACCCTGATACACTTGAACAGAGCTGATAATGAAAATTCAGTTTCTTTAAAAAAAAGCATCAAGTTTGTACCTACATCACTACTTGCTCTCCCTCCATTTCCACATCTCTGCTCTCTCAGTGTCTGGAAGGGAAAAAACTCATTAGCTGACATAGTCATGACTTGGATAACAAAATGTTGTACTGCAGTTTCAGTATGTGTTCAATAATTAGAACTGGTATACTTAAAAATATTAAATACATTCTGTAATGCCAAATGCTATTAAAGAAAATATACTAACTACTGTAATTTATCACAAAATAAGAATACAGTGGAAATATTACAAATTCATTTACAAGTGAGGAGTTCATTCGGGCAACATATCTGTTCCAGCCATTGGGTATCCATCTATATTAATTCCATTTACTAGCACTTGATCTATAACCTTCTATTCTTTGGCAATTCAAGCACTCATCCAGATACTTAAATGTTGAGTACCCATCTCCACCAACTTCTCAGGCATAGCTTTCCACATTTCAAATCATCATCTGGGTGAAAAAGTATTTCCCAGATCCCTTCTTGCCCCTCTTTTTAAATCTATGCCCTTTGGTTTTCGTTTTTCCCTTATGGGAAAAGTTCCTGACTGTATGCCTCTCATAAATTTTGTATACCTCCCTCAGGCTTCTCTGTTCCAAGGAAAATACTGCAGCCTTTTAAACTCTCTTCATAATTGAAGCACTGCATCTCATGCAACATCCTGGTAAATTGCCTCTGCATTCTCTCCCATGCATTCGCATCCTTTGTATAATGTGGCAACCAGAACATTAGCTGTGGCCGAAACAAACTCTTATAAAGTTGCACCTTCATGTCCTTGTATTCAACGCCCCAGGTAATGAAGGCAAACATTTCATACATGTTCTTCAGCACTGTATCTACCTGTGCAGTCACCTTTGAGGATCTATGGATTTGTATGTAGTTTCTTTGTCAAAACTCCCTAGTACATTGATAATGTACATCACCTCAATTATCAGGATTAAATTCCACCTACCATTGCTCCACCCAATTTACCTGCTGATCAATGTTGTCTGTAACTTTTCACCATTAACACCAATTTAATATACTCTTTATAAGTTACTTGTCTTTTAAGATGCTGGATACTCTTTAAATTGTAGACGGGGCAATGCAAAAAATTTTGTTGAGAAAATAAATGTTAATATACTTCATAACCTTTAACCATTATTATTTTGTAGTGAATTAGAAGGCTACACAAAAGTATAATTTACAAGTCTTTATCTATCATACTACAGTAATGCATCAATTGTACCAAAAAAAACATTGCAGAAATATGCAGAGATCCAGTTTTGTAGTCACATTGGCATGAATATCTCGGAGTTTTAGCTACTTTGCCAATAACATGAACCAAGTTCTTAAATATATACAGGCAGCCTTTTTGTAGTTAGCAATGAGCAAACATCTCGAATCATATAGTCTACAGCATTTCTCCATAATACTAACCAAATGCTTAAACTCTGCTGACAGACTTCCATTGTTTGATTCTTCCATATTCATAACTTTTGTATTGGTTCCCAATATGTTGAATTTCCGTGATCTAATTTGAAGAAGCAATGAAACTGTAACTGGCATTCAAGCTGGTATTCTACTAGATCATTCTCCACAACTAATTTCAATTCTCTAACAAGTTACTTTGTGGAGCAGACTTCTTCAGTTAACCCAAGAGTTCAACATAAACATCATCATAAGCAATTAACAATTAGTTATGAGTGCTATACAATTGAGGTGGTATTCAGTATTATACTAGAAGTTGCAGTTGTAGAACTAGATAGGGAATTTGTATCAACCTATACAGCAATTGTATAATTTGAAAGTTATCAACAGATTACTAAAACTTCCAAACAAAATCCAATATATAGTAAAACTCTGATAATCCAGCACCTGATTGTTCAGAAATCCTACTGGCCCAATATCAAGCTCACCCATTAGTCCAGAATCTGAGCTGGGAGTCTAGAGTGCAAGAGGGAGGTGTGGCTAGAGCTGGGAGGCTAGAACACAGAGTCAAGAACATGGCTAGGTTTGCGGTTGGTGCTGGGGTCTAGAGTGCCTGTATATTTCCCACTCTTTAAACTCAGTTTCTCCAGAAACTATTATACTACTTTGTAACATGTGGGGGTAAAAAGTAAAGTGAAATAAAGAAGTTTCAGTTGGGAGTAACATCCAATAGTCTGGAAAAATCCACTAGTCCAGCACTCCCAAAATTCCAATGGTGCTAAATTATCAGAGTTTTATTGTGTTGCAAATACAAAAATTCTGCATTAAAATGCTAAATTTTTCCAAGTGTTTAAGATGTTGAAGATGAAAGTAGACATGTGTCTAAGATGAATCATGGATTAACAGCACAACAAAATAGGATTTATAAAGGAATACATTATTTATATTGGATCTGGAAATAATAAATGTTTAATACACATTTGCCTAAAATTTCTTTCAATTATTTAAATAAGTGTTGAAGCTCGACAATTTCCATACTTTATCACTTTCTGACTAAACCAATACAAGTAATAATTTAAAACAGAATCTAGCTAGTAGGGGTTCAAAGAAAAATTCTGCAGCTTCAGAAGTACAATTGGATTCAATAGACCGAAATCCTAGCTAACCAAATTATGAAACAAAAAGCACATTTTGTGATAACAATTAGATCTCTCTCATTCTGAAGTAGCCTAGTAAACTATACAGTTCATACACATTAGAGATGGGTATTAAATGCAGTTCTGGCACCATAATCCACATCCCAAGAATAAATTTTAGTTCAACTTTTGTTATGCAGAGTCTGGAAAGACATTGACCTTATTCAAGCAAGTTCACTTTTGGCTATTTAACCCAATTTTAATGACTGCTCTGTGCCTATTGGGGCCTCAGGCAGAGTTATATAATGCTGAGTGACTACCTTCAGTTTAATTGCATCATGAACAAAGGGAAAGGCAAGAACACTATTCATCATACCAAAGAGTCTTCTGATATATTGAGGTGATTTGAATCTTACTTTTCTTGTGTTAAACAAATTTGATTTGTATTTTTAGCCTGAACAATATAGATGGCGTACCCTGTACACCCCTCCCATTGTAGGATGGTAAGCCATTTATATAACTTGCAGTGTTAAGTATTTTTGTAAAAGGTTAATTGCTAATTCTATGGCATATCCCTCCTGCTCATGACACATTACAGTTGCAGTTCGGTGGAAAGTATAGAAAATGGCGTACAAACAAAACACCTCAAAATATATCGTCCAGCATGAAGTGAAGAGCTGAAAAAAGGAAATCAAAAATCTCACCCCCTCAGTGCAGAACCATCTCCAGAATCCCTGAAACAAGATTGACAGAAAACATTAGAATGCATATTCTGTTAAGGTCTGTGATGATGCAAATTGAGAAGAAATTAACTGATTTTCTTACAGCAATTTTAATTAGGTGAAACGGTTTTCTCCCCTTCTCTCCCCCTTTCATAAAAGTATAAACAAGCCAAATTTATGCAACTTCTCCTCATTTAATATTTTAATCATTATTATTTGTGAGAGAAGCAATAAAATACAAATACAATCTTCAAAAGTGCCCTTTCCAGAACTCAAAACAGTACTCCAGATATACGCTAAGGCTCTGTAAAAGTGAACTACAATTCACACCCCTTTGCTTTCCAGCCCTGTTGCAGTAATTCTATTAGCCATTCCACTGTAGAAATTTGGGTCACCTCGTCTACCTTGAACAATAAACTCTGCCAGTTTATTGGTGCCAATGATGTTTTAATGCACTGACTGCAGGAGGTTCCATCTATAACCTCAACACAACTCCAAATACATTATAGCACATGGTAGGAACACTTGCAAGTTACATCAATACACTGATCCTATACTACTGGGCAGGATCAACTGATTCAGTGTTAGGTTCTGTTGGATAATAAGGTTCAATATTTCATTGTCTCTTGAAATATGAGACTGGAAACATGACAGAATGACACATAAAAGTGAGCCCCAGAGTGAGGGATAATGCCTGTCTCTGCATGTGTGCGCGCACATCTACATGTGTGGTTGGGGGGGGGGGGGGGGGGGGGGGAGGAAGAAGAGGGGAGGAGGGAGAGCAGGGGGAGACCGCCGCTTAAAAAAGTATCCATCACCATAAAAACATTGACATAGCATACTAATTAACCTTGGTTTTTTTAAAATAAATTATACGTACACTGCGTGGAAACAGAGTGGAAGGAATTATGTTCTTACAATGGAAAAGAACATTTGTTAGAAAATACAGCAACAAATATTCCCAGCAAAATAAACATATCCAGAATTAACATTAATGTGCTTAATGGTTTAGTGATTCATTTGCACTCACTTGTCAATGGCAACCTTGATCTTAAGCTGATAATTTAACTCAGGAAATTTAACCAGCAACCTGAGAACAGAAAGTATATATGAGGTACAAAGTAAAAAAAAATGACAGACTGAAAAGCAAATGTCATTACTGTATTACACGCATGAAGAACACATTGTGGTTTAAATGCAGGAAACCTTTAAGACAAATAATGGTGCAAATAATTAGCAGCAGGAAACTACTCACTGCTATGATAACATCTTAAGGGAAATTACCTCAGTGTAGTACCAAATTAATTAAGGTTGCTTAGTCTATTTGCAAGATGACTAAATATTCATACTGTCATTTTCACTTCATTAAAGTGATTTTATCTGCTTACAGATGCATATTTCAGCATGATAATCTGACATGAACACAAGACATGTATGTGAAATCCATTTAAAGGGAGCACCTTACTTTCTAAGGGTTTACATCATTTGCTGATAACTCCTCCTCCAGTAGTCCCTCGGGATTGAGGATGACTTGCTTCCATTCCGGTTTTGTGGGTTCTGAGGTAGCTAATGAGGCCACAGTAAGAACCACAGACGGGGAAGGAGGTAGCTGGTGCAGCAGATGAGTGAGTGGTTTGAGGTGGTGCACTCCTGTTGCTTACACAGGGCTTCTGTATGCTCCTAACAGACAGCCTCAAGGTTCGCAATACAATCGCAAATGCTACTTGACTGATTATGGGTCAGTGTTTCCATATTTGCTGCTAGGGTGAGTGGCACTCTATATCTGCATACAGAGTTCGATAATTCCACAACTATATTCTTGGATGAAGCAGAATTGCAAATTTAGATTCCCGCTTTGCAGTTTGAACTCAATCACCATTTAGTATTTAATAGTCTAGAACTGGAAGAAGATTGAGCAAGCACAATAATGCCTGGCAATTCCATCAAAGAATGTCCCCCATCCAAGCATTCAGCAATTGGGGGGGGGGGGGGGGGGGGGGGGTGGGGAAGTTTCCGCATAAGTGAGACAACTAACAACCATTTCTGGCTTTCCTGCATCACTCATTCAACCACACACCTGCAATGTGATGCCTTCATTTGGGCAGCAAGTGATCATGCCATTCTGCAAAAAGCTTGTTTTGCAGCATTACAGGGGAATGTGTGCCATTTTGTCCTCAGGGCACCAGTCATTTGGCATTCCCAGGACAGCATGGACTTGCTAACATTGCACTGGACTGGAAGACCTACAAACCAACTAAAATCCTTGCCTTCATTTGTTGGCCCCTTTCTCCTGACTCCCAAACCTTGGCCAAAACCCGTAATGTATAACCTGCCCACTGACCTGCAGCTGGCCTTCCTCCAGATGTCCCTGATTCTCCACCCCCCCCGCCCCCCACTTGCAGCCAGCTTCTCCAACCCATCAATAGCCAGAGGTTCTGATGTTCTCCTCACACCCTCAACCACACTCTCTCCAATTCCTCAAGTCATTCATCCCCCACATAGGCTCCCAAATGTACTCACTTTTACCAGATGCTGGTGTGCTGGCATCAAAGCCATACCACCCCACCCACTCCAAACAAATGCTGAACGTATCCCCTACTAGCATCAGAACCAACCCCCACCACATGCCACTTTGATCCCCGTCCATGCCCACATCTACCAGTTAGATCTTCACCCCAACACACCAGTGTCAGTCCAGTTTCTTTAGTCTTACTCCACGCACCCTCTCACAATCAAAACAGCCAGAGGATCCCTTATGAATGCAGGAAAATCCCCGATTCAAAGCCCTTCTCCAAAACCCAGTCTAAGTCCCAAATATGGCAAGCCTCCTGTGGCCATACTCAGGTAGAAGAGCGTTTTCAAATGCGAAAATTGTCATGTGCAGCCAGCCTCTCCAACCCATCAATAGCCAGAGGTTCTGATGTTCTCCTCACACCCTCAACCAGACTCTTTCCAATTCCTCAAGTCATTCATCCCCCAGATAAGCTCCCAAATGCACTCACTTTCACCAGGTGCTGGCGTGCTAGCTGACCTTTTATCTCAGTTCTACTTTCCTTCACTACCCCTATATCCCTTAAAATCTCTCGGTCTGTCTTCTCAATATATTCAGAAACTGAACCTCTCCACTCTTCTTGGCTGGCCCTTTATTTTGAGACAGTGACCTCTTGTCTTAGATACCCCAACCAGTGTAAACATCAACTCTAAGCTCTAAAGTCTTTTTCAGAGAATACACCACTAGTCTTTTTAATCTTTTCTTCCTATGAAAAAAAACATCTCAAAATCAACCTGGTGAACCTTCACTGCACTCTATAGTAAGACCACAAGATATAGGAACAGAATTAGGCTATTCAGCCCATCGAGTTTGCTCTGCCATTCAATTAAGGTCGATTTTTCTTTGCCTCAACATTCTCCTGCTTTCTCCCTGTAACCCTGAACCCCCTTACCAATCAAGAACCTATCAATCTCTGCCTTAAGTACACCCAATGACTTGGCCTTTACAGCCCTCCATGGCAGGAATTACATCACCCTCGGGCTGAAGAAATTCCTCATCTCAGTTCTAAAGGGATGTTCCTTTATTCTGAGGCTGTGCACTCAGATCAGACTCTCCTTCTAATGGAAACACCCACTCCATGATCAGTCTATCCAGGCTTTCAGTATTCAGGTTTCAATGAGATTCCCCCTCATCCTTATGAACTCCAGACTACAGGCCTAGAGCCATCAAACTCTCCTCATACGTTAAGTCTTTCATTCATTTCAACCCAAAATTGCTCACAATCTAAATGCAGTCTGATCAATGCCTTATAAAGCCTCAGTAGTACATCCTTGTGTTTATATTCTAGTCCTCTTGAAATGAATGCCAACACTACTAACTCAACTTGCAAGCTGACCTCAAGGGAATCCTGAACTAGGACTCCCAAGTCCCTTTGCACCTCTGATTTTTGAATTCTCTCCGTTTAGAAAGTAGTCTACCCCTTTATTCTTCCTACCAAAGTGCATAACCCCATACTTCTACTTCTTTGCCCACTCTCCGAACTTGTCTAAGTCCTTCTGCAGTCCAATGTCAACTCTTGCCTCTCTTACCCTTTATGTAACTAAAAAAACTTACCATCTTCTATTATTGGCTAGTTTACCCTCATTATTTCATTTTCTCCCCATTATTGCTTTTTTTTTTATTTGATGGTTTTAAAAACGGCTTCCCAATCCTCCAGCTTCCCAATAATCCTCACCATATTGTATGCCTTCTCTTTTGGTTTTATGCTGCCCAACTTTTCTTGTCAGCCATGGTTGCCTCGTCTACCCCTTGGTATGCTTCTTCCTTGGGACATTATCACTGTAATGTTGCCTTTCTTGCATGCCTTTTCTATCTCCTGGCGTCTTTTGTACCCCACATCCTGACTACTATTCAGAGGCCTGCATATAGAACCATACAGCACAAAACAGGCCCTTTGGCCCACCATGTTGTGCCGTCCATCAAACCACCCTCACACTACCTAACCCCTTCCTCCCGCATATCCCCCCATCCCACACTCCTCCATATGCCTATCCAACAAGCTCTTGATCCTGTTCAATGTATCTGCCTCCACCACCACCCCAGGCAGTGCATTCCATGCACCAACCACTCTCTGGGTGAAAAACCTCCCCCTGACATCTCCCCTGAACCTCCCACCCATAACCTTAAAGCCATGCCCTCTCGTCTTGAGCATTGGTGCCCTGGGAAGGAGGAGCTGACTGTCTACTCTATCTATTCCTCTCAGTATTTTGTATACCTCTATCATGTCTCCTCTCATCCTCCTCCTTTCCAGTGAATAAAGCCCTAGCACCTTAAGCCTCTCCTCATATTCAATACTCTCCAATCCAGGCAGCATCCTGGTATATCTCTTCTGCACCCTCTCCAACACCTCCACATCCTTCCTATAATGAGGCAACCAGAACTGAACACAATACTCTAAGTGTGGCCTAACTAGAGTTTTGTAAAGCTGCATCATCACCTTGCGGCTCTTAAACTCAGTCCTGCGACTTATGAAAGCCAACATCCCATTGGCCTTCTTAACTGCTCTTTCCACCTGTGAGGCAACTTTCAATGAACTGTGAATATGGACCCCCAGATCCCTCTGCTCCTCCACACTGCCAAGTACCTTGCCATTTACCCAGTACTCTGCCCTGGAGTTTGTCCTTCCAAAGTGTACCACCTCACACTTCTCCGGATTGAACTCCATCTGCCACTTGTCAGCCCAGCTCTGCATCCTATCAATATCCCTCTGTAAGCTCTGACAGCCCTCCACACTATCCACAACACCGCCGATCTTAGTGTCGTCTGCAAACTTACTAACCCAGCCCTCCACCCGCTCATCTAAGTCATCTATAAATATCACAAAAAGTAGAGGTCCCAGAACCGATCCCTGCAGGACACTAGTCACTGCCTTCCAATCCGAGGGCACTCCTTCCACCAGTGTATAATGCCCATCAGTGTCTTTTTACTTTTGTGGTTCCTCATTTTACATGTTCTGATCCTATAATCGCTTCTTGTTATAAATCTATTTAAATATAGATCTAATTTCATTTTTACCAACAGAGCCACCCCTCCCCTCTGCCCACCTGCCTGTCTCTTCCATAGGATGTGTATCCTTGGATGTTTAGCTCCCAGCTCTGATCCTCTTTCAGCCACATCTCTGTGATGCCCCCGACATCATACCCAGCAATTTTGATCTGCGCTATGAACTCATTCACCTCGTTGTGTATACTGCGCGCAAATTCAACACCCTCAGTCCTGTATTCACTGCCTCACTGTCAATCAGAAACTATGCAAATGTTACACATATCAGAACTGTACATAATATTTCAGATGCAGTCTCACCAGACCTTTATATAGATAGAAATATCTTGCTCAACTCTTGTACTCAAATTAAAACCTCATGCAATAAACCAACACACTTTTGGCCCTCCTAATCACTTGCTGAACCTGCACGTTAACTTTCAGTGCACAAGGGCACCCAGGTTCCTCTGAACACAAACACCTTTCAGTCTCATTACTTAGAGAGATACTCTGCTTTTCTGCTTAAAATCTCGATTTCCAGAAAATGAGACTGCTACAGAGACATCTTAATTCCATGTAGGAAATCAAGTGAAATTTTTGTATATTCAGTGATGAAGTTTAGTAGAGTTGGCAGTTGTTTCTTTAAAAAATATTTATAGTACAATTCCTAGCCATGATTACTTTAAATATCAATTAAAGTGCATTTAAACTGACCAATTTGCAACCAACCACAATAGCAAAATTGATACCTAATAATTCAGATGAATATTTTGCCACCATAATCCATAGGATTTTTGTAGTGGTGCATTACCATGACTGCTTTACTGCCTACCTCACTTTAGTCGTGAATTGCACACCCGTTTTGATCACTAGGGGACGGTCTGGATGCATTGGCATGCAAGGCTGTCTCTCCACAACAAAAGCACTAAGGAAAAAAAACACATTAAGTCAATCAGAAACTATGCAAGTGTTACAAATTAATCTTTAATTAACTATATTTAATAGTATCTGTTGGCACAGTGCTAAGTATGTTATTTAAATTAAAGCTTGGTTGATCCCTGCCAATTTGAAAATGGTGTGAGTGGGTGTGTGGAGGAGTTAGGCTTCTTTTGAAAAATAATTGTCAGCACCAACACTATTGGATGACTGAAGGAAAAACTGCAATTGATTGACTGGCTAGGGGGAAAATACAAGTTTGCTGTATGAACATGTGGCACAAACCTCATGATCTGGGTTTACACTTATTCCAAGGCAACCAGACGGCACATTTGTTTTGACACACTAATGCACAGTTTGTGCCAATACATGACAAAAATAGCAAAAACTTTACATTGAAGGCTGCAGATAAAGGAATGGGATGTAGTAATCAACTCAGGTGCATTAAAACAATCTTATAATAATTACAACAGATGGCCTGATAAAAGATGCAGATGTGCCATTGTCATCCAACTGTCCTTGAAATCTGCATTTCGATGTCGCAGAGCAGCACAAGAGGAGTCACAAAAACTACTAAATTAATAGCTTGTTGAAGTAGTTTTTTTAAAATTAAATGCCAATGTGGAAAATTGCTTTATTTTTTTCTGTGAATGAATGTCATTCCTCATAAATTGGTATTTATAAATAATGGAACTAAATTGCATACATAAAATGGCACAGAATAATGGTAGTTACCAGAGCTATGGGTTGTATAAACTCATAGGATTGATGTGCACAAAAGCAAAGTACCTTTTAATTAAGCTCCTAAATAATTCAACAATCCTCTCTTCCAGCACAGGTCTGTGGTGAACAATAGGGTCACCTTTGTATGAAACTTTTTGCTGCAGTTCTTCCAGTTTTTTAATCTGTTGTCGTGTCTGAAGCTGAGACTCAGCCAAAGATGTAATCCTGATGAATTGGGAAAACAAAGTACACATTATGCCAAGTAGACATTTGATCTGCATCTTAGATTCTACTGCCAAAGTTTTTTTAAAATTTCAAACAAGATTTTTACTGTGCCGAAGCAAAATCCTGCAGATGCTGGAAATCTGAAATAACAGAAAAGGCTGGAAGTATTCAGAAGGTAAGTATCTGTGTTGAAGATTATTGACCCAAAACATTAATTTAGTTTCTCCCTCCACAGCTACTGTTGAGCTTACATTCCAGCTTTCTAGATTGTTATTGGGTTTTGCTGAAGACTGAACTGCAACTTTTACCGAGCAGGCACAGTGACATACAGAATAGACTATTACAGAAACAAATGAAAAAATCCTATTTTGCATTCAAAGTGTTAGTTTAATACAGGCTGGTAATCCACATTCAACCATCCCTGTTCTCCCAAAGATTTCAGTGAATGCTGATATGCATGATATTGATGCAACAAACTGTTCCTGAAAATTAACTGGTTCATATGGCACCATCAACTAAGTAAATTGTTTTCTACTAACTAACATTAGTTACAGCCTGCCAACCTAAGGCTTGCTTTATTCCTACTGTTCTCCATCTGTTAACCAAGTCTAGCAGAATGTTCACCCCCTTTCCATGTCCTGACATTTACTGTCAGTTTCCTATGTGAGACTTTAGCAAAAGCCTTCCACAAATCCAAATACACATCCACATATTTTTAAGAATTCCAAAAATTAGCTAAACAATTTCAGTTTCACAAATCCATGCTGCCTCTGCTCAGTCAGATTATCTTATTAGAAAGGAAGAATGATTTCTCAGTTACTAATTATTTTATACCAGTTCTCAAGGCGATCAAGGCAGATGTTGGGTGGACCTCCTATACATGCTACTTGTTGCCGCCTTTTCCAGTCAGCCAGTTCCTCATCCATTAATGTCTTCTGCACAAACTCTACAGTAGACAGCAGGGCAGCTAAGTCAGTGACTATTTGCTGTTTAGAAATAAAAGGTTTATGGTTAGAATAAGAATTACTTTAAACGGGTTTACAATAAGCAAACAATCTCCTTTTTTTTTTAAAAGAAACAAACATTACCCTTCTCATCTGATCCAAAGCAGTCAACATCTGTTCCAGTTGTGCCATCTTCTGCCTTGTTGCTGCTTGTGAGTTCCCATTTAAATCTTGCACATCTGTTAACATTTAGAGCAAAGTTCTTTTTTTCCCCTTTTAACATTTTAATAAATTAACTATTTTCAATTTACAATGCCTTGATAAGTTACTTTGCTACGATGGATCATTTTAAACCAGTCCACAGTACAACTCACCTCCTTGGCTCTTTAAGGTCTTGTAGTTGAAATCAAAATCATCCTGAAGGTTTTCTAATACTTTAATCTTGTGTTCAAGATCCTGTACGACAATTAAAAACGTAAATCTTACATTTACTATGACATGATAATTTGCAAATTTCACTTAAAGCAAAAATAATTTCAAGCTACATTTTTTCCAAACCATTTGGATTAAATTTGCACTATGAAACTTCAAGTTAAAGCACATTTTTAAGAGAAAAGCCACTGAGTAGCAGGTGGTTGAAGTAAATGAGTCGTGGGAGCACAACCTTCAGCATGTAAACAGAAGTGTAAACATACTGAGCAACAAAGCAGCCTGAGTGGCTGAACGGTAAACTCAAATCCTAAATTTGACGTTAGCCAATGATTACCACGTAGCACACCTGTCTAGCCATACATGGGACCACTATTAAATCTTTTGAGCAATCACCTTGCCTTGCTTGACAGTCCCTGATGATCACAGCAATACTCAGGATTACAAAACTGATTAATTTCCTTAATATAGTTCAGTAAAAATCTTTAACTAGGAAATATCTTTACTATATTTTTTGCCAAATGCAGAGTATAAATATCTAAAACAATAAGAATTCTAATCAAATTCAAACCTATGCAAGACCCCTTCTACCATAATTTGATACACTTCTACATAGTGACCACTCACCTTTGTGGGACCTTAATTTTTTTAACTAGCGATTATAATACTTATATTTTTAATTTAAGCAGTAATAGAGGAATTAGAAATCCATTTACTACAACGTACACAGTTCATATAAATGCAAAGATATAACTTGTATTGTTTTGGTACTTCAAATGGACTCACCTGCACTCTCTTCCGTACATCCTGCAGATTATGTTCAAGAATCTGCTGCTTCTCAGTTACTACAGAACTGTGATGTGGTGACTGTCCAGCTTGCTTTAAAATTAAAATATATGCAAATTCAGAGGAATGAAAAGGTAGGTGTGTGGAATATGTAGAATGTCTAACTGAATGCTGGATTAATTGGAAAATAACAAGACCGAGCACAATTAAGGTTGTTAGTCCTTTTAAGACAACTGGGGAAAAAAAAAACAGGAGGTGTGGAATGGATAGAATCTTGTTTCTCCTCTATTAGCAATTAAGTTCTAATAGTGCCAATCATTCTGTGAATATATTTTGTTTGTACCCTTCAGGTCAGATATTTCTAGAAAATTACCAACCACAAATAGAACCCTGTTCTACCGTTCAATATGGTCATATGGCTGATCTTTCACCACAGCACCGCTTTGAAGCTTTGAACCAATAATCTGTCAAACACATTCATATTCAAAAATTCTATCCGACCTTTTCCTAACAATACTCATTGACTGAGCCACCACAGCCCTTTTGGCTTGAGAATTCCAAAGATTTACTACCTGTGGGCAAAGAAATTTCCTCATCTCACAATCCCTTATGAGACTGTAAACCTGCTTCCAGTCCAATAAGAATTTTCTCATTTTTATAAACTCCTAATACTGGAACATCAGACCTGTATATAATATTCTAGGAACAGTCTCACTAGGGCACTATACAACTGTTGCATGCCATTGTTACACTTGTATTCAAATACTCTTGCAATAAAGGCAATAAAAAAATTGCCTTCCTAATTACTTGTTCCTGCACGTCAACTTCCAGTGATTCATGAACAAGGATACCCAGGTCCTCGTGAACACTAATACTTTTCAATTTCTCACCATGCAAAAAAATTCCACTGTTTTCTACTGAAGTGGATAACTTTACATTTTTTCCATTTAATATTCCACCCGTCATATATCCTCACCAAATTACATTGCCTCTCTGCACCCCCCTCACATTCCATCCTGGCACTCAGCAAACATGGATACATTACACCTGGTCTCATCATTCATATCAATTGATATTGACTGCAAACAGTAGAAAACCCAGGACCAATTTCTATGGCATCCCAGCTGTTAGGACCTTCCAACCTGGAAATGATTATTCTTACTGTTCTCTGTCCATTAATCAATCCTACACCACTATATTATCCCCAATCCCATGCATTCTAATTTTATTAAAAAAACTTCTCGTGTTGCACCTTAAAGGCCAGCTGAAAGTTCTACTACACCAGCCCACTATGTCTATTGTTAGTTACAATTCCAGAAATCAACAGATTTGACAAACACAAAATTTACAATTTATTAATCCCTGCTAAATCCTATTATTGTTTTCCCAAGTGCCCTGCTACGAAATCCTCAATAAAAGGTTCTGCAATCTCCTCTTCTGATATCACGCAAACTGGTCCATATTTTCACACTTTCTCTCACCCTCTTTTTTTTAAAACAAAAAAAATGGTAGGGTTACATTTGCTATTTTCCAATCTGTAGGTACCGTTTCAAATCTATGGAATTTTGGAAGATGATAACCAGTCCTCTCGAAAGTCACCCCTTGGGATCCAGGTCATCAGACTTTGGGAATTACAATCATCTGTTATTTCTATTCATTTCTCCAATACTATTGTTATAATAATGCTAACTAACTTCTTCTCTTCATTCAATCTATACCTGTTGTTCTCAACTATTTCCAAGAGGTTTTCTGCAGCTTCTTTAATGAAGATACAAAATGTGTTTAATTTCTCCACCAGTTTTTTCTTAATATACCTTCTCCTGCCTCAGTCTTAAGGGACCCACAATAATTTTTGCTTCTTTCCACACCTACAGAAGTTGTTACAGTCTGTTTTTACATTTCTGGCTAGATTATCTCATTCTACTTTCCTTATCAATTTCTTGGTCTTCCTTTGCTCATATCTCAGAATTTTCCCCCGAACCTTAGGCTTACCAATTTGGTTTCACAAACAAGACTTTTATCTCATACTTATCTAACTTCTCATTAGCTATGGATGAACGTCTGTGTGTTGTGTTTTGTGCCTTAAAAACAGGACATTTGCTGTAAGCAGAATATAATTTCTTGAAATATTTTTAATATGGTTTCGAACTTGTGCCTCATAATCTGTAGTCTTTTTCTCCTTCACTTTCATCCTATCTACACTGGAGGTTCTGTCACAGACCACAATAACTGGGTCTTTTTCCTCCCACTCCAAGTTCCTCTTAAGCCCCAAGAAGACACCAGGCACGCAAATGCTCACAGCTGCAAAAAACAGAGTACATCCTGCTAACTATAACATTCCCTATCACAACTATATTTTATTTCACTCCCCCAACTTCAGTAGAACAAAACACAGGAGTATAAAATGTGAATGCTGCACAAAAGATTTATATTGAGGGCAAAACATTTCATTCACTTTATTTGGACCATTTACCTGTGAGACAGATGCAGCAACTTGAAGGAGACGAGCTTCTTCCCATAAGCATCTTGCTATGATTCGTGCAATTTCCATTGGCCTCTCCAAATACCTATTCTGGGAAAAAAGAACCCAAGGATAATTATTAGCAAATTAGTTTCCACAAGGCAAGACTGCTTCTATGAGGCTATCAAAAAAATGCAATCAATGAAGTGGATTCAATTTTCCATAATGGTTGCTTATTTAAATGACAATTTTAAAAAATCTGATGGCCACTATGGACATGCAATGAAAACTTAAGACAGATAAAGAAAGTTATGTGACAAACTTCATGATTAATTACAGCAGCATCAAGGAACTGGACTCCTTCCACCTTAACCTTGGACAATTGATAAATGTAACCCTATGAAAGCGTTAAGAGCAAATGGACATTCTAAATAGGGACCTCCACAATTTTAATTATCAAAATTTAATCTGTCACTGTCTCAAATAAATTGAATTTAATTCATTAAATACAAAAATCTCTACTACTTTCACTGGTAAAGAGAAAGTACTGCATCATTAATTGCGGACAGAAGCCAACAAGAAGCTGATCAGGGCAAGTATCAATGAAACTTGTGAATAATATAATTTTTAAATAAAATTTTATTTACAGCGTGGTAACAGGCCCTTCCGGCCCAACGAGTCTGCGCCGCCCATTTTAAACCGAAATTAACCTACCCGTACATCTTTGCAATGTGGGAGGAAACCGGAGCACCTGGAGGAAACCCATGCAAACACGGGAGAACGTACAAACTCCTTACAGACAGCGATGGGAATCGAACCCCGATCGCTGGCGCTGTAATAGCACCGCGCTAACCGCTACGCTACCGTGCCGTTCTACGTTATAATTAGAGAAAAAAATGATTTGTTAAAATTGAACCAAGAAAACCAGATTTATTATTCTGGGGGCTTCATCCTCAAAGTTCTACATGTGCTTAAGGAGATTAAATTGGGCCTTCAAGTATGGGCCAATTAAGTTTCAAATGCAGGGGTATCAGTTATTCATATGACATTGAAACTATCCACACTCACCTTTAATTAACATTAATTCATCAATAGTAGATAAATACCTGGAGGTACTGTTTAATCTTCCTCAGATTATGCTGATACAAGACATTGGATTCTTGCAAAAATCTGCTGTACTGTTGGTCAATCTCACCCAACAGATTGTGGAACACCAATGTAGCATGTGATTCCTTACTGGCAGCATATCCCCTAGAACGTTAAACAGTTATTTCAATGGGAAAATTAATGCTTCATCACCACTCTGGCATCTTCATTACAAGATTAATAGTCTGGATAACAGCAAACAAAATAAATCAAGACAAATTCAGAGATCGAAAGATAAAATCAAAACAATTTTATTGAGATCTAAAACTTAAAAAAAAAATCAGAATATAATGCAAAATTTCAAGACTACATGAAAAGGGGATCTCTAGATTATTAACTTTCTACAACATTTGCATGTTTTTGATGATCTGAAGGTGCTGCCCAAGAATTTCCATAGAACTGCTCCTGGTTTACGCAGTATTTTTGTCTCCCCTCACATACATAAATAGAGTTTCTAAACTAGTTCCGCAATGATTATGAATATAGAATGGGAGGGAGTCCAAGAAATTGCAGATCATTATACCATAGAAGATTAATGGAAGCCAGAATTAAAAGCATTAACTTTTGAAGAACAACAAATGGATATTTCAGCCACAGTCATGGCAAAAAAAACATACTTGTAAAAGAAGGCAGGCCCTAGACCAAAGAATTAGTAACACAGCCAATTCAATTGTGCCTTTTTTAAAAAAAAAGTTTGAAACACTTTGTTTGATAAACTCCCCCCTTAACAGTCAGCTAAAGTTGCCATACATACCAATCCTGAGTTTCAATCCATGCTGCCAGAAACTGCCTCAGCTCCATAGGAAAGCTGTCACTATAAAGTTGGTGCAGTTGCTCCAGATACCTGGTATCCAACTGTTGTAATTGATTCCATTGTGCCATTGTAAGAAGGTATTGTAGAAAGCTGAAAAGAAACAAAACAAAAAGTTATAAAGGGGGACAGATGGCAATTTAACAGGTTCTCTCAAATTCAACCAGTCCCTAAAGTACATCTCTTTCAGAACATTAAGAATGTAGGTTGTAGGTCTTCAAAGAAATCTCTCTTTTAAGGCATTTTCTTAAAGGTCTTAATGTAACATTGATTCTTGCCCATATTTGAATTTTTCTAGAATGGTGCAATCATCTTCAAGTGGTTTTGTAAACCCAAGAGAGATACTTTAACTTACAAAGTCCATGACATGGAATTGCAGAAACACTGAACATTCTGGAAATGATGCAAGTCTTCAAACAGAACTGTGGGCAGTAAGTATATGGTGTATATTTCCACACAACTGTCATTTTAGGGAAATGTTACTTAGCTGATGGTTTCCCATCTTTATATACAAAGTTTTGTGTTCTGAACCACATTCCTGCTACTTATGATGATAACTAACATGTATAAATAACATTGAAATACCTGGAGCCAATTGCCATTATCAATAGTTGAATAAACTTGTAGGCAACTGATATAAGTGGGATTCAATGAATTGCTGTTTTTTGTTATTACAGAGTACTGAATCATTCTGCAATACTGAAAAGTGGATAAACTTCAGTGAACTAACAGCAATTCTTTACAATTTATTTTTCAAAATGCCGGAGATGGTAACAGCCAAGTCTACTTCAAAGGAACGTCACATTCTCTTTCCTTTTGTTAAATAGAGTAGCCCTTTTACTAACAGACACTTAAGCCATCTCCACATTGTCATAACTGGGAAAGAAACTCAATTTTCAAACACTGCATGGTATTCCCTGCAAAATATTGGATAACTCACTAGCCCTTCCAAAATTATGATATAAAAGAAATATTTCAATTGTTAATGGCAGAAATATACAAGTCTCTCTTGACTCATCAGCCCAATGTGCAAAAATAAAAACACTTTTGATTAGTCAAGAACACCAAATTCCCTCAGACTCTTCAAATGTGAAGAAGCCCTAGTACTTTTTACAATTTCAAATGAAATCCAAGTCATTTAAAGAACAAAAGTTGTGGTTGCATTTTGTTCTATCTGGTATTATGTTTTGCATTTAGACTCATTTTATACCTTCATTTTAAAGAAATGTTCTCACCATGAGATGCCATTGAGGAAGGAGAATGTTCTAGGTTCAAATGCCATTCTAAAGTCAAGCACAAAAATTTAGGCAGTACTGAGGGAGTACCAATGTTCGAAGTGCCAACTTTCGGGGGGGGGGGGGGCATGTTAAATTCAAGCTCTCTCCATGCACTCAGATGGATTTTGTAATCCCATCTAATATTTATCCTTCAGTAAAATTCTTATGGCTTGTACAAGCTTGCTGTACCCAAATTGGTTGAACAATTTTCCACTAACAGTATCACTTTGAAAAGTAACATTTTCTGTAAAGGTGCTTTTGCATATCCCAAGACTGCAAAAGGCTTTATAGAAATGCCATTCTTAATAAAAAATTGCCTACAACAAAAATTGCACCATCTACTCCATCTTGACTTGAATTTTTCATTGCCCACGTTTTCACTTTAAGTTTCCTCCACTAGTGAAAATGGAAGAAAAGCTGCTAACCAAACAAAGAAGTTTTCCTATGCAATTAATAAACCACAAGTAGAAAGCTGCCATAAAAAGTCTTCAGAATGGTGTTAAAATATACACAGTTTCTTCAGAAGATTTAAGAACAGTCATTAGAAAACTGGTACTGAATAAAAAGGTATACCCAAAATGACATGACAGAAGTAAAATAATTTATATATGACCCAGATTCATCCCATTTATAAATATGAAACAAGACTGAAAACTTTTGATCTCACAAAGCCACAGGAAAATAACCAGTGAATCAAAACGTAGTAATGCGTCACCAAGAATTAAAATCAAAACCAAGGGCAGTCTTCAGATCAATGACAATATTTTTATCAAGATGCACAAGTATCAATCAATCCAATTTTAAAATTGTGCACTTTCCTTATATACATTAAGTTAATAGCTAGATTTATACAAATATTAAATGTAAAAGAATTGATGCAGCAAAGGCCAAAAGAAGACAGGAGACCACAGTGAGGGGTTGAACAGCACCATTAAAACAGAAAAGTACAATCTTGACAAGTTTACATAGACAATTCCCATTGTCAGAAATTCATTTAGATTGTAAAAATTCTGACAAGGCACAAACATAGTTTCTCAGAGAAATAGATATTCTTTTAAATAAAAAGAGCTGGATTCAGAGTTAACAGAAGTGCTTTTGCACCTCTGGTTGTTTGGGAAGCAGACTTCACATCTAAACTATGATGAAATTGATATTCAAATAATAATGCCCGTTTCAAATGCAAACAAAAAACAGCACAAAGAAGAACTTCAGCATAAAAAAAAACAAAATGAAACACTGCCCAGTGAAACAAAAGCTTTTTCAAATATGCTAGTTATGCTGTACAACTGCTGATAAAATTTCATATTAAAATAGTACAATAGGCAAAGGCCTCACCTTTGTACCTCTATGCCCCCACCTCAATGAAAAACCCCTCCCACCTCCTATCCCACGTTACCCCATACCACTCCCAACCTCTCTCTCCCTTTTCCTCTCACCAGCCCAGCCCCTCTACACTCCCCCAACCAACCCCCCACCCACCCCAGCTCCCACTCTAAACCCTGCTGGGTCTTTACCATCCCCCTGACCTACCCCTCTGAGGCTGAGCGGTCTGTTCTCAGCAAAGGCCTCACCTTCATATCTCTACACCCCCACCTCAATGAAAATACACTCTAAACAACTTCTCTTTTGATTCCTCTCACTTTCTACAGACCAAGGGTGTAGCCATGGGCACTCACATGGGCCCCAGCTATACCTGCCTTTTCATTAGCTATGTTGAACAGTCTGTTCCAAGCCCACTCTGGTCCCATTCTTCAACTCTCTCTCTGCCATAATCGAAGACTGAATTGGTGCCATCTCTTGCAACCGTGCGGAACTCGACAGTTTCATAAATTTCACCATTAATTTTCACCCAGCTCTCCAATTCACTTGGACTATCTCTGATACCCCTCTCTCCTTTCTTGATCTCTCCATCTTAGGAGATTCATTATCCACTGACATCTTCCACAAACCCATTGATGCCCACAGCTACTTTGATTACAGCTCCTCCCACCGTCTCTTGCAAGGACACTATCCCTTTCCCTCAATTTCTCCGCCTCATCTGTTCCCATCATGAGGCTTTCCACTCCAGGACATCAGAGACATCCCACTTCTGTTCCCATGGCTTCCCTCCTTCTGTGGTCGAGAGAGTTTACACCTGCATCTCTGCCATTTCCCTGCTGGGAGTTACTTCAACTCCCCCTCCCATCACAGATATGTCAGTGCTCATCCTCTTCCACTGCCAGAAGTCCAAATGCAAACTAGAGGAACAGCACCTCATTTTCCATCTTGGGACCTTATAGCCTAATGGGATGAACATCAAATTTTCCCCATTTTAAGTAAACCAGCACCCCCCCCCCCCCCACTTCTTCTCTTCCCTTTCCTAGCCTCTTTTATCTCTGCCTATTTTTTCCCCTCTCTCCTTTTCTTCTCCTCCCCTCCCCCCATGATGCCTGCCTCCATACCTTTGACCCATCCCCTGATGGATCTGCTCTCCACTCCTCCCCATCTGCCTATCACTATCTCTTACCTGCATCTACCTATCACCACCTTGCGCCCACCCCACCTCCCCTCTTTTGTCCACCTGTCACTGTTCTGTTTCCCCCCCCCCCCCCCCATATATTGGTCTTCCCCTTTTCCTATCTTCAGTCCTGAAGAAGGGTCCTGACCCGAAATGTTGACTCTCTGCTTTTCTCCACAGATGCTGCCTGACCTGCTGAGCTCCTTCAGCATTTTGTTTTTTTTTCTCCATCAGGTCAGAATCGATTGCAATTTCCTGTTAGAAAGGTAAATTCCCCAGCTAACGCATGTTCACAGCTATTTTCCACGATATTTACATCACTCCGAGTAGGCAAGCAAATTTCTTAAATGTTAGGCATTTTTCAAAAAACCTACACCCAAAGTTAATCGAAATCCCCAAATCAGTGATGCACACATTTTTAAATAGATTTACGACCCAAGATGTAGGGTTTTGGGGAAAACCCCATTAATAGAGAAAGAATGCCAATGAAACCAACAACAGATTATGTTTTCCCAGTGGGTGACATCAAAGTCACATCATACTTGGTACAATTTGTGTATGTATCAGGGTCAAATTAAAGTACTGCTGGAAATTTGCAATGTTATTAATTCACTCATGGGATGCAGATGTCATTAGCAAAGCCAGAACTTACTACCCATCTTTAATTGCCCCTTAAATTTAGTAGCTTACCAAACCACTTCCAAGGGCAATTCTGATCAATCACATTTGTGATCCCAAACCCACCAAATAGCTAGATCAGTTAGATGGTAGATTTCCTTCAAAAGAATAATAGTGAATCCGATGGTTTTTAAAATCAACAATCTGGTAAGTTCATGATCACCATTAATCATACCAGCTTCTTTTTTGAGAAAAAAAAACAAAATTCTAAATTTAAAATATATCCTTTATTAACAACCCAGCCTTCTGGATGCTAGTACAATAGCTAACCATAATGCTGCTGTCAATGATACCCAATATGAACAAGGTTCAAAATTTGATTTACACATGGGATGCAGGTTAAGTCATAACATTGACCCAATTACAGGGATCATTATTTGCAGGTGAAGAACCTACACTAGGCAATAAAAAAATGTGCAAATATGAAACAGATGTCATCTATGACATCTCCCCTGTACACATTGATTACATCATTTTATTTTCAATTGTGAACTCAAACAAATTCATACATTATATTCCATTTAGAGATTTGTTGATTCCATATGTACATCAGATCCTAAATTTCCTACAGCTTAAAACAAATCCTTGGTCAATTAACTTATACCACATTTTAAAAAGAAAATTTGTCAGGCTTCTATCAATTAACCCAGTTTTATATCCCAAAATTTAAATTCCAAACCTTTCTCTTTCAAGAGATGAGTGATTTGATGCCACCTTCAGTTTCAATTTTGACATACAAAACTTTAATTCAGTGAGTGCAATACCCACTTAACTTCCTTTAATTCACAGAAAGTAACCTTAAAATTACTCAGCTATGATTCACCAAATGACAAGGATACCTGCAGTCTAAAAGAAACAAAACCACTGCACTGTTTGAAGTAAGATTGAAAAAAAAAGGGGAATTTTAAAGTGTGTTCAAAAACCATACAAACTTCTGAAGATCAAACAGTTTATCATTCATACAAAACATATTAGCAGACAAGTGCAAGGTCATCAAGCATCAGAAGAAAATACAATCTATCTTGCAATAAAAGCCATAAACAAAATCTTCCATTGCACATTGAAGCTGTATGTGATACAGCCGAAATATTATTGAGTCCAAACAGGAGAAGAAATTTTTGTTACTACACAGAAGTTCAAGATAATTAAGTCTCCATTCTGTGCAGCATTCAAATGATATTTGATGTGGATTAAGCCCATCTGACCACCTTCCATTTTCTGAAATATGCTTTTCTAATAACTAGACCATTTCTACACTGTACCCCAAATTCTCAAAATCTCAGATTCAGCACATTAACAGTTCAACATTCCAGCAATGATACCCTCCAGCAACTCAATCTCCTTGCTTTATTCATAATCATCTCTCATAGAAAGTTTCTCAAAAACTGTTGCACATGGGATTAGTAAATAGAGTTAGCAAAGAGTAAAAATCAAAATCTTCTCAATGCAATAATTTTGTGGCTGCATTAAGTACAGACAACATGCACATATCTCCTGTACTTTAACAGGGGAAAACTGGGAATACTTGCAACTTTAAATTTCACAAGGAGGTTGGTGACACTCATGGCCAAACCGTCAATCACTAGTTTCTGGTTCCACCACTTCCCAGAGCATCAAAAGTGGTTACAGAGCAGAAACTGATGAGACAGCAAAGTTCTTTCCCTCGTAAAAAGGCAATCCAAATAACCATTTTGTTCACTAGAATCTCAACTTTTATTATTACTTTTCCTAGAGTTTGCCTCCAAATTATCAGATATACTGATTCAATTTTTTTTACACTTGCTAGAATTTTCAAGTTACTTGTCCCAAGTTAACAGACTACTGTACACAGCACAACTAGTTATTAAGGTGCACTCTTCCTCCCTTTCCCCAGATCATCCACATATCTTCAGCATATTTTTAAACAGTAATTCACAACTGTAGAAGTTGATTTCTACAAGGTTTAGATGAAAGCATTTACCAAAATAACAAATATAGGGTAATATATAATTTGATCATTGTTACTTTCAATTATGCTGAAGCACAAATTGAGAAATGAAAGTTTATATCTGAAAATCTGCCCAAAAACCATTTCATGTTAAGCATATAATAACAAATAATGAAACACTTTACTTATTTATACAGCATGGTAACAGGCCCTTCCAGCCTAATGAGCCCGTGCATTTTAACCTACCAACCCGTATGTCTTTGGAATATGGGAGGAAACCAGAACACCCAGAGGAAACCCATGCAGTCATGGGGAGAACGTACAAACTCCTTACAGACAGCAGTGGAAATTCAACCCCTATCGTTGGTGCTGTATTAGCGTTATGCTATCTGCTATGCTACTGTGCTACAGGGATGGAAATTACTTTTCTGATTGGATTTAAGAGTCTACAGAAAAAGTGACCAATAGTCACAGTGATAATTTTAAGTAAGTGAGCAAGGCTAACATGATTGATTAATGACAATCTCATTTAAATTGAGAAACACAGATTGGTGCCTCCACCAACAGCACAGACATAATACTCAAGAGCTAGGTTCCTTTGTCACTCCTATCTGCTTATCAACAAAAACTACAAATTCAAACTTTTTAATCTGCAAGGAAAGGCAAGCCTTGACACATTTATATTGTTTCTAGCCACCACCCTTCATAACTGCATCACTAGAATTGGTTACACTGCCAATGCAAATCAATGTCAGTTGAGCCTTAAATGAGCACGTTCAAAGAATTCTCACTGTTTTTAAATCAAAATAATATGCAAACATGTGATGTATGGAGAAATAAAAAAAATGTACAGGATATTTGGGCTAATTTTACCATTTAAAAAACAAATCGATAACCAAGCTGGTAGTCTATAAACAGGATCGTCCAATTCAAAGTGAGCAGATAGCATGAAAGCAGCATGTTTACATCTTCTCTACTTGCATTGTGGCCACACACATTTAAGTTAATTCCCTATTGTTAATCTCAGAAGATGAGACATACAAGCAACTCCAAATGAAACATTATGCAACAACTCTTAGAATGTTTCTCTACATTGTATTGTGTCAGCAAAAGTAATCAGTTAAACTCAATTAGAGAAATAAAGCAAACCAAGTGGTAACCACACAGGAAATCAGAACTTAGGAACACAAGATCAGTTGGAGAGAAGAACAGAATTCAACTCCAACTGCATATAAAGATCCAAAGATAAATACAAGTGTGGAAAAAAAATACAAATTTTAAAAAACTTTCATCCATTTAACTATTCAACATTAGCAAAATCACTGGTAAATGACAAAGATTTTCCTGATTTTTTTCCTCTGCACAACTATTCACTGCGAACAGTAATCAAGATAATTTGTGTTTTACTTCTGTAATTACAGAAAGCAAAAAAAAAAGCAAGTTTAGACACTGAACTTCAGGGGTGGGGGGAAGGAAGAGAGTTGGAAGGAGGAGTTAGAACAAAAACAAAGGAAGCAAGTGAACTAGTCAGAGGTAGAATGTATGAATTGATATGGTGCTTCCTAAACAAGCATCAGAAATATCAGGCAAGATTGTGTTTTGATATACTGGAGTAGAAAATTTAATGTGACAAGACACACTAATGAAAGGAGCATGTAACTGTACTAAGATAACAAGTGTTTGGAGAGATTCAGCTTTGTATTTGTAGATTTTTATTGAATGAAGTGCACAAGATAAAGGTCATCAACTCAAAAGATTTGCTTCTCCACAAGTCATTTAGTATTTCCAGCACTTTATTTATATTTCATAATTTTACTGTCTACAATATTTTTCCTAAGCACAATGTAGAAATACTTAAATTATTTGTTTCATCCCAAAGGTGCTTGGTATAACCAATTGTGAGAGGTTATGGATTGCTTTAATCCTGAGGTGTACTAGGCTGTGGCAAAAATCTTTGATTACTTTGAAATAATATAACAAGAAAACAAGTCACATGTAATAGCTATTCAGGAACTGGGAGCACTTCCTTAAACACATTTAGAAGTTTGTGCAAATGATCCAAGATATTCTATATACCACAAAGAAATCAACAGCCTTTACCTTGATAGGGCCCAATTATTTGCTTAGTTTTATTTTCTATTTGAATTCTGGGTTTTCTGCAGCTAGAAATTCTCTCCAAACCCATTTCTGAAACCAATAGTGATTCATTTCCCAAAAATTTAAAGGCAAAGGCAAAAAATATGAAATGAAAATAAAGTCTATGCACTGCATTTGCAAATAACATCATCAAGCTAGTATGTTTTTAACTACTTTTGTTTTACTAAAAATAAACTAGCTAAAAGTATCTCTCCCCCCCCCCCCCACCAAGAGTGCTAAAATGGATCGATGCACTGCAGGGTAGTGCTTAGCAGAGAGCACCAGTATGCATTTTCCAAAGTTATTTCACAACAGCAGTGAAACCAAACCTTGTGCCATCTCTAGAACAATTATTTTCCATGACAAAAGTTGATTTAGCCATGAAATTCATAACTATTTTATCCATTAAAAACTCAAAGTAAATCATAACTCATTGTACAAACCATTCCAATCAGGTTCCCAACATTGTCACAGTACTGAAAGCACCCTACTCAAAATTACAAATGACAGAAATATTTTAACCTTCCTCACCCTTCTTAGGTCATCTGCAGCTTCTGACACAATTAACCACCCCATCCTCTAGTACCTCTTCATTGACCTCTAGCTAGATAGGAGAGCTTAGCTTGGTTCCATTCTCATCCATAAAGTTCGATACAGAAAAATCACCAGAAATGGCTTCTCTATCACTGGTGCTCCTCAAGAACCCATCCTCAGCCCTCTCCAATTTCTCATCCACATCCAGCTTCTCAGCAAGATCAGAAAAGAGAGTCAGTTTCCATACACATTAGTGATACCCAATTTAAATCTCCCCCTCTTCAGCTCCAGATTGCCAGACTGCTTACCCAATATCCACATCGGGAAAACAGAAAATTTCCTCCAGTGAAATATTTGGATAATCAAAAGCCATCACCTCTGGTCCCCATCACAAACTTCATTCTCTAGATACCACTCCACTATATTCCTGACCAAGACCAAGCCAAACTGTTAAAACCTCATTTATATCTGTTCTACTCCACCAGGTTTGAATTTTACTTACATTGATAGAAATAGGAAATTTGTTTCTATCAATATAACAATATTATCAAAAGCTACAATTCTAATCCCATGTTTTGTAACCTCTAAACTTGAAAATTCCAACAATCCTAGCCAAAATACAAAGCTGTTTACTACCTGTAAACTGGATGTCATCCAAAATACTGCTGCCAATACACCATTCAATCATCATCCCTATGCTTGTGAACTTATGATTGTTCCCAATTAAGCAACATCCTGAATTAAAAATTTTTCACTTTTGTTTTCAAATCCCTCTATGGTCTTATCTCTTTAGCTTTAATCTCCTCCAGCCCCATAATCCTCCTCAATTTCTGTCCTCTTGTTCATTATCAAATTTAAAACCACACCATCACTGGCAGTCATGCATTCAGCCACAACATATGAAAATGGAATAGCCTTCACTTTGTCATTCTGCCTTTTCCCTCTTTCAACCTCTCATTTCAAACAAACTTTTGGTCATTTGTCATGACAGTTTTCATTGGTAAAATTCCTGTGAAGTATCATGGGTCACTTTGGTCACATTAAGGCGAGAGGGTAAAGAGTTAAAAGGGATCTGAGGGAAAACTTTTTCTACACAGAGGGTGTTAGGTATATGGAATGAGCCACCCAAGGACATGGTAGAGGCAGGTACAAATGCAATATCTAAAAAACATTTGGACAAGTACATAGATGGGAAAAGTTTAGGGGATATGGGCCAAATGGAGGCATGCGGGATTAGCTCAGGAAGGCACTTTGGTCAGCATGGACTAATTGGGCCAAACAGCCTGCTTCCAAGTTGTATAACTATGACTCCAAAAGACACCATGCAAATGGAAGCAGTTTTAATCTCTAAAAGAAGTTATAATGGCTTAGGTGTTCTTAAAGAAGCCATGAAGAACCACCCATTTGCTATCTTATTTTAATCCAAGTACAAAAGTTATGGGATACAAAAGGCAATCCACTGAGAATAAAGTGAAACTTTCTGTGCTCACCCCCCTTTTCCAACTTCACTTTCTCCAATTATAAAAAAATTAAAATTACTTAAGGCAGGTATTTCAATTTCAGGGTAAAAACCTCAAAACCTTTGACTGCCATGGAAGGCAAAACAAATGACTTAGTTGAAATCAAGGTTACAATATGAATAGTTTTAATAAAAAAAGTAGAACAGTCATCAGATGGATCAATGGAATAATTTCCACACTATTACATTTGGAAGAAATGCAAACAGAGTGCAAAGTTCATATTTAGCATTAGCAGCCGAATGTGTGTGAATAAAGCTGCGGATTGTGCTCACTGCTGTACCTGACCTCAATGAATCCAAATGTACAGAAACAATCATTCAATCAGCAGTTAATAAATGGACAGTGTTTAGCTATAACAACTGAAGATTATTTCTTCCTCTGCAATCACATCCTGTTTAAGAATAATATAGTTCGTGCTTTACAGGTGTACATTTAAAAGGCTGCTCCAAGTTTACAATGTGAACTAATGAAATGACTCCCCCCCCCCACCCTCTCTGCACTTTTAAACACTTGTTTCAATCTTTTCCAGTTCTCACAAATGGTCTTCAAGCTGAAACATCACTTTCCACAGATGCTGCTTGACATGCTGAGTGTTTAAAGCATTTTGCTTTTATTTCAGGATTTCCAGTATCCGTAGTTTTTGATTTTCACAACAAAACTAGTATTGTGTGTAACCATATTCTTTCATATTTGACTTTCTACCAAAGAAAGATGTGGACCACTCTGTTTGGAAGAAATGGATTTGTTCAACTCTACCCGCTTTGCAATCATTTCCTATGCCGGATATAATAGTGAGTATCCATATAGGTGTTCATTCTTTTCCCCCCCAAATTCCATGACCAGATATATAAAGCACAAGATTTCTCTCAATGTACCAGCAGTCCACAGAATAACTCGGCAAAATAAAACACTAGATCTACAAAATATATTGAAATCAATCCTACTTTTCCCTTTAATCTCTAAAGGGTGCTAGAATTAAGTTTAAGCAGTCAGTAATCACAAGATATAAACACCAATAAAAACTGAATCACCCAGTGGTACAGAAGATACAAGGTTTATACTATCAGGTATAGTTGGATGAGTACCACCATCTCCTCTGATGAAAATCGTGGGTTTAATTGCTACTATGCTAACATCATTGAGATTGTCAGTGGATTGGTTGATGGCAAAGCTGTTTTTTGTGCTCACTTCTGGAGTTGCAGATTTTGTAGTGATGTCTGATGGAACTCTAATATCTGCAATTCACACTACAATATGGGTAAAGCCCTCTGTTAACAGTAGAAGGAGCACCACCTCACAAAACCACTCGTTTGCCTGCACCTCCTGCCCCATTTGTGGAAGAGAGTGTGGTTTCCACATTGGCCTCATTAGCCACCTCAGAGCCCACAAAACTAAAGTAGAAGTTATCCTTGATCCCAAGTTGCGGATCAGATGCAACAATCACTTCGTGGAGGAAGATGTTTAGTAGCTGAACAAACCATTTTTAAAAATCATAGAACAGAATGATTTTGGATTAGCTGCTGAGTGAAGGCAATGAATTTACAAAAAAGAAAAATTCAGAGGATCAATCTTGTGTGTCTTTCTGGAGAGAAGATACCCAGTCCTGACGATAAATTAATAAAGGTTCATCTTGTACCTAAAAAATGTATTCTTTGCAGCATAAAATAAAATTCTTAAAACTATGGCAAAACAAATCATATCCACTGCCATTCAACCTTTTGCTCACAACTGCTCTAGTTAAGTGGTTTGATAAAAACAGCTAAAGAATGAGGTTAAATGATGTGACTTTTACTTTTAAAATCATTATGAACCAAAATCTTTTCATTCCACAAGAATAATCATGATGCAAAACTGTAATGCCCATTCACATTTCAAAGCAGGGAATGTTTCTAGTTTCCCCATGTTTCCTTCCTCCACTCACCCACACCCATCTCCCTCCCCTCATCCCACACAAAGATTGGAATAAAATAGCATTAACATTCATAAAATAGGATCATGCCACTAGCACATCCAAGGGAACTGATTAGCTACCTACTAGTTTAAAAGATCTTAAGCGTAATTACAGGGTGTGGAAATGATACATGACGCAATAGTAAAATTTACTTCTAACCATTACAATGCACAAATATTACAAGTACAAACTTAGTGAATTAAAACAGAAAATACTGCAAATACTCAGTAGATCAGGCAGCATCTGTGAAGATGGAAACAGGAGTTAATGTTACAGGTCAAAGATCTTTCATCAAAACCAAGAAAATAGAAATCAAACAAGTTTTAAATTTCAAAGAGGGAGCTGAGGAAAGAACAATAGGGTCATCTGTGATAGGGAAGAGACTAAGACAAAGCAAGTGGCAAATAAGAAAGGCTGTTACTTAAGATTGTTAACTTTGAGTTCAGTGAACTGTAATAGATGGTATCAGAATGGGCTAGTTCTGATAAAAGGTCCACTAACTGTAAATGCCAACTGTTCTTTCATCTCTCCACAGATGCTGCCCAACATGCTGAGCATTCATTTATTTCAGATTTCCAGTAACTACAATGTTTCATATCCCACAGCTCCAGTGTTGTTCTCCCCATCCCCTCTCCTCTACCTACATCTCCTCTAAACAGAGTAGCTGAAATTCACAAGCCTTCACACTTTCAGCCAGCATCACCACTATTTGCACCAATCCTGTTTGTCTCTCCATGTGTGCTGTCTGATCTGCTGAGTATTTCTGGGATTTTTCATTTTAAAATCAAAGTTTCCAGCATCCACAGTTCTGAGTTTTGATAGTAAACTTGAAGCTGCACAATGGCTATACTGGAGACCACAACTACTTGATTACGCAAGTGAAATTTCAATATGAAATCTGTAAATACAATTTGATGCATGAGATTTAATAAAGAAAAACTTGTAGCTTTTTAAAATTATTTCTGGCAATGTATCTCACTAGAGCTAAAATGTTATGAAGAAACATGTAATACACTCAAATTCCCAGGATCTTCCTCAGTTCAATGAATGGGGAATGCTGCAATGATACGGAATTCCTACTCACAAGAAACTGAACTTCTGGCACTACCAGCAAATGACTGCTAAAAGCTGAATATCCTTCCTCATTCTTGTAAACTGAAGCAAAATATGATACTTCACGTTTTTGATTTAGTTTCAAAATCATTTTACAAAATTCAGGTTCAACTATGGGCTAAATGAAAGTACATTCAACTTGCATTACCCAAATAACTTGAAATATCATAAAATTCTGAATTGCATTTCCTCTGATTGAAATATAATACTTTTCAAACTGACTTGGCTGTTTTGAGATTACTTAGCATAAGAATAGCATACAAGCCTGTTCAACCATTAGTAATAGCTTTGATACAGAAGTTTACCACAAAAAAAAATTTTGAGTTTGCATTAACATTACATTATTTTGGGACCACTCATAATGATTATTTTTAGGAACAAAACCAACAAATATCTTGTGTGAAATGGGAATGGGGAGAAATTACTCACTGATTTAAAGAAATGTTATTTTACCTGATCTCCTCAGATGACTAATCAAGAATGTCTCTTCTCCACAGCGTTGTCGAGAGAGGTTGCCTTTTCCGTACTCCAATACTGAAACAAAATGAATAACTGAGAAACAGATAACAGGAATGAGAATTGATGGGGGGGGGGGGGAGCAGTGGAGGTGGTGGTGAATTTAATGGCGTAGATTAAGGGGAATCACTAATTGATCATGGAAATTGAAGTGTCTAATCTGATCAATTGGAAAGCAGAAAAACTGCCAAAAATATGGCAAAACAGTAATCTTCAAAACATGAAGTGGTAAGGAATTTATTTAAAACCAGATCATTTGACACAATATCAAAAGAGATCCCTTTAACAAACTGCACAGTACAGCAAGTGTTTCATCAGTTGTTCTACAATAATGGACTCAGGCATTCAAAGTACTGCTTCTTCTGACCAACATCACTGAGACATTATACTACTAATAATTTTCTCAGATGCTCAAAAAAAACACACTAGATTTTGCTTGGTATTCAAGGAATTAAAATTTACTGACATCATGACATAGTAACTTTGTAAGCCACTTGCAGTCAGCTGCTTATAACAGTTGGGTGGTACTTATTCTTGTAAAAAAAATTATAGGAAACACAAGCAAAGATATTTGAGTGAGTAACATTGCGGATTTGTTTAATAATGATGAAATTACAAAAACTGTAATTCAGCTTTGATTACTTCTAGATAAATCTCGAGATTGCACTATCACAATTTAGGAGGTTGTTTCAACATTAAAACGTCAACACTCAAAGTCAAAGCAGTTGTTTATATCATGAAAGCACATAAATACCAAAACAATTCAACCCTTTCCGTATTACTTTTAATACACACAAAACGTTACTGAAATATTTATGCAATAGATTAAAAGCAAACCAATAAACTGAAGATCAAACACGCACTTCCGCACATGCTGGGTCCTCTTAAATTCTACAGCATTTACTATGCAGTCAAAATAGCCTACCCTCATCACGGAAATAAACTATCTCTGTGTTTTCTTTTACTTATCTAAACCCACTTAAAAGTTGGATTTGCAAAACTACAAAAGATTTTGTATGATACAGTGAAGGAAAATAATCTATTGAACAGGGATGTACTTTGTGTTTAGAATGCACTAGACACAGAACTAACAAACTCCATATTCTCTCTCTACATCCCCCCCCCCCAGTATCAAAAGCTCCTTTTTAGAGACATAAACAGAATTTATAAACTTTGCACTCATCTACATCATCTTACGTTTGCATTCAGGAAGAAAAAAATTCACCGACAAGTTATTCCAACAGCAACTATACCGGATAAACATACTTGCAGTTCGTTTAAACACTTCCTTTAACAAAAAAAAAGCCATTACACTTCCCGTAACTGGTGGCTAAATGAAAACATTTCAATTAATGTCATCCATTAGAAAAAAAAGTGCAATGAATTTTGCAAGCCAGCAGCTTATTGTTTGTACATGAAATAGTTGATTTGAACATGATTAATTGTGATTTTTTGGGGGGTTTAAGAAATTCCTGGAAGCCAAAAATCAAAGTATCGAGAGATAAATAAATCCTCATAAAATAAATTCTATTTCTCATGCAATTCACGCCTTATACCCCATGCAGAACCATCTTCAGTTGAGATAAGGGAACATCAGGTCTCGGGCCTGCTCCAACACCTACCGGTAGCTTCAGACAAGAGCAACAAAAGTTTCCAGCCTGTCAATCCCAACTTTCTGACAACTCGCACTACGGCTGAAACATCTTTGCTTCCATCCACTGGGCGACCAGCTAATATTTTGCCACAGAATTGATCCTTTTTGTCTCCAAAAATTTCCTGGAAAACCGTTGAATCACAGGTTTCAATGAATTTTTTTTTGACGCAGTTTCCCTCCTCCCCCTTTACAAACTTCACTCGCAACCTACCCTGCTCATCTTGATTGACAGTCGAACCGACCGCTGAGAAGCTGCCGTCTGCATCCTCCTACAAGGCACGGCCCTGAGGGGTGACCAATCGGCGAGGAGCAGAGGCGGGACCAATCGGATAAAGGTTGGTTGAGAGGCGCGGAGCGTGGGTCCCGCCCCCGCGGCTGTTCCTTTGTGCGCACTCCCTCCCTCAGCAGTCTGGAGGGATACGCATGCACTGGCGCCGTTGAAAAGGGACTCGAACGGGGGGAGGAGCGAAAAGTTCCTGGAATCACCGCAACTGCGAAATCATCTGAGTTCCTGGCAGCGATGACGTATTCGCCCGATCGCCAGTGCCAGAGAACAAATTGATGGGAGTTTTGCTGTCAGTCAAATGAGTAACCCTTTTTATATCTAACGAAAAGGGAAACAGTTAATTGCATATGCCTTTATGCAACATAATGAATATTTACCATCATTTTAAAGCTAGATTTTAAGCTTCTGACTCATTGACAAAATTAGAGATCCTTTTGGAGACTTAAGCATTGCACTATTTATTTCTAATGGAGATAGAATTATTATATTTTGATGAATGTTGCACGTTAAAAGCAAAATATAAATAGGGTTGTATTGATAACTACATTAAAATACTGAATCACTTCATTAGCAATGTTAATGATTACTTAGCAAATAAAACAAAGTTAATTTATGGGTCGACTTCCGTGTTTCTAAATTACTATTTCTATAAGGGAAGGACATTAATCTTAACCTGCCTAAAACTCTTCATATGGGCTAATATTTCTTCACAAACATACCTAGGGCACAAATTAAAATGGAGAATGAAAAAAAATCATCTGCCAATTGCTGAAAGTGACTGAGTAAATTCACAGGAGACTCTTTGTCAGACCCCCTAGACCTTTGCATTGTTTCTGGTCCAAATGTCTTTGTCTCACTCACTTTAGTATGTGTTTGCTGGTAAACTCATCTGGCTTTAATCCCTGCATTGCCTGGAATTTGAGAGCCAGTTACAGTATTGCAGTTTGCTGCCTCTTCAGCAGAACAGTGGCTACAGTTATACGGACACAGAGACTGCCAACTGGTTGTGCAATCAGCAACCTATATTTAGGCTGAGATATTATTTATCAGGGGAAAATTAATGGTACAACAATTTGAATAACCAGCTACTGTGCTAGAATTTAATTATTTAATGGAACAAGATCAGTCAAACATAGTGTGCTTAAGTTGATAGGCTTCTGCAAAAATGTCTAATCAGCTTTATTATGTACTGAAGCAGGTATATCTTTCCCACAATTTTCTTTCCTGGCAGCAGCTTGTCATGGTGAAGTATGGCCTCAAAGAATCACACTTTGGTTCAGTGTCACCAACCACACACATCAATTGTACTCTAATGATTCTGAGAACATATTTTCCTGCTCAGCTTCCAGATTCGCAACAGCTAGACACAGGTATCATAACACTGGTTGTGTAATGTGCCACCGAAATGCCTCTTTTACATCTCTTTGAAAATTGAATCAGAAGTACACTTCCTTATGACAAGACTAAATTCTGCAAAACCTGTTTAAATAAAATGCATATTTGAACAGTGTACACCTTAAAGCAGTCATTCTTCAGGATATAACTCCATATATCAAAAAACAAAGATACCATAAACTCTGAACATAAAGTAAAACAATTTTTACTTCTTACTTTAAAACATACAGTATGTGTAAAAATTAGGACTTGAAGCTTCTCAGAGAATTCTTTTTGCAGTTCTATCAATATTTCATGAACAACATTCAAATATGTAGTCAATCTCTGAGAGAAAAAAACTGCAGCATTTGCCATGCAATCTGCAGCAATATAAACCAATTTTTTTGTGGGGTATGCCCAAATCTCATTGTCCTTGAGAAAGTAACCGTGACCTGCCTTCCCAAACCATTAGCAAAGGAACGATTATGTTGTTTTTGTGTATGGAGCTGCAGATTTTGAAGGATCCTGGTGTTTATGAAGGATCAGTGATATGTCTCCAGGTCAGGATGGGGTGTGATTTGCAGGGGATATTGGAGGGGAGGGTGCTCCCATAAACCTCTGGTGCTTGTTCTTCTAGAGGTGGTGATGTTATCTAAGGAGACTTGGAAACTAACTGCAGTGCATCTTGTACATGTTATGCTCTGCAGCCATGGTTTGCCAGTGATGGATGGAGTAAACATTTAAGTTGATGCATAGAGTATACCAATTTATCAATTTAGTATGAATTAAGTAGACTGCTAGTCCCGGATGGTGTTGCATCCTTAAGAGTTGTAGTTGAATCACACTCCTGAACCATGTCTTGTAAATAGTGGAATGACTTAAGGTAGTCAGGAAGTGAATGATTCACCGGGGAATACCCAATGTCTGATCTGTGCTTTTACCCAGGGCAATTATGTAACTGATCCAGTTAACTTTTTGGTTGATGATCAGCACAGAACATTGATGGTGAAGGATTCACCTGGGGAAGTCCTGCACTGATGCCTTAGGTGAGAGATGATTGGCTTAAGATTATTGTAAACCGTTAGCACTTTCTACCACATATGATTCCAGGTATGGAAAAGCTTCTCCCTTGGTTCTCATTAACTTCATTTTTACTATGGCAAATAATTACTAATAATTGCCCATCCCTAATTACCCTCAAGAAAAATGGTGGTAAGCCACTTTCTTTGACATCGTGATGAAGGAAATCCCTTAGAATAGGGACTTCCAGCATTTGAAGCTTGTGATGTTGAAGTAATTGTGATATATTTCCAGATCAGGTTGGAGTGCTTCTAGGAAGTGTAATATTCCCCTGTGACTGTTGCCCCTGTTCTCTTAGCTGGTAGAGACTATGTTCTTGGAAGGTTGAGAAAGCCTTTGCAGCTCATCTGGTAAAAGCTAAAGACATGGTCTGGCAGTCTGAGATCAAGCCCACACGACTTCTATTAACATTAAATTTATCAGGGCTCCTGATGTCCCACTTGGAAAATTGTTGTCTTGATGTCATCGCTGTAATTCAGTTGTTTAATCTGTGTTTGGTTCAAGACTATATTGAGGCCTGGACCCCAGTTTTCCTGCCAGAGTCTAAACTGAACATTGGCAAACAGTTTTTATTGAGAACACCACTTGATTGAACTGTTACCGACACCTTCTAACACTTTAGTTTTGATTGAGAATAGACTGATGGAGCATTCATTAGCCAGATTACACTTCTCCTTGTTTTTGTGGACAGGACATACCTATCCATATTGTTTTACATTGTTGGGTCAATGCTCACATTCTAGCTGTTCGGGAAAAGTTTGGATGGAAACGTAATTAGTACAACTCTTTGACAATACAGCCAGGGTGTTTTGGGCCTCACAGCCTTCTCCGTATCTGTGCCTTTAGCTGTTCCTTTATATAATGTAGTGTGAATCAAGTTGACTCAAAACTAGCTTCTGCAAAGATGTGGACCAATATTTTACAAAGCAATCAATCCCTCTAGTTTCTATAGACATGAGTTCTTCTTTGAGAAATTTTTTTAAATATATTTTATTTACAACGTGGTAACAGGCCCTTCCGGCCCAACGAGTCCACGCCGCCCATTTTAAACCGAAATTAACCTACCCGTACATCTTTGCAATGTGGGAGGAAACCGGAGCACCTGGAGGAAACCCACGCAGACACGGGGAGAATGTACAAACTCCTTACAGACAGCGATGGGAATTGAACCCCGATCGCTGGCGCTGTAGTAGTGTCGCGCTAACCGCTACGTTTGTTTTCCTGCAGAATTTTAACCTTTCACCTTAGGACTGCCAATCAAATATCTAAAAGTCCTGTCATAATTTTCTTTGCTGCAAAATTTTGGCAATCATCATGTATTAACTGAAATGAAAGGATATTGTTAAGCCCATGCCCAATGATATTTTTGCTAAACTAGCATCAATAGAGGGTGATCAGGAATGGAAAGCCTGGTTCATTTTTATGACCAGATCAACAAATGTTCCCTAATCAACATCACCAAGAGATTCATTATCTGGTGTTTCATTCATTAACTTGCTGCTTGTGGGACCTTCTCAAAACAAAAATCTGGTCACATGCTGTTTATGAGAACTTGCTGTGTGCAACTGGTTCAGGTTTCTTACATCACAACAAAGTGTCTTATTGCCTGTGAAGTCTTAAGGTTTTGAAGGGTGCTTTGTGAAAGTAAATCTTTAGTTTTCCAAGATAACAACCTGAACTTCAGCTGTTTCTGAAATGTCCTGTCATCAAGCACTTGTCCCAGTGACCATGTCCAGCTACTAGTAATGTTTGGTAAGGAAATGTGTATCTGCACAAGGTTACCCTTCTAAAACTTTCAACCTATCTTCTCTTATCCTTCTAACTTGCTTTACTCTAAAGTATTTACATAATTCCTCCAAGTACCACTGTTGTTCCTCAAAGTTAACTCTGTTAGGTTCATTGGCAATTGTAACAGTGTTACGCTAACCGCCACACTACTGTACCTGCCCATCCGTGCTTCCTATCCAGATATTTTAACAACTGCAAAGCAAGGACCCCAACTGTAGGTCAGAGGTGAGTCCTATGGGTTGCAACGTGCACAGCTAGAGGATGAGGTGCTGTTACAGAGCTAACCTTAAACAGAGTTAATATTTCAGGTCAACGACCTTTCATCTGAAATCAACAATGGAATAAGCTGTACTGATACCAGATGGCATACTACGAGAGACTTGGTCTGACATATCTTAATAAGAAACCAAAGATTAATGTGATGAATAATTCTTGTACATAATTTATGGCACCAACCATGAAGGCACAGACCTTTGCACAATTCCAGTTACTGAATGAACAGATGACAATGTAAAATTACACACTAGGTGCCAAGAATGCTCACTAAATAAAGAACAGGTCTCAGAGTTTAATCCATTTCCAATGTAGTGATATCTACCATTCCAGACAATAGTTTTTTTTAAATTTGGAGACCAAAAGTTTTCCTTTTCCTCCATGAATCCTAAGCTTTACATGTGCCAGAAGATAAGACCTGTAATTAAACACTTACTTTTACATAGAAGAAATCAAACTTTGTTTCAAATCATCTTGAAGAACAAGAATTTTCTTTCTGATAAACCAGATCTGCAGTTCTCTAAGTGGATGAATCATAGTTATATTTGCTTTGTTATCAAACCATATGTTTCAGGAAAATATGTGCTGAATTGATTGGCAACTGAATCAAGGCTGGGAATAGAATAAACAACCTTCAATGATTCCACTCTTAATGGCTGTTCATAAACAGTCACTTGAAAGCTCATGTGCACAGACATTAGCTGTGAATAAGACCCTGCTGGTTAATAAACTGGTCAGTGCTCATTGTTTTGGTTCACAAGTGAAAATTTACCACTTAGCTGAGTTGCAGGAAACCTAGAACAGTACCTAATGTGAGCCCTGCCTTCAGTAAAAGGCATTAGAGGGGAAAGAAAGATGATACGACAAAAAACTTTAATTTGCTCCTTATCCTGACTAATTAGTGATCTTGCACTTAGTTATACATTATCTATAATAAACCTCTACCACCAAGAATGACAAGGGAAACAGACACATGCTGCAGGTTCCCATCCACTCACCATCCTGATTTGGAAATCTACTAGCAGCTTTTCATTATTGTGGAGTTAAATCCTGGAACTCCCTACACAACAGCACTGTGGAAGTAGCTTCAAGTTGAAGGACTGCAGAGGTTCAAGAAGGCAACTCACCATCAGCTTCTCAAACGCAATTGGAGATGGGCAAATGCTGGCCTTGCCAACAATGCCCAGATCCAAAAAAAAAGAATTAAAAAAATGTAATTTTAACTGAGGCTAAGGTAAGGATATTAAACTTTTGTGGCCTATATTTATGAAAGAGATACTAACTGGTAATACACTTTGCATTCTCTTTATGTTGACAAGTCCAGCATTTACTGCTTGCCTCTAATTGCCCTTGAAAAGTGGTGTGGTGAGCCAAGTTCATACACTGCTACAGTCTGTCTGTTGCAGGTATTCCCATAATGGCCCTGGGTAGGGAATTTCAGGAATTCAAATAGTGTCATCAAGATTGTTAGAACCATTCAAAATCAACTGGAGGATATGCTACATGTGATAAAAGCTCTGTGAAAAGTCTGTGGAGGAAATTAGTAGCTTCAGTAGTGTAGCTTTTCATTGATTGCCTGCAATAAATCCCTTCCAAGTTCCTGCAGGCTGAAGATGAGTAGACAAAAGCCATTATGGATAATGTCAATACTCAATGGTAGCAGTGTATTTATTCAGGGAGTCATCGTCAACTCAAGCAGTGAAATAAATACCAAACTTCTCCACCCGCATTTCTAAATTGCTCTAAGCCATAACAAGAATTATGAGATGAGTTGTTGTTGACTGATTACTTTTAATAGGTGCTTTCCATTCAGTTCCCAGTATCCATTTCATTCAAACAAAAATAATATTAATTCAAGCTGCACAGATAAAAATTATGGTGTATGAAAATAAAACTCATTTGATAATTTATTATGAATTTTTACTTAGTGTCTAACTGTGACTAGCTGAAGCTCCTGTCTGCAAATGAGTACAGACCCTTGGGGGTCAGGCCCTTTGTAAATCCTTTATTGTCTTGTAGTCAGTCTCTGCTTGCTGTTAATTCTGAAATGGACAACATATTGAAGACACTGTAATAACTCCAGCATTGCAAGTAAAATTCCCTGTGAAGTAATTTGAAAAAACTTTAAGTGGATAAATGTTCACAATAATCTTGCTGACACAGAATCATAGACACTAGGCCTCAAGATGAACTGTGGGAAAGCGCGCCAGCGTCTTTACTTTCTTAAGAGATTAAGGAGGTTTGGCTTGTCACCGAACACTCTAACAAACTTCTACAGATGTACTGCTACAGCAATTCAAATACACAGGAATGTAAGAATCTGCAGAGAGTAGTAGACTCTGCCCAATACATCATGGGCACATCCCTCCCCACCATAGGTAGTATCTACAGGAGGTGCTGCCTCAAGAAGGCAACATCCATCATCAAAGATCTCCATTATCCTGCCATGCCATCTTTTCTCAGCTACCATTGGGCAGGAAGTACAGAATCCTGAAGTCCCACACCAGCAGGTTCAAGAACAGCTACTTCCCTTCAACCATTCGGTTCTTGAACCAACCGGAAAAACCCAAATCACTGTAGTTTAGCAACACTATGACCACTTTGATTACTTTGCGCTAAAATGGATTTTGTTGTTTTTTGTTATAATTGTGTTCTTTCTTGTAAAATTGTGTATAATTTATGTTTAACATATGTTTTTCTTGTGACTGCTGCTTATATGATGCAATGTGCCTGTGATGCTGCTGCAGGTAAGTTTTTCATTGCATCTTTGTATTTGTGTATATGATAATAAACTCAGCTTTGACTTTGGGATAGAAATTATATCGCACAATGCAGTATTTTTATATGTTATCTCTTTTGTATTGGAAAACTAATTGCTGCAACACCATCCATGTATGGCATGTTTTGGGAACTTATAGTACAGGTCACCTTAAGTGTGATGACTGAATACACTTCACTTGCCTGGATGAGTGGAGCTCCAAACTTCTCAAGAAGCTCAACACCATCCAGGACAGAGCAGTGCTTTTGACTGGTAGCCCATCAATCACTCTGAGCATTCCTTCTCCACAGCATACCATCTACAAGTACACTGACAACATCTCCCAAACCAATCCTCATTGAGAGGATGTGGGATTTCAACAATTGCTCAATCAGCTTGCAGTGCCTAATTCTTGTCATTGTTTCAATCCTTCAGTGTAAATATGCTTCAGAAATGCTGTGGGCTTTGAATGAAGAAGCAGGTCATAACTGGAAAGTAAAGTCTGCTTTAGCATAAGTTAAATAGCCCGTCCTTGCTTTGCAGTTGTTAAAATATATGAATAGGAAGCACGGATGGGCAGGTATGGTAGTGTAGTAGTTAGCGTAACGCTGTTACAGCACCAGTGACCCAGGTTCAATTCCGGCTGCTGTCTGTAAGGAGTTTGTATGTTCTCCCCGTGTCTGCGTGGGTTTCCTCTGGATGCTCTGGTTTCCTCCCACATTTGAAAGGTGTATGGGTCTTGTAGGAGGAGATCAATAGGTATCTAATTAGTCAAGGTATCAAGGGATATGGGGATAAGGCCGGGATTTGGGGCTAGATAGGAATAGTTTTAGTTTAGCTCATGGAGCAGACTCGATGGGCCGAATGGCCTACTTCAGCTCCTTTGTCTTGTGATCTTGGGTTAGGAAGTTGTGAGCATGCTATGTTGGTGTTGGAAGCTTGGCAACACTTACGGACTGCCCCCCAGAACACTTGACGCAAAAGATGCATTTCACTGTGTGTTTCGATGTGCATGTGACTAACAAAAAGATAACTTATTTTATATTATCTTAAAAAAGGTCTGGTATCTTCAAGAACGGTCCCAACATCTTCCAGTTTCAAGAGTAGCTCTTCTTATTTCTGAGTGAGGGCAAGTCCTGGATGATCCCTGCCCCTAGTATCAACACCTAAAGACACAAAGTCTTATTGCCTATTTGAACACCATAATGGGTCTTCTTAAAGGAAGGGAAACTGTCTCCATGATGGACGATAAAGCAAGAGAGCTCACACGTCACCTACAGCTTAGTAACTAAGGGAGACGCGAGAGACTGCAGATCCTGTAATCAGGAGCAAAAACAAACTGCTGGGAGAACTCAGCAATAAGGCAGTACCTGTGGAGGCAAAGGGATGGTCGATGTTTTGGGTCGAGGCCCTGATGCAGGGTCTCAGGCTGAAACGTTGAACATCCCTTTGCCTCCACAGATGCTGTCTGATCCACTGAGTTCCTCCAGGAGTTTGTTTTTTGGAAACTAATGTGTTGTTACCGCACATAATTGCATAGAAGTCCCAGGATTTGTGATTCTTATGTGTGTATTACATTTATCCTCCTCATTTCTATGTAGACATTAAATACAAGAATATGTGGATGAAAATGAGATGAGAAAAGCACAGAGAATGACTGTAATGTTCTATTTCTCTTAAATTTATTTAAAATGGTCACTGAGCTAGCTGTTGGAAGCTGATGGAACTGTATCTGGTTAATGAACCACCATCTTCAAAAGGAAAAATATTGGAAAGAAAATTAAAAAATGACTGAGGATTTTTTGATCATTTTGTTATTTTTGACCATATATTAGTAAACCTAGCGCTCTGAAATAACGGTGGTTAATTAATTCAGCTGGGACAATTGTTAAATCTCAAGAGCTTCTGCATTGAATAGAGGATGTATCTTTGTTATGTCAATCAGGGCAAAAAGACAGAATAGATCTGACCTGTATATGTAGAGGAAATTCCAACCAATTTCAGAAGAGATCAAACCAGGAATACTATAAAAGACATCTTGGATGTTTCAATTGCCCACCCACCTAATTTCCATAGCAGGGGTTGAATGAGGAAGCAGGTCTTAATCGAAGGTGAAAGCCTCACTAATGCCTCACTAAATTGGAAATTCTTTGCTCGTTCTGTACATCTCCACACGTTTTAATTGAGATTTGCAGCTGCCCAAAAAATTGGGGGCAGCAGTTTGATGTTATGACTCAATTTTAAAAAATCCATTCTGTTGATAATTTGTCTGAAAATTAGCAATTGTTTGATGAACAATCCTATGGGTGAATCATAGCAGACCACTTCTGCATTTCCCTGTAATGCTCCATTGGAGACATTTTTGAAGCCTAACCAACTTGTAACCACAGCTGGAGTGTGAACAACATGGTGAAGGTAGATTTGGAAGTTTGTTTTTACTTGTGATTGTCATCCAGGATGTTAAAACTGATCTGAAAGAAATTGTGTATGATTGTGGCCTATTGGTTTAATTTGTCAATCACTATCAATTATTTGGCCTTGGCAGGTGATAGAGGTGCTGGTGAATAGAAAATATTGAGGACCTGGATGGTTACTTGAAACATTTCTTTCCTTTTGCATCTTCCACACATATGCAATTTTAGTGCAAAATCACAAGAATCATTGACATTTATTGCCAGAAGGAAACCTAGACTTTAGGTTAATCCCATTTCCCAGCTCTTGGCTTTAGCCTTGCGGGTTATGGCTCTTCGAATACTCATCCAGATATTTAAATCTTGTGAAGGTTTCAACCTCTACCACCCTTTCAAGCAATGAGTTTCTGACCTCACCACTTGCTGAGTGAACTAACTGTTTCTAAACACCTCTCTGAACCTTTCTCCAATTAACTTAAATATATGTGTCCCAGTTATTGCCCTCTCTGGCAAGGGAAATATGTTCTTAATATTTCCCGTCTCCAAGTCTTTTGTAATTTTATGCACACCAATGACACCCCTACTCAGTTTCCTCCGGTTGAAAGAAAACAACCCAGGTCTAGTTAGCCTCATCTCATAATTACAATTCTCCAGACCTGGCATTATTCTTATCATTACATCTTTCCTAGTGCTATCACATCCTTGCTGTAGTGTGGTGACCAGAACTCTCTGCATTAGTCTCGCTGCAGCTTAATTAATGCCTTATACAGTTCTAGCATGACCTCCCTGCTCTTGTACTCTATGCCTTAGCTAATAAAAGTGTGTCAACAATGAACCTTCTTAACTATCTTATGTTTGGGTCTGACATAAGTAAAGCTGAAAGGAAATAAGATATATTGCTATGTGATCTTTTGTTGTTAATGCTTGATAAAAATAAAGCGCCGGGGTTAGATATTGTGACAGGACTTTGCCCCATGATTTTTTGTTTCTTTATTTATTCAACATTTCCTAACAATGATTTTTAACTTTTAAGATCTATGCAATACAGCAGCCATGTCTTCACCCAATTAATGGAAGGTCCATCAAAAACACTTTCTTTTTTATTGTTTGGCAATGAAGGGCCTCATTCTCAATGAGATGAACTCATGTCAATGCACGTTGTGATTAGTGAGGTTTAAATTAAGACACTTTCAAGAGCTAAAAACTGATTTTATCATCAGAGGCCTTCTGGAGGATAGGGATGGAAGTGGGATTTTCCTGTCTGAGGGGCTGCTGTGCATCCTTCTTTATCCTTGAGAAGATGGTAATGAGCAGCCTTACTGTCCTTTGTTGGTGGTCCTCTCACAGCATTGTAAGGTAACAATTCCAAGATTGTTATCTGCACATTTCCTGACAACAATACTGATGTTGGCAGAATCACGGATAGTGATGAGGAGGTGTACAGGAATGAGACATGTCAGCTGGTTGAATGGTGTCGTAACAACAACCTTGCGCTCAGTGTCAGCAAAACCAAGGAACTGATTGTGGACTTTAGGAAGGGGAAGTCAGGTGAACACATACCATTCCTTATTGAAGGGTCTGCGGTGGAAAGGGTGAGTAACTTCAAGTTCCTGTGTGTTAACATCTCAGAGGACCTATCCTGGGCCCAGCACATAGATACAAACATGAAGGAGGTGCTCCAAAGTCTCTACCTTCTAAGAAGCTTAAGGAGATTTGGCATGTCATTGAAGACTCTGTCAAACTTCTACAGAGGTACATTGAAAAGCATTTTGATTGGTTGCATCATGGCTTGATACGGAAACTCCAATGCATAGGAACAGAGAGTTCCATCACAGATTCAGCTCGCCCCACCATTGAGAACATTTACAAAAGGTGATGTCGCAGGAAGCCCTCTTCTTGATGCTGCCATCAGGCAGGAGATACAGGAGCCTGAAGACCCACACCTCAAGGTTCAACAATAGTTTCTTCCACACTGCCATCAGGTTCTTGAACCAACCTGAAAAACCCTAACACTACCTCAGACTATATTTCTGTTTCTATCTCTCAACTTGCACCAGTGTCATTATGTTTTGTCACGTAAGCTAAAACTAAATTTTTGTTAACTTATGTCTGTTATGATTGTAACGTACTGAGCTGCTGCTATAACATGCTAATTTTCATGGCATGTATCCCCTGTGGATGCATGCCTATGGCAATAAACTTGAACTTGAACAGCAATTCCTGGCAATACTGTTGGGATCCCATGAACAGCTACCCACATGTTCATGTTCCAGGAAGTTCTTGGAATCCTTTTACTCATTTTATCAATCTTGACGAAGAGCCTCCCATGATCTGATAATCTCCATTCCATTGTGATAACCTTTTGTGAACAACGGTTAACAGAAGTTTTACATGAGAGAATGAGGAAGCAAAACTTCAACTCTAACAAAGTACATCACCAAATGTTAATTGTACAGGATGCTCTTGTGAAATAGGGAAAATTCTATTGTACCATGTTGATCATTCTCCTTCATTTTACCATGCAGATTGGTATGTGGTTTTCCCCTAGCTGTGTACTTCTTCACATGTCGTATGGCAGTGCTATTCTGCCAATTGAACAAAACGGTTTGCCATTAATCAAGTGAATTACATTTATTCAAAGTGGGATCTTGCTGTGAGCATCAAGGAACCTAAACTCATTGATAGATCTGTCTTGAACAGTTGAAGAATGGATTATATTTTCCCTTTTAAATCAATTGTTCTCTTACCACTAAACACCATGAATACATCCCTCCAGTACTTTTTGGACCCCAGCTGCTCTTTTGATCATTACATTTATATTTTAGAGCTGTGTGTTTTTCTTTAATAACCTCTTCTCTTGAGAATGTATATGATAGGTTCAGAGTCACTGCAGAAGGTAATGGTATTCATTTTTGATAATCATCAATCATTGTATTAAATTGATATTGACTATCAGTATGGAACATTTTGATGCATTGGGATATTACACAGGACCAATTGACAAAAATCCAATTGTATGATTCGTTATAATAAAGCTTGTCTTATACACATAATATACAGATGTCCTTTAGTTTAATATTGCCATTATCAGTTAAAAGTGTCACATTTCAGTCTTCTACAGTTTTAACGCAGAGAATTGATTGAAGAGTAACATAATAACTTCATTCCCAATGGAGAAAAAAAGCGATTGCATTATTGGCAATTTTAGTTGGGCTATAGGTTGCATTGCTTTTAGTTTAGGCGTTTTGTGTTTTTTTAAGAGGATATATGCTCTCCTTAGTTTTGTCCACTCTTTCTGGTCCTAACCTTTATTTGCTGATCTATCTGAGTCTCCCACCAGAACTGCTTGTTAGCTGGTTACTGAGTGGTCTCTCTAATTTCTCTTCTAACTAGAGAGGAGATGCTTTGTTCATAATCAGGATTACAGTAGATTGGGGAATCAAACTGCATCCTGCACTTAGGAATGATGTGTAACAATTCCTCCAATTGACCTTAGATTGTTGCCCAAGTGGAACCATTTTTAAGTCTACCAATATTCGTATAATAATGTTCTTTAGAATGGTTGGCTATCAGTCCTAGAGTTGTTGTGTCTGCGAGCCAAATGGTAGAGGAGTGCTTATCTCTAACCTCTAACCTACTTTTTCAGTCATATTATTAATGTGACTGGCCCAATTAAGTATCAGGTCAAAAGCAATCACAAGGATGTTAACAGTGAGTGATTGAGAAGTGTATTTGGATATTGAGAGCAGATGGTGTAAGCGTTGCATCTTGCTGACTTAGACCTCACATGTCAGATCCAGGTTTCACATTAAGCTGAGGTTTATTATGTTGCTTTAAGGTATACGAACAAAATACTCAACAATGGTTAATAGGTTATGAGGGAAGCTTGGCACTTGTATCTGTGCCCCCAATTTCATCTGGGACACTACTTTCGTCCATCCTTGTAATATTCTCTTCACTGCAGTCTTACTTGTCAGGTATAGGTTAATTGGCCACTGTAAACTGCTCCTAGTGTGTGGGTGACTGGGAGAAACTGGGGGTAGCTGATGGGAATGTGAGGAGAATAAAATGGGATGAGTGTAGATGGGTGCTTGACAGTCAGCATGGATTCAATGGGCCGAAGAGCCATGCTGTATGGCTCTTGGCATGTCAGAAGATGTCCTGATTCCTCTCAATTTAACTTCTCCTTGGTTACCAATCGACAGTCTTCATGTGGAATTCACATGACAATTCACAATTACTTTTATCTGTAAACCCAAGTCACTGTTCAATCGCTCCTGCTTTTTGTGACATTCACACCTCTTTCCCATTCCATTCTTCCCGCAGAGCTCCGATCTCATAAATAATCGCTCATACCCCATTTGACATACATACTTGGTCTGGTCCATCCTTGCTTGGAATCTTTCTAATATAAAATAGGCAACTGAGTTCATACTGCATAAAAAGGCTACTTCAACAAAGAGATATTTATACTTCATCTCAGGTTTGCAACATCTCCTCAGGAAATTATGAAACCAAAGATCCTTATCACAGTTAACAGAAACACCAGCACATGTGCAATCATGCATTAGCTGCACAAATTTTTAACCCTTAATTTACTTAGTTAAGCTTTGCATCATGTTTTAGAATTGTAGCTGTACAACTATTTACAAATAAAAGATTGTGGGATTTATTCTATACTACAGTGGTCAGACTTTCCTTGTTGAAAATAGCCATTTCAGCCACTTGTTTAGCATGGTCATTACTTAATATTGATCAGCTTTTCCCTGAAAAATCTTGCTGCACTTAACCTTTGACTACTTCATTATTTGAGGAATAGCTGGTGGATTTGAACATTGTGCAAATATCAGGGAACATGTCCAAATCTGAATTTAGGATAGAAGGAAGGCTTTAATGAGGCAGCTGTAGAGAGATGCTCCAGAAAACTCCTGCCATTACAGTCCTTCAGGAGGGAAGGAGACAAATGATTGTTGGTGGAGCTCTTACATATCTCCAGGATCTCAGATTCGATCCTGACCTCAGATGCTCTCTGTGTGGAGTTTATATGTTCTCTTCCTCCCTCTGTGGGCTTCCTTTGAATGCTGTGGCTTCCTCCAACAGTAGGTCAATTGCCTACTGTAAATTACCTCTTAGTGCAAGCTAGTGGCAAAAAGGATCAAAGGGGAGTTGATGGGCATGTGAAGAGAGAATAAATTGCAGGAGTCCAGGGCAATGGGACTATTAAGATTGCACCACTGGGAGTGGCGATGGACCATGTGGGTTGATAGCTTCCTTCTATAGCGTAATATGATAAGGTAGAAAGCTGGATAAAAATCTGTCACCTTTAAGAAAAAATGCAATAGATATGACATGGTATCTCTTTTAACTCAAGGTGTGTTGATAATTTTACACTATGTACTTTAGTGCAAAGGAATAATAACAGCCAACAAGCAATAAATTCCTGTCTATCAGACTAATTTTTATTATGAATTGTTAAGCAAAATGGAAGTACAGAATACGGTAGGCAAATATTTAAAGTCTGCTACATAATGTTCATTCATAATTGCTATTGCTAGGTTGTAAGCCAAGTATCAATTCTGATTTTTTATGCCTTAAAACATAGATATTCAATATGTCATTTATTTTCTTGTTTCATGCTGATATCCAGAGTACAGTCATATATTTAAGCAAACCATTCAAAGTGAACTCAATGCTTTATAGAAATATACATTTTGGAAGTTTATATTCTGTTGAAAAAATACATACTGCAAACATGAAACTACCTCTTCGTACTGCAGCACCCCTTCTGCATTCAGATGTGACAGCATTTGAAGAAAACTGTAGTTCCATTAAACAAATACAGCTTTAAAGAGGAAGTTGTAAAGAATGAGCTGTCAAAGCATAAGGAAGAATGCCTTTAAATATGTGGATTAGCAGGAACTGGGCATATAGCATTGAAACAGACAACATATTTGTGGCAAAGTGAATTTGGTAAGCTTTTCCAGAGTGAAGGGATTGGTACATATGTTGAGAAGCATTATGTGTGGTTGACTGACTGAGATGGAACGAGCCAACTGCTCTGAAGTCCTTTGCCTCTTCATTCTCAATCACATACTCTTATGATAACACACTGTTACTAACCACCAGTATGCATTTAGATCTCAGACATATAATGTCCAATTTCTAAACTATGGTACTTGGAAAGTGTTTATACTTATTCCAAAATATGTCATACCCAAACATTTTAATTGCAGATTTCCAAGTGTCATTGAAAAATAATAGATGTGTTTATTTATGAAATCCAAGCTAAATCATATTTGGAATATTAACCATGATATTGTATTGTATAGTAGCTATAAGCATTTAGCGCATTTGTATAAAATACTATTTCTACTTATTGAACAGAGTCAGCCCATTTATTTCAAACAAGCATTCATTATAATTGCAGACAATATTTCATACAAATGTAAAGAATTTATATTCTAATGTCACGTTATATATTTCCATGGTCATTAATTATTTGAAAGTTGAAATATTAATTTATGTCTTTTTTTTCATTGGTTTGTAAAATATTGCTTATCAATCTCCCATGAAATTACTTATGGGCAAACAAGTCTAAACAGGAGCAAGGGGCAGAGGATATTTGGATCAGAGTGCACAGACATAGCCCATTTTAAGGTTATAATTTTGCCTTTGCTTTATATTTTCATTTGAAATTGGTCTGTCCACATTTACAGTGGACACTGGCCAGGTGAATTAGTTTTGCTCTTATGAGCTAGTTCTTGCCAGTGGTGACACTATAGCACTTCTAAAGGCAGGAGAATGTAATTACAGTATGACAGATTTACAGGAGCTACTCAATTTATAACAGTAAATCTGGTGATGATATTGCAGATATAATTACTTAAGTATATTCTTGCTAAATGCAAAAAAATGCTTGTATATTATTGCATAGAGTTAAAAGAACTATAGTGTAGGACTGTTTTGCAGTAAAATTGTACACTGAAGAAAATTTATAAATTCCTCAATGAGCTGCAAAATCTCCTTTCCAAAGTTCAAGATGTTACTTACACAACTCATCAACTATCTTCTATTCCTTATACACAGCTGCTACAGCAGGTTGATGCGATAAGTATATAAATTCTTAAAATGAATTTTTATTATTACACAATAGTGATGCAGTTTTAAAGCTTGTATCATGCAACACACTACAGCTCTGCCTGTTAATATGGTCACTGCGTGTAAAAGCAAATAACAGAAAACTGGAAAGGTAAAATGTATCCAGTAATTGATTTGCCAGCTAATCCATGAATGCAAAAGATATTTCATTTTGTATAGACAAAAGCATTGACGTCATACAAGGTCCCTTCTTTTCACTCGTTGGCAAGAGCAATATTTCATTCCACTTTTTTTCATGTTCCATTGCCATAGCAATACAAAGCACATTAACCTTCTGAATCATTCCCCATTCTCTGGCCTTCTTTTCACATCCTGACTGGACCAAGTTTAACCCTTCTGAATAACAAGGCTTAATTTTATCTTTCCCCTGCCTGTGTTGTAATATGCAAAACCTTATCTATTTTTTTCAACTGCCACCATAAGCTAATGTCATCAAAACTCAGGTTAGAAAAGCTATTGAGTTAGATTATACTTTATGTGGCTGCCGATGAGAGTGCAGCAGAAAAAAAAGTGACATTTCTTTTCGTCCTTGGTTTTGCAATCTAATGTTAACTGATTGATAAATATAGCCAGCATATTATGCTGTTTGAGGGAAATGAAATCAATTAAAAAGGCGAATAACCCGAATTAATCTTCATAAAAATCTCTTTACCTTTAAAACCCTTCATTATATACAAGTTTCTCCAATGCAGAAACTAATTGCACATACATTAGGTATCCTCCTGATTACAACTGTCATCTCAGTTTGAAAGCATGCATTAATCTTTCTCACACACTTATTTCTGAACACCCTTCACATTTGATACTTGGCCTAGGTTTTGCTGGGTTTTACATGGAACCATCAGCATTCCTCAGCATATGTATTGACAGGTTTTGGAATTTCTGTGTAAATGCAGAAGTCTACATTTAAATACTGAAAACTGCTGCAGGATCACAAGCCCATTTATTTGAAAGGGAACCGTGGGAGACATGAATAAGGTATATTATTTTTAATTTTTAATATTGGTTTAATGATTGAATTATTCAAAACTATTTGGAAGTTATTTTATTTGATACAATTCCAATTTTTGATGGTCATTTTTTAAAATTGTTTCAGCTTGTATAATTTTTCAAAATGTCTGAAGTTCAGATGCACTGAGAAACTTCAACAGTTTTGACAACAATCAGAGTTGAGGCATCACCAGCTGATAAAGACTTGGTGAGCTGGATTATTCTGGCCCACCCACCTGACCTAGTTATGACACACCACATCTTGGTGTGACTCAGGGCTTTGCACCTTGAGCTGGTGAGATTGACCTTGAAGGTCTAGGGAAGGCAAATCCAAGTGGTGAGTGCGGGCGGTGGGCCCCACTCGGGAAAATCCAGCTTATTATTTAATGTACTCATAATGTAACTTATAAAGTCACAAGTGCATTTTTAAAAGGCTGTTTCCTAAAACTGATTTGACTGGGAAATGAAATCCTGTTTAGTATTCTAGTGATGAGATGACAAACAGCTTGCTTTATCTCATCAATGCAACGTTTACTGGCAATGTCCTTAGAATAACTAAGATGAGAGGATAACAAAGTTGTGCAACATAAATTTCCTAATGCATTTGTACTTTACAATCTGCTATTCTGAAAACTTTTCACTCCTTCCTTTCTATTTGCCTCAGCCAACTAGCAAGAACCATGTGACATCTCTTCCACTAAATAAAGTCATTACTCAATTCTCCTTTTCTGAAGCAGGAGTTCAGTCTCCATATCTGCATCATCCTCCAGTGATTCCTCATGGACTTCTTCAATAAGGAGATCGGTGTGGTCTTCATCTTCTACAATGTGTTCCTCTCCCTGACCTTCTATCATCTCCACCTCCTGCACCACCACATCCCCGTCTCTCATCTTTTTAACCAAGAATGTAAACGGTGGGATCCTGTAGACGGTTGTCCGACACCGTGCTTGTTTTTGATGGTTTGGTGTGAAGGACTTCTTCAGCCTTGATCTGGAGTCCCTAAGCTTCTCCTTCCGCTCCTGCGTTACTATCTTGTTGCCGAGCTTATTCATTTTCTTTTCAAGTGTATACCTTGTCTTTTTCAGATTTTCCTTTGTCGCTTGCTTGGTTTTCTCCATATTCTCCCTTGTTCTTAATTGGGTCCTCTGCAGATTTTCCTTTGTCCTTTGCCTGGCCTTTTCCATGGATTCCTTGGAGAATGCTTTCTTGAAGTCATCCATTCGCTTCAGGCTGCTCTTCTTCAGACGAACGGCTGTTGTTTCCTCTTCAATGACTTCAAGTTCAATCTCTTCATCAGAGGAGAGCGAGATGGTTTCACCTTCAGGTTTCTCCTCATTAGATACAAGCTCTTTTCCTTCTTCACTTTCCTCTGGTGCTTTCAGGCTTTCTTTTATAGACTTACCAAGGCTCAATTTTGAAGGCATTGGTGTTTCATCCTGAAAAATACAAAATGCACTATTATAGCCAAGGGTGTGACTCTTTGACAAAATCCTTATAAACATGTTCAGACATTGTATTTGATTATATGTTTTTCAAATTAGCTCAGCACATTTCACTCAGATTCAGATTAGTTTATTGTCATATACTCCAAGGTGCAATGAAACTCTTTGTTGACATGATGCTCACTGAGTAAACAGTATATATGGTAATAATAAATACGATGAAGAGCGCAAAGTAGCAGAATGGTACAAAGATTGGCAGGGGGTATCCCACTACATCTGAACCAGTGGTCCAATGAACTTGGCCTGTAATATCTTGTGTTCCACCTCTCCAGTGTAGATCCTATAATTGTTTTTTTTTAAACCTCATATTCATGCAAAGAGAAAGGGATGAAAGGATATGTGCCCATTTTTAATGGAGATAGAAAAGCCATTTATACCATGGAAATTGTGCACGAGTGAAGAATTCAGTTCAAAATCCATTTCCAGATATTCCCACCAAAGCTTTCAGGTGGTATCAAAGTGATCTCAAGAACTTTAACCCTACAGATAAGAGATCTATACCTTGCCAGCATTATGCACTCTCTCCTTTCTATTGGGCTTGTAGCAGCAATGCTAGGAGCAGCGCAACTATCATGGTGAAATAGCTGCTCCGCCCTATATTGAAACAGTGCCCCTCAGGAATATAGGACCCATACAAGACTGAGCATTTGCCTCTCCACTGGAACTAGAACATAACTAGCAGAATGAGTGTCGTTCTTGGAGGTCCCCCAAAATCCCATGACATCACAACCCTTTATAAGGAAGGAGAGACTGTATCCAAGCAAAATCATCAATCTCTGTATGATTTTCTTCCAACAGTTCAACATTAGTCAAGCACTTTGACAGTCAATGGTGCAAAATCTGATTTGCAACATCAGTGTCCAACATACATTTGGTCAAAGGACTGACCACTGAGTCCCAGGGCTCCAGCCTTCTGCCAGCAGTGTAAATATTGGAACATATTGAATGGGATATGGAAGAAGTACCTAGTCATTGAATAGAGGGGGCATCAAGGATGTGCCAAATTATAGAGAAGAGCAGTCAATGAGCTATGTTGCAAATTCCTGCCCTGAACTTGCATATCATAGGGTAGTGAAGCAATGCACAAAATCAGACAACAGACCTTTAAACCTCAACATATTATTTTCACCTTAACCTTATCTGCTATTGCTTGTCACTACCATATAGAAGAAGATTCATAGAACTATTAAGGCAGAGAAGACCATTCAGTCCATCAGGTCTGCCAGGTCAAAATAAAGCAATCTTGTCAGTCCATTGCCCAGCCCTTCAAATCCTTCTCTCTTAACTTCCTATCCAATTCCCTCTAGAAGGCATTGTTTAATCTTGTTTCCACCATCGTACAATAATTGAATGTCACTTCATAAATACTCTCCATGTAAATTTCTTTTGCTCACATCCTCCTTGTATCTTTTGCTCAAAATTTAAACCTGTTTCCTGTCCTTTAATCATATGCTAATGGAATCAGATTCCCTCTGTTTATACTATCTAAACTATCATGATCTTGCACAGATGAAAAAAAAATTACCCAACTACGATCCACAGAAATGATCAAAAATGATCTGCACCCATTATATTTCAGCTGCCTGAATTATCTGTCTGATAATCAGGAATCAGAAGACAATGTATTCCCAGGGGGAAAAAAGTCACAAAGTAGCCCAGGGATTCCATGCATGGAAGAATTTTCAGGCAAGGATTTCCTGATGCTTGATCAGTAGGACAAGCAGACTTTCAGCATGGGGAGCAGAATTCATTGAGAACACATTGAGCAAAATGCGTAGTAGCAGCCCTGGCTTTGCAGTTGAAACCTCATTGCTAACTTGGGAGGAATGCATTTAAGATGCATTCCAGAGATCTGAGCAAATATTCTGGAGTGACATTTCAGTGTAGTAGCTTGGAAGGTGTCAGCTTTCAGGTGACACATTAAACTGAGGTTCTGTTTGTCTCTCAAGCTGTGTCAATACTCAAAAGAGACCAGTAGAGTTCTCAGGTCCTGGGGATCATTTGTCACTTATCCAGTGCCACTAACAACATATTATCTGGTCACTAATCTCATTGCTGTTTAATATTCATATTTCATATTTCCTACTGGAAAGAAGCTGTTCAGCCCATCAAGTCTATGCCAGATCTCAGTGCAATTCCACTAATCACATTTCCTGGCAACCTATTCACTCTCACATCAACTCCAGCCACCTGGTTCTCCTCCATTAGGAGTGATTTACAATAACAAATTAAGCTGCCATCTTTGAGATGTGGGAGGAAACTCGAGCACTTAAGAGGGCAAACACACAGGAAGAACATGCAAACTGTGCACAGACAGAATCAGAGGTTAGTACCGAACCAAGGTCACTGGAGCTGTAAGGCAGCCTGAAGAAGATCCTTTCCTTTGAGCCAAAGCTGAATACGTGACCTAGGGGGCCTTATTGTGTATGGTCTAACTGTTATTTTTCTTGCTTTTGATGAAAAGTTATCAACCTGAAACATTGACCTTTTTTTTCTCCACTGATACTAGTTACCCTATCGAGCATTTTTAGCATATACTGTTTTTATTGCAACCTTTTAGCAACTACAGTTTTTAGCTTCCTGAGTGCCACACTTCATATGTACTTTCTAGCCTGTGAAGTGGTTTGACACATCTTAAGGTCTGCATAAAACCTTTTTAAGAACTAGTCAGCTTTTGTAAAAGTAAATTCAGTAGCCAGTTCATGGTGGGCAATAAACATTTTTATTTGCAGACTCTCTGCAGGGAAATTTAGTAGCTTGTGAGGCCAAAGATATTTCCTCTACTAAATGGTCAAGCCCTTCCCCTTGCAAAGGAAGTGAGAAACTTCTGTTGTGGGGTTTGGGACTGGGAGGTGTTGGGGGAGAGGGATCGAGTCAAAGGAAGGAAGATTGGGGCTGCTCATTGAGAAAAGATTCATTTGACCAGGATTGGTGGGTTGTTGGATTAGTAATCAGAGGTGACTGGTAATCAAGAGGTAGGACTGGTAATCAAGAGGTAGGACTGGTAGTCAATAGAAAGGTGTTGGTATTTGAGAAGTGGTGGCTGGGAGGGTTCAGTGGTCTTGCAGGAGGAGCAGGCAGTGGGTGGTTGGGAGGAGTGATTGGTAGGTAGGAGCTTTTGGGTAGAGGTGGTGCTGGGGGGAGGTGAGATTGCGAACTTGGAGATTGAGTGTAAGTTGATCAGGTGGTAGGGTATGTGGTGGGATGGTTATGGTTCCAGGAGTTTGTTGCAAGCCTTCAAATACCTCTTTGCATTTCAGCGTCCGTTGTATGTTATAATACCAGATGCAAAGAGGATATTGAATGAAAATTATGGAGTTTATTGTCCAAAATCTTTTAAATGGTTATTTATCACTGAAATGGCACAGAGCACGAGAAATATGGTGCTCTGCAATCCAGGTTCTCAGAGTCTACATTAATGTTCTTTCTTTTGTGATGTAGCCTTAAGTAAATGCTTCAGACAAAATCTCTGACCTTCATCAAATATAAAGAGTGTGTAATATAAGGAGTCTAAACTAAATATTAAAGGAGGTTTACAAAGTAATTTCCACACAACTTGGGGTGGGATTTTCCCCAGGGTAGGCGGGACCAGGTTTACTGCCAATGACTGCATTATACTGATGGGAAAATCCCACCCCCATCTGTGTTTGATCAAACTGTTTCAGAACATCTATGTGCAGAGATGTGGTGTGGTGTTACCATGTTATTTATTGTACTCGAACAACTAATTTGGCAGCAGGAGGAACTGGATCTGTGGGCTCAGCTGTAATCAAACACACATGCTGCACAGACTGAGCAAAAGTTTTTAAAACAGTTGTCTTAACTTTCATCCAAATGAAAGGGAATTTCACAGTTTGTACTGCAAATATCCTTGTAGAGGGACTGAAAAGCATTATTTTTGAATTTCCACTTCCTGTATCCTGATTAACTGGATTGTCCAAGACCTGGGAGAAAGGAGATTCCCCCACTGTGATATCAGTCCAATTTCTCACTGTTTATATTGGCCAGGATGTCCACCTTGATCTCCAGCACCAGTAACAACTGCCACTGAGGCAACAAAACAGCATGGAGCCCATTTACAGGGGCAGTGACACCCAGTGGAATGTATGAAATTTTGTTGAAAGAAAAGTTTGTATTTCCACAAGAAGGCTACAGAAAATCCCAAAGCACCTTGTAGTCAGTTAAGTACTTCTAAAGTGTAGTCACTTTCATAATAGAGTAAGAATTACACTCAATTTATGCACAAGTTCCCACAAACAATTACCTGATATTGGACAGATAATCTGCTTTTAATGATGTTAATTGAAGGATAAACTTTGCCAGGACACCACCTTTCTCCAAAATTGTGCCATTGTGTCTTTGACATTTACTTGTGATGGCAGGAGGTCCAGTTTAATAGCTAATCCTAAGGACATCTCTAAAAGTGCAGCACTGTACAAAAGTGTTGTACAGAAACATCAGCCAAGATTTCTGTGTTCAGGTTTCTGGAAGGGGACTTGAACCTGAAACCTCCTGACTCATTGGCAGACTGAAAGTCCTACAAAAGCTGAGTGAGCACTTTCATGGTGACTGACGGGAGATAGGATAGTAGAGGCGCTTATGAAGGGATGGAGACCATTTACAGGCTAAAATTTAACCAACCATGGGTTTTGCCATCAGTACCCCAGGGTCCACCACTACTTCTGGGTTCCTAGTATTAGTGGGTATTGAGCTGGCAAATGTGGTGGGGTGGAGGCTTTGAATTGAAATTTCTTTTCATGTTCATTTTTAGGGTGTGAGCAGCACCATCTTTTGTTACCCTGACCTAGTTACCTTTGAGAAGGTGGTAATGAGCAATTGACGTAATGAGTCTTTTTGATTCCCTGTAGTCTTTCTGGTGAAGGTACTTCCTCTGTGCCATTGGGTAGGGTGTTCCAGGAGTTAGATCCAGCAATGATGAAGAACCAGCAATATATTGCGATATAGCGATAAGGACAAGCGATGAAGAACATAGGATGATGCACAACTTAAAGGCAACCTGCAGGCAGTGCTGTTCTGAGACTATCCCATCTAGCAAGTTTGTAGAGCCATATGACACTACGGAGGCTGTCCTCTGTAGGAACTTGGGAATTTGTCTCCACAAAGTCCGTACAATGGTCACTTCTACCAGAGCTGCCATGGACTTTTAGAATAGTGAGGACAAGGTCAAGTTTATTGCTCACATTTGTTCACTTTCTACCTGACACTGACTCAGTCCAGTAGCTATATCCTTCAGGACTCAGCCAGCTTGGATTGAGGTGGTGCGATCAAGCCATTCTTCAATGGTTATTGAAGTCCACACCAAGAGTGTATTTTGTGTCTTTCCTTCTTTCATTGATTCTTCCAAGCATTGTTCAACATGGAGGAGCAGTGCTTCATCGGCTGAGGGAAGGCAACGGATGGCAATCAGAAGGAGGTTTCCTTGCCCTTGTTTGACTTGATGCCATTTGACATGGAGTCTAGACCCAATATTGAGGACTCCATTGACAACTGTATGGGTGGGGCCGGCCTGTCCCACCACCTCTAATGGATCTACCCTGTTGGTGGGACAATACGAACCCAGGGATTATGAAGGAAAAGTCGGGCACATTGTCTGCAGGTTATGATTCTGTGAATATGACTGTGTCATGCTGTAGCTTGGCCCTGCTGTAGAACAGCTCTCCCAGTTTAGACACTAGTCCCCAGATGTTTTTGAGGAGGACTCTACATGGTTGGTTGGTCTGGAAGCGACTTTACCATGTCTGAATCTGGGGCCTACATCAATGCCAGGTGGTCCATCCAGTTTTATTCCTTTTATTTGAATGTCGCAATACTGGTACAATTGAATGGCTTGGCTGACCACTTCAGATGGCATTTCAAGTCAACCACAGGGTCCGGATCTGGAGTGATTTCTACACTGGAGTGGGTGAGAATGGCAGATTTCCTCCAATGAAGGACATGACTGAACTGGATAGGTTTGTTGCTCCAGATTCTAGCATCTCTTGTGTCTCCAGGTTTTTATGACAGTCTGTTTTCACGGCCATCATTATTAAGATATTTGGTATTTTTGACTGAGCATGTCATTCATTCAGTCAATTTAGTAATCTTCATTTGCCTTTTCTTTCTCATTCTCTGCAGCCACACATTTGCCATCCTACCTCGCACCTTGCACCCCTCTTTGCCTGGTTGTCTCTCTATAACCCAGTACAGCAGTACTTTTTTTGATGGGCCATCAGCTGGCAACTCAATCAGACTGACATTACTCATAATCCAGTCTTTCCTCTCCCCTCCTTGGAGCATGATTCACTTAGTAAACCCAATATACTGTACTTTGCCGATGCACTTAATGCAGATTGCCCCATTCTGCACACTGACCATCCTTTGTGCCTGGGAGGTTGTGCTGGTTAAGCTCTGTTCCCCAGTTACTGACTCTGTCCCTCTGCCTGGCAACTGTCTGAAATCAAACTAGACTGTTCACTACCTTCTTGTGGTGTTTGACCCAAGATGACCTATAGACTATATAGTGATGCCATTACAAAGACCACATATTTCCACTCAAGTAACATTGCCAGTCTCTGACCCTGCATTGGTTCATTTGCTGTTGAAACCCTCAACTCGCCTTTGTTCCCTCAGTTCTTGATTATTCTGGCTGGCCTCTCTTATGCAATGCTCCATTGGCTTGAAGTCATCCAAAACCCACGGCCCAGGTCTGAACTTAGCACCATGTTCCATTCACGGTTGCCCCTGTTTAAATGGAATTGGTTGTTTGTTGCTCAGAACTGCTAACTCGTGAGATGAGGATGAGTCATCGAGGTGTACAGCACAGAAGTGGGCCCTTTGGCCCACCACATCCATGCCAACATTTTTGCCCATCTATTCTAATCCCATTAACCTGCATTAGAACTGTATCTTTCCTTGCCTTGCCTGTTTAAGTGCCTGAATAAATGTCTCCTAAACATAGTAACTGTATCTAATTCCACCACCAGCGTATTTCAGATAACAACCACTCTGTGTAAAAAAACTTACCCCCTCAGATACCCTTTAAAATTCCTTCCTCTCAGTTTAAACCTATGCATTCTTTTTTTTGATATCCCTACCATAGGAAAAAGATTTTGACTATCTACCCTATCTACATAGTTTGTTTTAATCTCCAGAAAGCAGTCAGAAGCTAAACCGAATATCTACGGCTTGTCAGTGTGAAATATTCCAGCAAGGCTTTCACAGATTAGGAGATATACATTTTTCATGCAGAATCTAAAGAAATAATGTAAACATTGTCTGGTTTACTCCATTATTCCTGTAGTTCTTAACTGATGGAGTGCACAAATCTGCTGCAGGTATTTGACTCTGGCCAGTAAACATCTGTGGAATCTAGAGATGAGTGAGCAGAACAAATGATACGGCCTGCTGCCCATTCCGATAGCTAGTGCTCCAGAAAGCCACAGTGGAGCTCTCTGCTTGCCCAATTCTTAATTTTGAGTCTAACTAGTTTGGAATTGTCTGCATGCTCCTTACAATATAAAAAAAACCTGGAACATTGAACATGCAACTATTCCTAATTTCCACTGAGATGGAGTTATACTGCAACCAATGAGTCACCCATCTGGAATAAGTTCTCCTGTTTTCTGTGTATTCCAGTGTCCGGTTGAGATCTGACTCCTTTGCACTTACTGTGAAATATGAAAGTGATGGGATAATTACAGATGTTCTTGCAGATTTTACCATTTTAAGGACATTAAAAACCTGGCTCAATTATTTTAAAATTGCATATGTTTAAAGTTCTTGAAGGCTATATAACTATTTAGCTATTTGATGTGTTGAGTCTTCCGTCTAAACCTGTAGTTCGGTTACATCCAGAACCATTACAATTGCAAAGGTCTTTGAATAGCTTGCTGGTGCCCTCTGATGACAACCATCAAGTACTGTAATGTGATCCACAGCACAAATATAGAATGATAGGGTCGAGAAGTTTTTCATCCAAAGACTCGTTGTCATAATTTGATGTGTGACCTGGATGTTTTCCACTTTGTATTTTAAACAATTTTGTTTTTACTTTGGCAGAAGTTTAAGATGGAAAAGCTTGCACAATATTTCAAAGATCTTGGCTCTGATGTTGCAATAAGAACTGTGGAGGAATATTATATGCTAAGATCGAGAAGTGACGTTTAACTTTTGGATTTAACTGCCATGTTGATCATTGAGAAAATACTGGGTTTATTCCCTGCACTCTCCAAAGATAATTAAAGGCGTTGGTGAAATATATAAATGGAATCAATTAATAAGAGAGTGTGGAACAATCATTAAGTGAAACGTTGGAATCTCCACAGCTGAGAGTTTTTAAAGATATCTCCATAAAAGGCATAAACAAGTACCGATATTGCAATTACTGTCTGTGTGGTTGCAAAATACCATGGCTAGGGAATGTGAAATATCTATGTTCTCGAAAAGCCAAAAGTAGATTGGAAAATTGCTTTTAATGCTCCATGTGGTTGAGAAGGGCCAATTTTAAACTTGCTAGTTAAACTTAAAACTCACACAAAAGCTTTTGTTGGAATTGAACCTCAGGGGGTTATTATAAAAGGTAATGCAATATGTTCTTTGGGATTGAGTCAATGGTGCAGGAAGAAGCCCTGACCACAATGCCCAGGTGCAACAACTAAGAAGGAATGGTGAGTCAGGGAGCCTCCCCAACATTACCTGATACCAAGGAAATTCCTTTCCAAGCATTTAGGCTAACTGTTGAGAGGAATTTTGTAGCTCTGAATCAAATTAAATAAAACTATCACATTCCTGTAGCTGCAATGAATTCATCCTGGCGTTTAGCATGGAATTATGTGGAATTTGCTTCACAGTAGCTTTCCATTTGGCCCAATCTATGCTAATGTTTACACTCTACTCACATATCCTTCCATCCTTCTTCATCTAAACCTCTTCTGTTCTTTGACGTAGAATCACAGAATAGTTACAGAAAAGGAGAAGGCCATTCATCCTGTAGAGTCTATATCAACTTTACATAAGAGCAATGCAGCTGATCCCACTTCTCGATCCTTTCCCCACAGCCCTTTCTGATGTCGGTCCAGCATCCTTTTGTATGCTGCAATTGAATCTGCCTCCACTAATATCCTTGGCAGTGCACTTGTTTTGCATTCTTTTTCCTTGTGTCACTTTTAGAAATGGGGCACAGTGGTGCAGCAGTTAGCTCTATTTCCTCACAGTTCGAGGGACTTGGGTTTGATCCTGATAGGTACCGTGTGGAGTATGTACAATATGGGTTTCAGCCAAATGCTCCAGTTTTCTCCCACAACCCAAAGCTGTGCTGGTAAATTAATTGGTTACTGTAAAAAATACCCCTTAGTGTTTGTAAGTGGCAAAAAGAATCAAAAGGAGGGCGATAAGTGATAAGTTGCAGGGGCTCAAGAGAAAATAAAAAAAGGGGCAATTGGGATGGATGGGATTGTTCCTCTTGGAACTGATGTGGAGCCGATGGGCTGAATATCCTCCTTCTGTGCCATAGTAAGTATGTCATTTTCAAGAAAAAAAATCCTCATTACATGCTCTTGCACTGTTTTTTCCCTCATCATTTATCAAGCATCCCTGTAAATACATCAATGCCATAAAAAAAAGAAGGGAATGTTGGAAATACTCAGCAAGTTAGGAGGCATCTGTGGAGAGAGAATCAAAGTCAATGTTTCAAGCAAATGACCATTTATTAGGTCTATTGAAAGGTCTTGTCCTGAATATCAACTCTATACGTTTCATATTTCCAATATCTGCAGCATTTTCTTTTAATATATCTCTATTTGACTCAACTGCCATGAGATTATACATTGCAACCATTATCTGGGAAGAACTTTCTCTGCAATCATTATTGGATTAAAGTTTGTTGCTTTGTGATCCATTGTTGATGCAATTGAATTTATTCTGTTAGAAAGACAATGCCACCGGAATTCTAACTACGGATGAATGGGATTGGTAGTGCAGAGCATGGTGCTGGACAGCAAAGTGGAATTAGTGCAGGAACAGTTATGTCATGCCATGGAATGGGAGAATGTAGGATTGAGGCACTGATTGCTCCCAGGTAGACACTGCAAATGGTTTAATGACTTGGAGGAAAATCTGAGGGAAAACCATCTTCAACAGCAGAGTCACAGGACTCAGCTCCAGACCAAGATGGGATTGAGTGAAACATGGGGCTTTAAGTCAGGAGACCATAAAGAGGAAAGGGAAAAAAAAATCCAAGGAATTAATTGGGAATAAATGAAAACAGCAGTGGATGTAATATCTTCAGGATGTATTAAGACAAAGTATATATAAATCCAAAGAGATAGAGTGTTGTCTTGCAGGTAATTTATTCATATGTTGAGTCTTTAAACTCTTGGTGCAAACTGAATGCCTGTAAAGCTATCGTTTAAGAAACAGATAAGCCACACGCTATCCAGTAGGATCGCAATGCTAGCATACATGTGAATACAGGGAAAGCAGTATTTTCCATGCTTAAAGAGATATGGTGGATAAGCCTGAGAATACTCATATTTAGCATGAACATATTTAGTTAACAATTAAGTCTTTCCTTCAATATCAAAAGGCCTAAATACTGGACACCCCTGACAACACAGCAGCAATTCCTTAACCACATTGACTGCAGTAAGGAGGAGGTATTTAAGAATGGGCATTAAATGTTGCCTTTGCCAGCTTGCCCACGTCTGACAACTAAGTATAAAAAAAATCAATTCCTGTTAAGCAGTGCTAGGAAACTCATTTAGAAAGTGACACAACATAGATGCCACTGTAGGAGAGATGTTTTGTTCTGCTCATCTAGGAAACCTTAAGAGGTTCAAACAATGTCTGACGCATACAATTATCTTAGTCTAACTAAGAGGATAATACCCTTTTGCTTTTCCTTGAATGAGTCAGATGAGGGATATGGCCTTCAGTCAAGTAGCTTATTTTATAAATACCTGGGCATTGAGAATATTCAATCCCTGAGAACTAAAGTGAATTTTAATAGCCTAAAGCATCATATTTCTACTCCACTAACTGATGAGCAACCGTGCCTAGAGATCTGGAGGAGGGATGAGGGAGTCATAGGTTCTTTTAGCAATGAGCTGCTTTGAATTTACAATCCAGTGGTTGTATTGAATAACTGTCAAATCAAAGTTAATTCAAACCATAAACAGCTTGGATGATCTCTGGCCTCAACAAGTGCCATAAGTGAAACTAGAGGTAAAAGAGAATGAAGGGAAATGGCAGGAAAGAAGTCCCCACTTAAATTCAGATGACAATCTATGGAACCATTGCACCTGGACTATCTGCATTGTCCTATGAAGAAGGACTGAGAAAGATTGTCCCACACTCACTGAAGAACAATTGATGATCTCATTGGAATTTACAAGTATCTGAAGGGCATTGACAGGATGGGTGGAGAGAACCTGCAACCTGAGGCTGGAAAATTTAACTCTAAGAGGCACAGTCTCAGAATAAGAGGTTGATCATTCAGGACTAAGATGAAAAGAAATGCCTTTATTCAGAGGGTAGAAATCTTTGGAAATCTTTCTATGGAAATTCACTTATCAAGTAAATTCAAGATCAATAGGCTTTTGGACTTTCAATCAAGTGATATGGGGATGAGATATTAAAGTGGACTTGAGACATTAAGATCAGTCAAGATCATATTACTGAAAATAGAAGCCAGTTTGAGGATCCTTTGTCCTTACTCCTGTTTACGTTTAGCACATGATATGGTACAAAATGGGCTGGCTCCTGTGCTAGAAGGTTGGGCCTAGCTGGGCGTTAGGCAGGCAGGAGGGGAGGGAAACCAATTTCATAAGAGGGACTTGTATGGGCCAACAGTTGGCTGTGGCATTTTTCCTAATTTGAACTTCAACATTTGAATGGGGTTGCCACAATGGATTTTTAAGCAGCCTCTCACTTGAGAAAAGCAGATTAAATATGAGGCCATTTCTAGTTCGGCTCCATATGGGTCTTGGATTTGAAGTCAGCCAAGGATCCCAACAGTTTCAGTCGTCTGGTCTTTCAGGTCTGAAAACAATGAACATTACCTAGGTTGTCTGCACTGTGCTGCGCCCAGGTACTTTGTAATGCAGGACTAAAAGCAGACAAAACACACTAAATTTGCCTTTCTAAACCTCTGGATATCCCAAAGTATCTTCCATCTAATGAAATTATTTTTGACAATGGTCATTGCTTTAACTCAGGAACACAAAGTAGCCAATTTGCACACAGCAAGGCCCTACAAATGGCAATGAAGTAAATTCCATCAATAATGTTGGTGGGATATGGTAGTTAGCACAACATGACATGCTGATCTGAATGAAGTCATGGGATCATTTCTATCTACCTCATTTTGACCTCTCAAAAACAGGCTGTCACTGTGTCTATATCTTTAAGTCTTAAGAGTATGGTTCAAACACTTGATCTTCTGATTCAGATGAGAGAGTGTCTCCTGAATCAAGGTAATTCTCAATTAAAGTCAAAAATTGTATCTACTAAATTTATGAATTGGCATCCAAATTCAACCTGTTTTCCTCCCAGAAGATACAAGCTTGAAGTCAAGGTTTATGTTTCGGCTGGAAACTCTTGCCTACAATTGGAAGTGTTTTGACAGTCCTAAACCAGGCATCTAGCTGGAGACTGACATACCAATCAGTATTCCATGCCATGGGAGTAGGATTCTGGACAATGTCCAACACTTCCTCCCATCATACCAGGGTATGGAGTTGGTGCCAGTCACGGAACAATCCCTCCATTTCGGCTGGAGGAGGGCAATTGCTGGGGAGGATACATAGAAAAAATGCAAAAGAAAAATAAATCTGCACAATACATTCAGCAAAGAATGTTGGAGAGAGAAATGTGACGTGGGGAGTGTCCTATAAGCAAGTCTGTTGGAGCTGGTATTTAATAAAAGACAGATGCTTTGCCTAATATTGTCCCAATTTACAACAATTAGATTTTATTTTGTTTTTCCGCAGCTTCCCCTCACACTTCGAATTAAACCATAAAATAAATGGCTTCAGTGCTATGCACACACAGAGAGATTAACATTAACTACTTGCAAAGAACTAATCACAAGTTGAGGGTATGAGAAACCAAGTTAACCACAGAGGGAATGTACATTCCAACTTCCAGCACCATTTTAACTACACACTCTTTAAGAGACATGGCTAAAATGCCCATGCTAGAGTGAAACTCAAAGCAGACAAATGTAATAAAGCAATTCCTCTATTGATTGTAACCAAGTTCCTTTGCACTGTTGGGTTTGAACTGAGCTCATTTCACAATGCAGTCCACTCACCTTCTGATCAAAGTAGTCAATGGAAAGTAAAGTGGCAGAAATAAAGGATTGTAGTCTAAAAATTCCATGGCATGCCTCAACTTTCATGTGTGCTACTTTGTAGAATTTCATTGGAAAATCAGTTGGAAGACATGATCAGTGATTTGCTGTCTCTACCTCGAAGTTTGAGATTTTGCTCTATTTGTGTCATAGAACATAGTACAGTACTGGACAGGCCATTTGGCCCACGATGCTGTACTGACCTTGATGCCAATTTATACTAAATATCCTCCTTCTGTGTATCATTCATATCCCTCCATTCCCTACATATTCACGTGTCTATCTAAAAGCCTCTTAAACTCCACCAAACTGCCTGCTTCCACTACTACCTCTGGTAACCCATTCCAGGCACTTACCACTCTCTGCATAAAACACTTGCCCTTCACACCACCTTTAAACTTGCCCCCTCTAACCTTGAAAGCATATCCTTTGGTGTTTGACATTTCTATCCTGGGGAAAAGATTCTGACTGTCTACCCTATCTATGCCTTGAATTTACTTATGTATTTACAATTAGTGGCACTCTGATATTTGCTGTGATATACTACATTTTGCATGATGCATTCATGTTGAGACGAGGTTCAATAAAAAATATGCGACCTGCTTCACTGAGGTTTAAAAGGGATCCGTCTAAGCCCATTGGGTTCCGACACTGGGAACTGACTGCAGGTAAGTACCCTTCAAAAGTTAAAAATTTTCCCCTTATTGAAACTGTCCTTTGAGATGTCACTAACTCACTGCTCCACCAGCACATCTGATTTGTGATTCTGATGATAATGACCATGACCGCCCAACATCCCCGCAGCAACCATTCATAACCAATGCTTGACTTGGGATTACATCTCCCTCATCCACTGATGCCTTGACTCTTCCCTCTTCCCACTCTGGATTTCTCTCCTTTCCACTGCACCCACCCCACCGTGACCCATAACCAGAAGTGACGGTGGATTAGTACTTGTTTTCTTCTGCTCACTCAACAATGGTGGAATAAGGAGCATAAAGCCCTCTGTGTGCATTAACTATTCAAGGCCTATTCTCTTACTGTACTTGGACCCCATATACAGTAGAATATTGCAGCAGCAGACCCTTGCACATAATGTGCATTGGGTCTAAAGCATATTGCCTGCTAAACACACCTCTCCAAGTGCTGAAGAACTTCTGGGACTATCTTAGAGAATTTATCTCTGGTTGTATACACCAAACAAAAACACTGCAACATATTTTGTTCGTTGCAGACACAAGAGACTGCAGATGCTGTAATCTGGAGCAAAAAACAAACTGCTGGAGGAACTCAGCATCAGCGGATGTAGAGGGATAGTCAATGTTTCGGTTCAGGACCCTGCATCAGAATATATTGTACATTGATATGTGTGTCTGAAATTCGAGTTTGGATTTTAGTAACTTATCTGTAATGTTTAAAGATTATTTGAAAGAGTGATACTTTTCCAACAGTATTGTGTAACCTTTCAAATGATTGTATACATGGAAACTACTGCCTGTATTTACAATGGAACTAAATGCAAGACCAAAGAGGAACTAATCTTTTGGAAAATGTGCAGAGCTCCTTCAAAATCTGCTCCATGGCAGCCAGCTTCAGAGCAGTGAACACCTCTACCGCAGGGAAAACTCCCAGTGGGCCTCGGGACAGCTTTTGAAAGGACTGCCTCGAAAGCTCCATTTGTCCAGTAAATTTGGGATCATTGCTCCTTTAAATGAAGCATTTTGAAGAAGCTTGCTGATTTTAAGTTACATACACACACACACACACACACACACACACACACACACACACACACACACACACACACACACACACACACACACACACACACACACACACACACACACACACACACACACACACACACACAGAGTTTGGAATATGTCCTGGGAAGTGATTCCAGGCTAGGATCCTGACTTCCCCCGGCACAGGGGATACTGTGACAACTGGCAACATAGCACGGGCGTGTTTTAAAATTCCCAAAACAGCTCTCTGCTCTATTTTTTTTCACTGGAGTTCTGCTGGCAATTTGCCCACATTGTAATGAGCAGTTTTCTACATTTCACTAACAACAAGAGGGAAATTCTCTGGGAAGTTTTGGGCAAAACAGATGCTAATAGCAGTAAAATGCCGAAGAATGCTCACTCTGTTCAAACTTTCTAGTCATTTCCACCCTGTTGACATGTTATTTTGGCTGTTGTCTTAGCAACAGTATATTTGTCTCCCCTCCCCCATATGATTTTATCTGTGGATGAGTCATGAGATTAAAATCAAAAGCTTTGGAAAAATGTTAACAGTCCAGTGTTGAATGTCAATGCCATCCGTTGGAACTCTGATTGTGTGATGTGTCCTCAACTACTTTTAAAGTCTATCCACCTTTCCTACAGCTTAAATCAGGGCGTGCCCTGGTATTTGCTTGCCTCCTACACAGTATCACTAAATAAAACCCCAGTTCTGTGCTCAAATCCCTCCATGATCTTGACCCTTTCTTTCTCTGTAACATCTTCCATTTTACAATTCTCCAAGGCACAAGATACTGCAGATGCTGGAATTTGGATCAAAAACGAGCTACTGGAGGAACTCAGTGATTCAGGAAGCATCTGTGGAGGGAAATGGAGAGTCGACGTTGCTGGACTTCAGATGAAGGGTCTCAACCCGAAATGTCAACTGTCCACTTCCCTCCACAGATGCCGCCTGACCCATTGAGTTCTTCCAGCAGTTGTTTTGTTTTGCTACAATTCACTAAGATCTTTGCTGTCCTCCAATCTTGTGTGCCTCTGATCTGCTTTGCCCAGCCACTGTTGGGTTACCTTCACATGAAAAGTACCTATGCTTTGGAATTCCCTCTCCCAACCTGGCTACCTCTATCCACCTCAGTTCTCCTTTAAGAGGTGACTTAGAACCTAGCTCTTTGAGCAAGGCTTTGGCCACTTATTTGAAAATATAGCGTTATTCATTTTGCCTGATAATACTCTTGTGGTGCACCTCAAGATACCTTTTTCTATTTCAAAGGTGCAATATTAATGCCAGTTGGTGTTGCCTCGATTCACGATCGGTGCAAAGGTGATCCCCGACTCACTTCTACCTCCCTCACCTGATGGCATAGATTTACCCTCCTTGAGAGTACATCTTGGAAGTGAGATAAGGATCAGTGTGTGTCTCAGTGCCTGGCTATTGCTCCAGTGATGTAGTCATAAGGCTGCACATATTCATGAGGAGGAACTGGAGCACTTGGCAACATTGCGCATGGGTTCATGAAGGGTCCCATTGGTTGGTCAGAACGTGTAGCATTGAAAGGTATTATATGGGGAAAATCCCAATATACTGGAGTACACTATTACTAGATTAGTCATTATTCCACACCATTTCATTATATGAATGAAGAGCTTTTCGAAACCTAACTGTACTCACTTACTTTCATGTTTAAATTCTGCTTTATTCAAAGAGTTAGGTCACCAAAACAACCCATGTTTTTTGTGAGATGGTTGTGGTAGGCCACGGTTACAGATATGACTAATTGTTTTTATCTACCCTTTTAGGCATTAACAACTCTTTCAAATTCTTGTATCCTTTCTCACAACAATAGTCCATCTAAATTGGCTGGCTGCCTTCACGATCCTTATAATCAGGATGAGGAGTAGTTTGATCCCATGTAGGTCACTTTGCAAAGGAGACGATACAGGAATGGAACGTTTGTTCTATCCAGCCACACCCACACTGCTGAAGTAATTCTCTGTAACAAACAGGAGAGTTAAAATTCTCCCCTAGAAATTAAACTTCCTGTCTTCATGGATGCACCAGATGGAAAAACTCAAGGTTTGTTGAAACAAGCATGATTTTGTTTTTATCCATTATAACTGATCTTCGCTGGACCACTTACGTGTTGATAATATGAACAGCAGTATATAAACTGTTTCTGTGCCATTGCCAACATTCTTCATTTTAACAATTTGTTTCCATTAATTTATGCAACTTACTGTGGGAGAGACAGGGAAACAATCTCTCATTACTCCATATTTGGGAATCCGATATATTTAAGCAATGGTGCAAAATCAGCTAATTGTTAGGGAAGTAATGAAACATTGGCAGTGTGGTGTTGATTCCACAGACTAAATTAAAGTTAATGAAATCATCATTTTGCACTTCTTATAAAGTGAACATAATTTTATTTTGCATTCTTGGCCTCTCAGCAGTTTGGGAATGCCCCACCCAAGAAGACAGCTGCAACTTGCTCTGATTGAAATTCATGTGTCCCTGACCATAGACCACAGGAACATTCAACGTGCATCAGCCACAAAGCAGATCTTTGTATTTACACCATTATCTCAAAGGTTCCTTTACACTGAATTATTCGCTGGTGGTCTTTACAATGTTTCCTCGTGCAGGTGGTCTGACAGAGCAGTACTGGGACCCATCAATCTCTATCCCAGTACTGTTCTATGATTGGTGGAGATGAGGAATGCATAACCCAAGTCTTCAGGGAACAACCCTCTCCAAGAAAGGGTCTGTATTCACAAGGTGGAGCCTCTGAGGACCTCTGACCCAACCACTGAGATGAATCAGGAGTGAAGGATAAGCAGTACTAGGGTGGGGTTCTGACTCCCACAAGAGGGAACCAAAATAGTAAGTTTAGAAATTTTTCTTCAGTCACTTAGAATAGAGTCAAATCTGATTTTAAAGGGACAGAATTTTGAAAGAAGAGTACAACTCACAGCTGCTGCTTTCTTATAAGTGAATTAAAGCACATAGTACTCAGAATTAATTGGTTGGTCTTCTGAGGAGTAACTCAGGAAGGTGACTTAACTCACTGTTCACATTCACAATCTCACTCGCTCTCTGTATTTTGATTTCAATTTCAGATTTCCAGGCACCATAGTTTTCTTTTTCCTTTTTTCAAATGCCTAGCCCTCACCCCTGATGGGGCAACTAAAATGAGTTTGTTTCATTTGGAATGCAACTACTTCTACAGGTTATTAAAGGAATATTCAAGGATGCACGTCCAAAATAATTTCTCAAATATAATGCAATGATATCTTTAAAGTAGTCAAGAGCCACAAACTTAGGAAAGCATTTACAAAAATTATTTTCAGTGCATCACAGATTAGTGGCAGTTTGCTGCCCTCTGACGCGTCTTGCCCAAGTGCACACACTTGTTCAAACATCTACATGTTGGGGATTGGTGTGTTAATCCATCACCGCTTGCGATAAGAACTCAGGGGTGTGAAATTCCCTTTTTAAAGACAAGCACTGGGATTTCCACATCTCAATATTAATAACCTGGTAGGAAAAATCATATTCTCAGAAATAGTGGCAAACATCACTGTCATTCATACTGGCAGTAAGCCAAGGATGGACTGAGGATGGAAGCGAAAAAGGAACCCAGCTGGGAAGAATTGCCCTTAGCCCATCTAATTTTACTTCCATCAATTAATTACGAGTTGCACGTAATGACAATACTAGATCCGGGGAGAGTGAAGATGATGGAGTAGTTATCCTGTCCTGCATTTGGTTACCACACTGCTGCAAGTGACCAAGACTGATTTTATGCACATAATTTATATGTGACCATCCTCCACTCACTGTAATTTTTTTTAGGGAGAAATCGCTCAGCTTTTATTAGGAGAAGTTGCTGTCATTTCTGTTTTCTCCACTCTTAAAGTAGATTCTGCCTTCTGAGTAAATTGACTTTGGAGCACAATTGTAAGTTTGCTGCCAAGTTGATAGTTTGCTGTGAGTCCGATGACCTCTCCTATCTCAAACACCCTGATGTGGTGTAGTCAATATATACAGTTAATTTAAGTGTGCGCTGAATTACAGGGCTGCAATCCTCACCTCAGCTACCTCTCCCCCTCACTGGAGGCTCAATAGCCTATTGGTATAGGTAAGAATCCACCCTCATGCTCTTCAGTCCTACAGCTGAACAGCCAGGTAATCTAATCTCATGCACTTTAGAGTTATGTGATCCCATATTTTGGGCAACAGATCTTTAATATGAAGGAAATGAATGCAAGTTTCTTTTTCCCACATCTTTTTCAAATAAGAAATTTCAATGTTTGGGTTCAATTCAGTGATCTTAATATTATCAGCACTTTCTACAAATGGTAGGTTAAGCCGGAAACACCACAAACATTTACAAAGCATTTGTAGAGTAAATACTGAAGGTCATTCCAAGGTGCAGTCTACTTTTATCATTCACAGAATTCTATTTTTGTGGAGATAGTTTTCACTAAATGATCCAAAATGTTTAGATTATAAAACAGAACTTGGCAAGTGACTTGATTTATTCTTTTAAAATTGCATTTGGTTAATCTTGTTTGTTGCTTGTTTGTTTGTTTGTTTGTTTGGTTAAATGAATTGATCACCGGACTAAGCTAAACATCCATGATTTTGTGCTTGAGATTGAATTCAGCAGGATTGGGAGAGCACTACCTGTAAGGAATGTCCCAAATTGCACAGTCCTTACTGTATATTATGTTGCAGCAGGGTTGGCTTCTCTGGAAACGTGACTGGCATCTGTCACTTGGGGGAGAGAACTGAAGCAGCTGATAAAGCAAAGCTTCGGTAACTCCATTCATCAGCTGACATTCCCATTTGACTAATGCCAGCTTTGAAATCACTATCCCACGCAATCACTCAATCTGTCAGACTTAACTCCATCACTACTGATGGCTGAAAATCAGGTTTGGGAATATTTTTTTCTCTGCAGGAAAGCATCCTAGCCATCCGGGAATCTCAGATGATTTTAATGGCAAGAGTGCTGTTCACAAACTTCCCTGAACTATGGGGCTTATTCCCTGCTCAAGGTGAGTGTTTGTCCCCTGCTCAAGGTAAAGGGATCCAAGGGAACCTCCTCAACACTCTTGCAAGCAACTTAGGAGAAAATCATAACAAGATGTTTTCATTTTCTTTGATCACTTCAGTTTATCAATTTAAAAAATATTGATGATGGAAGGAATAGGAAGTGTTGGGAAGGGGGAGAGGTTGCTGTTAGTGGTGGGGTGGCCAGCAGAGGTAATCTCCAGGATAGCGAAGACCAAAACTTTCTTATGAGAAATTGAGAGCCAATCCTGCTTCTCTCGGCCCAGGAGAACCTTGCAATATTTGTAAAACATATCAACTACAGAGGGCATTTTAGTGTCTACTGCTCCCAGCAAGTTTGTCCTGGCAAAGAAACTACAAACCCTCCCCACTAAGGCTTCAGGTAAAAATAACCTATGGGTCCTAATGATATCACTGGAGCCTGACTGACATTTAAAAACGTCCTTACCAGCCTGGGTGAGGATCTATTGCATCTGCAAATTAAAGTGGTAGTTTGCTAACTGTGGCCAGGAATCAAGTGTGTAAACTCACCACTCATTGAAACAGCCAAGAGGTCACTGGGTTAAAGGTTGTTCCCTTGTCTTTGAAAAGATTTGCTTTCCAAACAAAAAATAGCAGTTGCAATAAACTGGTCAAAAGGATTTTCAATATGTTTTTAGCTTACAACTCTGGTAGCTGCCTAAGTTGATCTCCCTTTACTTAGACTGAACCCGGGGTTGCCAATGCTCCAGGGTTGTCCGGGATATCCAAGGGTTGAAGACTAACCTCCAGAACATTCCTGCAAGTACCTTTGGAGAAAATCATAACAAAACGTTTTTGTCTTCTTTGATCACTTCAATTTATTAATTTTAAAAAATATTGATGGTAGGGAAAAGGGTTGTTTGACTCCCATTCAAAAATAATCCAATTGGTAAACGGATTTGGTTTCCCTTGCAATTTAAAAATTTGCCCTTGATTGTCTGGGCTAAAAGCCCAGTACAACAGCAGCTGAGAACCAAACTCCACTTCCGAAATTCGGTTCAGTTGAAGTCAATGGATTGAATGCAGATTTCCAAGACTTAACTTGTCTATTGACATCACTACAGCTAAATGGAAATTACACAAAGGCCAGATCAAGTAAGGATTGTGGTTACCTTCCCTAAAAGATGTTAGTGAAGCAGATTGATTATTTTTTTAGAACAAAAGAAGATGAAGCAGGGTCATCACTATCAATACTGTCCTTTCTAACTGAGATCATTTAATTAACTGATTTCACCTTTATAGCTGCCATGATGGTATTTGAACACATCTCTAGATCATCAATCCAGAACCCTAGACTATTTGTTCAGTAATTTAAGTGCTCACTGCAATAAGGTTGAAAGTTGCAAAAAAGGAAGAAAGACTGAGGGCTGAAAGTATTTTACAGACTGAAGACACAAAAAATTCTGCAGATTCTGGAATCTGGAGCAATACACAAAAGATGCTGGAGGAACTCAGCAGGTCAGGCAGCATCTATGGAGGGAAATAAACAGTTGACTGATGAAGGGTCTCGACCCGAAATATCGACTGTTTATTTCTCTCCATAAATACTGCCTGACCTGCTGAGTTTGTTGAGCACTTTTTGTGTATTGTTACGGATTGGAGACTTTTGAAAAAAACAATGAATTGTGCAGAGAATTTTAAAAACTTGAGGGTACGTTCAGCTTGGAAGTGAAGCATTTGGTGCTTGGAGAACAAGTGAGGGAAATTTGGAGGGACAATTACTTTGGTAGAGGATAAAAAAATGTTGTGACTGAGAAAGGGAGGTTACAACTAAGTGAGAGATCACTGATTGTTTGACAAACTACCTGAACTTTCTATTTTGTACAAAGAGTTACAAAAGAGTTGTTGCAAAAGAGTTAAATGACATCCGAGGGGAAATACTGAAAACAGACTTGTGATCCCAAAGTGGGTGGAAGGGAGACTGTTTTTCATTAATCCCTATCGAAAATGGTATTCAGTTACTGCTTGTAGTACATCTTGTTTCAGATAAATTAAGCAGTAGTAACACAATAGCATGAGACCACATGATCACACCAAAATTCTGTCTGGAGTAAGAATAGACCACCCTCTATCCCAAAGCCCCCTAACAGAGCACATTCAAAGCAAAGCATTCACTGCATTGGATACATGTTCAGTGGTTTAAAAATAAAATTGCAGTTAAGCACCACAACTGTGAAATTTACTGACCAACTGCACTGAGGTTGACTTTAACATTACAGTTTGATGGCTGATTTTAGTCTTAATATTCTTTTAAACACATCCTAAGCAAATCCATGAAAAATGTCCCTTTAAGGGAGAAGCTTTGCTGGGATTTTTTGGCAATGCCTTAAACCAAACAGTCTCACTCACAGCATGGAAAAAATTACTGTTCTTGCATCCCCTGGGCCCCTTTGATAGTCTGATGGAAATAGAACTTGCAGTCGGCATACAAAGGACGTGTAGTTTTTTTAAGCTGAGGTTTAGTACTGGAAACAGTGAAGGGACTTGGCATTAGACAGCAGTGCTTGATTTGTTTGTACTTGAGGTGGCTGCTGGCAGAAGAAATCACAAGGAAAAAATTATACACCTACTTTTTCATCAAAATATTCAATTTCTGACATGCACTGTTTAATACAATTTCTTAATCTTACTTCTGCTCTGAATGCAATGCGCCAATATTTGGCTGACAAGATATTTTCTGCTTATTATCCTTCACTTCTCATGAAGCCACAGACTCCTAACTGGTCACGTCCATTAGCTGCAAATGTTGGATGTGAAACTAGGGAATGAGTGTTGCTAGCTGTGAGAATGAGAGATAAAGATTTGCTTTTCTAAAGCACCTTTCTTGTCTCTTTTAGGTCATTCCCAATGACACTGAAGTGTAGTTGTATTGTGGGAAACACTACAGCTGTTTTTTGCACAGCAAGCTCCCACAAATAGCCTCATGATAATGATCAGATGAACTGCTTTAATGATTGTGGGATGCTAGAGAAGAAATTGCAGCAGCCCTGTCTGAGGTATAACATTGTGCTTTTATTTAAGAAGGGCAGCAAAAAAAAAGCCTGGGAACTATAGACCAGTAAGCCTAACATCTGTGGTAGGTAAGTTATGAGAGGGGATTCTGAGGGATAAGATATATAAGCATTTGGAAAGAGAAGGGTTGATTAGGGATAGTCAGCACAGCTTTGTGCGTGGGAGATCACGTCTCATGAAAAGGTCGATGTGGGCAGGGTGGTAGATGTGTTCTATATGGACTTCAGAAAGGCCTGTGATAGGGTTCCACATGGTAGACTGCTATGGAAAGTTAGATCGCATGGGATCCAGGAAGAGTTAGCTAATTGGATTCAGAATTGGTTTGCTGTTTGGAAGCAGAGGGTGATGGTGGAAGGTTGCTTTTTGGACTGGTGGCCTGTGACTTGTGGTGTTCGCCAGTGCTCAGTGCTAGGTGCATTGCTATTTGTCATATATGTCAATGATTTGGATGAGAATGTACAAGGCATGGTTAGTAAGTTTGAAGATGACACTAAAATAGGTCGTGTAGTTGACAGTGAAGATGGTTATCAGGATTTACAGAGAGATATTGATCAGCTGTGTAAGTGGGCCAAGGAATGGCAAATGGAGTTTAGTTCAGATAAGCGCAAGGTGTTACATTTTGGGCAGACAAATGAGGGTAGGACTTTTACGGTGAATGGCAGGGCCTGGGGAGTGTTGTAGAACAGAGGGACCTTGGAGTACAAGGATATGGTTCACTGAAAGTGGCAGCGCAGGTAGACGGGGTGGTGAGAAGGCTTTTGGCATGGTGGTCTTCATCAGTCAGAGCACTGAGTATAAAAGTTGGGATGATATGTTGCAGTTGTAGATGTTGGTGAGACCACATTTGGAATATTGTGTTCAGTTATGGTCACCCTGCTATAGGAAAGATTCCATTAGGCTGGAGAGAGTGCAGAGGAGATTTACGAGGGTGTTGCCGGGAATTGAGGGACTGAGTTATGGAAGGAGGTTGAGCAGGTTGGGACTACTTTCACTGGAGCGCAGGAGAATGAGGGGTGATCTTATAGAGCTGTACAAAATTATAAGGGGCATAGATAGGGTGAATGTATACAGTCTTTTTCCCAGGGTTCGGGAATCAAGAGCTAGCTGGCATAGGTTTAAGGTAGAGGGGAGAGATTTAATAGGAACCTGAGGGGCAACTTTTTCCACCCAGAGGGTGGTCAGTATATGGAATGAGCTGCCGGAGGAAGTAGTTGAGGCAGGTACATTAACAACATTTCAGAGGTACTTGGACAGGTACATGGATCAGAAATGTTTAGAGGGATGTGGGCAAAACGTGGGCAAATGGGACTAGCTGAGATGGGAATCTTGGTCAGCATGGACCAGTTGGGCTGAAGGGCCTGTTTCCATGCTGTATGAGTCTATGATTGAAGGATAAATGTCAGCCACTAGCTTGAAAATAACTCACTGCTCTTCTATGAAGTTCAGGGTAAAGTTGCTGTACTTTCTGTTCCTACTCTGTAAAGTGTTTTTGAATACATTGACTTTGTCTGCTCTACTACAGACTATTTGCTTTGACCTCAGCAAACAGCCCACCCTAAGTACAACATGTTAACTAAAGATTTGTTGTCAATAACTTCTTTGTTTTCTTTAAGTGTCTGATTAGATTATATATTTTAATGTTTTCTTTCGATGTGCTCCAAGCCACTCTATATTGTTAGGAAGGTAAGTGTGATAATACCCAAAATCAGAGGCAGGGATATTGCTAGATGTTGATTGTAATGCAGGAAAACTTGTGCTTCCTGCATTTTAAGAATGTTAACATTCAACCAAGGTTCAAACATGTTGCTGATTGGCAGATCAGGAGGAGCCCAATGTTGCAAGTGCTTTCTTCAGTTTAAGCTACCTAGCATCTCTTAAAGGGACAGCTGCATCACAGCAGGGACCAGAAGTGAATTTGACCTGGAAAACATTGAAGCATGGAACAATCTGGGGAAGAATAGGCTCCATAGTTTATGGTTGCTGCATTGGAAGTTTTGGAGAAGGTGAAAAGTGAATGAGATGTTCTGATCAGAAGGCCGTGGGAGGAGATAACCTTGGAGATCAATGGCAGGAGTGAAACCCTCGTCGGAACTTGCACATGGACTTGAGGAACCATCATCTGCAGAGCGATGGACATGATTCTGGAAAGTGGGTTAGGAGAGAGAGCTTGTGCAGACATGAATGGCCTCCCCCTGCATTGTAAGCTTTCTACGAATGCTGTTTTACTGAGAGAAATTGTCAATCTCCTGGCAATTTTGGCAATTCTCATCAACTGTTGGCTACTTGGCATGGGGTGCTGTGTAGAACTTGGAGATTTGCCAGAATGCTGACCGTGGCACACTTAAGAACCAAACCCTGATGCAATGTCTGATGGCTGACATCGCAGCTCCCGTTGCAGCACAAGCAATGACTGCCCATCGTCAGACAGCTGCAGCGGAAGCTCTGACTGCTCCAATGTGGCTGTGGATTGCATGGTGCAAAGGGGCTTTGAGAGTGTCACAGCAGTCCAGCAGACTGCCCAACAGATCGCAAGCATTGCTGAGTCACTGACCCAGGGGAATGCCACAGTTCCAGGGAATTAAAGCTTGTCTTCTCTGAGGAAGAAGCATTCATCCTAACCCATCTCCTGCTTCACCTGTGCTTTTGCAGTTGCAAGCAAAGCCACATGAAACATCAACACTAGGGGGATGCTCAAGGGTAATGAGTTGACTCTTGTATGGTACATTGCATTATTACAGGTAGAAATTTGGTTTGGAATATTTCTGCACTAGCTTTTGTCTTTATATCCGGTTTCCTCCCACATTCCAAAGACGTATGGGTTAGGAGCTGTGGGCATGCTATGTTGGTGCTGGAAGAGTGGCGACACTTGCAGGCTGCCCCCAGCGCATTCTCAGTAATGCAAAAAGATGCATTTCACCATATGTTTCAATGTACATGTGACTAATAAATAAATATCTTATCTTATATCATGGACAAGTAGGCGCAGGGAGAGTGTAAGCTTACTCCCTCCCTTCCTCTTCTTCCTCATGTTTCTGAACTGGAATTAGATTTGGTTTATTATTATCATATGAACCGAGATACAGTGAAAAACTTCTGTCACGTGCCATCCCAGACAAATCATTCCATACATAAGTACACTGAGGTAGTAAAAAGAAAACAAACAGAATGCAGAATATAGTGTTACAGTTACAGAGAAAGGCCACTGCAGGTAGACAAATCAAATACAAGGGCTACGATGAGGTAGATTGGGAGCTCAAGAGTTCATCTTTTAACATATAAGAGTTTTGTCCGAGATTCTGATAACAGTGGGATACAAGCTGTCCTTGAGCCTGGAGGTATATGCTCTCAGGCTTTGCTGGATGTTCTGCTGGCTGCGGTATAGCTGGCATCAAGGGTTGTCCTCTCGTACAGAAGGGTGATGCAGCAGACGGACTCAGACCTTGTCTCTTGCTGACTGCTGCATGCTTCTCCACACTGATCCAGTGGCCTGTTCCATCAGACTTTATGTGGTAGCATGAATTCAACTGTGTGCACACAGCACATTCATGCATCTGGGGGCTTCAATGGATATCCCTTGTCACTGAAAATCCACCATCTGGCTAGCACAGCAGCTGCTTCAGAATGAAGGCATTGAGACTATGGCCAAAATAGCAGATGGTGATCAGTATGATTCATTACCTGTGGTCACATCGCAGCAGTCCTTGGTTTTCTTTGTTCCAAAGCACATGAAGGAGTTGACATGTGTTTTCCGCAAAACAAAATGATGAGATTAATGACACCCTCCACCTGAAATCTCAATAAGGCAGTGTGCTTTCACCATCTGCTGGTCCCTGCAGGACCTTCCCAGCTTACGAACACCCAACTTATGCACAACCCGTACATACGAAGGAGAGTTTGGGAGACCGGCGGGATGGACTTCCCGGCTGCTGCTGCAGGCATCTTCTGCCGCCTGGGAACTCAGTTCACAGCAGTATTTCCAACTTGTGAACTGTCTAGGTTACGAACAGTTCACAGGAACAGAACCCTGTTGTAATTTGAGGACAACCTATATAACTGACTCTCTTTGAATGCAGAAACTTAGTGACCTAGCTTATGAATCATTGGATGCAAACCGGCAGGTATTGCAAATGTCTCACAAGGAAGGATCCAGACTCGTACAATTTCATTGCTACAACCAACCTGGTGAGCACTGGTAATGCTGTCCTTCTCCTACTCTAAAGCTTTACTTGCAGCTGCAGCATCGAACATATTTCAATGCAGATGTCCTTTGTGAACTGTGGACACATCACACATTGTTCATTACTCTAAGTTCAGATAGGAGAATCAGTCCCTTAATGCTTTGAGTAGAAATGGTGTCCTATTGTCTTTCTTCCCTTCTCCTTCTCCCCTTTCTCCCGTTCTGGTGATCCCTGCTCATTTTCCCAGTCCATATTCTAAAGGGAATGCCAACTAATACACCCAAATATGGGTGAAGGTGATCTGTATGGAAGCTTTGAAGTTACCAATAAGTCCTTCAGCACCTGCCACAGAAATCTCTGAAAGTCTTTTGTAACATGAGACTACTATAAAAAGCATCAAACACTTGTAAAATCTGTAGCAAAAGTCAGACAGAACTAGCCGTCGACTAAACTGTAAGAAACGGCTGATCACAGTTGTGGGAATCACTCCTGCTGCTGTAGACACATTCAATTGTGTGAGCTAAGAAAAGACTTTGGCTTGACTGTTGTGTTCCAAAGTTGTGGCACCAGTGTCAAATCAGAGTTCCATTGGTGTCACAATCTACCAACGCACACTGCAGGAAGAAGCTCACTGTGGAATCACCCTCAACAGCCTGGCACCCGGTGTAACTTGGGCCACAATTCTCTGCCTGTAATGTGGACACCATTTTGGAACTCCACTCCATTTTATAGATCCAAAACACTGACATCAATGATTCCAGTTTTTCACTCTCACTTTCTAATGAGTGTGTGACTTTATCGCAGGACCATGGAATTATAGAACTGTACAGGATGGAAACAGGTCATTCGGCCAAACTCATCCACGCTGACAAGCGGACACCCTTCCGTATTAACCCCATCGCCCAGCACTTGGTCCATGCCTAAGCGATTCAAGTGTTAATCTTGACAAATCTTAAATACTGTCAGTGACCCAGTCTCTGCCACTCTCTCAGACAGTGCATTCCAGATACTCACCACCCTCTGGGTGAAGAAGGCCCCCTCTTATTTCCTTTGAATCTCTTCCCCTTTACCCTAAACTATGCCATCACGTCTTATCTACAATGGATATGGGGAAAAGCTACCTTCAGTCTACCCTATCTATACCCTTCATATTTTTATATATCACTATCATGTTCCCCCACCTCCCCCCACCCTCACAACCTCCGCCACTCCAGGGACAAAAGACCTAAGCTTCTCCAGTCTCTCCTCGTTACTGAACTGCTCCATCCCAGGCAACATCCAGGTGTATCTCCTCTGAATCTCCAGCGCTATCACATCCTTCCTAATACCTCAGTGTCCAGAACTGTGCACAGTACTCCAGCTGAGATTTGACCAAGGTTTTATACAGTTGGAGCATTACCTCTGTACTTCTGTAATCAATGCCTCAACTAATGAAGCCAAGTATCCCGTATGCTTTCCTAACCATGTTGTCTACCTGCGTTACCACCTTCAAGAACCTATGGACTTGTACTCCATGTTCCCTCTGTTCCTCAATATTTCCTAAGACCCTACCATTCATGGTGTACGTCCTAGCCTCATTAGTGCTCCCAAAATGCATCACCTCACATTAGTTATTCTCCTGCAAAAAAGCAGCTTCAATGTTTGTTAGATGTTTCTGGGAAATGTGTAATGTCACTGCCTTGCTACTAGTCTTTTCATCTGTAGAAGGGGCTGACTATTATGGCAGCAATTTACAATCTAACATAGCATCTCACAACCTGATAGCATCAATCTCAGGAGCAAAGGAGTCATCTCAGATCTTTAGGCTCATTTGGATGCTGGGCTATACATTTGAAGGTAGCAATAAAATCAATACCTTCCTTTAATTAACCCATTTCTCAGGATAACCTGAATAGCTATCAAAGCATTTTTATCCCTTTGCTTTCCCTGTCAAGTCCATATCCCTCAGCAGTCTTTATAAATCCATATTTAGAAAATGGTTTTTAAACTATTACACTGTTTGATAGACAAAGTTAGCCAGCTTCTGTACGACTATTCACAAATTGGGGGTAATCTTGACGTTGGCTGATTTCCACTGAATACTCAATGAGTATTTAAAATCAGGAGAGGAGGGATATACAAGGGACAACAAAACTGATACCAGACACATTACATAGGTTAAAATTTTCCTTAGCATAATTTCAAAGCCAAGGTATTCTAGATAATACAAGACTGGGCGGAATCCAGGAAATTTGTTTTGTAAATTACAATGTTCCCCGGTCTCTTGACTTTGGTGGAAACATATTGAAATCAATTGTATTTGTCGGTCGTTTTGCATCAATGTGTATTTCCAAAAGTAAAGCCAGTAAGTTGGATTGTTTGCCAGATCATGTGTTTTTGTCCAGGTCTTGCCAAATGTAGAAGTGATAAATATTCTGGAATGTGAAGGTGGAAATCAGCAATTGTGTTTCCCTACCTGGTGCCTCAGACACAAGGGAGTGATAGGCCAGGGTATAAGTGCTGTGAAATTTAGCCTCCTGCAACAGCAGCACGGTACATTACAAACATAAGTTAACATAAACTTAAATTAACATAAATTATACATAACTTACACAACAAAATAAGCAAACTAAATATAACAATATTTTCAGTCTCCACAATATCATAATTTAGGTCGGGCCATAATTCCACATCCTTATTTCCTGTTAAATGTATCCAATATCTATGAAATTAATGTCACTGACAGCAACATCATCTCAACTGGTTTCGTGTTTTGAAATCCATCCTCATTTGCATGTATTGAATGTATTATAATGACATTTGGGAGATGAGCTCTGTTTCCAAGCTCCAGTTCCATTGAGGTCAACATGGCAAGTGGAGTTCAATGCACAGATGCTCCTTTGTTGTGGATTGAGGGCAAACTAGCAAGAGAGTGGGGTGGGTTTCCATGTGATGTCAATGTGGTAGCATTTTGGAAGGTGAACACAGGTGCAAAATTCCAGCAAAAACCCCATTGATTCCATTTCCCAACAGAAAATATGGCATCCTCATCATTATCAACATGGATTAAAACTTGCCCAAATGTTGCAACTGGCTATTATCTTAAAACAGGCCTGCATAGAGTGGAGTTTTGAGATATGTGGAAGATAAGCTGTAAAAAGATGCATAAAGGTATTCTAACATCAGCTTCTTGTAGTATGGACTATGACCACTGTGCCTGCAGGGGAGTGTTTCAAGAGAAATAAAGATGTTGAATTAAGATCCTATCTAAATTGAGGTATTGCGGGCAATGAGGTTTGTGCAGTATCAGGCTTCTGCTACAATGGGCCAGATAGTCTGATTCACTCTCGAGTCCAGGGTCTCTGGTCTTTATCTCGCCATTCCTTAGGCTCAACTATTTCAGCAGCAGATTGCATGAACCAAACCAATCACATCCCTGGATTGGGGTAATGTGCTGCTTTGTGTCAAGGGATAGATGTTTAAAAAAAGATAGCCACTAAGCTAAAACTCTCCACAATCATGATATACTGGAATGACTTAAATGTTATAACAAAGTATAAAATGTGTGCAAGTAATTTAATCTGTTTTCTTCCCAGAGCTGAACATGGTTGCTGACTTTTGCAAATGATCACAGGTGGTAAGAGAAAATGTTTCTTTTCTGCAACTCTGTTTTGTCTGCTGCAATTTATTTGAAGGTTATCCTGAATTTAGGCAGGCCTTATCTGAAATGTATTTGTATTGGGCATAGTTTGTATGTGGTCTGTGTTGAATTGAAGTATAACATAATTGTAAAATGTGCTCAGAACGTAATGCCACTTTGAATCACTTGCTTCTGTGTGTGATGCTCCTGTGCATGTGACCTCGCGCACAGAGCAGTGACAGTAATCTGCGTGCAATGCACATTTGACATAGTGCCTGTGACATTAGAGTTGGAAAACGAGGCTTGATGGAAGGAAGCAGCCCTGTTCAAGCACCCTTAAAGGAACAGGCTTTCATGGGGAGTACGATACAGAAAACAGTAATGGATGCAACAATGGATCAACAATTCCCAAAATTTAGGAGAGGTCCTCATTTTTGTGTGTGTGTGTGTGTGTGTGTGTGTGTGTGTGTGTGTGTGTGTGTGTGTGTGTGTGTGTGTGTGTGTGTGTGTGTGTGTGTGTGTGTGTGAGTGTGAGTAAGAGGGGTGGAGGGGGGGAGGAGGTGGGGGGGGGGGGGGGGGGCTTCTGCTCTTCTTCCCTGGTGACCACTTCTCCTACCACTGTTTTCAGTCGAGTGTCAGAGAAGTGGGATGCCTGCTCCTGTTTCAGTTCTTGCATGCTTCCTATTACTCCACCCAGAGGTGCCCACTTACTCCAGTTAGGAATCATCACTTTAAGAGCTCTAGACATGACAGGACATCACGTTGGGCCTCGTTGTAACAGTGCAGGAGTTGTTAGTATCACATTGCAAGATTTCAGTACCAAGAAACTTTCTTCAGTATTTCATTGATAACTACAGTGTTGCACGTGGCACTGAACTATCCCAACTCAGCCTGGTTGGCGGTGTGTGCTGGTTGAGCTAATTCGACCTTGGTGGCATTGGGGCAGCGATGATTGACTGCCATGTCCCCGTACGAGGAACTGGAACAACACCTGTTTTGTGACCTCTCCTGGAAAATGCTTGGCAAGCATAGGTTCCATTGTAATATCCCTATGGAGAAAAATCTGCCTGACCTTGCTTCCGAGGAAAGGCTCCCCCCCAGTGTGAGTCAGTGCCTTCAGCAAAATAAGGGAGAAAACTAGAGGGACTATTAATAAATAATTAACAGGACATGAAACTAGAATATGGAGCCTCACTGTAATCTCAGTCTCTCTGGATTCAAGATAAAGTAGTGTTAGTCTACGTATATTGAAATCCTTGTCTATAACCAATCAGCTTTGCCAAACCTCTTGAAATGAAGCATCCTTTCATCTTTGCACAGAGAAGCTGTGCTATGTGATTGTATATTTTACGGTAAATTTTTGCAGATGTGTTTCTGTTTGTGAGTTTAAATGATTTCCTGGGGAACTTTTCAAAGAACAACTTCAAAGGCCCTACCTCTTTAACCTGTTCCATTGTGTTAACCTGCAGAATGAGAGGGCTCTCTTGCTGTGAATCATTTCTTTTCATCTTATACACTGATATGTTAAAGATGGATTTTACATACATCTGGACAGTGAGTGTCAGTAAACTAACTAAAAGTGGAAGATATCATGGACATTGCATGTGCAAAGGGCATAAGGCCAACTTAAGATGTGGGCACTGCCAGTTATATATTTTGCCTTTGCCAGTACAATGTGATTCATAATGAGGATGTGGTTTATTGGAGATTTAGGGGCCATTTAGCATCCTAAAATGAATGTAGTTTAGCTTAATTTCTTGGCTACAGGGTGAAATCTTGGACATTACTGGTTTAAACAGTTCAGATCCACCCTGGCAATACACATAGCAACTTTGGACTGACTGAGGCTCAGGATGTCTCCCTCACCCTTCTCCCTCTGTCTCCTAGTCTTGGTACCCTAAAGTCCAGCAGTATGTCTGAACCATAGCCTGTACCACTCATAAAATCCTTTATCTTACAGCATATTATCTGTGAACATCACACTCCTGTCAAGATGACAACTAATTATGGCATCTCAGGAAGATGCATTGTAACCTTTAATTTAGTTTAAAAGTAATTGAAGTACTAACCGTAACACACAAAGTTCTTCTTCCCAGAATAGATCATTTGCGATCTTTCCCGGAGTGTCTGCTCTCAGAACAAAATACCTCATGCATGACAGTAAACTCTAGCTGTTCCTTCTACACTCTGCCACTTACCGTAGGTATCCTCCACGTCTGCCCTCATGACATGACTGCATAAAAATAGACTTCAAGCATTCCAGTAAGCTATCAGGCAAATTATACTATTCTCTGTCAGTGCATTAACCACTTCCACAAGTAGGGACAGCCAGTTAAGCAAAACATACTGGCATCTCACCAGGATCTTAGTAGGCATACATTAACCTGTTAGGAAAATTGATAGTTATTGTACAGGATGACTCATCTCTGATAACCAATGATGTTAAGTATATTTACAATAAATCTGACTAGTGCCTTTGCATGTTAAAGCAGGCCAAATTGATGAAATTATTTCTTCCCTTCACAAGATATTCTTCCATGATGCAAATGAAAGCAACATATTGTGTCAAATGAAATGATGTTAATTTTTAAGACAATAATAGGAAAATTGTAGTTTCCATGCAATTAGTGCAGATGGATTACCAAAGATGGATCTTAATGCACTTTATTATTATGCAGTGGATTTTATTTGGTTTGAGACTGATCGTATTGATTCATTGTCTCCTGATGAACTCGTGGCTCTGTTGATTCCATTTCTTCTAATAAAGTTGTGTTTGTTATCCTGTAACTCTTTGAAAATAGTTATTCTGAACTCTAAGGAGGCCAGATACTCTTGACTGATCCAACATAATGAACTTAAACTCTGAAGTGGACACAGAAGTTTTTCCCAACCTGTTCCCATATTAACACTCCAGTTTGAGTCCTGAACTTTACAAACAGTCTGCAAGCTGGAAAGGAAATCTTGAAATATTTGTTTATACAGCCACAAACTTTACCTCTGGACTTCGCTATGTGACAAAGTCACTGAAGTTGCAATTTATTGCATACAATACAAAATGGCTTTGATGCAGCAGGGAAGACATTTGTTCACAAGTATTAGAATACTGATAAAATTAAACCTTGTCCTCCATCAAAATATCCTTGTTGTGTTGGACATCAAAAAAATTCATGGTCTTCTAGTAAACAAACAGGGTGGAGATGGTACAGTCCAAAGGGAAGGCTGCATCAATCAAATTATCATGGGTGAGATTTTTGGATGATGAAGTACTCAGAGAGAAGGGGAGCAACTTGTAAGAAATGTTCCACATTCTGAATGGTTGCCAGAATGAGTTGTGTCTAAAAACATCCAGAATTAAAGAGTAAGTAATAACTAAAGAATGGCTTGTGGAGAAAGAGAAATGCCAGGGGTTAATGTTCAGCTTTAAAGCTATGTAAGCTAAGGTCCCATTAAAGTACAACAGCTAAACGATTCCATGCAACAGCTTACGTCATATTATTTGTAATTATTGTATTTATATTATTTATTTATAGCTTTCAGTTGTTTTTTTTTAAAATAATTTTTTATAAGGATTCTGAGCTGTGCTGCATTGTGGACCTTGTCCAGTTCTCTCCACTCAACTTGTTTCAGGCTGCACAGAGAGAAGAGGTGCGAGAGAAACTGCCTACATTCTCCTTGCACTTCCTCTGTAAAGGAAGGATAAAATCCAGGAAATGCTCCTACTCTGTTCAACCTTCCCACTATCCAATATATTAAAAGATGGACTTATTAGCTAAGAAATTAACAAATAATTACTTTCCCATTCCCACTAAAAAGGTATTTGCTTGGCATTGTACTTGGGAACGCTTGACAGTCCTTGTGTATATTAACTATCATTTGATTATAGTGTGGATGGTTTGACTGTACAAGAGCTCATGGCATTGATGCTAATATATCAGCATGGTTAGAGGATTGGCCAAACAACAGAAAATAGAGACTCAGAATATATGGATTATTTTCAGGTTGGCAAACTGTAATTGACTACAGGGGTCAGTGCTATGCCCTCAGAAATTTACAAGTCATATTATGTGAAAATGTCGAGTGTACTGGAGTCAAATTCCCTGATAATACAAAGATAGATCAGAATGCAAGTTGTGAGAAGAACACAAATCATCTGTGAATGGATATAGATAGGTTAAATGAGTGGGCAAAAATTTGGCAGAAGGGGTACAATATGGGGATATATGAGGAGTTGTTTACTCTGGTAGGAAGAATAGAAAAGCAGATATTGTTTAAATAGAAAGGGACTACAGAATGCTGCTGCGGAGTTGGATCTGGGAGTCCTTATACATGTAGGTATGCAAGTACAACATATAATTTGCAGTTATGTACATATACAGGTACAAGTAATTAGGAACGTAAGTGGAATGTTGCAAAGCGGATTCAGTGTAAAAATAGGCAACTCTTTTGACAACTGTATTGGGCATTGGGTGAGACCACACCTGCTTACAATTTTGGTCACCTCATTTCATGAGGAATATACCTGCATTAGATGATGTTGATGGAAAGTCCATGAGTTGATTTCTGGGACGCAGGCCTTGCCCAGTGAAGAATGCTTAAGCAGGTTTGGCCGATACTCATTGATGTTTCGAAGAATGTGAGGTGATCTCATTAAGATATAAGATTTTGATGGGGCTTGAAAGGGTGGATGATGGAAAATCTGGATCTAGACAACAGAGTTTCAGAGTAGAGGTTCTCTCATTTAAGATGGAGATGAGGAGGAATTTCTTCTTTTAGTGGGTTGTGAATGTTCAGAATTCTCTACTGAAGAGAGCTGTAGAGGCTGAATCATTGAATATATTCAAGGTGGAGATCGACAGATATTTTGATTGATAGGGCAATCAGGGAAATGGAGCTGAGACCAAGATCTCATTGAATGTCGGACCAGGCTCAGGGGCCAGAGGGTCTACTCCTGGTCCTATTTCTTGTGGGCTTAGGTTCTTGACCAAAGCTTGTAAGACTATCAGTTCTTAAATTGCACACCCTCTTAATTCCTATAATGTTCCATATAAAATTAATTCTAATAAGCTTTTATCATTTATGATTTGCATTTCATAAACTGTCTCAACTTATCCTGCTGCTGGGTACAACATAGCACAAAGTGCCGTACAAACCAGGTGTACAGTACACTTGAGCATGCATGTCAGATGTGCAATTACATTGGACACTACAAATAGAAGGAAGGGGTTCAGAGGTTCAAAGAAAAGTCATATTCTGTTCTCCAACTAATTGAAACACAAGATAAAATGTGGCACAAGTGGTTTGCTTCCCTTGAAAAGTTTGCATTTATTTTTGAGAAAAAATATTGATTATTTTTTTGAATGTCATTTGTAATGTTTGAGATTTGAAAGTAGCTTTAAATTCCCCTTATCTCTTGTTTATTGTCTCTCTTAAAGGGGACATGCTGATTGTCCACACTAATGCTTTTCTGACAACTGAAATTTTATTCTTACTCTGGCTGAACTAAAACTCTATTTTACATCTGGGCTAAACATATATATTCTGTGCAGCACAAAAGGTTCTAGGTATTCTATCTGGATACTTGGCCAATATTATCCAGCCTATTGATAATGATGGAAGTCCTGCTTTTATATTACACCCTCCACGTCAATTTAAGTGCATCCAAAATCACTGTCAAAGAAGAATATTTGAAGTGTAGTCACTGTTGTAATAGATAAACTACACTAGTCAATCACCTTGGTCATGATCACACCACAATTACTACAATGTGGTGTGATAATGACTGGATAACCTGGTTCAGTGATGTTAATTGGGAGATAAATATTGCCTGTTCAACAGAAATTGCTGTCCTGTTCTTCTTTGAGATTATGGAATATTTTATGCCCACCTAAAAAAACACATGTAGCTTTGATTAATGTCTCATCCAAAGAACAACATCCCTTCAATGTCATACCGATTGTCAACTTATTTTTTTGTGCTTAATTCTCTGGAGTGGAATGTACCTGGAGAATTCTGATCCAGAAATGATAGTGTTTCTCTACTGAGCTGGACCCTGACCCCAACAAATTTATGTACCCTCTTGCATTGGGACATACCTGCATAAAAGTGTAAAGATTTCCTCAGGCAAAGTTGGAGATCTTCCTAATAACGTTTACCTCTGGTTTCCACATCATCCCATGTTTCAAAGATAAACTAAGCAGCCACAAATAAACATCTCTGTCAACGTACAAAACTTTGTCTTAATTAGCAAGACTGGAAGGGCACATTCCTTAGAAGAACAATATCAGGAACAGGCAAGTGTTTTGTTGGAAAATTCAAGTTGCTTCAGAGAGGATTTAATTGTTTAGTTTTTAATCAGCCTGTTTTTTCCACAGCTTGTAACAGGAGCTGTGCCACTGTGTTATGATGACCAACTGAAAGCTGTCTCAGAATAGGAAACAACATAGCACGCAGGGGCCTGTTGGCTGATTGGTCTATGAGGTCCCCTGTCGCTCATTGTTTTACAAAGGACAATAGAAATTGGGTGTGATTCAATGCACTTCCTTTTCAGAATGTGTGGTGCTAAGTGCCCTAATACTTTGCACAGTTACATTTACAAGTTCACTTTTAAAGTTGCTTTCCCCCACTAATACTTGGGTCTTTCATCACAGAAATAAACGAGATGCAAATTCCTGTTGATATTAATTTTCACATGAGCAGCAAATACCATCTGTCAGACCCCAATGAATCACTTGAGCCTGAGCCAGGCTACAAATAGACTGTTCTTGGATGGGATCTGCAGCTGTAAGTGAGTCCATGCAAAGGACTGGCCCTGGGATTTATTAGTCATACACATTTCCACTGGAGAGGGAGGCCTTGGTGAATAACAGAGGACAAATCTGGAACAGAAGAGCCGAACTGTGGCTTTGCTTATTGGACCAGAGGAAACATTTGTTGGAAATGGAGTCCGTTAATGGATTCTTGCACTATATCCAAAGAAAATACAAGAGTAGGATTCTCTAATTTTCTCAGGCATTACCCCAAAAGACCATGTCAAGTCTGAAGTCTCACTGCCTGCTGGAGTGGTTAGTTCATGTCTGTGAAGGGGGAGAAATTATTTTGCTGTGCTGTGATTGAAAAATACTTTTAGAGGTTACATGCGGCATTGATCAGATTGGCTATCATTGAGAATCAGTGAGATGATTTTGAGTAAAACGTATTGGTGGGGAAAAGCATCAAGATAACTAGAATTACAGGTCAGCCATCTATGGAGAAAGGTGTGCTTGGGTTTGTGAGCATTGGGAAATATCATGGCTGGCTCTAGAATGACTGGGAGGAGATGCTTTACTTTGGAATGATTGAGGACCGGATTGGGTATGGATATTAGACCTATGCCTTCATGAATATCCTCATGCCTAGACCATTCAGAAAAATGAGAGGGGATCTTATAGAAACATATAAAATTATGAAAGGGATAAATAAGATAGAGGCAGGAAGTTTTTTTCCACTGGTAGGTGAGACTAGAACTAGGGGACATAACGTCAAGATTCGGGGGAATAGATTTAGCATGGAGATGAGGAGAAACTGCTTTTCCCAGGGAGTAGTGAATCTGTGGAATTCTCTGTCCAGGGAAGCAGTAGAGGCTACCTAATTAAATATATTTAAGACACAGTTCGATAGATTTTTGCATTGTAGAGGAATTAAGGGTTATGGGGAAAAGGCAGGTAAGTGGATCTGAGTCCACGGCCAGATCAGCCATGATTTTATTGAATGGCGGAGCAGGCTCGATGGGCCAGATGGCCTACTCCTGCTCCTATTTCTTATGTTCTTATGTTCTTTCAGAGGAATGACTTAGTTCAGAAACCAGTTAATATCTGGTATGTTCATAATTACAGTTAAATATGACTTAATTACCTAAAAATTCTGACTCAGTGCCAGGAAAACGGTTGGTATAAACCTGCACCCAGAAGAGAGAGCTCATCACCAAGTTCTCAATCAACCAAAGGTTCCCTAAAGAACTGACTGCAATTTACTTCCCTCCTATGAAATGTGAAGCCAGTGCTCAGGACGTGGCTCCCAAGTGTGTCACTAGGTTTTTAATTCAAGCTAAGGGGGTTGTGGTCGAGATTAGAAAGAAACTTAACAAGGAACTGAAAGTGGAGGAAGATGAGTGGCCAGAAATGCTCTATTACTTGTGAAACAGCAAGAAGTGGGAATATTGGCTGAACAGGTTAGTCTTCAGAATCCTGCAGTATATAGTGCTAGAAGGATTGCCACAGATTTGATCTACATTATTTAATAGATGAACCATCTCTTTTACTTCTTGGCTGCCTGAATAATAAACTCTCCCTCTAAGACTCCTTCACAAGGTAGTTAAAATGTTCTTGTGATTCTTTGGTTTGTTATAGCACAATGACTCAAGGTTGACAGCTGCCTTCATTGCTCCAGTAATCCTGGGTTTACAAATGGGTTTATGTTATAATTGAAGTGTTTAATATAGCAAACAGAAACCAGGCAGCTGCTGCACTATTGGAGGTTTTATCCTTCAGAATACTAAGGCCACATCTGCCTCTTAGGTTGATGTTACTAATCAGAACAGTGTTCCAGCCAACATTGATCCATCAACTAGCATTAACTACCAACATTATCATTTAAACAAACAGATTATCAACTAACAGATTATCATTTTTTATTTATTTGTTCATGGGATGTTGGCATCATTGACAAGGCTAGTGTTTGTTGTCCATTCCTAATTCCCCCTAGTCCATTTCAGGGGTTAGTGAAGGGTTAATCATTGGAGCCTATTTGTTGAGACCGGATGAAGATGGCAGATTTCTTTCCGTGAAGGACATCATGAAGCAAATGTTTTTTTATGACAGTCTGGTAGTTTCATGACCAACATTACTTCCACTAACTTTTTAATCCACTTCTATTCCACTACTTGCAATTAAGTTCCCCCATGGATCAATAGTAAAGGCTTCCAGTGACTTAACCACTATGCTGCCAATCTTGCCAGTGCTGTTTGTGGGATATCGTTGTGTACAAATTAACCGTTGCATTTCCAACATCTGTTATTACACTTCAAAAATTCCTTCATTTTCTGTATAGCAGTTTGGACATTGGAGTTGAAATTCCTAATCACGTACCTTCCAATGGGACTGCTGAATAGCCCTTGGAAGTGGGAAACCTTGGTTAAACCCCCCCCCCATTGCCTCTTTGCACTGAGGTTAGCCGTAGTGGCCCAAATCTTGCCATGGTTCATGCTAAGCTTTATCCATTGACGAAGAGATAACTGTTAGACAGGATAATGGTTGATTACATCTATTAGACAGTCACCTGGCTGGATCAACAAACAATCTGCAGGAGGAACTCGGCGGGTCGAGCAGCATCTGAGGAAAGGAATTGTTGACGTTTCGGATTAAAACCCTGCATCAGTGTGGGTTGACAATTCCTTTCCCCCAACAGATGCTGCTCGACCTGCTGAGTTGCTCCAGCAGATTGTTTGTTGCTCCAGATTCCAGCGTCTGTAGTCTCTTGTGTCTCCACCTGGCTGGATCATTCCATCTAAAGGGGAATCCTCCAACTGTTTATTGGTCTGTCAGTACTGGAATCTGTGCTCAGACCTCTGGAGGGGGACTTTAGATACTAAAGCATTGATCCGCCAAAATAGAACATGTCAGATTTAACTTTTGCATGGCTGAGGTCAACAATTACGTTAATAGGAGCAGCACACAAAAGACTGGAGGAACTCTGTGGGTCAGGCAGCATCTGTGGAGGGAAATGGACAGTCGACTCTTGCATCGAGACCCTTCTTCTGGATTGAAAGGTAGAGGGAAAATAGTCAGTATAAAAAGGTGAAGGGAAAGGGTGGTGCAACAGATAGCAGGTGAGAGGTGGATCCAGTTTAAGGGAGGGTGAAAGGCAGATGCAGGAGGGGGAGTGGGAGTGTGTCAGAAGCTGGAAGGTGATTGGTGGAAGTGACAAAAGGGCTGAAGATGATGCTGTCTGATAAGAGAGGAAGGTGGAGCATGGAATAAAGGGAGAGAGGTGGGGAGGGGATCCAATGGGTGGAGTGTGTGGGTGATGGGCGGATGGGAGGGTGGAGTGAAGAAAGAGACATGGCGATGGGGGCCAGGTGGATCAAGAGGATTACATTATCAGTCCTGTCAGCTGATTCCCCTTTACCTTGGAATATTTACACCAAAGCCTGACCCTAAGAGCCAAGCATTTGACATTACAAAACCTGTGAGATAAAGCACACAAGTAAGCTGGCCTACATCATCAAATGGCTGGAGTAGTGTTTATGGAGTCAGATAGAGTCTGGTGCTTCTAAATGGAGATTGCTGGCAGCTTACAATTGTGGGTGGCACAGCTTCTTGGCGGTTAGCACTGCTGCCTCACAGCTCCAGCAGTCCAGGGTTCAATCCTGGCCTCCGGTACTGTCTGTGGGGGGAGTTTGTACATTTTCTCTGTGACCACATGGGTTTCCCCTGGGCGTTCTGCTAAGTTCCCACATTCCAAAGAGATGTAAGTTGGTAAGGTTATTTAGTCACTTTAAAAAATCCCCAAGTGTATAGGGATGATAGGAAAATCAGGATGGAATCAGAATCAGAATCAGGTTTATTATCACTGACATATGTCGTGAATTTGTTGTTTTGAGACAGCAGTACAGTGCAAGACATAAAGACATAAAAATTACTATGTTACAAAAATAAATAAATAGTGCAAAAGAGGTACAACGGGGTAGTGTTTCATGGGTTCATGGACTGTTCATAAATCTGTTGGTGAGAATGGTGGAGAGGTTATAGCTTTACAGGGAAATAAGTGGGAAATAGGATTGATCTGAGAGCTGGCATAGACTCAATGGGTCAAGTGGCCCTCCTACCTTCTAAAGAAACGTGAGGTTTCCTTTGAACCATATCGGTTGGTCACAAAGGCTTCAGTAACAGAACACTGGGCTCTGCCCTACTTTGCAGCTGAGTTTTTGATGTCACATTGCAGCTGAAACCTAGTAAATGTTTAATAATTTGCCGTGACCTATTACTTTTGGATGGAAATCTGTGTACGGGCAAGTGAGTGAGTATAATACATTGGAATTTTTAAATATGGATCAATGTTATGTTTGCACTATGCAGACTTTTATCTGGACAAGTCTGTACCGGTCTGCAAACCCCATATGCGTGAGATTTGACAAATATCTTTATCTATGATATAAAAGAGGCTTCATAAAGCAGAAGAGTACTTAAAAGGGTGCGTTTAAAATAGATTTTGTCCTGAAATATCCACCTCCATAAGCTCAGACAGTAAAAGCAAACGTATAACACTGGAAATCGGAAATCTAAACAGAAATGGTGCAAGGATATAATAGATCCACCAATATCTGGAAAGAACACAGGATGCAGCCTGCTCCAACAACTCAAGATCATGGGGATCTTCTACCTCTACTCTACTTTCCTGCATGGATCATCATAATAATTGATTGGCAATAGTCTCCAAATAACTGAGGGAATGAAAGTATGGGGTGTGAGCGAGTTGACACTGCTCCTTTAGTTCGAATTACAAGTAATTACAAAAGAGAAGGGGGTACATCTGCAGACAGTGCATCTTTTATCTACAAAGCTGTCTTTCTGTCACCATCTTAAAACAGAACATTTCTTCAGCAAATCCTGCAACAAGAGAAAATATAAATGCTTTCCTTTGACATTCAAAGGTCTCAACACCACTGAATCTCCCATCAACAACATCCTAGGATTACAATTAACTTGAAATATGGGTATCCTTCACCTCCTGACGCCCCCATAAGCATTCCACTACCTCCAAGGTACAAGTCAGGAGTAAAAACAGAAAATACTGGAAATAGTAAGCCAGGTAGCAACTGTGGAAGGAGAAAAGTTACTGATTCAGGATGAAGGTTCTTTGTTCGAACTGAAAAACAACTTGCTTTTATTTTGCAGAGAAGTTGGGGGGGGGGAGGGATAGGAAAATGGGAACATCTGTGATAGGATGAGGTTGGGGTTAAGGAGGGGTTATTGGGTTATGGCTACAGTTTGAGGGTGATAATAAAGACAAAGGAGTAAAAGATGTTGCACAATGCACATCTGTTAGACATGCTCAGCAGGTCAAGCTGTGCTAATGGTGCAAGAAGAATGAGCCAATATATTAAGTCACCCATCATTAAGTCTGCCACTGACAACAAGAACAACTTTTATTTTTATAATGATTTTTATGTAGAAAATGTCCACAGGAATGCAATCAAGCAAACTATAGCCCTGAAATTAAAACAGCACGTGCTGGAAACATTAACAGAGACCTGAAACATTAACGGTTTCTCTTTCCACAGATACCGCCTGGCCTGCTGAGTGTTTCCAGCATTTGCTGTTTTTATTTCATGTTTCCAGCATCTGCACCTTTTTATTAAGTTTTCAAACTGTGACCCTGAGCCACATAACCAAAAGCTCAGTTTTGAGGAACACTTTAAAAGAAAGAAGGAGCCCAGCATGTCATGGAAACCAACCTCCCCTCCATGGACTCTGTCTATACCTCTCGCTGCTTCGGTGAGGCAGCCAGCATAATCAAAGACCCACCCATCCGGGTCATTCTCTCTTCTCTCCTTTTCCATCAGGTAGAAGATACAGGAGCCTGAGGGCACATACCACCAGGCTCAAGGACAGCTTCTATCCCACAGTGATAAGACTATTGAATGGTTCTCTTATACGATGAGGTGGACTCTGACCTCACAATCTACCTTGTTGTGACCTTGCACCTTATTGTCTACCTGCACTGCACTTTCTCTGTAGCTGTGACACTTTATTCTGTACTGTTATTGTTCTTACCTTTACTACCTCTATGCACTCTGTACTAACTCAATGTAACTGCACCGTGTAATGAATTGACCTGTACGATCGGTATGCAAGACAAGTTTTTCACTGTACCTCGGTACAAGTGACAATAATAAACCAATACCAAAAGAACTAAAATTCCTAAGGTCAGGCACCAGGCAGCTGAAGGCCCCGGTATCAATGCTGGGGAAGTGAAAATTGCTTGTGCACAGGAGGCCAGAACTGGAGGGTCAGAGGTTACTCACTAATGTATTGAGACCAAGTGACCACATAGAATTATAGATGCTTTTATCAGGACCTTGATTGATCCTGGATTCTCATGTGGGATCTGGTTATAGAACAGCGTCTTAGGGCTAGAATTAGCCATTCAGTCTGTGACCTAAGTAAGAGAGTAAGCCTACAAGGAAGACTTTGGAAAGAACAAAGTGGAAATAAATCTTACTAAAAACTACATGTCATCAACAAGTGTTCCTAAATAAGTAATAGTTGTGCACTGCCTGATCCTGTTTGAACAAATGCAAGCCTTAATTTGCAATTGTGTGAGGAACATTTTGTAACTGATTCCAGCTACTTACTTGATGAGATGAATAGAACAAGATAGGAGAAGGTGTGTGTTCCTTTATGATTGGGTGACCCCAGGGAATTTGTGCTTTTCGGTAAAGGGTAGTTCAAAACCACAGTTCCAGTTGTGGTGAATTGACAAGTCAAACACACCATTAAGACGAGCCAAATGAACTTCACCTCAAAACTGGGCACACACCCATTTATTCAATCTTAAAGCTGCCCATAAATTGGCACTAACTTCTCAGCTCACTAGTCAGTCCATACTAATGACTCTCTGGGAATTTCTAGCTCAAGAATGATTAGAGATTCTGTGACTGAAGCCAAGCTACAATGGTAAAAACAAAAGCCATAAAGGTGAATACCACTTTGTAAATGCACTCAGACAAGCTCCACAGGTTCAAATATTGGTGAGAAGAAGGTAGATGGCTCTTCCAGTGAAGTTTTCAGGAGTTTGGTTGTGTATATTTCTCTGTATTAAAACTTCACAAATTGGGAGACTGAAACAATCTTGACATACGCAGGAAATGTCCTGATCCTGACTATTCAGGATAAATTCATTTGACATGACATCTAATTTATTTTTTAAATTAAAGTCTCCTGATAAATAACTGAATAAATCCATTCATTGCATTTCATCAGGCAGCAGACACCACTGCTCAAACCTGCTGGAAGAACTAACCAGTCTCAACACTTACTGTCCTGCTATTGTTGCAGCCTGCATCTCAGCTCCTGAAGAACATTCCATTCCCTCTATCTCTCCACAAAACATGGTATATCTTATAATACTTGCATTTATCTGACATGTTATCAAGTTGTAACATCTCCAGAATGAATTACTTTTGAAGTGTTGTTACTGTAGTTACGAAAGGAAAGCTTTCAACACAATAAAGAAATTGTTTTATCCCAGCAGTGGAATCATGAATAGTGTACATCTCTGAGATTATGTGTCTGTTTTTATGTGTCTGTAGATTCATGTGTCTATTTCTGTATCTGTTGTATAATGTCTGTTCGCTTGTCTGTAGGATTGTATTTGGTGTGCTTGTTGGATTGTGTGTGAAGTTTTGTGTCTGTTGGTTTGTTTGTGTTTCTGTGTTTTTGTTGAATTGTATGTGTTTCTGTGTGTCTGTTAGATCATGTGTGTTTGTGTGTGTGTTTCTGCTAGACGATGTATGTCTATTGGATCACGTGTATTTCTGTATATCTGTTGAATCTTGACTATATATGTGTGGGATTATGAATCGTGTGTTTGTGTACGTATTTGTGTTTGTCTGGTAGATAATTTTCTTGTCTGTTGGGTTGTGTATTTGTGTATGTCTGATGGATCATATGTGTTTGTATAATCCTACAACTGCACAATCCAACAACCATACAAAATCCCACAAATATTCAATCTGACACAGACTAATCAACACACACATATAGTTGAATAACCATACAATCCAAAACACACAATCCCACATAAATGCATGTACTCGAAGATACCCATAATCCTAGAAGGTACACAAATAAGCACAGTCCGACTTACACACACACTCTACAAATACAAATGCAATCCTGTACATATATACATCATCAAACACGCATACTAATCTGTCCATAAAAGGAAAAGGTTAATTATAGTTGCATAACTTTCTTATGACTTAGCTTCCTTAGCTAGCTTTTAGCAATTAAAGATTGTTGAAAAATCCTTGGACACTGAACTGAAGAGCATGGTAACTTATTAATAGCATCTGCATAATAACATAAAACAATTTAGGAGTATCATCACAGCAGATGTGCATGGCTATATTCTGAGAAGCTCCGTTGCAGATTAATCCTATGCCAAGCCTTGAGGCAGGCAAGCCTCTGAAGTAAATCCAGTGTCTTGGTTTATTATAACCCAGCGGTCGAAAGGAAACCTCACTTTTGGCCAAAATGACAGAGGACATTTACAATAGAAGGAACCAAAGAAAATCTGTTCACTTCTGTAGGAAGTGAAGAAGTGGGTGTGTCAATCAATATAATCCTCCCACCAGCCATCAAATTCTGCAACTGCTTCATCCGATAGGTAAATAAATGTACACTTGGAATACTATGGGGTTGGGAGTTAAGGGCGAGGGTGAGGAGTGAGGGTTGAGGGTGGGAATGAGCATGGTTGAGTGAAATTCAACTTCAGTGATGGGACAACATAGTGGTGATGTGTCAGCTATCTTTATGGCCCTTGTCTGTACTTTCTGTACATACTTTGCATTGACTTCATTCAGAAGAAAAATTGTGCAAGTTTATAATGGTTGGTTGATCTAATATCATCAGCCACACCACTGCCAACCCTGAATTTTAGTCTTGTTGTCATACATTAGCTGTTTTATTTGTACTTTCTACACCACAGCTTCTCTCAATCTTCTTTTCCTGTCACTATTTTGCTTCCTATCTAGCGACAGTATCCTGGCAACCACCTGAAACTAAACCAGGCTGTTTGCAAGCTGATGTCATATGGGACAACCGATGTTACCATCTCTAAGATTGCCTACTCTGGACCTCTACAACATTGTGTTGTCTCAAATCCTCTCTTGCTGAGACACTTATCCGTGCCTCATTACCTCTGATTGACTCTTCCTTCTCATTCTTTTGTGGCATTCCACAATCTATGTCTGCAAACTTCAGGTCACCCTCACCCAAGGCTCTGCTGTCTAGGTCCTAATTGTACTAGGTCCGGTAAAATCATCCGCCCCGCCTGACCTACATTGGCTCCACTGAGCTTCCTACTTGCACCAACTACGCCTCAGCCCACACAGCACACACACACTACAACAGCAGACTGAGCAGAAGAAAGGCCTTTGAGCATGTTCACCATGTGAGATTGCTTCAGTTGTGCCTTGGGCCTCGTGTGCAATAGAATTTTACACCAGCAAGCCCTTGAAGAAACTTTTGATGAGAAAAATGTCACTTCCAGGTACAGCAGACTTTCTCGGCCACTAAATATTTTTAAGCCTTTTTCAAGACGGCAATAGCTCCACACTCTTTTCCTCTGAGACCATGTTCAAGTCCTTTCTGTGCGTCCTGGGGATGTCCAATGAAAAGCAATTCCTTTCTTTGTTGCTTTTAATACCTTCACTGAATGTTGCAACTTGACAACATCAACCTCTCTTGATCTTGGATTTTTTGTGCAGTGCAGTGATTCTGTGGGCTGAATTTAGATTGGTGTGATGTGTCCAATTTTCTATTCCATTAGTTGTATTGAAGGAATATTTTTCTTTGCTCCCAGAACTTCCTATCAGTTGAATTGAGACAAGAGACTGCAGATGTTGGGATCTGGAGCAACAAACAATCTACTTGAGGATCTCGGTGGGTCGAGCAGGAGTTTCTGGGGCCCCCACAGATGCTGCTCGACCCTTTGAGTTCCTTCAGCAGATTGTTTGCTACTTCTAGTCAGCATCCTTTCTTAACAGCATTGTTAGATGTCTTAATAAGGAAACAATAGGAAACAGAAACATTGGACAAAGGGCACTTACTTATTAAGACACGGAAGGAGGCCATTCAGCCCATTGGGTCAATGCCTTCTCCCAACAGAGCAATCCAATCAATCCCATTTCTCTAATTTTTTTTTCACTGTAGCCCTGCACTTATGCTCTCTCAACTCCCTTGCTTTATTTTCTTGCCATCTAACTACACTAAGAGGTAATTGACAGGGGACAATTAACCAACCAGCGTGTCTTTGGGATGTGGGAGGAAACCGGATCACTTGGCGGAAACCCTATGTGGTCATGGGAAGAACGTGCAAACTCCATACGGAGGTCAGGATTGAACCCAGGTCCCTGGAGTGGTGAGACATCAGCAGTAACTGCTGCACCATTGTGCCACCCCTGTGGCTAATTGTTTGCCGCACTATCGGAGATTTGAGCAACATAATAAATCAGTGTCAGTATCATAAACCTGTGTAACTAAGTCTGAGCTTTTTCTGAAGGACGGCATCTAAATGGATGTCATGGCACTTGATCCTGAACTTAAAAAGCAGGGAAGAGCAAGTGTTTTTTTGGTCTTTCTTTCTCTGGAATTAATTCGGTTTGTCATGGAGTACAAGGGGAATTATCCCTTACAGGAACCTTAGTAATTTGGATCACATTTTCATTCATGAGGGAGCTTACTCCCCATTTTCTTACCAAATCACTTTAAGTTATTATGGGATAATTAATCTTTTTATTCTGGTGTAAGAAAGCCACTTCTTAGCCCTTCTGGATTCCAATTGGGAAGTTTAAAATAAATGAGGGGTGATCTTATGAAGCATATGAATTCCGAGGGGTTTAGTCAGGATAGATGATGAGAGGATTTTTACCCTGGTCCCGGAGTTTGAAGTCAGGGAGCGCAGATTCAGTGTAAGGCGTTGCCATTTAAGGCTGAAATTTCTTCTCCTGGAAAGTTGTGAATGTTTGGAATTCTCCACCCCACAGAACTGTGCATTGTGAGTCACCCTGTACAGTCAAGGCTGAGTCAGACAGATTTTTGGAGTACAGGAGAATCCAGGGTCATGCAGGGAAACTTGAGCTGAGACCAAATTGAAATCAACCATGATCTGAGTGAATGGGGTGAAACAGTTCCAAGGGGGCTTACTCCTGTTCATAATTCATATCTCCTTAAATACAGGTGGGCAATGTGAAGGGTGATTTGCAACAGGGCTCCTCCTGATGAGAGCTCTCCTCCTGCTTTTCCATCCAGTAATGTAAATAATGGTAAGTCCAAATCCCTGATTCCCAAGTACCAGGACAATCCAAGATGGTGCTGAAGTGTGGCAACTCTTGTGAGATGGCTTTGTTGGATCTATTCATTACATTTATTGCAGTGGTTCTAAGGCTGTAAGAGTTACTAACAATGTTCTCTTCACCTTTGTAACTATAACTCTATATTCTGCATTCTGTTTTCTATCCCTCTTTGTACTATCTCAATGTACTTATGTACAGTATGGAATAATCTGTCTGGATGGCATGCGAACAAAACTTTTTCACTGTATCTCAGTACATGTGGCAATAATAAAACCAATTACCATGAAGAACAGCTGATTAATGAATCCTGGTCTAAATATTAAGATTGGTTACCAACCCTATTTTTAATATAAATTTTGTCCTTAGTAGGGAATGGGAGACTTACAATTGAAGGCAAACTGTGAGACTGTCAAATACTACTGTATATGAATTATAATATAATTAGATGTCGAGCCTCCCTCTACATTGCCCCAACATTGCACCTCATGTAATCTTTGTAAAAGCACTATTACTTTTTCTGTCTCCTGCATCTCTGAGTAAGATATTTTCATTTAGAAAATAAGTTGGCAACAGGTTTGTTCACTAGATTGATGACAACCTGCAGTTTTTTTTACAATGTAATCATTTTTGGGAATTGGCATTCCTGGCAAACCCAGCATTTATCACCCATGCCTAACCACCCTTGAGAAGGTGGTGTGAGCTGCCTTCTTGAAACCGCTGCTGCCCATCTTGTGAAGGTAGCCCCATAATGCCACTGGGTAAAGAGTTCCGCAATTGAGAGCAGTGATGATGAAGGATTAATGATATATTTCCAAGTTGGTGAGAACTTGGAGGGGAAATCTGCAGGTGGTGGTGTTCCTATGCACCTGCTGCCCTTGTCCCTATTTTGCGGGAGAGGTTGTGGGTTTGGGAGGTGCTGCCAAAGTAGCCTGAGGAAGTGACCGTGGTGCCCTTTGTAGGTGACACACTCTGTAGTCACCATGCATCAGTGGTGGAGGAAATGGATGTTTCGGGTGATGGGTAGGGGAGCAACCAAATAGGCTACTTTCTGGGAGGTAGTGTTGAGTTTTTGAGAGGTGCTGGTGCTGCATTCAACCACACAAATGGAGAATATTCCATTGGACTCCTGACTTTTGCCTTGCAGATGGTGAGAAGGTCTTGGGTATCAGGAGGTGAGATACTTGCAGGATACCCAGCCCTCTGACCTGTTCTTGTAGCCATGTTATATATATGGCTGGCCTGGTTGGGTTTCTGGTCAATGGAACTCCCAGGAGGTTGATGGTGGAGCACTTGGTAATGGTAATGCCATTGAGTATCAAGGCTGGTGGTTGGATTCTCTCTTGTTGGACCTGATCATTGCCTGACACTTTTGTGACATGAATGTTATTTGGCATGTATCAGCCCATACAATGTTTTCTTAGCTTTTCCTTCATTTGTTGAGGAGTTCTGAAGAGAATTGAATATTGTACAGTCATCAGCGAACATCCCCATTTCTGACCTGGAAGGAAGGTCATTGATGAAGCACCTGAAGATGGTTGGGCCTAGCATACTGCCTGAGGAACTCCTGTAATGATGTATTGAGGCAGGAATGATTGACCTCCAACAATCATCCTTCTTTGTGCAAGGTATGACTCCATGATTCCTCCAGCAGATTGTTTGTTGCTCCAGATTCCAGCATCTTCAGACACTTGTGCCTCCATTGGTTTGGAGGAATATGGCCAAATGCAGGTGATTGGGACTAGCTTAAATGGGCAAACTTGGTCGGCATGGATGAGTTGGGCCAAAGGGCCTGTTTCCATGCTGTATTACTCTCCACGACTCCATCATCACCCCACTAGTCAGGGCTGGATTTGAAAATATTGAATGCCCCTACTTGCAATGACTGTTCCCTGTTCCCCATGAGACAGAAAAACCTCTGGGTGTTGTTGGCTGTTGTGATCTGGGGCTCCTCAGGAGCCGGTTCAGTGAAGCTCAGAGGACTGAAATGCTTCTCTGGCAGGAGGGAAAGCCAAGTGTGGATCAACAACCTGTGCTCCCCTCACACTGGTCCCAGTAGTCAGCTCCATGCTACCTAAGAGAAGGATCGACCATAACCATCTCTCTGAGTCCATTTTTCAGAGATACCCTGAGTAAGGGGAACCATATGGAAATGACACAATGGTTTATGAGGGCCACATCCCACTTAAATGTTTTCAAACATCCTGCCCCATCCAAAGTTTCTTCAATGCTGATGCTATACTGTGCATTATCTCCATTGATGTTTTCTTGTTGGAATAATAAGCCCAGAGCATTTAAGAGTAATAGAAGCACCTTGTAACAAATTAAGATAGTCAACAAACCGAGTCCCATATCTATTCTTTCCAGCATTCAGATCTTTCTCTCTGTCCTGGTATTTTCAGATTTCATTTGCCTTCTCCTACTTAACCCTTCCAAGGCACACCCTATCCACCTCTTGTCAGTCATCAGCACCTTCACTTGTGAGCTTCAAGTGCCCCTACTCCCCACCCCATCACAGAGTTGCCCTTTTGTTTTCTCCTCCGCTCTACCTCTCTCTGCAATTTTAAACATGCCAGGTCCCAACTTTTCCCAAGACCATTGTCCCGAAATGCTAACTCTGTTCCTCTCTCCACGGTTGCTGAATATTCCTAGTATTTTCTGTTGTTAATTGTGAATTTCGGCAACAGGTCTGCAAAGATCACAGCTCAGGGACATTCCTGATTGGTCAACTGACTTTTACCACAAATCATCAGCAAAGAACGACAGTAATCTCCCTGCAGCTTAGATTCTTTGACTCTAAGAGTTATACAGCACAGAATTGGGCCCTTCGGCCCAAGTTGTCCATGGCCAATTTTGATGCCTATCTACACCAATCACATTTGCCCATATAAGGCCTGTATCCTTCTACACCTTTCCAACCCAAGTACCTGTCCAAATGCCTCTATCTGCCTCTACCTCTTCCTCTGACAGCTTGTTCCATGTAACCACCCACCCTCTGTATGAAAATCCCAGCCCTCAACTCTCCAGCTTGGACCAACCAATGCTTTTGAGTGATTGTTTTCAATGTATCCATAGAAAAGTGGGAAGAGTCCCCATCTCCTTGGTGGGCAAGTCTACACACATCTCAATAATGTGTCAGGTTGGTCTCATCAAATATCAGAGTAGACCAGAGTATATGAATGTACCTGACTCAGATAATCACCAGCTCTGTCACAGGGGACAGACTCAGTCCCAACATCCCATCAGCAAACATGACAAACATAGCAGTGCTTGGAGTAAGCTGGAGACCCTCATAACCTCAACAGTGCAAATGGTACAATAATTCTCTGCATGCTTCAGAAGCTGAGGCTTGTGACAGCAAGCACATAAGAAATAGCAGGTGGAGACCACACATCTCAAAGATCTCCACCATACAATAATACCTTGGTTGATCTTCTACCTCAAATTCTGCCCGTCCCCATTATCTTTTGATACTCTTAATGTCTGAGTCTAGATATACTAGTAAGTTCATCACAGTCAACTTGGCCAATTGTTGAAGAAATCTTGTGTGAAGACAGCAACTTTTCTTTCTCTCTTGATCACATTGGATGGAATGTTCAGTGTGGCAAGGGACGGTTCTTAGATTGAATGACTGCAGTAAAATGACCTTTAAGCGGGATGTTTTGGGCATTTCTACTGCAGGTGGGTGTCTGACATAGGCCCTTGTTTTGAAGGTTGGCTCCAACCTTGCTGTTACGTCCAAACCCAGCACATTCTTTTCTCCATAGCAGTACATTAATCCCTTGTGTCTACAGTCACGCAGGGGGAGCAAAGAAATATGAAGCAAACACCCACTGAGCCCAAGTATAAACGATAAAATCATTTCACTTTCAGCCCAATATCTTTCTCTGGAGCTGAATGTTTTCTCCAAGAAAAATTTTGAAGTATTGCAGACCCTGCATCATCGGCAGTTGTATAAAATAGAGCCATAGCTGAAATGGGGACCGGCTGTGCGCAAATTTCAGAAAAGAATCCAACATGTGTTTTTTATGGATTCTGACAAAGCTCCAGCAGCTCTTTTGAACTCTTTCAGCCCCAATAAGATTAAAGGTATCAAGCCAAAACCAAGTTTTACCAAGGTTGTATTAATCAATAAATAATTATTGAGCATTTTAAAGTTTACTTCTGTAATGCTTTCTTATATAATGTTACTGATTATTATGCACCCGCTGGCACTTCTAAGCGGGTTGAATATACACCATTCAGGAAAGCTGAGGGTACAACTGAATTGGCACAGCTAAAATTGCTGTGAAGTGTTATGTTTTCAGTCTGTGTAGGACTTTACAAGGCTCTGGTGAGATTTGAGGATGTGGAAGGAATTATGTTACTGGATGCCCAACTGACCATTCAGCCCAATAATTCTGTGCTGGTGTTTGTTCCACAGAATCCTCTCCTATTCTTACTTCATATCACCCCCTCAACATACCCTTCCAGTCCTCTCGACTGGAGCTTGGCTGTCCAGCCTGAGCCCTCAGGACTTGACGATACGTATTGGGTGAGGTTTGGGTTGAGTCCAACCGTGCTATATCGACCTGGCCCAGTATTTTATCCAGGTCAGGATTATATGCTTAGTATTACTGTGTGTGTATTCTGCTCTTGATCAGTAGCAATGTATGTGCAGCACAGGCCAGTGGGAATTTTCCACTTTTTTTGCAAATGCCTCTGACTCAGGTTGGCTGTGGAAAATTTGAAACAGCATTGGGCATGAGTTAGATTTGGATTGGCCGCTGTTAGGGTGGAGAGTGTTGAGTTTTAATTTTATACTCAAACAGATCCCAATTTTCTGCCACATGATCTTATCTAGCTTCTGTATAAATCTATCTCCACTAATCTCAAGCATTCCATGTGGTAGCAGTTTCCACTGTCTTCTGAATGAACGAGTTTTTCTTGACTTCCTTATTGACAGTTATCTCAAATCTACAGCCCTGAGTTTTGGGCTCCCCCATCAGTGGAAGATCCTATCATCAAATAACAAAACACTAAGAGTATTGTTTTCAACATTACGTAAAACATGATTGTAAATAGGTACATCCTGAGCAAGCCTGTTAGTTGATGATAGCTTATAGCCACAAACTGTGACCAATTAGAAGTTATTTCCTGTGGTTGGTAAATTTCTCTGGCAGATGCTAATAAATTGCTGGTGTTTCCCATAGGCTAATATAAACTGGCTGTTTTTCTTCATTGTCATCTGCATTGAATACTTTTTTTCCTTTTTCTTGGTGTTATGTTGAAAGCACTTTGCATAAATTAGTTATATTTGCTTATAAATTTGTCCAATTTCTTCCTTTTTCCTTCTCTTGATAAGCCTAAGTATTTGTTCTGCAATGAGGATTTATCAGACACTGAAGACAAGCTTTTGTATTGCTGCTTCTCAGAATATTTTGTCATTTTAAAAGATGTTATTTGCTTCCCTCTTAAACAATAATGAACCCCTGTTTTCTGAGGTTTTCTTCATAACTACAACCTCGTATTTCTGACAACAGGAGAGTGAATCTTCACTGATCTCGTTCCCGGGTCTGCTTCCACTCCTATCACGATATGCACAGAACCACACACAATACTCCAACTGTGGTCCAATTAATGCCTTGCACCAATTTTAACAATTCTTTTCTTTCATAGCCTACACCCCCGCGAATAAATCCCACGGTTGCGCTCACTTTTATTTCCATTCATTTTAATTTTAAATCCTTGAATTCCATAAGAGTTAAATTGAATCTTGTTAGTTCGTTTGATTGATTGCTTCTCAAAGGCTTTGGACAGTTTAAGGAATAAGCCCGAGGAACTGCTTAATACAGTTATTTGAGTTGTGCCTGAATTCCCTATTATTTTTATCTTTTTATTGGGCCCCACCCAGATTTGGCATTGCTGTCAGTGGAGGAGGACAGCTCACACTCCCACTGCCTCGCCTTTGCCGCTTTTCTAACTGAAGTTGTGCAGGACATGGACAAGCATTTGTTCTCTACTGATGGTACAGGAGCAAAACTCAATGAAGAAGCTGTGAAATGTAATTCTTTTTATAATTAATATTAGACATGATTTCCAGTCTGCATCAGATTGACCGAAAATAAATTCCTAGCCAAGAAAAAATGTTTGCAGCACTTGAGTCTCTAATTGTAGCACCAATTGCCAACATGCAGGCAAGATACCTGTGCAGAATTAGGTTGTAGAGGTATTTGGGAAAGGGTTCCCTCTGTATGCTGTATTAGTGACATTAAGTGCAGCAGCCACTTTGGAACATCATTACAGTTTCACTTGCATTAATAAGACTGGAAATATGCATTGCTTCTAACACAGAGTGACCAGACAATATCTTCCACCTCATAATTTGCTCACTTGAGTTTTGCAATCAAGCCACCTTAATTTGAATAGTCTGATGCACACAACAAGGACCTGAGCTTTTATTGTTTGCGAATTGGAGTCTAGTTACACACTGGGGGGGGTCGCTGTGAAAATAGTTCTAGTGGTTGTCACACCACAAAGGTCATTGATCAGCATTCCTCACACTGCGAGATACAGTTAGATCTCACCCTAGCTAACCAGCAACCCCACCCCATTCTTGCCTGCTCTGAGTGAAGCTTACTGTAGTTACTCCTGATAAACATCAAAAGAGTAAGCCTGAGGTGAAAAGAATTACTTCATTGCACAGTTTAATTTTTCTTCAGATCTCTTTGATGGCTAGATACGTGCATAAACATACATCCCCACATGCGTGCACACGCGCGCGCACACACACACACACACTCTCAAATACACACACAAACACACACACAAACTCACTCTCTTCAAATCAGTGAACGTCTTACCTGATAAATCATTACTTTGAAGTTATTCCGTTCAGTAGCATGGCCTCATTTGCTTCAAGTTTCTTGATCTGCGCTGCCCTGCTTCTCCATGTTGTGCTTGATGGTCTTAACATTGACATTGACTTTCCGAATCTTCTCCAGCATCTTGTTGACACTGTTGCTGGAGGTTGCATGCGACTTGGTGAGCTTGCTCAGCTCGTTCTGAATGGTGAAGACGGCGCTTTCCATCTCCAGATGCCGCTGCTCCAGCTGCTGCTGGCTGGTTTGGATCTGATCGACCATGCCCACCACTTTGTCCAGGAGAGTGAGCACCAGTACCCCATTGAACTGAGGCTCTGCTTTAGGGCTCTCATTGTGCTTTTGTGGCTCTGGAACCTCAGGGCTCTCCTGCTCCCGCTCCTGCTCATGCTCTTCAGTCTGCATGGAGTCTGCCATGGCTGGAAATGTCAAACTGGGATTGAAAATACCGATTGAACCTGGGCTCACTGTGCTGGGGATGGAAGCCAGTCCTGTGGAGAGAGAGAGAGAAAGAGAGAAGCCTGTATGTATGTGCTCTCACTCCAGTTACACAGCTGCTCAAGAAGTGTCCAAAAAAAATTTGCAAGCTTAAAAGGACATCAGCTACTCCACCTAGCTGCACAGAGCGAGACTGCTGAGTTCATGCCAGCCCCCTCCTTAAATTGTTTGAATAGTTTGGAGGGAGTTGAAGACTTCCAATGCATGCACAGGCAAATCTAATGAGGAATGCACACCGCCAACAAAAAATATCCCAGACCTGAGATAGGAATGTTCGCAGAACTGGGCTCTACACTTTGCATAACAGACTCTGAAATGCTGGTGGATGAATCCAGCTTCAAAACAGACTGCTGCACAAACCAGTCACACATGCCCACTCATACAAAGGGACAGCTGAATTTCCATTGTGGAAAATTTACTAGTCTAAGCAATTTCTCTTTGTAAAGAAAGGCAATTTCTAGTACAGACAGTAAAATCCAGCAGCAGTTAACATCAATTTCCATACTTAGCTGTCCTTCAAAATGAGCACAAATCTATATTTAGATTCTCACTGTTGTCTGTGTTTCTTTGAAGTTCGTAAAACCTCATGTCTGTGTAACATTCTACAAATGAAGCAGGCTGGAAACAGCTGGAAACAATTCCCAAAAGAGATTTTTCTTAGAATTAGTATGCAAAAATGACATCAAACATGTAGGACTAGAGGCAAAAGGGAATCTCCTCAGTGATGCCTTCATTGCAAAGCACCAGATAGAGTGAAGAAGAACATGGAGAATGCTTTCTTTGTCTGATGTTATATAAGTCACAGTGATCATGTATGGCTCAGTTTCTTAATGCAATCCAAGAATCTTGCAATGAGTTGATTATATTTTTCTTCAACTATCTGTTCTGCTGCAGGAGGGGCATTTTCTGTAGGCGAGTGTTCTTCCAGATTACCACTTTCATGGAAAATGGCATTTGGGAAAGGAATCGGGGAGTGTTTTGTTTATGCTATTCAACTACAACAATCATCACATGAGAAGCTAAACTCATTCCTCTTCTTACTTAAGGGGAGGATTTGCTGTATTATTATTTGTGACAGGATCGTAACATGTATTACATGCTTGTATTTAAGCATATGTTAGAATGCTGTCATAAATTCATCCACAAATATGGAGCAAAGTCCTGAGGTGATTTTGC